>NC_089648.1:102957400-103571775 GCF_037042795.1 Molothrus aeneus
AACTCATTTAATTGTGTGAGTATCTATAACGTATAGCTTTTCTTTCTGTTATTGTTTTGTTTTTCTTCTCAGCTCAGAACTTTTCTGTTCTGATTATTTTTACATGAAAAATACAGGATTCTACTCACTTTAAAAATACTCTATTAGAAATCAAAGAATCCTTTCAGTTTACACTAGAATAAATGCAGAAATGTTGTTTTGAATAGAATCAAAATTTTTGCAACACAGCTGAAGACAGCTGGTATGCTACAAGGAACTCTCCACCCATCCACAGTGCTTTCAGTATGCACCCATCTTCCTCAAACAACCTCTTCTTTTCAATACCTCAACTTTTCCTCGAATCCTTTCAAGTGGACAGCTTGAAAATCTGAACACATCCTTGCAATCTGGACAGTATTTTTGCACACAGGAAAATCTAAATACCAAATGATTCTGGCACAGAATCCAGTAGTTCAAAGAGAAATTCCAGCACCTTTTTTAGAGCAGCATGGCCTTTAATTAAGGAACATTGATTTGAGCAAATTTTCAAGGCAATTCTTCCTATTTTCACAGTATTTTCTTCAGCTTCTATCAAACATTCACTTTTGAAGAAGACGCAATTAAATGGATGTTCCAGCAGGAAAGAAGCCCTTATACATTTTCAGACACCTCCTGGTTTGTGTCAGAAATGAATGGTTAGTTTGCAGCTTCATAAATTAGTTACATTGAACAATTTCCACCCCTGCAACTTGTGCTGAGAGGAATGCAGTGACAGATAGATTCTGTGCCGTGTTTGCCTATGAGATGATTTTCTTGAAGTCTCATAATGAGTTGTATTTGGCAGGATTAATGAGTATTATAATGGCAAATGGATGTTTGCAGCTCAGTTGTGTTCCATCACATAGTAACATGGGGTTTCTGGTCCCTTGGAGGCCATAATTGGTGGCATTAATGCAGTTTTTAATTATGCTTCTTGAAAAAATGAATTGAGACCAAAACAAAAGCTAAGTGTTCATCTCTCTGTAGTGCTGTGGGGTGTAAACACAAGACCATTGCTGTCTCTGATATCCATGTTTTGAATTGTATAGGATATTTGGCTGAAACTTGATTTGGGAATATTTGTATTTTTACACAGTTAAATAGCTTTTTAATTATAAGATGCAGGGGGTATTTTTCCCTAGAGAGACTGATCAAAATAGTATGCAGTACATGGAGCTGTTTGCATAGTAGATTACATTATTCCAAATGCAGCTTCATAGCCACAGTGAGTGTCCTTAGGTCTTCATTTCTTTAACAGGAGAGGGTGTGAATCCTCCTCACTTTTCCAGAATGCTCATGCATGAAAGCATTTTGGTGAGTGATGAGTCACTGCCTATATCACTGTATCACATGATAGTTTGGATTTGTCTTCAGGCTCTAGTGGCCAACACTTTTTTTAGTGCAATAGCTCAACATCTTCCACAAGACACCCAACATCAAAACCACAACTACCTATATAACAGTGAAAAAAAAATCAAATAAATGGATTCCTAAGGAAATTATGTCAGAAAAAAATAAAATGTGAAATTAACTGTAAAATATAAATGTAAAATGTAAAATGATATCTCGTGGACATCATTACTGTTTCATTCTCATGGAACTATTGATAAATCAAAAGGTAAAACAGAAAGGCTTAATTAAATGGTTAATTAATTACAGAATATTTATTTAATGGTCTATCTGATTTCCTGCCGTGCTCTTTAACATTTTCTCCAGCCTGCTGCAGTGTCATAGACGAGATAATGTAACTACAATTGCCATTTCTTACGTGGTACATTAAATTGGGATTAACTCCTCATCTAGGCATCTCTTTTAATATCAGTTTTGGTGAATGTAACTCACTTTTGATCCTGGTAGTTTTCCATTAAATTCACAATATATCAATAGAGATATATTTGTGGGGGCTCCTATCACTTTATATTGTTCCCAAAGCACTAGAATGCATCAGGCAAAAGTCTGTATGAAGGTGAGGCTTCCAGATATTTACATATTGACTGTGAAGAGTACTTTTAGTCTTAGTGTGTTGGTAAAGGAAATGTGGGATCAACCCCAGGTGCATATATGAAAGCACAGCAGGAAAATGAGTCTTTCTTTTTTCTTTTCTTTTAGTTTTTAATTTTTAATTTTTTTACTTTTTATTTTGTCTTTATTCTTGCAGTACTGTATGCCATTGCATGCATAGAGATTGTGAAGAAACCAGATGACAATATATTCTAGATGACAGACAGTGTCTAGGAGAACTTCAAATGCTTTACTTCTGTCAAATGGATTTACGAGATTTCCATTGACTGTATAATGGGAACTCACATACCTGCACTTGCAAAAACCTACAGGCAAATACCTAAATTTAAGTTTCTTAATCTCTAACACATTCTAAGTGAAATTTAATTACTAGGACCTGTCTGCAAAACAACCAGTTTCTTGACTGATCAGTAGATTGAGAACAACTTGAATTCTTATTACTGTTTTATTATTATTTGCATAACCACAAGTCGTTAACTCATCTTCATGCTTTGCAAGATTCAAGTAAGAAGTACAGCATAATATGAGGTATAGGAGATGCATAACAGGACAAGGACAAAACAGTGAAAGAACAACACACTCCAAGGTCACACAAAGCTAAACAACTTGTTCTGGGTTTAATAAGAATATTTGAGGCATTGGAAAGACAACTGTGCTTGGAAAATCCACTATAGCACTTTGGGGTTTGCTGATGTGCTCCCCCATCCAACTGATCTTTAGAGAGGGGTCCCTAACCTGTGTGTGCAGGAAGATTTATGTTCTTTGAAACCAGCAAGGGGCCACAACAGTCACCACATTTGTTCCTATTGTTTGAAAGGAGATGGGTCCCTATCACCCTTCTCTTTCTGAGTCCCATCTGAATACTCCAGATACATCATCTCAGCATTAAAGTTCCTGTTTCTTCTTTAATGCATCACTTCTGCTTAAATTCAAACACACCCAATAGAAAAAAATATGGACTTCATGCTATGAGAGTAAAAGCAAAGTCAAAAACTGTAAATAAAAAGTTAAATATCATTTTAGAGCCCTGAAGACTCTGGTGCATGGGAGAAAATCTGCTGGTAGGCTCTGAGCCCTGCTCCCACAGCAGCCCTTCTGCCCTGCTTGGGTCTCAGAGAAATGCATGTCCTCCTTTCACCCTCTTCTTCTTCATCTCATTTCAGAGCCTTTTCCTGTCAATTATGCAGCAGATTTGATCACCTGTATTCTAGCATGGCATATCTATTTTTTCACATGTTCCAACACAGTTTGAATTCCTCTCAAATTCCTCTGCCCTTTGGAGTAGTTTCAACAACAAATGCAATTGAAGGTGATGAACTTTTTTCTGCTAAAACAAAGCCATCAGCCTTTAAAATTATGGTTGCATTATTATAACAGTAACTGGATCTCCTTGATTGCCAAAAACCCTGACTCTCAAGAACCATCTCCCAGTCTCCTCAGACAAGTTCATGTCTCCTTTCCCCAGAATAATACACTAAGGTGGATGATGCTAAATTGATCCTTGAAGATTTTTTTTGATTTCTGCATGGAGCATAATGTTTCTGTTTTGTGAAATACGGAGGAGAAAACACAATTTCACCTTTTTTTTCCCTTCTTATCCCTCATTATCTTTAACCTTTTGTGTGGGACAATTAGACTACAGGGGCTGCCACCTGCTGCCTACTGCTCCATGAGCAGAGAAAACTGCAGTCACAAACCTATGCCAGCCACTCCTTTCACTTTGTCAAATTGCTGAACTTAAATAGCTCAGTGTAGACTGTCCTATGCTTTATCACAAATATTACATCAAGTATAAGCTACTTAATATTTGTAAAGCAGGAAAGTCTAAAGAGCAATATTGACCTTCAGCATTTTTTATAATAAACTCCGGCTCTTACTTCCAAGAGTTTGAAGTCTAAGAGATTCCTAAGGTTTGGTTTGAATTTGGCCCAAAGAATGAGAGAAAACAGGTACCTCTTTGAATGCAATCTCCACATCCAAATGCACCTAGCCTTTCCAGAAAGGTCTTCCTAGACCCCAATTTTGCCTGCTAACCCAAAAGGCTATTTTCACTTCCTTTATTGCTAGGGTGGGCCTAATAAGCCATACCAGTAAGTCAACACAATACCACTATCAGCCCTTTTTCCTGGATGTGCTAACTCCTTATACAAAAATAGGCTGGCAGAAGAAACTCACTCTCCTTTTACAGTTAATGATACTGTAAAATGCTGAAAGAAGATAAGGTGTCCTGGGTTATAAAAGTGATCAATAGTAAGCAATCAGGAGGCCAAAGCTCTTAATGTTTATTTTACAGGGTAAGAAGTTATAGGGAATGCTAGCTAGCTGGATAAAAGCACAATCTAGCTGTCGGGGTGTTATGCAGCAGTTAATTCATCCTAGAACTGGATTAACTTTGAAAATGAAAAAGTTGCTTCTCTAGTCATGGAGGATGGTTTGTAGGCCCCCATAAATCAGGCAGAAAGCTGCTGAGGGTGGAGAGGCTTATGTATATGAAGTCTCAACCTCATGAGGCTTGTACCTGCTTATCAGAAAAAGAAAAAAAAATCTGAAGGCGAATAAGTCAGCTACATGCAGAAACAAAATATATGATCTTATGCACTGCGGATAAACAAAATCTCTGGGAAAGAAGTCTTCAATACACGGCAAAAAATATGTATCAAAATGAAAAATATTATCTGACATTGGAAAGGAGACTGCCGCAGGATTTCTTTTAAGCATAATGTAACATTAGGTCTTTGGCAAAAAGACCTAACTTTAATTATCAGTGCCCTAGTCAGTCTGTTCAGGCTCTGCTTTACTATGCATAATGCAGTCAAATCTCTACACATCTTTTTTTCGGTGAGTTGATTCCATTGTGTATATTTGAGCAAAATCATCTGCACATTTTTTACAGTGGGCTGGATCTGTGTGGTCTTTACTCTCTCATCAGGAAATAAATCTCACATAATATCAGTAGAGCAGGCTACGGTAGAGGCAGTCACCTCCCATTTGCATTAACATTGCTTGTTTATTTTATCCAATGCCTTTTGCACATTTAGCATATTTTAAAGTATATGTCAGCCATATTATAATGCTTTCCTTCTACACAAGTACTACAGATATAAATCCTTTATATGCTTTCTCTGAACTCACTTATAAATGCCCATTGAAAATGTCCATTTAAATGATGGTAATGATAGTGGAGTCTAATATGCAGGAAGATTTTGTTATTATCTTATTTTGAGAGTATTTTATTAATAACATATTGATATAAAAGATAAGAACATTTTACCTCCATAAATTTGTATGTGCAATTTGTTCTTTTCACTGCACAAACGTATTTAGGATGCCACTCAGTAGTACTGATTGAATATTTATTTAAACAAATATCAGTATTACCCAACTAGCTGGAAAATCCATGAGTTTGGTTTTGATAGCAGAGCATTTCTCAAAAATTTATGTGTGCATGCAAATGTTGGTGCTTTGGATATAGGCTAAAGTATTTGCTTTATATGTATTATTTTGTTTGAATACAAGGAAGCTGGTTTGATTTGTATGTTTCCCCCTTATAGAATTGTTCCAAGGCTCTGTCAGAGATCACGTAGAGTAATTTTTCCCATCAATCTTTGCTGTGCAGCCATGCACGAATGCAGTAGGAAAAAGGGGGCAGAAATCAAATCACTTAATTGCAGCATTTTTCATCTACATCTTTTGTTTTATGGTGGTAAAGGCCCCGAAGTAGCCTACCATGATTCATGGCTGTCACTGCTGCCGTTAGCAGTTCAATCTTTCATTCTAGGCATTTTGGTACTGAAAGTACCTACACAATTACTTTGATGAATATGACTTGTTTGTTTTTTTCCCCATTTTTAGCAGAGAGAGGTTATGCTTAATACAGACATTTAAATAAGATAGTATTCATGCCTGCTGCATCTGCACTGCTTCCAAAGTTGTGGATGCAGTTTATGAATATGAGCATTTTTCCAAAGGAATGAAAGTATGCTAAATGTAGCTATTTTCTTAACTCCTCCTGTTAATAAGTTTATATAATCAAAAAATAACAAATACTCCTTCCATAAAAAAGGTACAATCACCTCAGCTCTGATACTGAAAACTTCCTTTAAATCTTAATATTTTATTTTTTGGGGGAGGGTGGTACGTCAAAGACAATGAAGCAGGGCACATATTAATTCTCATAAAAGTGATTTTTCTTCTGTGGTTTACACATGTGTCATAGAAAGTGATTAGTAATTTATACACATTAGGAGAAGCCTCAGTAATGCTATTAAATATTCTGGACTGTCCAAAGGAACAAAGATTTCAGAAAAGTGTCCTTTTTTTTTAACTCTGCACTCTCCATATTAAATACACCTCTTTTTTGAGACAGGAAGGAGGCAAGCTTTTGGGGTTTTATTGTGTCATTCTAAATAAAATTTCTAACACATATTTTGGCATGGGGATCCCTTGAGAAGACAAATGCTCATCTTTTAGGCTAGAGTATAAGTGAAAACAGTTATTTATATGGATCCTCAAAGAAGAGGAATCTATCCCTCTTCAAAAATGGTCATTTCAATTCAATAGAAGGGGCTCTGTTCCCTGTCTTGTATTTGAAACACAGGACTCTTGTTTACTTCTGTTCCTATTAGTTTATTTTATTGTGTTGTTTTCTTTGAATTACCAGTATAAAGTTATTTATGTCTGATATCCACATAGTCAGCCAGAAGGCAGGGAATGCCTGCATTGTACAATGGGAATTCTGGTCAATGTATTCAGGACTACTGTGTTGCATTGATGTGGAATTCTCTTTTTGGAAGACCAAAATCACACCTAGGCACAAAAGCATCTTAGACTTAAATGTAAAGGACTCTTAGAATGAAATAAAACCTCTATAAAACATTAATAAAAGTCTTGTAGCTAAAACTCAAAAAAGGAATTGAAGAAAATTTCACAGAATCATGACCATGCTCCAAAATGGGCCGTGTAATCTGCCACCCCCAGACCTGTGGAGTAAAAACATTTTGACAGAGGTACACCAGAGGCTGCTGCTTTCAAGATGACTTTCAGTATGAGCTAGTCAGCTTCACCAACCCTGTTGCAGAGGCATAATTAGACCAGGGTGGGCAGATTACTGGGGGACTTACTACAACAGTAAAATTGAGCAGCTGCAGAAGAGCTCATGGGAGAAACTTGAATGTTAACCATTGGGGATGTGAATGTCAGTTAAAAGGTTGGTGATTTCCTGCTGGAAAAGCAGGGAATAAAAATAGTAGGTGAGTGTAAATCTCAGAGAATCACAACTTTGGGTTATGGAAATAACAAGATGGTCATCTCATATTACACCAGGCAATGGCACTATCCCTCAAAACTACCAAAACAACCTTCTGAATGGGTGCCTTGGAGGTTATATCCTTCTCTAGAGCTGATTTCACTTTCTACTTCCTGATGTCACTGATTAATAAGCAACTGTGCAGACAGTGAAATAAAACCATGGCAAAATACTGAAATAAGTGGTTAGTCACTTAGATTCATCATAATATGGTTGCTGTTTGCCTTCTCATTGCTGTTTGGTTCACAGACTATTGCTGGATTTAAAGAAGCAGCAGCCATCCCATCTGTGTGAACATCACTGTGTGTACACTATTGTCAAAGTGTGAGGGTAAATGGATGTAGGAGTATATGACATTAAAGGAAGAAAGGCAATTAATTTCATATTTTCTTTATTAAACACAGATTTTCAACAGAGAGTTATCAGTGCTTATGTGGTACAACAAAACAATAAACCCAGTCCTGACCCTTCAGAGTCCAGCTGAATGTACAGCTCTTCCACATGAGCAGAAGTCTTCAGATCTTGGTGGCATCAAGATACAGGTAGGGACTGTTACCTGCAGCTGGATCTCACTGGGGCAGCATTTCAGAACTAAAAGGTAATGAGGTGCTCCTCAGGCAGAAACATTTGCCTCTGCAGATCATAACTACAGCCACTGTCAGGAAAAAATGGCATTCATGCACTGGGTTCTTCACCTAAGGCATGGAACTGTTAACACTATCACTACTGTGGGATCCTCAGTCTAATCCCGACCGGACTAGTCCTGAGTTAGTTGAATTAATTGTTTATGTCTTTTTACTTTTATACCTGGTGGTCTTTGATTTCAGGGCTGCACTGCAGGTCTGTAACTTGGTATTCCTCACCAGACCTGAGCACAGTGGAGTTTGCTTTACATTGCTCTGTGGAAAAAACAAACAACAAAAGCCTCCAATAAACTTAAGTGATTTGGAGCCTTTGCAAAAGTCTCAGAAGTCTTTAAGTTCTTGATGGTGAGAGAGGTACCTAGAAAAATTTTCAGTAGTCATTAGGGAGATAATCTCTTTTCATTTTAATTCGAATTAGGAATTTAGCATGCTTTTGACAGTCCCACTAGGTAGCTCTCTCCTGATACTGCTTTATAAATACATTCTGCCTTAGATGCTACTTTAAAAATATAGTCCTTTGAAAAAACCACGGTGACTTCAAAAATATATAATCTCTCATGTTTTTGTAATACTGTATGCACATCCAACTATTAAAATAACACATGGAAATACACATGAATAGGCAGAACTGTGTAAATAAATCCATACTGAGTTATCAGTTTGCATTTTTGAGAGCAGAAGAATTTTCTCTTGTGACTCTCTCTAAAGTTAATAACCAATCATTATTTCACCATAAGTTATTTGAAATTTGTTTTAAAGAAAACTGTTAAAGACAGTAATGGGACAAAATAAATTGAAAATGCTTATTTCCATGAATAATACCTGCAAATGTTCCCTATGGGATGTATCTTCCCAGTTCTCAGTCAAGGAATGACATACTAGTCTTAAAATTTTTTTGAATTCCATGGTCTGACTATTACATACAATAACAAAGCTCAAAGCATCCAGGGAGTGGAAGAGGCCATTGAATGAATGCTTTGGCAAATGAAGAAAATGGAGAAAATCACAGGCTGATTGGAAGTTGGATAAAGTAAAATAAATATATTTTTTCATGGGGGAAACAAAGGGTGGGTAAGCCTGCAGGGAAGCTGACAACACAGGTACATCTGACTGCAACAGCTTCTTATTGGATGAGGGAATTAGGACAAGTTGTAGGACGAGTTCAGAGGCCCAGCTGCTGTCAAATGGGTACCTCATTCCCCCTCCAGAAATGATTTGCCAAAAGCTGAATTTTGCCCTCCTTTTCAGATAACCAGCCTGGGCTCTGCCGGCTTTTACTTGAGGTGGAAGAGGCAGGTGGGAGGATGGTCCAGAGGAAGTGCACTTTGGTGGCTCCTACCCAGGTACCATCACGGATGTGCTACACCTCCACTTCCCAGTCACATGCAAGAGGTCTTTTTATGTTTTGGATCACTGTATGGGCACTACATAATGGAGAGTAGTGTCCAGGCTGGAGATGAGAAGAGTGCTGTGGTATCAAGCTGTTAAGCAGTGGGGTGATAAAGCCAGCATTACTTACCAGGTTTAAATTCCATGCTGTAGTGATAATTAGGTAACTATCTGGGGAGAGTACCACATTCGATGAAATAGCACAGAAAGGCTTAGATCTAAAAGTAAACTCACACTGTACTCAAATACAAGAGTAAGTCAAAGCATGTGGGCTGCTTTGTGAAGCAGATGGATAAAAATGTGGTTAAGAGAGGAAGATGATTTGGATGTTGGAGAGGGGGCTGGCAGGCTGCCTATGTTAGTGATGCTAAGGAGTGCTGGAACACTTGATAATTTCAGAGCAAGTTAGTTTGCCACAGCTTACAACCTGCTCAGTGCTGGGGAAAGAGCTTGTTCTGTCTTCTCATCAGTATGTGATATGGAATAATCACAGTGGTTACCTAACAGTGATGAAAAGCTGCAACAGCTAAGGGAAGGAGACTGAAAATCTGATTGAATGTGGGCATTTCAGGTTTGGAAATATGTGCTACCTACTAAAATGAGCTATCGACTAATTCTGAAAGAAATGTTATATGGGCTTAATGTTCATCTTCATCCACACTATAATGAGAAGGATTAGACTGGCTTCCATATGTGGAATATTTATTTCAGCAATACGGGAAAATGTATTTCCCTAATATTTTTTCTGTATGCACAAGGCCTTAAATTTTACAGATGTGATTAATGTTTTAATTTGCTGTTCTAGTGGGATACAAGTTTACCATACAATATAAATTACTTACAAAGAAATTTGCTTATATGGAGTTTAATTCATACGCTGTTTAGCCACCATGTGTGGCATAGCTTTGCCTTCTCTATGGGATCAAGCAGTTGTGCAATTGATTTGCAAAATAAAAAACAGTCAGGTTGCACAAAGCATTTCTTAACAACCTAAGCCAGAGCACTTATGAAGCAAACTTGTGCCATAATTAGTGTTTATTTTAACATGAGTTGGTAAACGGGATATTAATTGCAAGTTGTGAATTGGATTCCTGACACAAATCATTCTGATTAACCAGTATTTAAAAAAAATTGTCTATTACATAAATTTTTGTAGATCTCATTTACACAGCAAAAGAATGACAAATTAAATACTTGCCCCAAATAGCATAAATCAACATCATTTTTAGGTTAATTGTTCATTGTCCCTGGAATATGAGTCCAACCAATGATTGTGATAAGAAATTTAAAATTTAAAAAAAACCCAAACTACCTCAGAATATGTTTTATTTTTATTTTCTTTTCAACAAACAGCTGAAAATAACACAAGCTCGGAATGCTATCAACTGATACATGCTTTCTGGTCTACCAGTGGTGAAGATAAAGTCTTTCACTGTTCATGGTGCACCAAAGATATCTGGGCTCTGCAAGACCAGGCAGAGGAACTATAGACAGCATATGAAATGACAACAGAGACTTAAAGCCTGTATCATTCAGACAGAGCATTTTTGATGTACCAAATATTTTACTAACTCTAATGTGAATAAACTTTCTGCCTGAGGATCTAAAGATTTTTGCTAATGGGCTTGCACCTTCAGAAAGTATTGAGAGCCATATTCTCTGGAGAAAGATCCCCCAGTAAGGACCCTTGTTCACAACCTTATTTTGTAATCTAATATAATTTCTCTAACCACTTTTAATGTCAAATACATCAGCAATGTTCAGATGGTTTGGGAAATTAAATGGAAAGCTCCTTGGCCTGAAATGTCACAGGCATTTCCAATCTCCTTTACAAAAAAGGAAAGACAAAATATCAGTAGTATTTAGGGCCAAATGCTATTTTCATTGAGATTCAAAGGAGTCTTACTACTGCTTTTAGCAGACAAAGGGTGTATCATTTGGTTAGGAGTTTTACATCTCAGAGAGATCCCCTGTAATTTTTCATGGGGAAGACAGGTGGACCAAAATCGAGGTACATCTTCTCATCAGCGAGAGATGCTGATCTGGCAACTGTGCACTTGGAAACAACAAACTCTGTTTCACACTTGTAATAATGCTCCAAAGTTAGTAGAGATTTTTACTTAAATATCAGGAAAGATAAACTTACACTAAGTGGTAGAAGCAAAATTTCTCCCTTACTGACCCACAAAGAGTACCACTGCTCTGGTAGACTACATGACCTTTCTCCATTCTCTCCTTTCAAACAGGGTATGAACACAGTGTGCTCATCTGTGCTACAGCCAAGGTAATCTGATTTCATCTATTCACCACGTGTACAGCCATTATGTGTACAGAGTAATTAACAAAGCAAATATGGTCATAGAAAATACAAAACAGAGACCCTTTTGTTTCTGTAACTACTTCAGTAGGAGAGTGGAACTTGTTTTCATGCCTTGTCCTATCTAATGCAATGTAAATACAGTATTCAGCATTTTTGTCCATTTCATTAAGCACTGTTTATTTCAATATAAGCCTTATTAGCTAATTAAACTATTTAATTAGTTATACTTGAGTTGCATTAAATTACAATCACTTTCATCTCTTTTAAATAGAAAATGTATTTTATATGTGTCCACAAATGCTGGCATGAAATATTATTCCAGCTAGCATCCAGTGTAACTGGACAGCTTTCCTGAACATTTCAGTTTTCCTGAACATTTCAGCAAGTAATCCTAATTCTTTCTAAATAGCTGCATTCTAATAATCACATTGCGGAAACATCACTTGAATAATGACATTAAAGACTAAGTTAATGGTGAGGATATGGACTAACATGGACAGGACTTGGGTTAAAATGGATTTTACTTCACACATTTCAGGGTAAATTATATATAGGGATATGTGTCTTTATACAGTAAAATTTATCTCTACCTAAACTCTAGCCTTCCTATCCCCTAATACTCTACATTTCTTTTTTACTTTGCAAAAAAAAAAAAAAAAATCCAGACTTTTATTTGGCCTGATGTCACGTAACACAAGGGAATTTGACAAGGGATATAGGACATTTTACCAGTCTGACTTAGTGTAGAATGACTAAAACACGGCCATGGTGTTCATTCAATTTAAGTGCTCTTTGATAATCTCAAAAAGGGCAGAGTAGGACAGCAGTATGCGCTCACCACCTCAGAGGTATGCATTGAGATTTCAGTGCAGTTGCATGATTCCAGGAATTAAAGGCCATTGGAGATCCCTGATGGTCATCCACCTGGCCTCTAGCTGCCAGGCTAGAGGTCTGGTCAGCTCCATATATTCTGTATATTGCAGGCCAGCTCCATAGGCAGCTTTATAAAGTCCATAATAAAATCTCATGAAACATTATGACTTTCTCATCCTACCATAAATAACTGAGAAAGACTCATTGGAACTCCTGTTTAGAACCAAAGGCAGCAACATAAATGTGGACCTGATTTAGGTCTTAGAAATGAACAATTGCTGTGTTTGTTCTATAACATTGCCGTTTCTCGTTCCTCTATTAAGGACATTCAGACAAACCTCTGTCAATGAAAGACATTATTATATTCAGCATAACAGACTATTACATATGGAATAAGAGATGTCTTGGACTTATTTCCAGAATATAGTGTCAGAATCTTAAAATCTGTGTCACTGATCAGGGCAGAGGGGTTTTAAATAGATGGCTTTCAACCCAAGCCATCCTGTGACTCTTTGGTCGAGTTGACATAATTTTCAGTCAGGCCTTGAGAATCTTGGACTGTACTGATCTCTTTGCTGTGGGCAAGATTGTCTAAGTGTTCCTGTAGGTTTGGATTTTGGTTTGTATTTTTCCCAGTACAGAACTCATGGTCAGATGACTAAAGCTGCAGAATCTCAGGGTGTTTTTTGTCTTCCCATTACCCTTGGATTAGTTTTGTCTCTGGGGTTTTGATCATCAAAAAATTGATTGCCTGGGAAGGTAGAGTGAAACTCAGTCAGTTCCCTCCCTCCTCATCATTTCAAGGATGGGTAGGTGAAGGACCATTGAGGTAGGCAAAAGACCATCTGGGGCATTGCCCAGGGCAAATCAACCTACTCCCTACCTTAATAAAAGAAAAAAAAGAAGGGCAACCATTGCAGGCCACTCAGTTCTGAGAGGAATGGAGGGCCCCATATGCTGACAGGACCTACCCCAAATGGAAGTCTCCTGCCTCCCTGGGGCCAAGGTAAGGGACGCTATGAGCAAACTCCTTGATTTGGTACAGCTCTCAGATCATTACTCCCCATTAGGCCTCCAGGCTGGGAGTGATGGGGCTGAAGGAAGAAGTCCCAAGACAATTAAATAAGGTTTCAGGGTACTGGGGCATTTGGCCAAAGGAGTTGGTGCATAGATTGTGCTCTCAGTTGTTTCCATACCAGGGATGAATACACCAAGGAATAGGAAAACTAGCCTGATTAATACATGGCTAAGAGGCTGGTGCCATAGCTGGAAATTTGGGTGGTGTTGGCCATGGGGCAGTTTACAGGACACAAGGCCTGCTGATAATGAATTTGGTCCACCATCTCAGCAAAATAAAAGGATTATGACCCATGAGCTGGTGGGGCTGACAGAGAGGGCTTCAAATTAGGTTTGAAGCCAGGCCCACTAGACATGAGCCAGATATGGCTGGGCTGTGTCCAGGGCACCAATACAAGCAGCATGGGCAATAAATATGAGGAGTTGGGAGCCACTGTGCAGCAGGGAAGCTATGATGTGATCACACTCACAGAAATGTGGTGGAATGACTCTCATGACTGGAGTGCTGCAATGGATGGCTACAAGCTCTTTAGAGGAGATAGGTGGAGCAGGAGAGGCAGTGAGGTGGCTCTTTACAGTAGCAATTGTTTTGATTGTATTGAAATCAGTGACAATGATGACAAAGTGCCTCTGGGGAAAGATCAGGAGGAAGGTCAGCAGGTTGGCTGTCCTGGTAGGAATCTGTTACCGTTAATAAGAGTATACAAGGTGCACTCTACAGCAGAGTGGAGGCACTCTACGAGGTTTCTAGCGTGTGTAGAAGATACTTGCCTGATAGCTAGTGACCAGGGGACGTACCCTGCTGGATCTCTTGTGAACAGAGAAGGACTTGTGGGTGATATTGGAGGGTGTCTTGGACACAGAAATCACAAAATTAGAGTTTTCAATACTTGTGAAGCTAGAAGGGGTGCCAGCAGAACTGACACCTTGGACTTCCAGCAAAGAGACTTTGGTCTGTTTAGGAGATTGATTGACAGAGTCCCTTAGGAGTCAGTCCTGGAGGGCAGAGGAGTTCAGGAAGGCTGAACATGATTTAAAAAAGAAATCTTAAAGATACGGGAACAGGCTGTCCCCATGGGTCACAAGACAAGCCAGCAGCAGAAATGAATGGCCTGTTAAACAGAAAACTTGGGCTGAAACTCAGGGGAAAAAAGAAGACTG
This sequence comes from Molothrus aeneus, assembly GCF_037042795.1. Classification (NCBI taxonomy): domain Eukaryota; kingdom Metazoa; phylum Chordata; class Aves; order Passeriformes; family Icteridae; genus Molothrus; species Molothrus aeneus. The sequence continues at coordinate 102,972,210 of NC_089648.1, forward strand.
TATTACCTCTAGAAGGAGGGGCAGGTGGTTTGTGGGTACTACAGGGATGTTGTAAGGTTAGGTAGGGAGAAAATCAGAAGGGCCAACCTAGAACTTAATTTGGCAGCCACAATTAAAGACAAAAAAAAAGTTTTTATAAATACATTAGCAATAAAAGGAGGGCTAAGAAGCGGCTTCATCATTTCTGGATGCAGGGGGTAGCATAGTTTCAGGGGATATGGAGAAGGCTGAGGAGCTTAATGCTTTCATTGCCCCAGTCTTTCCTACCAAAACCAGCTGTCCTCAAGATGTCCAGCTCCCAAAACTGGAAGTTAGTGACAGAGAACTGAGTGAAGCCCCCATAACACAGGAAGAAATGGTTAGAGACCAGCTATGCCAATTAGACACAACTCTATGGGCCCAGATGGGATGCACCCAAGAGAAATGAGGAAGCTGGTGAAAGAGCTTGCCAAGCCACCTTCAGTCATTTACCAGCAGCCCTGGTTAACCAGAAAAGTCCCATTTGTGTCCCCTTTCAAAGACACAGGCAGGACTGCAAATTGCCCAGCTGTATGCTTTGTATCTTTTGTAAGCTTGTAATGCAGCAGTTCTTGAGAGTGGCAGGGATTTTTGTTCAAGGATGTTGGGACAATCATCACAACTTCTTCCTGACTGTGCATCTTGTGCATGATACTACTATTAGCTAACCCCTCATGTGAAGGTAAGCACTCTCATATAATCTCTCGGTAGACATGGTGCTCTGAAATCAGGTTTTCTGAGTGAGTTTTTGGGGTTTTTTTTAGACAGCAAATTAGATGTATTCTGGATGAAAGTCTCTTTTTTAGCATCCTATTCCAGAAAGTCAGGAAGAATAAGCATTATTCATTTGGAACATTCTCACTGGTCTAAACACTCTTTCCTTGATTTGAATTCTAAGTATTTGAAGCACCCTACATGCTTTCAGTGATGCTGTGTAAAAGTAATGCATCTGGATATCTAGGTTTTACTTTCATCATACTATTTTTTAAAACCAAAATTGTCATGGTTGCACACTGCAAAATAAATTTTTTAACAGACACCATGTTTTTGGCACCATCAATGAGAACCAAGGTTTGTCCAGACAATCTACCTCCATTAGTGGAAGAACCAAAGTGCTGGAGACCCACACCATTAGCTGTAATCACTCTGATGCTTCAGATTTGGGGACCCAAGAGCTAAATAGTCATTTTAGTCTAAAGATGAAGGTGGAGTTTATTTGCACAATGAATTAGTAATTTTCCTTTTAAGCTCAATCCATTTTGTGTTACTTGAGGTTTGCCTATCATGTGGGCTTGCGTTTTGGTTATGGGAAAAAATGTAGGCAAAATAAGATTTGATTTTCAGAAACCTATGTAACAACTACTCTCATGTCCTCAGCACCATTTGGGTGGGTAACTTTGGTAACTGTCTAGGGCAACCAATGTCTATGGCAAAAGTTACTTAATTCTGAAAATAGAATTTATGAAAATTGGAGATTTTTAGACAGATTTGTGTGCCAAATCTTAAAAAAAAAAAAGAAAATAAAAAATGAAAATGTATAGTGGCTGGGGGCCTCTTGAGCAGGGACTAATGAGCTTTGACTCTTATGATTGTAAAAGGTGGATTAAATGCTTTATTAAGCTATACTATACTATATGACACTATACTAAAACTATACTCTTGAAAAACCCTTTGCTCTGGCTTGACAGTGGATCTAATTGGACCTGTGGATCTAATTGGTCAATGAATCAAAACACTATCACTAGAGTTTAATTAAGAAACTACCTTTTGGTAAACAATCTCTATAACACATTCCACATGTGCACAACAACAGGTGCAACAAGTGGAAACAAAAATTGTTTTCTCTCAGCTTTCTCACAGCTTCTCAAGAAAATCCTAGGAAAGAATTAAGTCTCTCTCTGTTAAAAAAAATATATAAATACCACAAAAATGTTGTTGCAGTCTTCAATACAGAACTGTAAGTCAATCATCTAAAGCGAGATTCATGTTAATTGTGGTATAAATGGTCTATTTAGTATGCATTGTATTGCTCTATAAGTTTCAGAAGGTCCAAGAAGCTTTGGGAAGGTGGTTATGTTTGTTTTAGGAAAACATTCTTTATTATAAAGAGTATATAGAAAACCTGGCACATATTAAGAAATTTAAAAAAAAAATACTGGCAGAAATACATGTGAGGGGCTAGCAGACTGTGTACAGCAAGCCAAGAGCAAAATATAATCAGAAGACAGATGCTGAAATCCAGGAGGAGTGAAGGATGTTGAGATCTCCTCAAAAAATGACAAAAATCTTCTCTGAAAAACCAATTACAAATGCAAAGGTAAAAAGAAAAACTCATTCATCAGCTAATTTTGTTTCCTCCAAGGCTCCACAAAAATAACAAATCTATATATCTCTCTTCAGTAAATATGCTATAACAAATATAATTTCTACTTCTTCATGACCATGCACTCTCTTTCTGCAGTATTTTTGTCCTCATACATCATGGTAGGTACATCAGTCAAAGAACAGGTAGGGATCATCAGAATCCTAAGCATTGTCTTGAAGATCACAATTCATTTTTATCTGGCTAAGTTGTAAATATTCTGACAATTTTTGTCAGTATAGAAGTGACAGAAATACTGTTGTATAAATGTTACAAGAATCTGAGGATTTTAGAATGTATAAACATTTTCTTTTATAAATAAAATCATCTAGGTTGGAAAAAAAGAGATCCAGGCTTTTTCATATCTATGTATGAAATGCAACCTTAATGTGCAAATTCCATCCTGAGGATTTTAACTGTATAAAAATTTGATATGGATCATAATGTATTTCTAGTATTTTATCTTCCTTCTTATCAATTTATTTATATCAGAAAATGTTAACAATTTTTTATTGGTTTTGCCATAACATACTCGAGTCACCAAACTAACCCCCACTGACCGTGATGAGCAGTTAAAATATAATCTCAGACTTTAACAAGGCGTTCTCGTTAAAGAATATGAACTTTTGTGAATAAGTGTTTATGACACAGAGATAATAATGGAAAATTTTTTTGCTATCTCAAAGAACTGAAAAAAGAAGTTTTGTATTTCTTAATTTCAGTAGTTTTTTGCGTTAGAAGAAGTCAGAAACTCAGTATATACAACTACCATCAATATATAACTATACTAAATATATGGAAGCAAAAGGTGGATGAAGCAGAATAATTATTATTTGTATATGAATTTTTCACAAGGAACAAAAATTATGGAAGTTGTTAGTTTTATAAAATCCAAATATATTCAAATTTGCAGTGATTCAGTCACATTTTCTCCAAAGCTGTTGTTACAAAAATCATGTCCTTAAATATAAGGATTTATGCTACCCAAAGAACAATGCTATATCTACAAAAAATAAGAAAAAAATCACAACAAATACAATTTCACAACAAAAAATAAAGTCTTTTTCTCATCCTTTCTCCTTGACTTGTTTTTCTCCTTCCATTATAATGGATACAGAGGCGTAGGTCAATACAATGCTAGAACTTTTGTAAGGCAAGAATAATCAGTTATATAATCAGAGGAACAGAAAAAAGTGAGCAGGATGGTGGAAGAACTGTGCACATGGAAACTACACTTTTCCTTTAATAGTCTTTAGCTATGTCCCAGACCTCTTGTGCATTTAAGCCAGGTCACTGATAGTCTCTGATCTAAACTGAACCAGTGACCTAAGTGTGAAAAGCTGAGGGGGCCACTGCTGGCAATACAACTTGGAAATTCAGACATCCGTATGATGTGGAAGATAATATGGCCTTCTTTAGCACCATGGGGTCAATAGTAGTCTAACCAATGTCTCTGTTTTAGAAAGCAATTCCATTTTGAGAGTCGCACTGCTTAAAAGACAAAATTAAGTGCTTCTTTATCGTGATTATATTTTGCCTTCTCTAAGAATCGAGGGGCAAATATGTTTAATTAATAGCATTTTTAAGAAAGCATTTTTCCTCTTCTTTCTAAGTGGATTGGATCCAGAAAGCATTGTTATACCCAAGAGATCACACTGCTTTGATTTATGGGTGCTTTTATACAGCAGGCAATCCTCCCAATCAGGAAAAACCATTGTGATTTTTATGATTTACAATATAATGAAACAAAACTGAACAGTGCATAGGCAACATGCAAACTGTTATCTTCATGCCTTACCTCCTCCCCCTAGCCCTACTAAGTGCTAGAAAAGGGAATTTTTCTTTTCCCAACAACTATATCCCTGTCAAAGCAATACCTTCATTAATTAATCGCTGTTTTAGGGAAGAGGGGAATAGCAGAGTCTACTGCTTAGTGCCCACCAGTGAATTTATCACTCCAGCTTTTTGGTTCTTGCATTTGTGTTCTGGTAACCTTCGCTTTTACATATATATATGAAGAGCAATAGGGCTAGATATGTCTTTCCTCAAAAATGTTGTCTGGTGGAATCACTGCTCCTTGAGGATTGTGGTAATATTGCAAAGAGATTACATAGCTACTTCATAATTTCCCAGGGAGAGAAGCAGAACCAGGAATACTTAAATACAAACTTGTCTTGCAGTGCACTTCATAATCTATTCTTTTGAATAGGACTCTGGAAAATTTATGCAGCATCTGAAATGTTAAATACTTTGATCTACTCCAGGGAAGGTTAAAAATGAGGAACAATGTGAAAGTCTAAACATAATATAACAAAGGCCAGTCCACAAGACATATTGAAATTAATACAATGCCAAACAAACCCAAAATGTTCAGGCAAAGTTGCAGCCAGGATGTGTATACTTGGGCTTACATAGAGAGCTCAAGAGCTCTGATTTCAAAGATAAGGATTGGAGTAAGAGCATACTTTATATAACATACAAGAAGACTAATTATTTTCATATGAGAAACTATTTAATGCTCAGAACTGAAGAGGAGATTGAGGGGAGACCTCCTTTCACTGTACAGATTCCTCCCAAGTGGAAGAGGAGGGGCAGACACTCATCTCTTCTTTTTGGTGACCAGTGACAGGACATGAGGAAATGGCCTGAAGTTGTGTCCAGGGAGTTTTTGGTAGGATATTAGAAAAATTCTAATTCTTCATTCAGAAGGCGGTTGGGAACTGCAACATGCTCCCCACAGAAGTGGTCACAGCACCAAGCCTGACAGAGTTCTAGAAGCATTTGGACAATACCCTTGGGCACATGGTGTGACTCTTGGGATGTCCTGCACAGGCTCAGGAGTTGGACTGAGCAATCCTCGTGGGGCCCTTCCAGTTCAGCATATTCTGTGATTCTGTGACTCAGGAGTACTCATGTTGCTGCCTACACCTCCTCTTACTAGGCCCAATAGCCCAGCCAGCTGAAGGCCACATCCTGAAGGCCTCCACCCTTTGTGCAGGTCTCTCCAATGTCTCAACACTGAACAAGCTCAGGGTCTCCCAGCAGAACCCAAGAGAGGGGTGAACCTTTCTCTTCAATGGACTGCTGTGGGTGCAGGAGCTCTCGAACTTTCTCATGAACTCTTAAAAGTACATCCTGACAATGAGATAAGATTTATACCACACTTCTCTCCCATCCCTCAAGTTTTCCAGAGCACTTTTTGAATCATTTAGGTTGGAAAAGACCTTGAGAATCATCAAGTCCAAGGGTTAACTGACCTTGTCCCTAAGTGTCATGTCTGCACATCTTTTAAATACCTCCAGTGATGATGACTCCACCACTTCTCTGGCCAGCCTGTTCCAATGCTTGACAATCCTTTTGGTAGAAGAAATATTTCCCAATATCCAGTCTAAACCTCCCCTGGCTCAACTTGAGTCCATTTCCTCTTCTATCACTTTTTACTTGGGAGAAGAGACCAATCCCCACCTCATCTCAACCTCCTTTCAGAATAAGATTCCCCTCTGAGACTGCTTTTCTCCAGGGTAAGCAACCTCTGCTCCCTAGCTACTTCTCATATCACTTTTTCTCTACACCAATCACCCGTTTCGTCACTCTTTGGACACACATTGATCATATTATTCTGCCCCAGCAGAATCTGTCTCTAGAGTGAAAAAGTGAGCTGGCTCCTGCAACCAAACCAGATCAGGAAGGCAGCTCTCATGTATCCAGCCCTGAAGGCATTTGGGCACAAGGCATCTTAAGGGCCTTTGGCAGGCTTTTTGAGTTGGGGTGGGAGATATGGACAAGTATCTTTAAGCCCTGTTTGCTAGTCACACACTGTAAGAAAAGTAATTGCCACCACTCAGTCTCTCTCAGGCTGTCATAAATTGGGTTCTCCCACTCTTCATTCAGCACACCAGAACTGACACAAGCTGTGGGAGACAGTGCTCATGCAGTTTTGCACCAACTGAATCCCTATTATTGCAACAGTGTTTAAGGCTTTATTAGTGTTATCCCCCTCAGCCCCAGGACATGCTATTTAAACTTGGGTTTTTTTCTCCCTTTGAAAACTCTAAGACACCTTCTCAGCCTCTCAACTGGGTGATTTAAAAAGAAATACCTTAATTTATGGACATTTCTAGTCATTGGAAAGCTTCATATATGATCAAGTCCAAATGCTAATTTATGTTCCTTGGTCTCAAACTGAGAAGATACCAAGAACTTCAGCTCTGCTGCTTCAAGGAGTGACCATATGATGATGAGCAGTACTTGCACGATCAGTCCTCAGAAGAAGCCACAGAATTATGCCAATGGCAGTTCTTTGCTGCTGATAGGGATGGTTTTTGCCTTCAGAACATCTTTGAATGCTTTACAAAAGCTGCTAGAGCAAGTAGGATAGATGTATGTCCAAGCATTGCTTTGAAAATCAACAAACTTTAAAAGCTTATGATCCAACCAAGTATTACAGATAGGTCTTGTGTGCATCTGAGGAAAGATAAGCTGAAAGACAGAGCAGAGTAAAATTGTCTGTGAAGACTACAAGGAGAAACATGAATGCATTTGATGTGAGTGTCTGGGACGAATAATCAAAGTTAATTTCAGTGGAAATTTTTATAAGTAAGATGATGAAGGTTTTTTGATTTTTATTCTTTGCAGGTCACCTCAGAATTAAGGGTGAAGACTTAAGGGTGGAAGTCTTTCCACTCCAATTTAATCTTAGACAAAACAAAAATAAGACCACCTAAGGAAAGGGAGAATTCTTGCTGAATTCTCAATCTACTGATTGAGATGGATTTTGCCTTTTACCTAGGCTCTTTATATCTACTATGGCTCAAAGCAGTATTTTTGTTCTTTTGAGACTCCATTTCTTTTGCTGACTTTCTGCCTCAAAATATGTATTTGGTTCAATTTCTAACATGCAAAATTTCTTGCCTTCATCAGGTCTGACTTTGAGACACTGTCAAGGAAACAGTCTTCTTTCTAGTGAAAGAGGAAAAATGAACTTTCCTAATTACATTGACAGTACTGCATAGATTTAATGTTAAATACTAGCAGTAATACAGTAATGAAAGTTATCCTACATGTGTAACTGGTCTCTGAAGAATTTAAAGGGACAAATCATGAATGGGCTTTCTGACTGCAGACAGGCATAAGGTGAATAGGTTTACTGGCTTTTGCTATAATATTTATTCAGCTTAGAATTATTTTTTCTGATGCTTAAATCCAGAAAAGTCTTCTCCTTTAGCTTTGTATGTGGGACAAATTATTTTGAAGCTTTTAAGTAGCAAACGTAAAGATTTAAACAAGTCTAATGTTCCTTTTTGGAAAAATTTTAAAAGAAGATTGTTTGAATTAAGAGATCCTATGGTTTGCCTTAAGCTTTTCAAGTTAATTTTGACATAAATCTATGCCTACAGTGAAGAAACAAGTAGCCTGGAATGCAGAGTGGATCTAGTTACTATCCTATAAACAAAAATGTCTATTTCTGTATAGTGCAAAATATATTCTATCAGGGGAATCTTTCTTGAGTAGAAATCCTTTTTATTGATGCTCCTTCTTTTTGCAATTTTGCTCTCTGATCACAGAAAGAGCATAATTTTTCAAACTGTAAGCTAGGTATAATCTAGGAGCTTAGTAGGTGAGAGAACCTACCTGTGATTAGATTTAAAGATTACATTTATAATAATGTGTGTTATTAGAATAATGATGAAGAGTTAAACGTGTGAGCCGGATTAATAGAATCATAGAATGGTTTGGGACAGAAGAAATCTAAAAGATTATCTAGTTCCAACACTTCCTGCCATAGGCAGAGACACCTTCTACTGGACCAAGCTGCTCAAATTCCAGTTCAACCTGATATTAAACACCTCCAGGGATGGAGTAACCACAACTTCTCTGGGCAGCCCCTCCTAGTGCCTAACCACCCGCATAGTGAAGAACTTCTTCTTTATGTCTAATCTAAACCTGCCCTCTTTCAGTTTGATTCCATTCACAGCCTCATTTTCTTACTACATGCCCTTGTAAAAAGTCCCTCTCCAGGTTTTTTGTGGCCTCTCTTCAGCTGCCAGAAAGTTGCACTCAGGGCACCCCAAACCTTTCTCTTTTTCAGGCTGAACAGCCCCGGCTCTCTCAGCTGGTCTTCAAAGGAGAGCCTGAAGCCCTGTGATCATCTTTGTGGCCCTGTCCTGGACTCTCTGGGGAGTCTGGGTTTCCAGAGAGGTCAGGGTCCTCTGACCCTGCAGTTCCAAGTCTTTCCTGTGCTGGAGACCCCAAAGCCAGACCCAGTACTGCAGGTGGGGTCTCAGAGGAGTAGTGGAGTAGAAGAGCAGAATCCCCTCCCTCTCCCTGCTGGCCACACGGCTTTAGGTGCAGCCCAGGATGTGATTGGCTGTCTGGGCTGGAAGCACATGTTTGCAATGCTTCCTCAACTTTAAAACTACAAAGCTATTACATTTGCAATGCACATTACAAATAAAATAATCATTTTCACATGAGTGTCTATCTTTTCTAATCTTATTTTTACATGAAGGGAAGTTGTATAGAGCCTTTAATAAGCTATCACTTTTGTCACGAGGATCCATATTCACATGCTATACATTATTTTTTAGAAACACAGGGGTTTTTTTCTGAAGCATAAAGCTAAAAGTAGAATATTTTTTTAAACAGCTTTGTTTTCAAGGGTTCTTTTGACACTGAGTTGTTAAACACTTATGTGTCAAGTAATGCAAAAGCTACACTTTTCTGTATGCTTCTATTTTGAAAACTACCCTCTCACAAAATTTCGTTGAATTCTCATCTGGTTTTTCAAAAACTGGGAGAGCACTCTTGGTGGGGGTGGTTTCAGGTAAGACTGGGACATTACATTCATTGTTATATTCCTTCACACCTGTGTTTGTGAAGGGTTAAGCAGGTAATACAAAAGGGAGGTAGTCCTCTTAAAAAGGTTAAACTTCCCACTCTCAACAACCTGATATGTCTAATGTACAAGGTATCCTCTTTAAAAAGGTTGTTAAACATGAGTTTTGTTTACATATAATGTCATGCAGTTATCAGCATAATCAAAAACTTATTTAATCCTTTTCTAATTCTAAAGTGATTAGCAAGGGCTGAGAAATCACCTTATCTCACTAAAACACAGGTACGAACACAGAGTAAATATTTTGGTAAACAATTATTCTGCCCTTGCATATTCAGCAGTGTGCTAAATTATGCATAATCTTGCATAAGTAATAAGTGAAGGTAGCTTAAATTCAGGGTTTTTTTACCTGACCTATTTCTTTCAGTGCTGTTAGCTTCTTAAATCATGTATGAGCTTTCCGTAAGGCTTCAATGAGTAGTTCTAGTGGAGAGACTTCAGTAATAAATTTCAGGAGAAGACAAGTTTTTTGACAGGCATAATGCAACACATACAGAGTTTGGAACTCACACTCTGGGAATTTAGAGCAATCCTTGCAAAGCAGCTTTTCCCTGTTACATTAATAGAGAAAATGAAGTATGAAAGTCCTCAGGAATTACTGCTAGGTGTAATTTAAATAATTTACCAGAAGACAGTTCAGCACATGCATAGAACAGGGGCATACAGAGTTTGCCATAAGCAGTTTATAAATAAACTATATTCTGCTGAAGTAAGTCAGGCATAAATTATAACTATTCCTTTTGTGGCTATACTCTGTTCCTCATTGTAATAGTTATTTAAAAAAAAAATCTGGGTTATGACCTTCCACTAGAAATCATAGGCTGTGCCTGCCTTGTACCTTGCTTATGAGCATGCTTACATTTAATAGTTTGGCTGCTATGAGATCAAAGTAAAATTACTATTGCTGTGGGAGAAAAAAAAAAGGGAAAGTGCATTACATTTCTATAAACAGAATCTAGGTAGAATTTTGTAGTTCAGTGGAAAAAGGAGCGTTCTGTGCCAAAGACCATTAACTAGCATCTGACCATTTCATGAAACACTTATGCATTTTGTTAATCTATTATTCTATTTCTAGCCTCAAGTGCTGAAAGTTAAAATGACAGAACAACTTGAAAGTACCAAGAGAAAATATGAAATTAAGATGCTAGGAGTATGGTGAGGGCAAAGAATGTTTTAAACACCCTTGTAAAAACTGGATAGCTCCTTCTTCTGCATAGCAGCTGCAAGCCTAATTACTAGTGTTATTAAGGACTGTTACCATTTACCAAACAGAAATGTTTAAATTTATTTTCTCAGTGTTCAGAAATAAGACTCTGAGGTGAGAGGTCAATGATCCAGACAGGTTCATTGATTTTTGTATACCAAATTAAAAATATATCAAATATATTTTATTCTGACATCTGTAAGTACTGCATAAAGAAATGGAAAACATGGAGATGATTTAATGTTGTTTTACCCTTTTCATATTATAAAAGTTTAGTGAGCTCTGATTCCTGTAGAGCATATCTTAACACATTCTGTCTCTGTTGTTATTAATTTTACTGTCTTGTTTTTTAATAATACAATTTTCTTAGTTTACTCTTAATTAACTCCTCTTGTCCATTTGATTGAGAGCAAAACATTACAGCCACTGGAACTCATAAACAGTCACATGTCAGAAAGATGGGCTTGCAGGTTTTTTGTAGTTTTGAGAACAAAAACTGACATGCTTAACACTCAAAAAAAATTATTCAAGACATTTTCCTACAACAAAAATATGTTTCTGTTAGAATTCGGTCTTTTTCTGAATGAGATTTACTAACTTGTATTCATGAAGTCATGTGTAAGAATAGAAAATGTCTGATATTTCAGTTGATTTGTATCGGCTAAAATGATATATTTTTAATTGTTTATATCATAATATTAATACATGCATAACAATACAAGTATATTTTAACCTGTTTTTATATGTATATTATCACTTCAGTAATTGCCTTGATGAAATATATATAGGTATTAATAGAGCTACACCATGTATAATGTCTGTATAAATAATTCAAGCTTTCTTAACCTAACATTTGTCAGCGCACCCAAAACTCATGCTAGCATAAGAGTGAACATGGGAAATAGGCTAAAAATGCTCTTGCTTTTGCTTCTCTACTTCTAAAAATATTTATGTAGAGGGTGTAGTGGAATCTGCATGCTGTGTGAAATCCTGGCTGCCCATCTCAGGCTGCCTGGGGAGGTGAAGGGCTGTCTGTACTTCACCTCTCTTTCCATCTCACAGTGGATAATTTTGCAAGTCCTCATTCTCAATGGCCCTGCTTCTGCAACATTTGAGGGTGGGTTGGGTGTCTTCCCAGTAGTGATTCTGAAATGTGCTCCCACCAAGGTGAGCAAAGCATTACATGAGAGCAGTCAAGTGCCAAACCAGACCTCATCTCTCGGGTACTGCTTGGCACACTGGCCATATTCCTGAGATAAGACACTATTTTACCTGTTTCTTTCATAATTTTGTACTTATTGGTTGCTTGTTGTTGACTATATATGGAGTATGGACAGGGTTTATGACAGATGTCATTTGGGATAGAAAATCCCCAGTTGTGTTCTGGGTAAATGGAAAAGTATTTTCCATGTCCAGAACTGATATGCATATGTGAAAATTCCAAATACTCAGCTATTTCCCTTAACTATTTTTTAAATGTGCTGTAAATTTCATTTTATTTTCTAAGGAAAAGTTGACTCATTATCATTCTGGTTGAAGCAGTTGTCTTTCCTAGCATTGAGCTTTTTCCATTATTAAACTGATCCGTTAGAAAATTAAGTAATGTTAACAAGAAATTTCTCCTTAATATGCAATAAATATAGGTTGTTGGAATGATAAAAACAGTTTAGTTCAAACAACTTAATTAACATCCTTACAAGGATTGCTGAAAATAGACTGCAAAATAAAATAAAATCACTGTCATGATCCTGACCCTATGTTGCAAATTAAAAACACAGTTAAGTGTCATAAATTTCAGCAGCTCAATTTGGGTTCACTTAACAGAATTATGACAAAAGCAAATGTTTTGTCACTTTCAGACTGTTGCCAGGAAAAATTGTAGAGCATAATTAATGATAATCCACTCTTTAATTTGTATATATAAAGGCACAGGAAGTTGCCACTGATAGCACAGAAATAATGTAATTTTCAGTGTTAAAGCAATAGAACTGTTTCATCTAAAACAACGAGTTAGAGGAAGGATAATGGAAGGTGTCAGAGGCACAATAAATAAGATTAGAGTGGACAAGGAGTGAAAAGTATTAACTGTATTGAAATTTTCAATTAGAAAGGCAAAGCAAATCCTTTATGAATCCACCTTCTTTTAAACCTTTTTGAATAAATGCTGTTGAATTGCCTGAGTACTAGCGAGTGCAAAATCAAGCTATTTCAATGAAATGAATTATGGTTTTATGTAGTAACTCTAGACACTTAAGTAATTTTTCAGAACAAAAATAGGCTTTGGTAAGATGTTGAACACCTGTGCTTGAACAGGCTAGTGGTAATTGGCTGGTCACCTTCCTAAGCAGATCTGAAATATCAGAGCATCAGTGAAAAATGACAAAATACATTATGTGCTGGATACTATGACTCACCCTGCTTTCCCAGTTTCCTCATATGGATGGTGTTTCTGGGTAATGCATCCTGCCAAATATGAACACTACAGAAAACCCAACATGAGGTGAATGGTTAGATGAACACAGTTTTCATCAGTTCACTTCTGATATACTCGTAACATGAATTTACATTGAATTTTCTGAGTAATGAAGCAGGTTTATCCACATGAGCCTTCTAATTTTGTGCTTCTTTTACTTGCTTAGGAAATATGACAATTGTTTCTTCTACCCAAAGACAATTTCATTTGTTCAGACATGAATGCAGACTCAGCAAGCATTAGGGACAGTGATTTTTAAAGCCATTGTGTAGTTGGAGGTGCTAGGGATCCAACCACCATTTGAGTGCTTCTACCAGAGCAAAAAAGACACCTGCTTAGGTGTTTTACTACCAAAACCACACCACTCTGCAGTTAGATCTCTTACAATCATATGTGCAGATTAGCTCTAGAGTAGCACAGGTGCCAATAAGTGAGCCTTATACCTTCCTAGCAAAAGTTTTAATTTTTTTCCTTTTTTATAAATTTTTGTTTAATTAATTTAATGGTTTGTAGTTTTGAAAATAGTTGCCAATTGCTGTGTGAAATGTACAGGAGAGTATGTTATACTTATGTTATATATAAGTATGTTATATAGAGTATGTTATATGCATATGTTATACTTTAATATAGTTATTTAGGGAGATCTTTAATACAACTTATCAATGTGCATGCCACACTATTTCAACTACTGCAAAAGTTGTTCAGACTGCTGGCTTTGGTAGGATCCTTTTTGCCTTCTTTAGTGAATCCTCTGCTGTTTCTCAGATTCCCAGGATCCTACACAGAAAACATCAAATGCTGCTAAAGTTATTACTCCATACATCCAGAAAACTTTCTCTTCCAGCTGTGAAGAATCAATGTGTTTAACAGGTTATTCACAAGACCTGCTTTCCTGTAATAAACCTAAAAAGGGCATCTGAAATAAGCATGCTTTCTAAATACAATACTTAAGTCTAGATGGAATTTCAGAGTAACATTTCATGCCTCTTGTCAACACATATGGATAAAATGCTGTGTCAAAGACTCAGCATGGTAGAGAGATGAAAGTAAGAGGCAGTACAGAATTTATAATTTACTGGGGTACTATCACTGCATCCATGCTAATAAACTCAGTGTGTAAATGCTGCTGTCCTCCACAACAAGTTGACTGCTAGCTATGGCCTTTGGAAAGTCTTGCTTCTGCATGGCACCCGTGGAGTCCTTGAGAAAGCACTACTTGACATGAGTCATTTTCATAGGTTAGACAGCTGTGAGTCTTTTCTCAATAGCATTCCAGAGACTGTTCAATTTACTGGCACAGATTAATAACCTATAGGGCTACTCTCCCCATTTTTATCTTTGAAATGTATTCTGACACAGGAGGAAACAAATTAAAGTTGTACCTCTGGTCTGTTCCTTCTCCTCACCTCACTCCTGCACCATGAACTTTCCCGGACTGAAAATATGGATGATGTGAGGAGGAACACCTTCACAACTTTCCTTCACCTCCAGGAGCAGAGTTACCCGACCAAACCCTTCTACCTTTTATCTCTTAGCTGCCATTTTTAATGGTACATCCCATCAGAATCACGAGCAATTAGCTCCCTTGTGTGCCATACTTACATCTCCAGTGTTTGTTCTCTTCCCTGCTGAACCCATATGTGAGTTGAACATTGATATCCACCTTTGACAGGCAGGTGTCACCATCCCTAAATGGATCCTCAACATATCTGCTACACTTGCACCATATCTCTGGCTTTCCAAAATGAACGTGTACAATTCTTATCCCAAAGAGATCAGATGCATTGTTAGTTGTTCTTTTACCTGAGATTAATACAAAATTCTTACCTGTTTCATATTTGGTAACTGAGGTATTAAAAAATCTGGTAAACCCCTTTGATTGCTGTCCATTCTGAATTTTGAAAGCAGAAAACAATATTAAGAAATATGAAAACAAATAGCCTTCAAACCTCAAACTCACTATGTTAAAACCTTCCAAATGTATAGGGAAAAAAAAAAGAGAATTTCATAACTATCTTAGTGCATTCGCTTACCGGAGCCACTTCTCTGTGAAATTGTAGGTGGAATGGGGAATGCTGAACCAACCAAAAGTAAGGATCAATATTTTAATTTACATAGGACATTTACATGGTGGGTGAGATAAATGGCTGGATATTTCCCTTTTCCTCTCACAGGAGCCAATTCCAAGAGGTTGGAGTGTAAGCAATTAGTTTTAGTGTCACAGGTAATCTTAAAAAGGTCTAACAATTTTAACCGTTACCTGTGCAGTCTTTTATCCTCAGCTATTCATCCCAGAATTTTAACTAATTTTGGTTTAGTTGTTCATACATGAAACCACTTTTACATCATGTGATTCTAATCAGTTCTGAATGCATGCTGGTTTTGTGAATATATTTTAGTAACTCTTTCAAATGTTTCTGATTTAGTAGGAAACGGGGCATTTCCCAATGCCATTTATTCCTTTCATAGCTTCTATGAAATTGTGCACGTCTTGCAACGTTTCCTCATCAGGCTTAAAGACCCAGGCTCTGTGTTTCCTCTGTGAGTCTGATTTATGTGCTTGTGAGTGCAATAGAAATAAAAATTTACTACTAATGATAAAAAATTCTCTTAAAAACCCACTGTAGTGACTGGTCCCTGCTACTGATGGCTGCATGTAATAAGAACATGGAATGGTATTTGGTTAGAGGGCTTGGCACAAGTTTCTCCAAGGGAAGGGTACCCTAAATATGAACTCCTAAGTCTCAAGTACCATGTCTCCTCATGCACTTTTGATATGACATCTGTGTTTTTTGGAATATCAGTCTTTTTTTTTTTTTCTTCTGTAAAAGTCTAAAATATGTAGAGTCATTGCTGGCTGGACTCCCCTTAGATTTTTTCCTCCTTCTGAGTTTGCAAGCCACATGAACCTTCCAGATTTTCCAGAGAAATAGATAGCTCAGTATTAAAGTCCTCTGACTTTATGTGTGTAGTTTACATTATTATGAAAAATCATATCTATGAGTATTTGTCAGTATAGAGAAATAGGTTGCACACTAATGCATCCTTGTGCAACTGCTCTGCCCTCTCCAGCAGACCATGGAGGATCTGTCTGCCCAGCACAGGTTTCAAACTTTGCATTCTGGCATAACTTTGGGGGGAGTGCTGCCCACCCTTCCCTTGTGCTACCCCATATTCCTCCTCAGCGCATCAAGAAGGTCTTGCCTGATATTTTGCACCATTTCCGTGTGAGCTTTCTGAAAACCAGGCAGCAGAGAGTCCCCTATCTGCAGCAAACTCTCCAGCATAGCTTGCAAGATGCTTGAGCTCTGCAAAGTCCTGGGGAAGAAAGGAGAAGGTGAACTCCTCCCTCAGTTGCCCCTCCAGGAACTAAACAGCTCTCGGCAGACTTGCTAAATGTATCCTCATGCCCCTGCTTGCCAGCTGGTGCTGAATTGCTTAGCTGTGCAGCGGGACCTGCTTTGGTACAATGAACTGGCTGCAGGAGTCATCTCATCATAACTGAAGTCATAAAGAAGGAGGGGAACAAGGGGAGAATGGAAGGAAGAGAAAAGTTCAAGAATAAATATTCTGTAATACTTTGATATGCCTAACCAAGAAATGTGTTCTGTGATCAGTGTGCTAATGAAGCTCAGCTTCACAGAGGACAGCTGATGGCCACTATACATTCACTCACCAAGCTGTACTATGGAGAACTTGGATTGGAATGGCTGGTACATCAAAATATAAAAAGAGTAACTTGAAAATACAAAGAGGCTCAAACATTATTTTTCTTGTGCCTAAGCCAAGAGAAAAATGTAGGTAGGGTTTGCTTTTTTTATTACTTGCCTGTGTGCATGTGTTTGCACATTTGGATGTGTGTAACAGCTTTTATCTTTCTAAAGTAGAAAACGTTTTCTTATTTTTTTAGAAATAGTGATATTGCAGGTAATGATTTTACTTCTCCTACGTTCAAATGGCACTGAGTTTCTGAAGTATATTTTAAAACACAATGTGGACAGAAAAGCAATTCCATGCCACTAATCCATACATGTATAAGCATTAGGAATCAGGAGACTTCATATAGTCCAGCTATTGTCTAGCACCTTGCATAGCAAAGGTCTAAACCAGAGTTTGAAACGTCCTGATTTGTTTCTTGGGTTTTAAGGTGTCCATGACTTTTTCCCTCTCCACAGTCTTTTGTATTGAGCAATAGAATATGCTGCTTCAAAGAAGGGAAGATATTTAAAATAACAATTTCTTTCCACAGCTCCTTCCCACCTGACCTGCAAATTTGGGAGTACAGGGCAGAATCCTGAGAAATGCTCAGCTGTTGGAGCTGGACTTTTGCTTGTGCTTCAGGAAAGGGTGTGTATGGTTGACTCACTTCATGCCTAAGAGTTTTTCTCTCAAGTGCAGGAGGGGGCAAAAAGGGCTCGGCCACTTTGAATACTCCTGTTTCCCTGAACTCTGTTGAGAATGAGTCTCCTAACAGCACAGTATAATTGTGATCACAGTGATAGGGGAAAATGAGCTCTTCAGTGTTGCTTTGACTCAGTTCCTCCCCAGTCAGCCTGCTGGTTCTTTACAGACATTGCCTCATGCCTCAGAGAGCATTGGATTTGCAAATTTTGCTCCTGAGTTTATCCCTGGAATTTAATTGAACCTTTCACTTTCATCATAAGAAAGATATTTGCTATACCTTAATCCAAAATCCATATTCTAAAGACTCAGTAAACTACCCTTTTTCCTTGGATATTCAGAAGGATTTTATTTCTTTCTGTGAATAATATCTCTCTGCAAAGTGGCTAATAGTTTCATCTGCTTTTATATTAGCAGTAATAGTAGTGCTGCAAAGACACCATTTTTTGGCAATACAATTGAGAGGTTTACAGCTCTCATAGCTTTTAAGATCCCCATTTAACACAGTATTTAAGCACATATTTACAGCAAATGATCTGAAGCAGGAAAGCTGGGGCAAAATACTTCTGAGCCTTTCAAACAAGGAGCCACAGACCTTTTTGGAGGACATTTACTGTTTTAAAGTTGTTTAGATACCATTCTGGAATAATTTATTCTACAGAACTCTTCTTTGGGGTCAGTTTTATGCTATAATGCTTTGACCATCACAAGGGTAGCCAGCTTTGGATCACAGTCCTGAAGGAAATTGCACAGACCTGTACAGCTTTCTGTGCTTTATTTCAAAGGCCACACCTCAGAGCTTGCTGCCCACCACTGTGCAGTTTAGCCTCATAAAAAAAAAAAAAAAAAAGGGTGTATTATTCCACAAAACAGAGCATTTAAAATGGAAGCTTGTGTCATCTCCATTCTCTTTCCCTGTGACTTCAGCATCCCTTTTGTCCTTGCACTCTTCTGCCCCAGTTTCTTCATTTGGACCATGTTGCAAGTCTGAGGATGTTCTGTACTTACCTCCACTATTGGATGTACCAGATTAAAGGTCCAATAAATAACTTGATCTTTCTGGCAATCCATTGAATATTAAAGCAAAATATTGTATATCTGTCAAGACAGACAGATCTGGTAAGAAACCAAGTCTGTGTACATGCTCAAATATATATATGAAAAAAAGCATAACGTAGCTAAAGATTGAGGAGCCTGGAGAGTGAAGAGTAAGTGGAAAGTGATTAAATGGTAAGTGATATCTTAAAAGCATATGAAAGATTTTAAAAGGATCCATGCAGAAAACAAAGAGCTATTAGTTAAAAAAGGTAAATTGCAGATAGCACTACTCTAATATCAGTCCCACAATAGCCATCAGAGATGAACCAGTAATGTAATTTCTTTTAAATGGATGCTATTCTAGTCACATTTATCATCTGCAGAGAAATATTTCTAATATGTATATCAGATGATAAAACTATTTTCATTTATTATTGTACTAGATTTTTTCCCAAGATTCCTACCACATTTTCTTCTTCCTGCATGTCATTTTTTTTGCCTCTATAACAAATATTGAATTTGTAAAGTTGCCTCATTTTGGTTTTTTTATATGTGACTCAAATGTTAATAGAAATATTAGAAATAGGAAATATTTTCTTGATTTAAAAATGAGGTAAGACTTTCTGAATTTCAGCCTATATGTAAACACAGATATAAATGTATTGTACTCAATATATTTTTAAAATTTATAATTTAGATATATCTCAAATAAACAGTTTTTAGTAATTTCTGCAGTAGTCAGTTTTCCTCACAACACCTAAACAGGACAATCTGGTTTGCTTACTTCTAAATGAAAAATAAAATCTAAATAATGTTCAGAAATGGATTTTTGCTGAGTTAATGAGTGATGGATCATGGTGAAATAATGCAATAAGTACATGCTGTTGCCTTTGGGGAATAAAGCAAAAGGGTTTTTCCCATTTTGTACATTAGAACCACTTTGTAGCTCAGACTTCATCTCCATTCAGAGTGGTGTTTAACCCCACTGTCTGGTTATTATGCCTCTGGTATAAATACACCAAATGTTAGGAGCATTGGAGAAGACATAAATGAAACCCAGCAATATTACTGATAGAGTCTATACAAAGTTTACTGCACAGCCAGCTGAGAGGAGTAATTTCTGTTTTCCAGTCAGTAATTGGAGTGTAAGATGTGCTATGTTTCAAGGCCTTGAAAGCTTGTTTTTTAATGAGACTAACAAGGTAAAATCATCTATTTTATCTGACTGAACGTAGGGATGATTTGACTGTGATCTATGAATACCTGCGTAAGGAAGATATTTCTTCTCATAGAAAGTTCTGTAATCCAGTAGAATAAAGTGTAATGAGATTCTGTGTTTGAAAACTCAGAGCTATGCACATTCAGACAAATATTACAAGAGAAAAGTCAATTTACATTGGAATAACTAAGCTAGAGATCTCTTGGATTCTTTATCACTGTGTAGGATACATGCTTTGCACTGAGAAAAAATGATAACGGCGCTTGCTTCCCGAGGGGTTTATTTTATGGTCTTGTGCCTATCTTCACAAAACAAGCCTTCCCCTTCTTACACTGAAGCAGTTGGGCTCATTGAGGCAGAAGAACAATATAGTCAACCAGAGTTTTCACCAAGGAGATTTGGTATTTGTATGCTTATTTGAAAGATGAATGCTGACAAGAAATTATTTTCCCTTAGCTAGGCCTTCCCTGCTAATTAATGTATGATTGCAAGTATGGTAGAATCAACAAGAAAATTCTTTCGTACACTGATATTCCTA
Source organism: Molothrus aeneus (assembly GCF_037042795.1). Taxonomy (NCBI): domain Eukaryota; kingdom Metazoa; phylum Chordata; class Aves; order Passeriformes; family Icteridae; genus Molothrus; species Molothrus aeneus. The sequence goes on from NC_089648.1 coordinate 102,992,358, forward strand.
TTTCATTGTTAATTTTAATATCTGTGTTTGTTAATATGAGTTACTGCTCTTATTTAAATCAACTATAAAACTTAACACTTGAGGTCCTTCTCTGTAGCATGCACAAAGATGTCAATTTCTGATTTAGTGACTGCTCTTAAGGAAAATAAATTTAACAAATTTAATTCTGTATTTTAAAAATCTATATGATGCTGCTTTTATGAATACATATATACACATATATATATTTATTTTTATGAATACATATATACATATATATATATACATATATTTTGCCCCCAAAAAAGGGGCAAAAATAACCCTTAGTCAAGAAAATGTGTGCATTTCATTGCCATAAGTCATCTCAAAATGTTCTCTCTTCTTACTTTCTTTTTCAAATTAGGGTCTGTATTGTTTAGTTAGTCTTGTAAAACTTTTCAGAAGATAGGCATAAAGCATTCTATGTCAGGTAAACTATAAATGGAAAGCAAATTAAAGAAATATTGAAAATAGACATCAATCAGTAGCATAAAGTGGAATACTTTCTTCAATCAACTGTAGTTGAAGTATTCCATTTTTAGACACAAACAGCTATTTTGAGGTAATTTTTAAAAGATATTAAGGTAGGATGCTTTTCTCTGTGAAACTGGTATTATTACATTTTAGCTGAAGCATACCAATTAATTCTACAAGTCATTAGATTTTTTTTCAAATTAGTTATGGTAAATTCGTTTTATTCCTTCAAAATCAAAGTCTATCCTATCCCATCTCCCTTGAGCTTTTTATCTTTAACAAAGTCCCAATCATATCCCACAAAAATAACTCTAGTGTTTCAGCTTTCAGTAATTGGATTGATAGAATAAATAACTTCTTGGCTAGATAGCAGTATTTGCTTTAGATTCACAACATTTTTCTATAGTTTAGAGTACCATGAAACATCTGATCTGAATATGAAAGAAGTTATTTTATAGTGTTTAAAATATACTACATATCAGGTTCTGAGAGTTTACATTGATCTAATGCATTGAAAATGTAGAAGATTGTGTGCTGGAAGAGCATTTAAGAGATTTGACTGTTTTAGCACTTCTACTTACAGACTGTACTGATATCACATGCCTAAAAACCAGATATCTGTAAAACACCTTCTAAAACATAATTTAAATTTTCCATTAATAAAGCATTAAAAGCTTTGAGTGTCTGCTAAAAAGTTGTAAGGAATGTATGTGACTGTACCTTCCAATAAAGTGCAGCTTTCTCTCTATTCCCAAACCCCAATTTACTTACAATGCCATTTTAAAAAGTCTTACAGTCTTGAGAAATTATGAACACTGTTTCTCAGGCAACTCTACCAGTGTAGACTGCAGAACGTGCTGAACAAGAGCATCATAAAAGATGTGAATTATTTGCAGGGGCAGAGAAGAACTGTCCTCCCAGATAAGAACTGAAGGTGCTCAGCTGGGATGGTGGGAGGGAAGGGGAGAAGGGAGGCTGCTCCCACACTGCCCTTTCTCCTGAGTGGGTTGGACAGACTACAGACCTTTGGACACTCAGGGAAAAGAAACAGACGCTTTTTTTCTTTTCATACACTGAGCAGCCTCCGTGCTCTTTCATTCTGTCTAAGATTGAGACTACAGAAGAGTGTTGTACTCAGGAAGCATAGCTCCACTTATGACTCTATACATTGCAAGCCTCAGTAGATGTTTATATACACCACATGTACTCACTAACACAACTACAGGCTGCCATTGAAACCTAGTCAAGCAGCCTTTCCATCATTTATTCAAGTCACATTTTCAGAGTCAGTCTGTCTTTTTAGTCCCATTTAAGCCAATTTCTGAGCATCATATTTAAAAATTTTGGTTGTTGCAGGTCCCTTGTTGAAAAGCCATATATGCTGCAAGCATATGAATATCAAAGGATCAAGTGGTATTTTTGTGGGGAGTTAAAAGTCTGTGGCCACAGTGAACTGCCTTATTCCAGTTGAGTAATTTCCTCCTGCTTATTCATTTTCATACTATATTCTCAACAATAATTTTTGTATGTATTTAAATGTTAAATCTTTATACCTCTGTTGTGACTACTCCTTTGGCAGAATGGGAAAAAAAGTAATTCTTGCTTTTTTCTGTGAAAAAACCCACAGAGCAGAAATCCTGTGGGATGTTTTATGCTTTTTGTTGGCTAAATACACATAGATTTTTTTTTCTCTGTTTCTGAACATTGATCACTCATATAGTGCTGTAAAAATAATTAATAAAAAGAAGTGATGTGTTCCCAGGTTTTGCTTTTGCTAATAACATTTTGTTTAATGGGTGTGTCAGATGTTCTTACAACAAAATGAAATATTGAAAGAGAGATATTGAAAAATGTACCAGTCCGCATTAAAGTTGTTTTTTTTTTAGTGGTAGCACATATTAATTTATCTGCAGCCCAGGCAATGAACAAAGATAAGGAAAAGATCTTTTCTATTTACCTGATGTCAGTGTGACCCAGTGCAATAGTTTTGCTACCTGACTGGTGAGGCAAAAAGCCTATTAACATGACTCAGTGCAAGTTCAGATGGGAAATATGAAGAAACTCCTGAGTGGTCTAAGCCTTCTGAAGCTCCAGACAAAGTCTTCTGTCTCTGTGATGGTAGGACTTATAGCACAGGTAATCATTTAACTCTTGAAAACACCTGAGGCTCTCAGACCTGTCATTGATTGGTCTTTAACACCAGGCTGCATGACTAGCAGAAGATGTGGCAATTTTATTCTGACAGCATTTCCTTGCAGAATTTTTAATTAGTGAATTAGAGACAGAACTTGTTCCACTTCCATCCTTTATAGAAAATAAAATGTAGAGTTTGGAATTCTTGTCATGGGATCTGCATTTACTTTTTTCACTCCTGCATCTGACTGTACAGAGAAAACACTGTGTTTGCTTTTTTGACATATTAGGCATGTTAGTATTCCATCCAGAACTTCTGGGGTCTTGTTAGGCAACATTCAGTTTTTGTACTATTAGGACGTAGTATAACCCTGAGAACTGCATTAAATAATGAAGTGTAATGGGAATTCATCTTTGTCAGCCCCTATAGTTTGTTTTGGGGCCAGCTGAGGATCAGGGTGGATTTTGGTTAATTCCTATGTAAGTATTTGTTAGTAAAATTTCAGCCTTCCATTTTTCCATCTCTTGGTTTCAATGTGTTTTTGTGTTATCAGATATTCACTGTTACTGAAGGGTAGTACACACATATTCTTTTTTCTTACTGATCTCTTAGATGTGCTTTGAGAAGGAAGAGCTGTCCATTGGAGACAGTCTGTGCTGATAGACTGAAGTTGTGTTGTGCCAGAGAGCATTCCTCAGCACAGTGTTATTGCCTATTCTTGCACCTAGCCACAGATCTGGTTGTTAAATTGGTCCCAGCCATGGAGAGGCAAATTGTTAGGATTTTACTGTCATATGTATTACCCTGCTATAAAGAGTGTAATTTACCTATTCAATTAACATGAGCCATGGTTGTAAGGGCTGCCATTTGATTTTCTAAACTGCATGGGCATTTCATAATCAACTTGTAAAAACTGGGCCATGATGCATTAGGAGCTATTAAGCCATCATTTACAAACACTTTGAAATAACGCCGAGTTCCTTTATGCTTAAAAGAGGAAATAACTGATGTATTTCAGTTTGGTTGCATTTGATAAATTCATGCAGGGAAAGCCTAAAAGCACTGTTAATTAATCAAAATCAAACTAATGGAGCAAACACATTTGTGAATCAAGGGGGAGGGGAGATTTTTAATAGAGCTCAGGGGAGTCAGAGTCCCAACTTCCGCTGAATTTAAATGGGAATTTACTGCCTTGATGCCTTGGGTGTTTCTAAAAGCCTCAGCCTAAGCAACTGTTTGTGTCCCTTCCCATCCTCATTTAGAAGAAGCTGTTGATGAAGTAACAGCTAATGTTTAATGGCATGTATTGTGTTTATGCATTTAGCATGCTGTGTGTGTCATATGAACATTAAAAGCAAACAATTGCGCTTTTCCCTACAGTTCCTTCAAAATAAGGAGATTTTTGGACACTACTGTTTTCAAATAGAATCAAAATTTTTCTTATCTTTCAATATAAATTTTACATCAAAATTAAAATTGACATTGAGCAAAGTCAGGGACAATAGTGTGGAGAACCATAAAGAATTCAGTGTTTCCTGTGGAACCTTAAAAGAATACTTCCACTGGTAATAAATATAAATCTAATAAGTACTTTATTTCATTAAAATCTACAACTGTCCTTATGTTATACATGGATGGTTCCTATCCATTATGTATTTAGATAGAAATACAGCTCTGAGTCCTGGATCTTGAAATTGCTTGATGCAGGGCACTGTTGGGAGTGCCCAATTCTATGGGGAGATACAATATATTTTGAATTAAAAAATATACAATATATATGCCCAATTGTATCTCCCCCAATTCTATGGGGAGATACAATATATTTTGAATTAAAAAACCCTTAGTGAATCTGTGTCCATGACATGTAAACTTCCATCAGAAATAGAAACCATTCTAAAGTGTTGGTTTTTACAAACATGTAAACATGATATGCATTTAGACCTGCCTTATTGATTTTTATTTAAAAAAAAAAAATTGGATAGCATGCTTTTCAATAGTATCTGCTATGAATAATATGTTAATTTTTTTTAATCAAACATTTTGTTTTCCGGATTTTAAAAAAATGAAAAAGTTCATGGCTGCCAGTTTTATGACTGAAAGCACACCTATCTTTTTTTCTACTTGTAAATGTCAGTGTGGTGTTTGGTATGAAATGCATCTACCAGGAGATGTGGCAGCACTTCTAAATTAACAAAAATATATTGCAATATCTTTTGAAATCTCTGAAACAAAAAACAAACAAACAAACAAAACACCTGAACTGGTTTTTTAAAAACAACTGGAATAGGATGGGAGGGGCATTTTTCTGTTTCCCTTGAAAGCAATGGAAGTACTTCACCCAATTGGCTGAGGACTCCAGTTTTGTAGTGTGCATTCCATGAAGTGCCTCACCCTTAGATTCTGACAATTTTCACTGTCTGAGACAATTTAGCATTTGCTGTACAATGGGCAGCAAAAAATTGGCAGACCAAATTTTTCTTAAGTGGTTATTAATTTAGTAATTTTATATGGGAAAGATTTGTCTAATAGATAAATATAAATGATGAAACTTAGTAAAGAGCACCTGAGCATATTTCAGAGTCATCACCACAGGGCATAATATCTTCCATTTATAGCTATCTAAAATGAGAGGTTTTAGAAGTCAAATATGACTTTACTAGGTACCTTTCCTGATTCAAGTTCCTATCAAAGCCATGCAGGAGTCACTCATTTTACATATTTTGTAGTAAGTACTTCTTAGTACATATTTGAAACTTATTTCTGGAAACCTCAATGATGCACAGGAGAAAAAAGGTCAAGACAGGTGAAAATGTTGAGAAGTAATTTTAGTGAATTAGTACACATAGGGCTGATTTACTGATCTCTTTAAAGATGATCAGAATGTGACAAACACAAGAACAGTGACACAGCTTATTGGCAGGACACTTGTCTTTAATTGTGCTCTAAGAATAAAGCTCACTACTAATTTTTAAAGACGGTAGCTCCCAGTAAAAACTTTAGAAATGTTTTCCTAAGCTATTATGCGTGGGTATTTAAATTATGTTTATGCAATATTGTTTGTTTGTCAGGACATGGTATATGACAAGCTTTACTCTTTGTATTTTAGATTTTACATACACCCACTAAAGCCTAAAACTAAAGGTTACACAAAAGAGCTGCCAGAACTTTTTAAAAGCTGTACGCAAAAGTTGGAAGGTCGCTTGTTTTGGATGAAAGGTACTAGCTAACAGGTTTTTAAGACATTTGAAACTAATTTTATGAGAGCTGTAGGTGGTGTCCTTTTGGATATCACAGAACAAGCAAGAAATACGCTGGATCATGTGCATAATATGTCCCAAAGTTATATGTATACAACATTGTTATGCCTGCTGCTATGAAAATTTGTCTCTGAATCTCTGAACATTTGTGTTTGAAAATCTGAGTCCTGATAAATAAATTGTTCTAACTGGAATACCAACTGTAGCTTTTCTCAGGCTATGTTGTAAACAAGTGTTTGTTAGTCAACTGAACCGTATCTACAATTCATTTTAGGAATGCTAACCAAAGGAACTTGGGATTGTTCATGAAATTGCCATTGTTTTTATGTTATCATTTAGTATATTGAAAAAGTAATCACATTCAAATTATTGTCACTGGCTAATTTTGGTTTGGATGTAGGCCTGCACAGTCCCAGGTAAAATCAATGAGTGTTGAGTATCTAAATAGTTAAAGACAAAGGAGGACAATTGGGCATTCCCAACAGTGCCCTGCATCAAGCAATTTCAAGATCCAGGACTCAGAGCTGTATTTCTATCTAAATACATAATGGATAGGAACCATCCATGTATAACATAAGGACAGTGAGACAAGAGGAAAATGATAGTTTAAGTTTTTCTCTCAGCCTTCTCACTTCTGTTCAATGTCAGAAGAAACTCAGATGAAATGTAAAAAGCTTATGACATTTGAACAACAGGGGAGAGAAAAGGCTGGGAGGGGGCGAATGGAGACTGAGTGCTACAGTTTCACTCTGCTAGTTAACGTTCAATAAAACTTTCACAAACCACCACAAATCACTCTACGCATTTCATCATTTGAAGCCTTTTTATTTCATGTTTTCTGAGCCCCTGAAGAGTCATTTTAATTCCTTTCTTGTGACATTTTCCTTTGAGACCCAGAAGCAGGAGAGTAAACTTGAAACCCTATAACAAAAAAGCATGTTTGTATTCTTTTAGTTTTTAGAGGGAATTGTATTAAAAAAAAAATATATATAAACAGCATTCTATCTGTAAAAGTTGCATGCCCAGAAAATACCTGTCTAAACTTCAGCTAATATTTTTCTTTCTTTTATTTTGATAGTAACTTTGCAGACTTTGAGAACCCTACCTATGAAAGCCTGGCAGCTGAATTTGAGAGAAGTCTAGATATCTTTCTTTTAGATATGCATGTTGGAAAAATCTTAGTATATTTTGCTACTTAGTTCTTCCCTTCCCATCAATTTTTCATAGTATTTCACTGTTTTCCATAGTATTTTTTCCATAGTATTTTTCCATAGTATTTCACTGTGATATAATAGCTATAGGCCAGACCACTGTTACTTTAATGAGTAAAGATTTCCAGCTGATTATATCACTCATCACTTTCAGGGAAAATACGTTGGGTTTTTTGCTTGGTTGGGGTTTTTTTGAGCTAAGCAAGTTTTGGGACACCATGTAACTTAAATTGTTGAAGCAACGTGTATTCTGCATACCCAGTATGGAAAATCAGGTCTCAGCAACAGCTATAAGATACAAGCAAGATATATCAGCTAGAAAAGTCTATTCAACTGTGAATTAACTCAAAGCAAAGATTTTTAGACTGGTTAGATCCATCAAAATGAAGTATTCTAATCTAACAATGCAAAAAAAAAATTTGATCCAAGAAAAAACAAAATACATATTTGATTTTGATATCATGAAATCAAAATATTGGACTTTCAAAACTGATGTTTGAAATAAGAATTCCAGAAATGCTGAGATTTCCTGAAGGACAAAAAAAAAGTAGATCTCAATTAGTATCATCCTAATTGTTTAAATTTGCTAATGATGTAATTATTCCTTGTACATTAATGGTTTTTCTAGTTTTGCCTAAATATTCATTCTTTGGTTTAAATTCTAGAAAGATAAAAGGGGCTACATAGGCAAGGCTTACAATCCCTCATTAATTAATAACTCTTTCCTTAGCTTTGATTTCAGCACAAGGAAGTGTGTTATGATACAGCATGCTGGCTAAGAAAAGGAGCCTAACCTGTCATTTGAACTGTCCCAGGTGCTGTGGTGAGGCTCTGTGCTTTTCTGTAGGTAACTTATGTCTCCCATAGACAAAAGCACTTTTATGAAGTTTTATTTTAGATCTATCCTGGCAGGCATATAATGAATTCAGTAAGAATGTGCACATGGAGGAGAGGAAGAATTTGGCCAAAACCAGTTAATTTTATCACCCTTAATTGCAAGTCTCAGAGATGTGTTTGGCTTTGCTCCTCTTGTTATTGTTAAACATTTTCTCAGTCTGGAAGACACAGATGCAGAAAAGTAACCAACATAATAGTTCCCATATTTAGAAGATTTGCACCTAAAAATGGAAGAGGCTGAGCCTGGGTTCCTCTGAACAGACAGATTGAAACCCTCTAACAACATGGTCCTCTGAGAAGAGCATTCAAGTACCCAGCTGAGACCAGTTTGGCTATTGCACCCTCTTCTACCTCTTTAGAAACAGGAAGCTCTGGGTGCAGGGACAGGGAAAGTACATGAGGCTTGGTGGTGAGGGAGCTGACCTCAAAGAGAATGCCTATTTTTCGTAGATTCTTCATTTTATTTTAAAAAAATCAGATTATGCAATTTGAAAAGAAATCTCCAAACTGAAGTTCCACCATCAGATGATGGATTTTTAAAATGAATGTTCCTGTGTGAAGCATCCCTTGCCAGGCTAACCTGTAGTCAGATATTTGGGACACACTGAAGTGTATGCTCAAACTGTAAGTTTATCATGAGCTCTTTTTTAAAAGAGAAAATTAACTCTTTCCCCCTCCATGAGAAGAAGATTTATGTGTTTAAATCAATGGCAAAGCTTAGATTACCATCCAGCCTTTTAATAGGAGAGGGATAACATGTCAGAGACACTTCAACTCTCTGGCTGCTGTTGGCAAGAGGTGTCCTTACATTCACATACCCGTTGTTGTGAATCCAATGAGATTAAAATAACTGGTTTGATTTAGCCTGAAGAAGGCCACAGTGCCCTTCAGATACTTAATAATGAGAAAGTCAAGACCACTGTTCCATGGACTAAGGTAAGAGATGAGATATTGCTCAAAAGGTTTTCAGGGAAACAGAACTAAAATGTACAAAAATGTTACAGAATCTGCACTACTGAATACTTAGGCAAGGACAAATATCTGTCTAAGATGGTTTAGTAATAAAATACTGTGTCAGGGAATTATATGACCTCTAAAGGTCTCTCCTCACTTTTTCCCCAGCTCTGTTTCTTTAGGTTCCTGTGTTGGGCCTGTGAATGCCATGTGCATTGTGAGAGTTGGCATGAGAGTTCAGGGAATTCCTTTGCAACACGGCGTGGGGTATCTCAGTAAGGATAATTAGTCCAGACAAACTACTCTACTAATTTGCATATACAGCTTCCAAAACTGATGTCATGCTTCTTCTGGGGTCCTTGGATGCCATCCACTTTCCTTTGCATGTTGTATTTTCTTACTATTTAAGCTTCCACCAGTTGCCAGCTGGTAATTGATGTTTCTCAATCCTTCCAAGTTCCCTTCTATACATTACCTCTAATTTTGATCCATTGACTCTAAAGGATTATTAATAAGCATTACACATATTTAAAGGACTTTTTAAAAGTTAAAAAGCAGAGCAGTTATGTTAAAGATATTAGCAAGATGAAATATTTTTTACACCTTTTTTAACTCATTGACAGATATTCAGCACACATAAAATCTCCCATATATATATATATATAATGTTTTAGAGAAGACATAAGAAAGGCAAAATATAAAAGCATAAAAACATGAAAAGTGGTGATTCTCTTAATTTGGGTCTTCATTTAAAAAAAGGGAGGGGGAAGCCTACAGCACTGCTTATTTTCACAAACAATGCTATTTGTTTTGTGCTTTTTAGTTCAGGCTGGAGAGAAGTTGATTTACATAAGTTGATGGCATGTGTGTGTATATACACTTCACAAGGCCATTTGCAAGCAAGTAGTTAAATTTACCTGCTAATTGTGCACTGACAGAGGTTATATACAGTGTGTAAGTCTAAAATTACTGTAGGAAAAAGCAGCTAGAAGCATGTTCTCATTCAATAAACATTCCCCTCTTCTGCATGGATGTTTCTGCGGGTTTGTAGCTTCTTGGATAAGTGTCACTGTTATAATATTTTAATTAATATTGTGCTGTAGAGTGAAGGCATGAATGGATGCTACTGGCTGTTATTGCCATAGTGCCCAGAAGGATGCTACTGTTTTGCCAAAAATGTTCTGTCACTAATGTGAGGCCTGTTGACAGACTGTTGTTTATATGTGTCAACATGATGCCAAGTCGATTGTTTCACTACAGGAATCCTGGCTTGGCCCCAGTGGCTGTCTGAGGCTCTGTAGCCAAAAAGATACTTTTATAGTGGCAGCAAAAGTGAACAGCTTTTTGGACTTTTATCTTGATCTCAGAGTAACCATTCTCCCATATAGATGCTAAAGGGATTAATAATCAGGAAATTTTACATACAACTTGGTACATCATATTTTGTATTTTCTGGACAGAGGAATGAATTTGAATTTAAGTGGGGCTGTTAAGTGAATCTAATCTAATTATTGTACTAGATGTTTAATCATATTACTCAGAATCAAGCATAAAACATTGTAACATGTCTGAAAGTGTGTTTTTGTGCAAAAAGTACCATTTAAAAAAAATATTTTCTATTTAGTCAGAGCAAATAAGTAGATTCAGCGTGGGTAGAGAACTGCAGTGCAAATTTCTTAATACGGACCTTGCCTTCTGGGGTCGCTGGATTCCGTGCTCAGACTCTGTTCTACACTTCTGGTTTGTGTAGCACGTGACAGTTAAGAGGCTCCAGTGGTGTAGAAAGAGGAAGCTGGTGCTTTCTATTTCCCCCAAAGAGTTGATGTATTTTTAATAACTGTGTTTGTCTGCTTCAGAGGAAGAGAACTGATTATTGCTCAGTTTGAAAGCTTAATATTTAAGGAAATACATTAATTTAATGGGAGAAATCTTATCTACTATTTAGAAAAGGTCATCTGAAGAGCAATCTTTACTATTTCCATCTTTATTCCTTCTCATTGGTTTATCTCAATTTCTCTCAAACTAACATTACTACTGGAAAAGTGTCTAATTTCTTGCCCAAACCAGTGGGATGTTTGTTACAACTAGATTGCCAACTGTCACTTTTGGGCAGAATCCTTAAATACGTGGTCCTGTCGTCTAGTCAGAAAAATGTCTCCAAATCTCACATGAAAATGCCAGAAAAATCCATCACAAGGATGTAGAAATTGTGTGAAAAATACCTCCAGCTTTTGATCATTCTGCCCAAGGCTCACCACATGGTATCCCAAATATTCTTTGGAGATGCAAATTCGGTGTAGCTGGTGCTATAAGTCAGTGATAATAATGAGAGTTCTGTTACTCAGAAATGTGATCGATCATATTTATGTGTATCCCAGGCTGAACTACACTACTGGAGAAAAGAGTGACAATGTGAAGGACCAAGTCTTTCCAGGTGGGCTTCAAAGTACCACCTAATAATCACATCAGGACCACTACTACTCGTAACAAATTGTCAGTGCCAGACCTGTATTTCTCCTCATAAAGTCAGACTTTGAAATATTTGCTTCTGATAAAATATACTTCCTTTGTAACCTACAGACACAATTCAACTACTTTGGTCTTTTACCCCCAGTCTTTAGGGAGTAAAATATTTCTCCTTTAAATCCAATAAGCCTGGCATGTGTACATCTTTTCTAGCACATGCAAGAGGTATTTCTTAGAACCTTTTGCAATGTAGGCAAGTCACAAACCTTTTAGCTGTTTCACTACCCACTACACCATCTTCTACTTCCTGCCCCTGAATCCCACCAACAGCATTCCCTGTGGCTTGATATTCCTGCCATAATAGAGAACAGAAACTGAAAATGTACTGCAAAGTAATGTTATGAAAGTCAGATAAATTCAAGGCTGATGATCTTATCTAAAATACCTGGCTCCAGGGATCTTCACTGTAGTTTGGGTACCAGCATATTTCTGGCTTTCTGCATCATATTTGGAGGCAGAAGAGTTATTACAGTGAAGTATTTATCTGTCTTCAACGTACCAAGGTTCAAGCGGAAGATGAGAGTTTTAGTGATAAATCCATACACAATAAGGCAGACTGACTGGTTTTACCTTTCATCCTCTCAGAATTTTGGTTACAGATATTTTGGCTGCACCTATTTAGAACAGAGTGCAGGGGGCAATATATAGCCTTTATGTCCTTTGTATAGCTTGATTAGTACCTTTTTAAAATTTTTTTAAGGCTTCCTTTTTCCTTTATTTAGATTTTTAAAAACCCAGATCTTTGTTTTAAGGCTCTAAGAAGGCTTTAAGAAAATGAATCTCTCTTTTTTCTTTTTTTTCTACTTAAATTGTAGTTGCGGAATTCTAAATTATGTATCTGGTAGAGTGTATGTAGTGAGAAAAGAGCAAATGCCAAATGAAGCCAATGACAGTTTTAAAATTCATGAAAAATCCAAGCTAAAATGAGAAGCATGAATACTATAAATCATTACTTCCTTGCCTCACAGCCAGCTAATTCAAGAATCTGCATCAGTTTTATTTTGCCAGTTGTGTAATCTTACACAGGCATTGAATTTTGGGAGTCCAACTAGCTGGTGAGGAGTTCGGTTCTGGCCCACCCCACCTGTACACAGAATCTTCTTCTAAGAGGTAAGGTATAAAAAGATTTTTTTTTTTTTCCCCCTAGGTCAATCCTGAGTCTCTGTGGGAAACAGCGTTTGCTTGTCTGTGCATGCTGAAAGTGGTCAGCCTTCTCTTGGCTCGCCCCATTAGACAGGGATGTGGTCTCACAGGAACTGGAGATCTGTCATCTCATTTCCAGATGCATTGTAGGTAGATCAGATGGGTTTTCTAGCCTCTTTAGGGGATGAAAATATATGGATATCACATATCACCAAGTTTTTCTTCTCACCGTGACAATGTGACTTTTGCAGATAGCCTGCTGTTCCTAACACGTCTCAAAGAGGAGGTGTTTCAGTCTTCAGAGTGAGAAAGAGTTGCCTTTGACTCATCACTGGCTTTTGACAGTTTTGCTGAACTAGGGCCAATAGTTCCTTATTTTCTACTTGCTTAAAATCACAACATATCAAATTGCATTTGTGTGAATAACATGCTTTGGAATGCTTATTAGCAACAACTAAAATTTAATGGTGTAGTTAATTTAGTTAATGTTTAAAGTTATTTTCTAGTCATAGGATTTCTCTCTTAACCAATAGCAAGCAGTTCTGCTTAGCTAGGTAATTTTAGACTATTTATAGTTATTATTATTTTTATTATTTTTTTGCTAGACAGCATATAGCTCTAAATAGGCACACAGTGCACAGATATCATACCATCTAGGTGATCAGTCTTGCAAGGATTTCTTATTTACTCAGATCCCTTAGTCCAAGTGTAGATGTTTAGCACATTAAGAAATAGCTTTTCTCAGGCCACATGTTTGGCTCGATATTTTGAGATACATTTCAGACTGAGATTGCAATCTTTATCTTGAGCAAATGGAGATCTAATTAAAAATATATTAACTTGTCTTTCAGCTAGCCTAGTTTAAGCGATTTCTGAAAGTCAACAGCTTTTCAGTTTCATATATCTTAATGGTGGTCTATTACCCTTGATTCATGCAGCTTCCACAGAAATTAATAGGAATTGCTTATACTGAAGATATTAATTCATATCTCTTCTCTTCTGTACTAGCATGATTTTACAAAAATGGAGCAGCTGAAATTAGTGAAATGCTGCAACTCCTCTATATTTTTTTGATTTGATTTAGACTTTGAATTGAAGATTTGATTTGTAATTTCTATAGAGTAATTTCATGACTCCCATTTCTCCCAAATGACTACAAGCAGGAGCTAATGCAGCCATTTGCATTTGCTGTAAGTTTTTAAAGCTCCTAGTAGCAGCTCCTTTTCTCACTTCCCGATGGGAAGGACCCATGGATATAAATCACCTAACAAAAACATAGCATGAGGTGGTTATGTAAATCCCTCTTTCACTACAATCTGGGCATGGCTATAGACTGTAGTCTTGTTTCTCTTGTTAAGAGAAGAGTGCTCTAATATAAAGCTGATTGAGCTGCCATTTACCCCTCAGTCTGTCACAATGCAAAGAGGGCACCTTTATCCAAAGTAAATAACCCGAAGGACCATTTGCAAAGCTGAAACAAGTTAGACCAGGTAGGAGGGCCAGTCCTGCTCAGATCCCACAGCTGAAGCTCTGTGGCAACTTTAATGCTTTACTCAGGTGCTGCTGACCTGCATAAGACATTAAGTTGTTACATTTTTTTTTGTTGGTCCTTTTTGAGTATTTATTATTTTCTCACTCTGCTGTTTATTTAGGTTATCAGAATGGAAAAGGTATTCCTAGGAAGTTCTATGGATGACAGAAATCCTAGTAATTTTCTGTGACGAGGTATAATTCCTAAGTGTAATTCTGGAAGTAGATGCATGCTCTGAGAAACAAGAAAATAGTCCTGTACCTTGGCATTTGAGTGCTGATGAGTAAGAATTTTCTTCTATGTGCTCCTTAAATGAAAAATGCTTCACCTCAGAATACTGCTTGACAGATAAATATTTATTTGCAATACTTCCAACAGCTCTGCATGTTGCCATTTTAACAATAACAATATTGGCATCAGAGCTTAGCTGGCAAACATGTTAATAGTGCAGAAATTAAAATGGGAAGCATGCAGTTCTCAAACAGGTAAATGTGAGGACTATATAAGGGCTTTAAAAATATTTTGCACTAATTTCTCAGGCACAGTTGGGGCTATTTTTAAGACTGCCTTTCCTATTTTTCCTGTATGATTACTGCTATAATTGTGCCTAAGTGGATTGTAGGGTTCTTTGGTTTACAGAGTAGAAGGGGCCAACAGCTGCTTTTTCTTATAACATTCATCATTCACATTAAAGCACTCCCTAAAAAATGCATTTCTTTGTCTACACATAAATGACTTGTTTTAAAACCTGCTATTTTTTCCCTCAGAAACACTTCTAGGATCTAATATAAATGCTCACTAGCTTTTATTGTGTTTTCTTTTCCTCTTATAAAAATAATTTGCCCAGTGGTTACACATGACTTTTTCTCATTTATTCTAAATTGAGCATGTATTTCATTCATTTTACCCATAGGTAAGGGCATACTTTAATTTTATTTAATAAATATTATCTGTATCTGGCATTTAGAAGTTTGATAATATTTAAATGCCATATTACAGTAAAGTGTTAAACAGGAGGAAGTTAAAAACATGTATTTGATAGAATCCATCACCTATTTTAAGCAGAATCCCACTAGAAATTTCTCTGAGAGCGTGGAATAAACACTGGTAGTACCCTGAGCCATCTTGCTGTGGAAAAGCCATCTGGTGCTTAAAAGCAAAGTTTATTTTAGGAATAAACTAGTAAACAGGAGAAGTCCTGAAGATTGATATTCTGAAGATGGTACAAGCAATTATAGTTCATTCAGAAGCTACAAATCCACCGTCCCGGCTCTGCAAATGTTGTAGAAAGCCACTAGAGCAGTGAAATGGAAAACTGAAGCTTGAAAGATTCATCTCCCAAAGGAGAAGAATGAACTCCGGCCAAGTACAAGAAATAGGAGATGCCAATATATTTTGAATTATTCCTAATAGTTGTAGATCTTTAAAAAGTTAATTCAGCAGTCAAAAATATAGATGAGCTGGAATCTGAATTGCACATCCAAACCTAGTTGCTGCTTCTTTTGGAAACCTCTGCGTAGTGCATGAAATGCACGGGATAAAATGGTGAGGTCTTTGAGGAGAGATTTTTGAAATACGTCATATAGATCTTCCTCAGTGCAGTTGGAATGGAATGGGTCTTTCTGGTAATTATCCTTCATTTTTCAGTATTTTATTTTTCCTCTAAACATGATACAGTGAATGGAATCTGTATGTACCTCTGGTGGAACAGTGAAAGCAGGAGAATAAGGTTAGCATATATCCAGCCCTGTATGGCTGTAACTTGCCTTAGTCATTAAAGGCAGTGTGTTCTCTCACCTATCCCTGAGGGAACATGAATGAACATTTAGTTATGGAAGGTGGCTTTTGTGTTTATTTTCAATTTGCATATTCCTATATGTGTTAAGAAAGCAAGGTCACAGGAGTTAACCCTGTATTGAGTATGGAAACAGGAGGCAAAGCAGGTAACGAGCAACATTTTGCTCTGCCATACCAATCAATGGCAGGTTTGGGAGTGTTACTTTCATGAATCTCTGAAACTTCTAAACATACTTTTGTCCTTCAGAGTCAATTTCAAGTAGGGAAGAGGGATACTGGGAACTTGGCAAGTATAGAGAAAGGTCCAACAATATTTTGTGCAATTTGGAAACAAATAACAAACAGCATGGTGGACTTGGACCCATTCTGGCCAGTCTCTTTGCTGACAGTTGGAAATGTAAGCAGTGGAGTTTGAGAGTCACAGGGGAGGGGAAGGGGCAGAGATGGAGAAAGGGACAGAAAGGGAGAGAACAGCATGTAAGATATGAAAAGGGCTAGGGACAAAAGGAAGGGGATCCAAAGAGAGAGATGGAAGAATGCACACACACTAACATGGAGGGGGAAAAAAAGACAGCTGAAATAAGATTAAACAGTACATGAATTCTTCTAACTCCTCCTTAGTGGCACCTTTTCTCCTGTATGAACAGCATTTAAAAAGAATTAATACTGAAATCAATAGGGATTACTTGCAGAGTCAGGTACTACTCATTGTAACTAATGATGGCAGAATCAGGCCTTGATTTCTAAAATAAAAAGCAAGATGAATGGGGAAAATGAAAATATATCACTTGGGCTATGCAGCAAGGGGATCTTAGAAGTCCAGGTAGGCTGCACAATTCCAGTCATCATCATATTCCTTATTAAATGACAGACTGTGCTATGTTCTGCTTTTACTTAATATTATTTTTGATGGTTGCAGGATCTCTGTGTAAGTGCTTAGCTTTTCTTGTAATACAGGGAAAGCTGAGGTGTCTCAAAATTTCTGAGAAAGCTGGTAAAAGTTAGCATCCAGAAAAACACTTAAAACTTTAAATTGTTAATTTGGGTTTTTGTGGTTTTGGATTTTTTAATCTTCTGTCAATGGTACACAGTCATACCTTTCCTAGCTGTATTGTCTGTGTCAGGAAAACCCTGAAAGAGCAAACAAATACAAGTAAATGACCAGTTCATTTCCTTCACCACTTATGAATAACTACAAAAATATTGCCTGGGTTTCTGGCATGAAGATTTTCAGTTTTAACCACAATTCTCTAGACTTTGTTGCTGTATTGTATTGTTATGTATTCAGTCATTGTGGTGGATGTAAATGCATTTGAAGACTTTTTTCTTACTTTATGTCTGAAATATTTCTAATGTTTCATATTCTGGCTTGACTTACACCAATTTCTCACCAAAAAAAAAATCCTCCCAATGAATTTATAATGATGTATAGCTTAAAAAGTATACAGAAGACACTGATATGCCTGCCACAGTTTGTGCAGGAGGTGTGCATTTGAAGAGAAACATTCCCACATATTGCAATTTTATGTGAAACTAAATCAAAGGACACTCTCTAGGAGCACACCTAGTCCACAGCAGCTGGTCCATGGCACCACACTAAAACTAGCCCATTTAAACCACCACCCAAAAATGTGTATAACATGAATTCTGGATCCTCAGCCCCAGGTGTTTGGCTCTACAGGTTCACTCCCACTGTGCAGCTTTACTTGATAAGGGTGATGTGTACAGCAAGAAACAAAAGGGAGAAAATGCTGAGAAACCTGCTGTTCCCAGCAACAGGATCAGTTTAACTTCAAAAAAAGATTCATGGAAGATTTCTCTAGAATATAGCAGAATATTATAATATCCAATAGAATTTCAGAAAATCTGCTATTTTAGCTGCAGAATCCCTTAGGATGGTTCAAAAGCCTGTAGGAAGTATATAATTTTCTCAAATTATGTAAATTATTTCGGAGTAATTTCTATAGGAAATAACTAGTGGTATCCTTATTAAATCCTTCAGGACTTTTCCATAAGGGAGGGATTTCTGTACTTTGGAGATGAAGCTATAGCATTTTATTAACTCTGATGAGTGTATGCACCTAATACTTAAGCAGATTAATAATGTGTGTGGCAGAGATCTTGGGGCAACTTCACAGGGCCAGTAAGAATAATAGTTAACTGGTAATACAGCCACAGCATTGAGGCTTTAATTATAAGTCATTTATTATGCTAAAAGGTACAAAGAGTGTTTGTAATTATAGTACTTCTTAACCACAATGACATTTTCATTTTATTGCTTTTGTCCTATATTTAGGTTCTGGATCAAAACACAGTAGGAAAACATTGTAAATTGACCAGTTCAGAGCTCAGATCTTCAACTGTTTATTTTTTAATCCTTGAAATAATATGAAGAACTTGCAAGAGAATTAAGAATGCAAATTATCTACTGGTATATACATTAAAGTGTTTCATTGTGTCCTTAGAAATTTATTTAAAGAATATTGTTCTTGGGGGGTCAAAAACAAGCTCTAAAACCCAGTCACTTTCTTACTACCTGTTACATTGGCTCCCTAATGTCTAGTTATTTGGGGACACCTGCCTGAAAACTCCTTTTGTCTGCTTCCACAGGCAAACTGAAGTGTGCATTGGGTTTTAAACATTAGAATGGCTGTTCCACTTGGATGTGGCACCCGATAGCAGCATGAAATGTTGAGCAAGCACTGGATACTTAATACTTTTCATTTAATGAACTGTTTCTTTATTATTTTCCAAAGCCTGCATAAGACGTTTTCATGGTTTAAAAAGTGCCCTGCATCCTACTTCATAGGAAGGGGACCTCATTTAGATTAACCTGCGACTTCAACAGCAGGTGGTAGAAAGAACCAACTACTTCAATTACTGCTTTTGCGCATGACTTTCATGTGTTGCTAAGATTATCAGAGGAACCTGATTACATCCCCTTAGACACTATTGTTGGCACAATGATTAAGCTGTTATTTTTTTCCTTTTTTTTTTTTCCCTTTCTTTTTTACACTGGAAACCTAAAGAGCTTTTTGGCATGAAGCAAAAGCACTGTGTATAGAGATCAGTAAGATAGTGAGTATCATTGCCCTGTAGCTTATCTCCACATATACAGCTCCCTGGTGGATCCCTATGATAAACATTATTGGAACAATTAGCTGCTGCTGACATAGAATCCAGACACAATGGCAGTGGCCAGCAGCACCGAGCCAAATATCATGGAGCCAAAACCCATAAAAAAGCAACACCAAGCTACTCTCCCCATTCAACTGCTGTCATAAAACCCTCCCAGTGCTATGTTTGCATAGCTGGCTTCACCGATATGGCACCAAAATACAAAAGGAGAAGCTGCAGCACTTGTCTTTGTTTAGCTGAAATTACAAGTCATTGAATTAGTATGTCATCTTTATTGCGCTGTCGTGCAGCGGAGGTGAGGAAGGCTCCTGGTAATGGATGGAAGAGTTTGATGGCCTAAAAGACAGGCTCACAGATGGCTGTCGATATAAAACAGTTTGCCCTTTTTTTTAAAAAAAAAAAGGGAGGGGAAAAAAGACTGAACAGAAAAGGTCTCTCCTGATTTGAGTAGCTTTAACTAACAATATTTATGTGAGGCTGATCTTGGAGGAGTCTAGGGCTAGAAGGTGAACCAAGAGTTTGTCTAAAGATTAGGACTCAGAAGTGCATGCTAAGCCATTTAAAAAAATTTAAATATCAGTGAGGCAGCATGACCTGAAAGGTGAAGCAGGAAAGGTCTTGCTCGGAGGAAGCTATTGCCGCTACCCTTGTGCAGGGGAAGGTACCCTTGTGTGATTCTGCAGCAGCAGCAAAATTCTCATCAGCAGAATCAATGGAGATGCAAAACAAACTCAGGACAAGAAGAAATTATTTGTACATTTTAAAGAGCACTGTGATAGTCTCTTTCCTTTTCTGTGTAAACAGAAGGTAGGAAAAAGACATTGCTGATCAAAGGTTGCTTTTGTGCCGACTTGTGCACAAACTCTCTCTTTTCTCTTCAAACACAAGACCACTTCTTACCTGGTGCATAATTGCATGCAGTTTTCTCAAACTGATATTACAGTCACACCTAAAAGAAATTATTCACTGAAAGACCCTTTTTAAATTAGTCTTGTTGGCCTGGTTTTGTAAAAACAGTTTATTTTAGCCAGGTCAGTCTTTTCAAGAAACATGAAAAAAAGACTGTTCAAGCCCCTTGCTGAAGTTGTCCAGCATCTTCATTACAAGGTTGCCAGTATCTTGAATTAAAGACTGCTACTGTCTGCTCCTTCCCTTCCCCCCGCCAATTTCCTTGCCACCTCTTAGCGCTGTAGTCTGAGTGGTGGTAATCAGGGGGAGTCTGAGAGCTGTGAAGTGATCTCTCACTAGCCAGGATTGTATGACTGATTTGGCTAAAGCCTCTTCAGAGAGAAAGTACCACAGGAAGGAACTACCAAAGACCAATGAGGTGCTGCCCCAGTTGAGTTCAGGCTTGGATATAAGAGAAGGTACCCTAGAGCACTCTTACAACTTCCCCCTGCACCACATTTTGCTGTTTTTTATTTGGACACTTTCTCCAAGGTGAAAACCAATTGCATGTTATTTTTATACTCCCCAAAGTAACATTATGGTGGTTCACAACCTCAGAAGTGGTGATGTAGATCTAGCGGTGGTGGTGGTAGTGTTTCCAGAAATTTCTAAAATTTCAGAGTGCTGCATTTCTGTAGCCTTTCCTTCACCTGCCTATCCAGTGCTTTGTTCCCAGAAGCAGGCTGGAATGCTTTTGAAACAAGCACTCCTGGGTGCTATTGTTTCCTTCTTCCTCTTTGGGACAGTTGAAGGCCACCAAGGCCTGTCCTCAGGGCTCTCCTTATGAAGGTGAGTAGATGTAAGAGCTGGGCAGGAAGGGCACATGAGACAGACAATGCACTGTGGAGGCATTTGAGATAGCAGCATCATGACATGACCGGAAAGCATATTCTGATAATTGCCTTCCATGGAGTCTAAACATAGGAGAAAATGGTTTTTCTTCAAGTTACCCTAAATAAATCTTTATCTCTGGGATAAAAAAATGAGTAATTTGGAAACTACCTTGATACTTTATGATATTTGTGAATATTGTGTTTTGTGCAACACTGCAGAAGTCAAAATTCATGACTGCATAAAGGATATTTAACTTCAACCAAACACAAGGATTTTCAATTATTTGGTTTATCATGTTTCATTTTAAAGTTGGTTTATTTTTCCTTAATGTGGAGCACACTCAGATTTCAAGGCATTTGCATGTGTGTTCTTGAAATGCTATCACAGGTGACCTAATAGAATTTTTGTTTTGCACTGTCCAACCAAACAAAATCTAAAACAAGACATGAAGTAAATGAAGAAGGAAACTCTTATTTTTAATTCTCTATTTTTTTAACTTATTGTGCAGTTTAATGTATCTAGCAAAAAGTACTCTGCATTAAGCAATCTGGAATTAAGACATATGGATGTCATCTATAAAAATTCCTCGGAGATGTAGTCTTCTGTTCCAATTGAGAAATCCATCCAATATCAATGACCTTTCCATTTAGGGAATACTTAATATGGTTAACTAGATATGATATACTTTGGGAATGCTTTTTATTGCATACATTTGAATTAAGAGATACACCTTGTAGGGAGAAAATGATGAAACAGCACTCTATTGAGGGTTAAAGATGAACGATGGCCTTTAAGACATTTGTTTTGGTTAAACACAAAGTAAGAGGCACTGTCATATTCCGGCCCACAGTTATTAAGGCATAAGAGATGAGGTCTGAATTCAGCCTCACTTAAATCAATGGGAATTTCGCCTGCAATTGCTGCAGCTGAATTTGAATCATTATGGTTAAATGGGCTCTTTTTTAATCATAAAATGCTTTGAGTCATAACAATATGTATTAATCCCTCTCGTTAATTCTCAGGGGCTTGTGTACCAGGCCACTGTAGATAGTGTAGCCCCTTTGGAAAACAAAGAAAAGCTGAGTGCATTTTCAAAATAGATTTTAAATATACTCAGGTCTTGCATTTGTTTTATTTGCTATTATAAACAGTGAGAAGGTATATTGCAGCTGTAGCACAGAAGTTTTTGAGTTCTCTGAATTTTATATTTCTTTTGTTCTTTTTGCTCTTTTTTATTTGCCTATAGCTTTGTGGGAATATTTGGAATATCACCTGTGGGACAGATGAAGCAAACAAATAATTTTTCTGAGTGTCTGCCTTCTCATCAGTCAAATTTTAGTGTAATTAGATCTCTTTTGGTAGCTACCCATATCAATAAACAGAGATGCCTGGAGTTGTGAATGGGATGAATCTGTTTGCATATAGTTAACTGCCTCAGTGCATTAGCTTTTCTGCATTCGTTCTTGCCTCCCCTCCAATTCTGACATCTTTTTCCTACAGTATTAATATTACATTTCCTTTGTAGTTCTACTCTCTTCCCTTGGCTATGCTTTACTTCTCTTAAAACCTTTGCCCTTGACTTTGCTACCTGCCTTACTGGGGAGAAACACTCTGCTGGGACAGACTGTCAGTGATGTATGTAAAGCCCTAATTTATGCCTCCTTTTAAGATAAACCCCAAATATGTGGATTGGCACCAGATACCAATTAAAAACCTAAAAAAATACTGAATCCAGAAGTGACTTGCTGTTAGTGACTCAGTTTGCTACTAAGAAATGCCTCCTCCCAAACAATATTTCTGCTACCAAAATTGTGCTGTCATCATACTGCTGTTAGATTCAAATTTCTCTTTGAGCACTCTTTATCTCAATAAAAACTTACATTTTAAACATTATTGCTTATATTTATATGTGCTCCTAGGAAGTAATGGACAGGTCTAAGAAAGCACCTTTTCCTTTTATTTGGTAGTGATGTATGGATTTTCTTAACTAAGTAAAATATTTAAAAATTAAGAGTTCTACTTACTTAAATATAGTTGTAACATTCAATAAGATAACACAGACCTGATGCTTTTTGAACTTTGTACATATAGCATACTTATAGATTCACTTACCAGATCTTGTTTATATCAGCCAAAGTCTGATTAGACAGCTGTGTCCAGTATCCCATGCTTCCTTTTCTTTATTTGTTGGATTCTATTCTTAATGCTGAAACTACTCCTAAGAAAGCTTCTGAAATTATTTGCCTATTGGAATGCACTGTGAAATTTACTGGTTCTTTTCCTTGAGATCAGCTGAACACCAGTTTTTATGGGTTAGGAAATTTTACCTACGAAGATGACCTTGAATTTTATAAAGGATTTAGTTTTGATTCAATAATTTCTTACATTATATATATTTTAGTGGCATTTAATGCTTAAATTTTACTGCTGTTCCATACCCGTCATTCATCTGGAATTTTTCCAGGACTTGCAATGCAGAGCACTATTTGTTCCAGTCTGGCTGCTTCTACCTGAAGGTGGTCATGCACTAGGGACTGATTCTGGGAGCACAGACACTTCTGCACTGTATTTTTGAACAGGAGCCAGACATTTCCCTGCTAAATTCTGAACTTGGAGTTGGCAGTTCCAGGATATGGGGTTTTTATAGTGATGATGACATGATCCAACAAATTAGCTGTCTGATACATACCAGACTTAAAATATTTAGGTTTAATGCAGTATGCTTGGATTTCAGCCTAAACTTTGTGCCCATTTCCAGAACTGGGATCTGCCCTCAAGATTTATCACCCACTACAGCTATGTTAAGCTTCCATCACTAAGTTTGTTTGAAAGAACACCCACATTTTTTGTCAACTCTACATAGTTTCTGCCTGTATAATAGTGAGAAATATATATATATATATGTTTTTCCAGCTTTATTTACCTTTCCCTGTGTCTTTAAGAGAATGTTAGCAGAGCAAAGCTTACACTAAATCAGTCTATATCTTGCAGTATGTGAGCAGATGACATAGATGTCCAAGGATGCGATGGGGATCAGCTCACACACTTTTCAGCTGAGCATATGTGTAAAAACAAAAACAAACCTTACTTTTTTTCTTAGAAAGCACTACGTATTTCAGGCAGTTAGGCAGTAACAGATGTTGGAGACTCAGTAGGAAGCTAGATGTATGCTGGGATGTCACTCAACTCCCCTTAACAAGCTGCTGTGTTGGAGAACCAGTCTCCATATAGGCTCTGCTTAGTGTCTCAGAAATAAGATAACACTAAAATAACCAGCTTCCCATGAATACCAAGTCTCTCCTTTAAAAAATATACTGCTTGGGGACTATGAGGAGAGGAAGGGGTGCCTCAGTGTGTGTGTGTGTGTATGTGTGTGTGTGTGTGTAAAACTTTGCCTGCAAAGGTATTGCATGAGAGAATGATTTTGTTGTAATTTCAGTAATTTTAATTTTGGATAGTGGCAGTATTGTGTTTGTTATAGAAGTATTTCATTGAGAATTGTTATGAAATATGATCCCTCTGCACTTCTGATTGACATAGCTTCAGGTAACATGCTGTGCCATGTCAATAAAAATCTACCTAGCATTAAATAACTGCATTTGAAGATGTATATTCTCCATATTTGAGAAGGCAGCACAAGCATATTCATTCACTGTATGACTAGACAAACACACACCACTGAGTTCTGGTGCAGGAATAAAGCAGCAATTACAACAAAGTACTGTACCAATTACAGAAACTGCAAATATAATATTAAACTGGGCTGTATGACATGGTACAAGCCAGGCCAAAGAAAAGAGGCTGCATATGGCATGAACAAATCTTATTGTCTACACAAAAGATGTTTTCATGGCTGGTATGGTAATGAGTAAGGTCATATCTGGCCACATCAAAGAACCCTGAAGAGTATAATTGGCAGATATCTATCTAGCTTCAAGACACTGAGAATGGTGACACTGGGGACTCAGAGACATCTGAGTACTGAGGGTCGTACAAGGACTTTGTCAGTTGAGAGAGATGCAGGACTCTGGAAATCCAAGCAAGGAATTTTATGATTTTCTTTCAGTGACTTCAATTGTTTGGACCTATCTCTGCCACTGGGGAGTCTGGGATAGGTGTTTTTGAACAGTTTAGCTTTGATTTGGCTGTGGTATTTTCTTGTTTTTCAAACAAACATCGATTTCTTGAAGGCCCTTTTGGATCTTAAAGCTGTTTGGGGGAATATTTACTACAGTCTGGTCCTTGGGACAAGGGAAACAAACTTCTTACCTTAGGCAAAAGATAGAAGAGAGGGCTGACGGTACCTGACCTGGGGCGCTTTGTCACAGGTGCTGAAGGTGTCACCAAAAGGCTGACTGAAGTCAGTGACAAGCAAGAGGATGGCTGGGGAGCCACAAGGGATGACAAGATTAGGGATCTTGTGGTTAACAGTCATAGACCTCTTCCCTTAGTAATCACAAAGGCATCAGCAGTCCTGGTGTGGGACAATGAGCAAAGACACTAAGATCTCGTTGGGATGAGAGAGATGCTTTTTTCTGCAAACCAATATAATCCCTGATGCAGCCAGATAACTTGCAGAGCACAAATGATTTGTCCTTTCTGCACTCCCCTCCCCCCTCCTCCACTTGCCAATATTTTAAGATATTTCCAAAAGTAATGGGGAGTGGGTGTCGGAGAGTTGTATTTGCTTTATAGTCAGCTTTACATATAACAAATGAGCATTCCATTTCTCCTGGGAAATAAGTAAATTGTATTGAAATTGAAACAGTGGCAGAAAAGGAGTAAGTGGTTTGACTTGAAGCACAGAGGGAGATTACAAGAGAACAGAGATTAAAATGCAGAAACCCTTACATCATGCCAGAGCTTTGTGCGCTGCAACTCCCTGTCTCACTGCCTGGAACTGATGCTTCTTTCTTCTGGGGCAAACCAAGCCTCTGCTGGAAAAATGGAGCCTCTGAGCAAATCACAAAACATCACTGTAACATAGTTTTGAACCCAGGAGATGCATTTGGGGTTGGGTTTGTTGGGGTTTTTGTTTGTTTGTTTTGTATTATTTTGTTTTGGGGATTTTGTGCTTCTGTTTGGGTTTTTAGTTTGGTTTTTTTTTGTTTTGTTTGGTCTTTTTTATTTAAAATATTTATAATTTAACTTTATTAAATATTCTTCACTCTATGAATAGAGTATTTTCCCAGAACTATGTCTGACTGCTATATACAAAAAAAAATGCTCACCCAATCTCCCTTTACTCACTACTGTCCTCCAGATTAATTGTAAATGATACACTGGCTGAGTAACAAACTGATATGGAGTGAATTGGTCACACAATTATTGTGCACTTATTCAGAAAATGTTTTTTCTAATTTATTATTGATTGAAATCCAGTGATTTCTTTTTCACTAGCTAATACTTTATTGTGCTCTATCAAGCTGTAGAATGTTCCATGCAATCACATTGATTAAAGAAATAAAAAAGATGCCAAAAGATTCTTGAACAAAATATTCCCATTAGATCTGAGTAGGGATTTAGCTAATTTCTTCATAGCAGGTTTTATGGCTTTCAGAAGATAACTGTGTTTCTTAAATGTGGATGCCTTGAAGAGCTCTAACTGAAACACTTCATGCTTTGTGAGGTGCTTTGTTTATGCAAACAAAAGCCAGAAAAATTATGGTTAAATGTACAGATTTTTGTTATTTTGGGATAGTAATATATATTTAGTGTTATCAAACAAAACTTATAGTCAAAACTTTAAAAAGTGAAATTAATTAAGTTTCATTTTTTTTAACTGCAACATCTTTCCCAATTTTTATAGTTAACAAACTCACTGAATAATTAAGGATTTGAGTAAATTAGAGAGATAGGTTTAATCTAGAATTTAAATTTAAAAAAACAGTAAAAAATTACTAAAACCAACTAACTTCATGCATAAGCTTTGTAGACTTGTAGACTCCCTGCAATGCCTTTTTCATTCAGATCTAAGTGCTCTACATAATTCTCAAAATGGCATCACTTTAAAATATAATGATATTGTGTGATAATGACTACTACAGGTGCAAATTATAGAACTCCAAAAAGTAAATGTAATCATCATGTTAGTTTTTGCTTTTTGAAGCCATTGAATGTCCCATTCATTCTTTTATTCCGGGCAAGTGTAAATAAAGTTCTTTATTTGCTTTCTCTGCAGCATTCAGTATTTTCTGCCAGTTTAATCTGTTCCCATCCACTAAGAGTCAGTTTCTTGCATATCTTTTCACAATCTTTACATCCCTTTTTCATTGTGAAGCTGAATATCTCCCTGTTTGTCTCCAATTCCTGCACTGCAATGTTCTTTGCCTAGGAATGGTTGAGACTAAATACTCCCCCTGAGGATGTAAACTGATTTATTAAAAGAGATAGGAGCAAGAACCAACAGTGAAAAGGTGTAAAACACATATTATTACTATTAATATTACTATTATTTTACCATTTTTACTGTTATTTCCTATCTTTGCACTTATGCATACATTTAGCTTGACGTTTTTAGATAATACTTTATCAGGCTTTATCTTATGTGCTTACAACTAGTTTACACTGTGGGAAAGTATACAATGTCATCCATGATTTCTGGGATTTTCAGAAAAATATCCCAAATGGGCACATCATTGCAGGTACAGCTAACATGAGCCAGCAGTTAAACCACAAACAGTGAAACTTCCTGTAAATAAGCCTAACTATTAAATGATGTGAAAAATGGGAAAAAGGTCAAGTGAACGAGTTATTCAGTAGCCACAGGGAGGGCCTCTGATTCCAAGCAGTGGCAAGCATTGAACTGGAAGGCCATAGACCTTCTTGTGTTTCTGGCAGCTTGGAAATAGGTCTTGAGAACCAGCTCAGGGGATTCTCATGCTCCTTCCCATGTCTGCTGAAGAACACCATTCATCTTCTATACCTCCTTGCACCTCTGGTGCACAGCAGTCTGGTTGATCAGCATGGAAATTGAATCTGACAGTTTCACTGCCAAAGGGTCACCCATATTTTTAATATACTATTTGACCACAGTTATTCCTAAAATTTCAAGTGAAATATTCTCTTGCCCTTTAGAAGTCGTTATGCTTGATTTCTATTTTTTTTCCTTTTTATAATAAAATGGAAACTGGGATGAAGCAAGCAGAGGATTTTGATTAATCCAGAAGAACTGAATTAATATTTCAGTAACACTTGAGGTAATTTAGCACCTTTCCAAAACTGCTTTGTGAGGAGCATGATAGAGAGCAACTCCTTTGCAAAAAAACTACACATCAGAAACATACAGAGGTTTTCACACCTTGCAGAAGAATGTTAGAAACCAGTTGGTATCCAGAATGAAGATGAACTGCTCTTTTATTCTTTCATCTTTTTTTGCAGATGATAATTCCCTGCCGCTTCCTTGCAAGGGACGAAGGTTTGAATAGCTGTACTGTCAACTTTTTCCACCTCTGGTTTTATTCTGAGTCTTAACTTTAAAGACAGAGGCAGGTTTATTCTGTAGAAATAAGTGGGAATGTTAGAAAAGGCTAAATATCATCATAAACCAAAACATTATGATACCAGAAACCCTTAGGAACAACACTAATGCTTTTAAATGAAGGTTTTATTTGTCTCTGAGCTGCAAAAGGAAGTCACTAATGAGATGTCATTTACATTCTAACACCTGTTAAATGGCACTTTTCTCTTTCCCCAAAGAGAGAGATGTTTATGAATGTTTGCAGCTTTCTGAGTGTATCTACAAGAATTATATTTTCATAATAAATGCTGTATATTTTTCCTGTATATACCTTGGTTACACCGGAACAGTATAGGGAAATATCAGGAGCTTTTTTGTTTTATTAGATTTATATTTCATTTTTATATAAATCTAACAGGGAATGTCTAACTTACAAAGAAATTTCATTAATCAGGATTTAACACAATTGCGTATTTAGGATGTGATTTGCAGCAGTTACAGTGCAAGAACTGCATGTAATTATACCTCCATTTAAATGAAAATTAAAAGCTTGTGTTGTAGCAGGGTACATGTGTTGAATATATTGCTTTACAGAATAAGCCCTTCAAAGAAGAATACCTGAAAATGAAGTTTCAGTTGGTTCTGTCAGGGAACTGCTGCATGCTGTGACTTTTAAAACTGGGACTTGCATTAAAACTGACCAGAGGGAAAGATGGGAAATTACGGGAAAGCAAATGATCTATAACAATACAAGTTGATATGCTTCTGTTAGATAAGCATAATGCAAGTTTCTTTCAATCATTTCTAAAGTAGTTTGGTGTATAAATTAACTCATTCAGTTAATAAAAAAAGGCAGAATCCACAGAGGCTTGTGCTGGAAATAAGTTCTGCAGAGGAATTGGAAGAAGGAATTAAATTAGTATTTGAATTAGAACTAGATCAGAATTAAGGAAGTTAATTTTAGGGAACCAACAACTTTAGCAGGTGCTCCTGTGGACTGTGTCTCACACCTATTAAATATGGGATTCACTTGAGGATTTTTGCTTCCCAATTCCTATCCTGATGCCTGCAGTGGGCACATCTGCTGCTTGTCTTCCAGACATGCCTCCTCAGGTACAAGGTGCAGCTGCATGACAGGTTGGAAGTCTTGTGCAGGGGAAAGGCAAGGCACGATGGCTCTGAGCACACCCTCAGCATGAGATCTCACAGAATCACAGAATATGCTGAGCTGGAAAGGACCCACAAGGATCATCAATCTCAACTTTACAGTGAATGGCCCATACAGGGATTGAACCCAGAAAACTGGCCTGATACAGTTGTTGTTTCATCAATTTGTTTTCCTGTTCAGCTCAGAGGCACTATGACCCTGGCACACAACACAGGGTGACACAACTGAATTGGCTGGTGCTGTCATAAACTGAAGACATCCCATCTTGGTGGGATGTAGTGCCACTCTGGAAGCTGATGCCAGAGCCAACAGAAAAATTGGAAATAATGTTTGGATCTCTAAATCTCAATTAGGTGCTTTACCCATGAGGTCTTGTTATGGTCCAATTAGTGAGAGATGCCTCTGTCTGAATTAAGGTGCAAACAAGACCATATGCCAAAATCAATAGTACAGATTTTATTCAACAGAAGTCGTGAGGTAGAGAGATAGAAAGAAATTGAGAGCGGAGAGGGAAGGAGAGAGAAAGAAAGAGAGAGAAGAAGATATCCACCATCTGTGGATCCAGCAGCATCCCATTGGTCCTTCCTCACCCTTCTTGGTGGTGGGGGTGCTGGCCTCATTCTTCTGGGGGTACCAGAGGTATACAGCCCAGGTTCTGGATAGCCACAGGGTGGTCACAGATGCCGTTCCCATAACTGGTGGTGATACGTGTATGAGCAGTTGCTTCCTCTCCCACAGTTTGCCAGAGTGGGATTTTTTTGTCTGGATATGTTAACCAGGATGTGCTAATCAGATCTCGCCTCCACCAGGCCTGGAATTAGCACCTTCCTGTCATAATTTCTCTCTTCTGTGCTTATCTCAAGTTCCCTCTGTGGTGGCTTATCTTATGGCAAGTTCCTTCTGTGGCCTTGGCAGTGTTTGAGACAGGCAACTGTGCCTTTAAGTCCTTACAGGTGTAAAAACAGAAGACAGCACTGATATATGTAGTGAACCATCAAAACCTGTGCTCTTCAACCAGAGAAATATGTGATTCAGCACAGACCCTCTGGGGGAAAGCCAGGGCAGAAGCTACCAGTGGAACAAAGCTGACAGAATATAATGAGCAAATCATGTGTTGGGGGTGAATTAAACCCTAAGTTTTCTAAAACACTTCCTTAAATTACAGGCTTAAGCACTTTAGCTCCTTTTAGCTGCACAGTACTGAAATTTTGAATGTTGATGGTTCTGCAATGCTGTAAACATTATTTGTGTCAGTAGGTCCCAAGCAGTGGTTTGGGTTTTTCAAAAAGGGTTTAGTATCCATATGTCTATCACAGATGTTTCTTGGGATTCAGCATTCCTCGAGAAAGACCCACATAAGTTGACAATGTCTCTTTCAACATGCTAGATATGTGACAAAAGAAAGCAGTGTTTTTAAGTTGAAGTCAAAGTAATGACAAGCCTTTGAATGAAGGTAAGAACAAGTCCTTGTGGGCTAAGTCCACTTAAGCTGCCTTTTGGATTTAACCTGAATGGATCTGATTTTTTTTTGAAAAGAAGAGTGACTGAGCCCTGTTTGAAAGCCAAAAAACATAAGCTTTACAGCCCAAGTGCTCTGTAATTTCAGGAAGGGAAGAAATTTTTTCATGTATGACTTGATCTTTCTGAGAAATTATACAAAGTTTTAGCTCATTATCCATCTTCCCACCTATATTTCCAAGTTCTAACATTATTGCCCCTCTCCCCCTTAAACTACAGCCCATTTTCTGTAATTCATGTTAGTCTCGGATGTTCTGCTCAAAGAACAGAGAGATGGTTTTGTTTTAAATGTAAAGCAGCTTTAAATTTTCTTGTATGTTAAAGAGACTGGCTTCTTCTTGCTTACTTTATGTCTGGAAACATTATTTTAATAAGTTTGCAGTCTGGAGAACATGGGCTTAATCAGATTGCTCTGTAATTATTCACCAGCTTTATTCACCCTGGATGATATATACCTTGCATGGTGCTAAAAGAAATAAGTATATTCATTTCCTATCCAGTTCCCACCTTGCATTATAAAAGCCAAATATCCATTCTGTAAATAGAGATGAATCAGCAATCCATATAATATCTATTCATCATACATATTTCACAAGGAGGATATTGTGGTGGCTGGAAAGTTCTTACAAAAATAATATGGAAATCCGGAACTTGATGTGGAGTGTCAGAGAGCTTCTTACTATTATTTACCTTATCAGCTTTTGCTTTCTGAAATCAATGGAAGGGCATCAAGTTCAGCTAATCCATATTTCTGAGTATGAAATTGAATTTATAGTCTGTAGTATGTTGACTACCGCTCGCATTTAAGGCATAATTGATTTTTATTGAAAAGCCAGCAGGCACATCAAAAATTTCCACAAACCACAAGGATGTTAAATTTTACCCTGTTTAGATAATAGTGTTGCTTTATTTATCCTTTAAAATGAAGCTTTTATATTTATATCTGAAAACGTTGTGGAAGTGTGACTGATGCCTTTTGAAACCATCAGTCCATAGTTCTGTTGAACTCTACAGTACAGAAATAAGCAACTTTGCTGCTCCTAAGGTAAATGTCTATGGTTGGTTTGTTTTAAGAGTAAAAGAAATAATAAATCTGCTCAAAGAAACCATTTCATGTCATGTAGCAAAGTTATTTTTCTTCATTCCAATAAATAGCTTGTGTAATTACTCCTTCTTACTTCTCTTTTCTCTTCCCTTTTCTCCTTTCTTTTTCTTCTTTTTCTCTTCTTTTTCTTTTTCTTTTTCTTTTTCTTTTTCTTTTTCTTTTTCTTTTTCTTTTTCTTTTTCTTTTTCTTTTTCTTCCTCTTTGTCTCTCTCCTCCTCCTCTTCCTCCTCCTCCTTCTCCTCATCTTCATCCTCTTCCTCCTCCTTCTCCTTCTCCTTCTCCTTCTCCTTCTCCTTCTCCTTCTCCTTCTCCTTCTCCTTCTCCTTCTCCTTCTCCTTCTCCTTCTGTTTCCATATTGGCCACTGTTTGCTTCTTCCTCATTCTTTAAAACATAGAAGTGCACTTTTCTATATGCCTTTAATTGGTCATAGATAGCAAACTAACTAATACATGCTAAAATCTTTCGTTTCCAAAGCATTTATTTAATTTCCTTCAGGTACAAAGGTATTCTTAATCCTAGACTAGATTTTAGAATGAACAGATGCCTCACGACAAGTTTTTTTTCCCAGCCAATTAAGCAATGAAACAGATTTTACTTTCATTCTCTTGGGCTATCTGGGCTATGTGTGCATGGTCCTCCACATTACTGCATTGCCTCAGTGCATATGTGTTTTTCACAAGAATTCTTTGAACCAGAGGAAAAAACTCAGGGTTCCTCTGCATAGGAGATGCACTGTGGTAGGTAATACAGATGGACACTTTGAAAAGCCAGGCAATGAGATATATATGTGTGACTCGAGAGCATGCAAAGAAATTTATCAAAAGTACATAAACAAAAAACTTGAAGGGATTATACAGCTGCTACTCAGTATCCAAGAATCAAGAAAAAAGGACCTACCTTTTGCAAAGGCAGGTATTTTCAAATACATGTACAACAGGTGTAAGCACAAATCCATTTAATAAATAGTAAGATTTGTGCCTGCTCCTCTCTTCTATCACTTTCAAACTTCACCACAAACAGTACACAGATATTCATACTTGCTTCTATGTTTCTCCTTGTTGTCCATAGCATTTTTTACAAATTTGTGTCTTCTCTATTATGGGGCTTTTACTGGAAGCATCTGTTTCTTTCTGAAATAAAATTGTAGCACAGCACAGGTAACACCAGTTTTGGTTCTGAAAGCATCATTTTTTTTCCTTACTGTGTACTTTTCTATTCATTCTTTCATGTGAACTCTGGAAACCCACTATTGTTTTAAGATTGATCACTTTAAAGATAACCACACCCCTTGTTATTTCTGCTGTAATGGTGTTTAAAGAGCCCTGTTTAAGGACTGAGGTACAGATACAACAGAAGTCATGCACAGAACAGAAAGACTGCAAAGTGCTTAAAATTGAGAGCAAAGGGTGAGGAAAGAAACAGAAGGAGACCAGACAGAAGCTCAAAGGAAGAAATAAAATCGAAGGTTTAGGCGCTTCTGCTTATGATTCCAAAGGTTCCTTTTCAGGATACTTTCTAAGGGTACTTTTGGGTGAATAGTTGAATGAAAACTTTTAAAGGAATGTAGGCTATTGAATTTAAACTCCAGTTCATTGGCCTAGATAAGTTTTGTCTAATTTTAGACTTCCAAATAAGAGGGAATTTTTCTTTTTCAAAGAGAGGTGATTCTTTCCTAAGGTATTGATCATGTACATTATTATGTCCTTTTTTCTCTACAGGTCTCCTGAAAGATATGGTTTCTAGGGGCCTAAATGCATAAACAAGATTGCATTTATTTGATTAAGAATAAACAAAATCTTCATGATCACTATAAATTTTGACTAAACTTTAGAAATCTAGTAATTTAGAATTTTTGTCTTAAAAAAAGGCAGCAAAAGGAATACCATGTGGTATCAGGTCTGTAAGGAATGGAAGAGGGGTTTGTCTGTCTATCTCTAATGTTACATCCTCTATATCTAAGAGTCTCATCTTTCAATTTCGCATACATATTTAGGAAAAGTATGCAAATTTACATGAAAATTCCCTGGAGTATTGCAAGGACAAATCTTGTCCATTAATGGACTCATAATGTCTATTCTCATATGAAAGATATAGAGGATATTGTTCACACGTACTGAAAAGGGAATAATTCCATTAGAAACACATGTAGTACACTGAAACTATGCAGAGACTGCATTCATGTATGAACACAATGTAAATTTATCATTGTAACAATTTTGTATAAAAGGGAGTTTCTATTTGCATTCACATTCTCTGCAGAGCTATGAAAATTACTCATACAGTGAATTTGGAGCCATAATTAGAGGAAATTTCTTGGGTTTAAAGAATTTTCTGGTTTTTAAGGACTAGATGTCACTTGATAAAATTTTATCACATTGGTGAAGATGGGAGTGTATGAGGGTGTGGGAAAGACAGATAAAGGAGATTTAATGCTGAAACAAATGAGCCTTTCCTTCATCACAACTTTCCTTTATTTATCATCTCCCCCTTAGAACTTTTAATCATTAAAAGGATCATTCTGAAATGTTTCTCTGCTTTCCTCAGTTGATTTTCCTTCTACTTATAAAAACAATGCCTCAGTTATTTTACTTTCTGGTTAGGAGCACATAGGTTTTGGTATGCATAATTAGGTGTATTTATCAATTAGAATAATTCAGATTTTAATTTGTTACGAAGGGAAGGCTGAACTGAAATATTAAATCAGACTGCTGAATAACCTGATAATTAGCAATTTCAGGTTTTTTAGCTTGTTTCTACTGCCCCATAATACTGTCACTCTTAAAAAAAAAAAACCCAATACAAACAAACCTCCCTGGTTTATTATTTTTCAGTGGTGTTAGGACTGAACAGATCTTTTTGCACCACTTAGGATATGCTGTTTATTCTTGGGCATACACTTTGCCAGACAGACTTTTTTCCTTTCCCCCAAACAACAGAAGGTACAAACTTAATATGGATTTTCAGCTATAAAGAAGGGTCTTTCTGTACAAATAGTTAAATTTTGTATATTTTATCAGACATCATTTTCTTCAGACCCATTTCAGCAATACCTGCAATTTGATCTGTGCAAGAGCAGCTGAGTAGCCATTCAGAGACCTGGATGTGCTTAAAAGTGGAAGTAAAAGGAGTCTCCAAAACTGCTAATGAGTTACTATGAGTAAAAGCAAAATTTTTATTTGATGTAGCAGTTCTTTAGTAACATACTTCTGTAGTCCTCCAAAGCTCTGAAGTTGTCTTAAATATTCTTGACTAATACAGAGCTACACAGGAACCCTGGCACTGCATCAGAGCTCAGTGACCATCTCTGCAGCCTCAACACTCTTCAGTGAGAGTCAAATAAGAGCTAGACCTACACTGGCTTTTCACTAAACAGTTTGGGGGTTTTCTGTCTTCTATTGTGATTTTATTTTCTCAGATAGTTTTAACCAATATTTCCTTTCATTCAGATTCTACCAAATGTTTATGTTCTGCCTCTTCTATTCTTCAAGGCTGAAAAAGATTCTACTTTCTCTGGGACCTACAGAGGAAGATGTATGATAATGTAGAATCGAAGCAACACCTCTGAGAGGAAGAGGCCAAGTTACATGTCATTTACACTGTTTAGAGATTCCTGTAGAATTGGAGTATATCATCTGGATCTATACTTTGCTGTGCACAACCTTTCTTGAGCCAGGATGCTTTGTATTGGGTTGCAGTCTTATAGATTTACTTCTTCATAGCCAAGAGGAGACCTATGCAAAAACAAAATGAAAAAGCCAGATTTTTCAAGCAAGAAATGTTTCCCACCAGATCAATGCAGCCACTAAAATGCAGCCTTTAATTCATAAGGATTTAAAAAAAAATATAAGGAAATTATGATACAAGCACCAAAAGTAAAATTTGAATGCTGGATAACATTTTAATTCTTCTCCCCATTTTAACTGCTTTGCTTAAGACTTAAGATCATGAAAGTACAATACTAAAAAGGTCCTTCAATAAATAGAAACAAATGAGCTTTTCCCTACCATGGAATTACTTAAAATCAGTCCTTCTTGTGAAGCTAATCCCCTGACAGATAAGACTGTGAATTCCCCCCTCCCCTTCCTACACGCTCACAGATGGGTTGCAACAGAAAGATGACAAATGAGTTGTGTTTGGCTGGATTAATGGGTATTATCATGTTAATGGATGTTTATGGTGCAGTTTGGGAGGTTCATGTGGTTTTCAAAAAGTGTTGGTGTTCTGAGTAGCTGCAGCCTGTGCATGTGTGAGTGTGTGTATGCATTATTAGCCACCTTTTTATGCATATTGTACATTTTTGGTCTCCCTAATGGGCCACAGCTAAACTGAGTGTGGAAGTGTTGGCCTTATGCTCAGATCTTTCACCACGCCATCAAGGGTGACATGCAAAATGCGAGTGTCTGAGGCTTGTCTTTCCCCAGTCCCTGTGAATGCAGGGGCCTCCTGATCCTGGCTCTACTTTGTTGCAATCAGTTTTAAAATTTGACATATTGATCAGGAGTTTAGCCTGAGTAACTACTGCACATCTATCAACTCTGGCTGCGAATGACAGGTCAAATTTGTTGGCAAGGTGGTATCACAGCCAAGCTGGGCAGCTCCTGCCACCCACATGAGCTGGTGCTCGGGGCCTCGTTTGGCAAGGACAGAATGTATTGCAGCAGCAGGGCATGGGAATAAGGTGCC
This sequence comes from Molothrus aeneus, assembly GCF_037042795.1. NCBI lineage: Eukaryota > Metazoa > Chordata > Aves > Passeriformes > Icteridae > Molothrus > Molothrus aeneus. Next base: position 103,029,154 of record NC_089648.1, read on the forward strand.
AAGTGGGGCAGGCCCTCAGGAAAATGTCTCACCAAAGGCCATGACATGGGAAAACCTCCTGTTTAAGCAAAAATATAAAATCATTCAGAAATAAATAAGAAATAATCAATAATCCTTTTAATCTGGATTTTAGAAATTGGGGTGGGGGGTGTAGTATGTTGTGGTTGTGGGGTTTTTAGTTTGTTTTTTTGTGAGCTTGTGGTGGGGTTTTCTTTCTGTTCCAAGTTTCTTATTCTGTGAAAAGATGAACCTTTAAACATTCTTGTTTTCTCTCATTTTCTTCTGCCCACAAGGCTTGTTTTCATCTTACTTTCAGGATATAGGCTTTAACTTGAACTGATAGGCTTCTCTCATACAAAACATATATACATCTATATATCTATATTTGTATGTATGTATAAATAAAGGAATACATATGTCAGACACTTGTGTGTAAACTACTGCTTAAAACCCTAAATGCCCGTTTGAATGCTAAAATGCATCATTTGCATGCAATATTGACGGAGTTGTTCGCATAAACATACAGTTGTGTTGACACTCAATTTTTCTCTGAAAAAAACAGGTATTTAAAATCTGGAATTGCCACAGAATACCCTGCAAAAAATAGTAGAACCTCTATCAATTAATACATTTATTGACTTAGACTGTATTTAAAAAATTATAAAGGACTGAGCTACAATATGAATGCAGGAAACAGACTGGTTCATCTAATTCATAATATTTCTGAGGGTTTTTTTCTAAATTTTGGGAAGTCAGATTTTCCTTTCAGAATACTATAATTTTGGAATGAAGACAGTGAAAATGATCTTCTGAAATCAGTACCAGAGGGGATTTTAATGTACTGAAATAATGCATGCCATTTATTTGGTATTCCTCCACCATCCAGTATAAAATAATTCCTTCATGTCTTTTCTTTCCTTAAAAATTCACCAAGCGTATGTGGACCTCACAGATGCAGCTTTAATTGAAAGTAATGTCAAAAACAGTGTTTTGATCTGTTTCCTTTCTTTTGACATTTTCTGGTTTTGGAATGTGTTGAGTCTGTACGACCATTCTCTGTTCAGAAATTCATCTGGAAATTTACATATTTTAAAGGCTTCTTGCTCTGTAATACAGCTGAGCATAATAGTGCAAGCTACACAGAAATTGAGGTGTGAAAGAGAAATTTCCCAATTTCAGTCCTTAACTGAAATATAAAAACAATTCTTCACCATCTGGGATTTACTGTGCAAGTCTTTATTCTGGGTAGGCATGCTAGAGGGATAAAGTTCATATGATCCAGCAATGGATAGTCTGTAGCTGGCTTTAAAAAATAATAACAGAAAAAAAAATTGTACATTCAATAATTTACAGCATTATCATTGAAATACACAGAAATTTTGAAACATTCAGAAGCATACTGGAATACATTACAACCAAGTGATCCTCAAAATTTGTGAAATCAAATCGATTACATATTATTCTAGAGGATGATAAAGCCTGTTTCCAACCAAGTCAATAATATTCCTGATATGGAAAGGTGTAAGTACGACAGGAAACAATACATATCAAGGATGCTCAGCATTTTTCTGGATTATGCCCCAAGAGAAATAAAGACAAAAGAAAAATAAAGTAAGACAGACATTCATAAAGCTTGTCCTTTTTTTGTTTACTCCCTGTCTGAGCAATTAGAATCAAGAAAGGTCTTAGTCTCCAAAAAAGGATGTTAACTGTACATAATTCTTCTTCAAATTAATAATGAAACCACCTACTGTTAAAAATAAATTGAATCTAAAGTCAGTGTACATGTACTCTGTCATTTAAAGGTAGGACTAATTCTGACAGTTCAGTACCAGATGCTGTGGCTAGGAGCACCTTTCAGACTGTACTGGACTATACATTCTGCAATAAACTGCAACAGCAGGTATGTACAGTCACCAGATCATTTGATGTTGTCCACTTTTATTACCCAAATTCATCCCTTGCTAGTTACAGAACTACAAAGGATGGGAAGGAGACAGGCTTACTAGCAAGTAAAATTTCAAAATAATCAGAACTGTGAAATTAAGCACTTCTAACGACAGCTACTTTGTGCAGTGCACCTATAAGGGATTACATGAACAATTTGAAACCTCTACCTTCAGGAATAAAACCCATATACAAAACTCCATAGAAACAACTTTAGCTAGGAGTGCTAAGCATTAAAAAAAAGAATTAGTAGCATAAACCTCTGTACACAGTATCAATTTTCTATGTGCATGTGCTCTGGCAAATCCAGGCACAGGGCTCAGTTCCTCCTGCCTCTGAGTTCAGATGATGAAGGACATGTCCGTGATACCTTGTGCTCAGATCCAAACTCTTAACACCCAGACACTGTAGGTGCAAGATTAATCCATAATGAGGGTGACAGGCTGGGGATCAGGAGTCCAAGGATATAACTTGCTCTCTGGCCCAGCAGCCTAAAGTACAATACAGAAAGAGCCTTGATCTCTCTGATCCTGCTTCTCCCTTTGAACATACTGACAGCTATGCTTCCTCACTTCATTGGGCAGGGGTGTTGGGAAAAAGCTATTTCTTACCACTCATCAGCCTACTTTGGGCTGACCAAGAACATTTGAAAATCTAGTTGAAATAAGTAATTGTTCAGATCAAAGAGCCCTGGGAGACAGTGAGAAATATTAATGTTGTGATAGTTAATTAGGTGCTTTTCAAAATTGCAACTTTCAATTTTGTATTTTGCAGTAGTGTTTTCACTACCATTAAATTTATGAGTTTAAGCATGCAAAGCAAAAAAAAAATTTTTTTTGAGGTAAGTATTCTGTTTAATATGCATTTTTTCCATCTCTTTTTGTGGGGGGTGTGGGGAAATAAACCTCCTTTGGTCCAAGCTAAATAATTTCCCCATTCACCAAATTGAAAATATCCATATTATACACTGCACAGTATATACACAAGGTATATACACTGCACAGTTCAAGGGAATCTCTCAGTAAGATGGTGAGTACCAGATAAGATCTTTTTAAAAGCAGTATAGCACCTTTTGGCTCTTACTTTGAGACAACTGCAACATCCGAGTTGATAGATTGGCTTTGTTTTCTGCATGGAAAAGTTAAACCACTTCAGTGCACAGCATTTGTGTGACTTTACTTAGTTTATTTTAAAAAAGTATATATACTTAGAAACACAGTATTCAACTCCCTGAGAAGTGTGTAAGTGCCTCAGCTCTGTCCAGTGACTCTTTTCTGATTGTTGTCACAATCTTGCTCCTTCTACATCATTAAGCTGTGATATCTTCTGTGTGCCCTTGAACAAAATGTGCGGTGGTTTGAACCATTCTGCTGTGCACCCTATCCCACCACTGGCATGCTGCAATGAGCACTGCAAAGGCTGGAATTCAGCATGGCCTCATTGAGAGATGAAGGACCACAGAGGCTGGAATGGGTCTGGACTCCACGTGGGTTCTAGGTTGCAATGGGGCTCTGCAGAAGGATGGGGTCTTGTTTGGCACTTGTCCCATGCATCAGTGCTGTGCCAGGTGTGAAGCTGTGCTCCAAGGGACCAGGGCTAATTGTAATAAATTTGTTTACTTTATTTACAAAGCAGCATATTTCAGACCAGGGAGCACTAACACTGAATGGCATTGTGCACGTGTACTGATAAACACATTGCATTCTTGCAATGCCTCTTTAGGAATGGTTTTCATGTGTAATCAGATGAGGCATATGTCAGAAAGATGACAATAGAATCCCATGATGTCTTATGTATGTTTTTAATAAAAAAGCAGAGGGTTTAATTTTGTTGCTGTTATGAGTCTCAGAGTGTGAAGTATTCTTCTGTTTTTCCTGATAAATAGGCCATTCAGAGTCTCTGCTTTACACAAGCTCCTGTGATTTTGAATGCAGCCACCCTACACTTTTGCTTTGCTAGTGGCTCATCTTCCTACCAGTAGAGTTTGGCATCCAGAGCCTCAGGAGCCTTAGGAGCCCTTCTGTTCCACCTTGTGCTATATGTGTGCGTGTGTGCCTGCATGCACGCCTGGGTGTGTAAGAGACAGGCACAATGCAATGAAAGGCAAAGACACTACTGTGATCTGTGGGGTGAGCAAACCAAGCAGGCTTTAAGGAAGGCACAGATTCTATCAACACACTCTCCACCCCCTCTGTTTTTCCAGACAAGTGTTATTTTTCAATATTTTATTGTGCTAGCCATAGGATAAGTCTTGTAATAAAATCATATCGCTGTTCCATCCAAGGCAAGTTTGGATGTTATCACAGGGATATACTTCGTCATAGATTTATTGTTAAGTTATCACAAAATGTAGTTGAACAGAGTTATAATAATTGTAGTTCAACAAAGTTTTAACACAAGATTGTGAAATATTAACATGAAGTAGATTTCTGCAATGACAGACCATTATTACCCTCAAACTTTCAATGACAAATCATATGACTGAATGCAAAAAATGCAATTTACAGCATTTGTTATTATCTGTACAGCTTTCTTGTTGTCTTTTTATTATATTCACAATCTGAAAATAATGTAAAGCAGATATATGTCTGATCATGTAATGACCAATGGCATATTGTATCTTGTTTAGTAGGCAGTTGTCCTCTTGTCTTATTTGGGAATATATAGTTTAACAAGATCCTTACCGTCATTTTCTTAACAGGGATAATAAACAGAACAATTCTGCATAAAAGCTCATATCAGCTTCTTTCATGCCTTTTCTTTTCAGAAGGCTGCCTAAGGGTTTAAGCAATTTAGTTGTCTGACCCGCATGCTTTCTCTGCAGTCTGCAGTTCTTTTGTTTAACATTAGTATGTGGGCAAACAGCATTCAGAGCTGTGCAGAGCTTATCAGCCTGTGCTCAGTTGACCAGAACCCCATTCTGTGTATCTAAGAGGGGCCACGTTTAATGCTTCACAGTAGGAGCATCTGCAGTTTCCAAAAATGACTTGTTTATCAGATAAACTCTGTCCTTGCACTGACACATAGTGGCTCTTCAATATCACACTCTCCTGTATGAGAACTGAGCAAAACAGGGTATGCACAATGAATAACAAGTGAAATTTATGCACATGGTGTGGTCACACAGGTACCCTGTAACACTGGGCAGTTTCTTTGCATCAGCTCAGTAATTGCAGAGAGAAACTTCCTCATTACATTCTAAAAACATTTTACTTACTCATTCTCAATACATTTCGAGCACATGTTCTGAAGTCAGCAAATGTTAATTAATTTGCTGATTTTGCTTGGAATTTAATTAGAAGTAGCATGAAGGGTCTGTCTTCTATGGCACAGGCAAAAAGACTCAGAGCTAAGCTGAGGTTTGTCATGTGCCCATAATCGTGGCAGCCTCTGACCATACAGTTAGGACCCTCACTTTCGAGTTTACTGTGTTAACAAAGTATGCCTTCACAGCCCTCTCTCTCCTCTCTCTACATGCTCTCTCCACTACACTGATTTTATAGACCCCTGGGCACTAAAACCATAAATATATCCTTTAAAGAATCATGAATTTGTGTTTATAATAAAGGCCTCACTAAATATTTTCGATATCATAGAGGCTAGACTTTGGTTTAGAAATAAAATGTTTATTAAAACACCATCACTTAAGACAAGGTAGAAACAGCAGCTTAGAGTTGATATTTGAGGATCAAGATCCAGTGAGAGTGAAATGCTGTGAGCTCTTTTCAAAGAAGTGCATCTTGTCTCTCAAATTCTCCATCCAACTAAACAAAGGAAATCTTGTAAGATAAATTAGTTTTGCAAGATTTCTGGACTTCTCTGGAGCCTTTCCTAAACATGTTGGAGGTATTTGACCAGTCACAGAAAGGGTAGGTAGATGGAGTTAGAACGAGAGATTTGGATCCAAACCAATGCCATTCCCCTGCACTTCAGGCAAGCCTGTATTCTAGAATGATACCCTTGACTAATTATAATGATTTTATTATGTGAAATTGATATTACACTGCAAATGGCAATAGCCCAGAAGGAGCCTGATAAAATTAACAGCTTTGTCTGTACAAGCAAGATTTTAGGTATAAAGATGAGAATACAGTAGTAACTCTAGTAGCTGTTACACTCTCTAATACACACAGTGGTTCAAAGCTGAAACAGTATGCTGGGAGCAGAGGCTTCCACCTTTCTCTCCCCTCCCCCCCTCATCAGCACAAGCTGGCTGGTCAACTAGTCAGAGAAAAATTGTTAATGAGGGTTAAATGGAAGTTATCTATTAAATGTCATTCTAGGATCAAGACATTGGAGCTTTATTTTGAATGATGCCCATATTTTTTCTCTCCTTTATTTTTCCATCTTCTCCCTCCCCCACCTGAAAGAAAACATCTAGTGGATGCCTGGCAGCATCCTCTGATTGCTTGCTGTTTTCCTGACACTAAATCTACTGTGTCATATTCCTTGCATGGGCTGCAGATTTTGGCCTTTTCACCTGCTGTTTTGGTTGGCTTTAGATGCAAAGAGAAGAATATGAAAAGGAGAGGGGGAGGGAGGGAAGTTGGGAATGCTGGAGAAAAAAAAAAAGGCAAATGTTTTTAGCTCCTTCATCTAGACATGTGTCCCCTCACTCTGTGACATGGCTGCTCCAATGTTGCCATGGTGAGGATTTCTAATCATCCCTACACATGACAGGCTCCTATTTGTCTGCACTCCCTTGGGTGTAAATTTCTAGGCTTAAAAAAAAAAATCCATGTGAGCGTATCATCCGCCGTGCAGATGTTTCACTGCTTTAGAATATCAGGCAGCTGCTTGTGCCACCGTCGACAGCTAATTGGAGACTGCATCGCAGGAACAGAGGCGTAATTATGGCATAAATACACATCCTCTGGTGCATCATTGTATCTCTATTAACAGAAAATTTTAAACAGTGTTCAGAGTGTAATTAGTGTAGTTGATAAAGTTGTAAAACATGTAAATAAGGGAAATAGCAGGTACGTGGCCAATCCACTACCCAGCACTAGGGGATGCAGATTATTGCCTATTTAGAAATAATTAGCAAAGCTGCATTAGCAAAGCCTGTGTCCAACAGAAGCAATGCAAACATTTATTCTGGTAACAGCTCTTTCTGTGCTAGCCATGAAAATCTACTAATATTGGTAATTTAGCCCTCATTACAGAGGATAAAGCATGAAAAGAGCTCAGACATGAAATATGACAAGTAATATTAATTTTTATTCCAGAGGAAAGGATGCTTTCTCGGGTTGCATGCTGATTTCTCGGCAGGGTCTCAGTAGTGTGTGAGCGAGCTGGTGGCTGAGGATGCGGCTCTGGAGCTGGCTCCCTGCTGGAGGTATGCCCTGAGGTACCTGTGACAGGGGCTGATGAGGCATGCTGTGGTTAGTGCCCAGCCAAACCTTAGGTCACAGTTCAGAACGAGCACTCAGGCATTAAACTTCTCTCCTTATAGACTCCAGTCTTCAATTTTGTCCTCAGCCTCTCTCCTTGCCACCCCCAAATGGTTTTGCCAAATCACCTGCTCGACCCCCAGCTGTCCTTCCCAAAATGTTAACACGCAGCTGTGCCAGGCGAGCAGAGCTCTGAATCTGAGCTTACCCTTCAGGTTTGTCTTGTGCCCTGGATGAGGAATGATTGCTTCCCCCTCACTGTTTATGCTTTAGATTATGTTTCATGAAGAACATTACCCTGTGACCATAAAAATAAATGCCAAAATTTTGACTTTGCTATACAGATGTATTTTCTAATGAAGAAAAATGTGAAAGCCTGGCTGGCACAAGGGACATAGATCATTTTTTTTAAAACAAGAAGATGAGAAGAGCTGAATGTTTTGGAAATGGGGGAAAAAAAACTGTTGTGGTTTTTTTTTTAACATCTCTGATTTCTTCTTTTTTTTTTCCTTCCTACTGGATGTAGAAACAGAATGAATAAAAACTCCAGCTTATAGTGTCGGCTAAGTTCTGCTGCATCCTTAATAAGTGTGCACGTGTGTGTTTACGAGAGAGAGAGGAAAGGGGGAACAGGAGAATTCTGCTTGACAAGTGCCAGTGTTTCAAAAAGAAGTCTAAGAAAGATGTTATCTCTGGCTCAGGCAAATAAATTTCCCCACTTAGCCACTGTTTCCTGAACATTTTCAGAATTCAGCTCTCACCACAGACTGCATAAAATCCTGCCAAATAAGGGCTGAATTTCATGTAATACAATACTTAAGAAAAAGAGAAAGAGGAGAGGGGAAATGTAGAGATGAAAAGAAGCTGGACAAGCTACTGTCTGAAGTATTAAAATGTAAAATAAGCTTTAGAGCTGTAGCAGGGGGAAAAGCCTTTTACAGATCCAAAGAGAACACTGTGTATATTTTATCAGCTACAATGATGTAAAAATTGTGAAAATACTGAACTTGTTGATTGAAGAGGGTTTTTTCCCACACTTTTGTGGAGGTTCAGTACTCATCCCAACACCCTATTTAGGTAAAAAAAAACCCACAAAGCTAGAGAGGGAAGCTCAGTCAGTCTTTTGCCTGTTGTAGAGGAAAAAGCACACAAAAGCTCAGAAAACATGCACCTCATCTGCACTAATGTAAGCATCCCATCCAGTTCTAGCACACTGAATTTTTATAGCCTTAGCAGATATTTTCCGTGGTTACGATTTATGTAGCTATATGCAGATGTGCATTCCTCTGGCACACAAGAAGTAGATGGTTTATGCATATATACACTTTATGGGTAAGCTGTTTGTATGTGACCAGGATGCCCTGTTAAATGCTCTGATGCCACTCTGATCCTGAGGAGTTCACTGAGGTTTTTACCATGGATTTCCCTGGAAGAAGAGCTGGTCCAGCTTCTGCTGCTTTTCATAATTCCAGCACTGTGTGGCTCTGTGTGAATCCTGCAGCATATTTGTAGGGCTGCATGTTCACAGAGGTGATGTTGCAGTGTTTGTGTGTAACTGTGTGCATGTGGGCACAAATGTGAATGTTTGGATATGTGTGTGTGTATGTGCATGTGATTATCAATGTTTAATAGTAATAGATTTCATTGGTAATGTGATGGATCAGGAAAACCTGACAATCTGCATGTCAACATCTATTCCTATATATATAATGCATACATATATCATGGGTACATGCATTGTATAAAAGAGTAATTTTTAATTTATACGCTGAGATAATGTTACTTAAAAATAAAATTAAAAAAAAAACCCAAACCTTTCCAATTCCCTCCTTCAACTTCACTCCCATTATTTATCACAGTGTATTTTTTGAATGCATTTTTCCAGTGTCTGCTCGGTTGGTTTTTTTTTGGACTGCCTTCAGAAGTCTTTTATTGCCCATCCATTAGAAAGAGAGAATTATCTCCTACATCAGGAAAAGCCATCTCTTTTCCCTCTTCCCTCTTTCCCTTAAAACTACATAAGTAAAATGCATATTGTTGAATGTTACTGCTGAATGAATTACAGTATTGCAAGCAGATCAGGTGAGAACAGGTCAGAACAGTCTGGACACTGGGTGTATTGGGAGAGGTGTCTGGAGATGGACAGAGTTAGGCTTCTGTAGGCACAGTATGCACAAGGGGGTCCTGAAATGGTTTTATACAGATTATTAGTTCTTTACAGAGCAACAGAGCCACTGCTCATTATTTGCGATAGAAAATAACCTCTCAGGTCATCAGTAACTGGAAGCAATTTTAATGTTGTTTTTTCCTCAGTTTAAATACTTATATGCTATTGTTTAATAGTAATAAATATTTTGGTGTTATAATACTTTGGTAACCTTTATAATTGATGAGCAGTATAATATCAGTTTGAAATAAAAACATATTAACTTATATATTCTGACCAAATCAGATTAAGGTCACATCTAATATCATCCCTATGGTCCAAATTTACTCCTGTGTAAATTAGAGTAACTCCATTAAATTCAATGTGAGTTTCTATCTATCACACTAGACTAGTAAGAAAAATAAATTTTACTATATATGGCATTTCTTTTGCACTGAGCAGTGTGTGCACTGTGACTGAAAGTTGTCTTTCTCCACTTTACCTTTGTAGGAATGTGTCCCACAGCAAATTTGTGGGTTCTGACTGAAGAATAGCAGGGATACCAATCTTGATGCACTGCTTGCTTTCTGCATAGTCAGGAAGACCTGGACAGGTTAAATTAGGAGTGCAAAGTAGCAGGGGTTGGTTTAAAAAGCCTGGTTTGTACTGAACTAAAGTCAATTAATTAATTGGGCCAGGAGGAAACTAAAATCAGAGCTGGGTCTGGAGGCTGAAGGAATTGGAACCTTGTAGATGCTGGGTGATTTCCCAAAGATTACAATCACTTCATAGGTGTGAAGGCTACAACAACATCAACCCAAAGCCCACTGAGTTTGGAGATAAGTGATTTTAAGTGAAAAAATACTATCAGAAGAGAGGGTAGCTGGGAAAAACAATGAAAAAAAAAAAGTGGTTATGCCATTTTAGATCTCAGCCATTTCACCTTTTGTTTTCTGCTCATTTATACTATTTCCATGTTATTGGTGAGTAGGTGTTGAAATGAAATGCTTTAGCCATGTTGCATCTTAAAAATAAAGGGGATAATGAGTTGAAACTTATGATTAATTTTCCTTTGAAGTTATTTGACTTCTTCTCTCAGTCCTTTCCCTGCATATATTTTCAAGGGGGTAAAGCACATCAGGGGAGGGAACACGCAGCAGGAGCGGCTGCGGCTCACAGCAGCCAAGTTGCCATTAGCAAGCAGCATAGCCTGGAAAGAACAGATCTGTGGAGTGAAATTGTTGATGCTGAAGACATGCCTTTCTGTAGTGTATGCCCTGCAATTTTTTTAATATGTGCTACTTCTCATCTGCTGTTGGAACCCAACATCCAGCAGGAGCAGAGAGGTATGTGCTGCCGATTTACTTGGAAAGCTGCACAGGCATTTTAGACTTCTCCATGATGCAAGCTGAAATGCAGTAAGTGGAGAAGTTAGGAGATTCACTTCAGAAGCACATTCCTGCTTTGAACTAAAGTATCAGTATAAATGTCCCCTATGCCTGGAAGTCTCTGCTGCTGTCAGCTCTAGTACATTCACTGTGCTTCAGCAAATGTAATGCCTTCCAGCCTCTGGATAATCACTAGGAGTATGATCCCTTTGTCAACACCTTGTGTTTGGATACTCTGGTAAGGGTAGGTGAGCCACTGCAAAAGGTTTTGGAAGGAATTCAAATCATTCATGATCGCGTAGATATGTTTCTGTCTTGGTTTAACTTTGTTGTCCTAGTAAGAAAATTAGGATGAATCAAGGAAAACAGCAGAAATAAAAATCATATTTTCCTGAAATATTATCGGAAAGAACACTCTTCTATATCATCATGGGTATTTAAGGCAGCTCAACTACCAATGGATATGGGAAAACCAAGTTTTTAAGGAAGTAGTCCTGAATTCCTTTACTACAGAAAAGGCAGCTTGGTTCGGTATGGATAAGAGGCACACCACCAGAGAAAAAGAGGGCACTCAATTGTAGTAGCAAGGTCAGTGGTTCAGTCACAGAGGGGCTCTAGAGCATTTGTTACTGTTATTGTACTAGTACGTTCCTCCCACATTGACAGGTTTTCTTGCTAGCATAGGCAACATCAATATTAATTCTGTAAATGTTTATCTCATGTAATGTATATGATTAAGACTTGTTTGGATGTTCTGTGCTGATTAAACCGAGACCTTTCTATGCCAACAGCCCTGTGGCATTGAGTTACTGTGAGAAAAACAACGTGTGACAACGTTAGGAGAACACAGCTGAGCATACATACTTTGTCTAGTGCACTGGGTTTTCTCGAATTCTCTGTATTTTTGTTGCCACTGATAGAGTCACATACAAAACCAGATTTGAATTATCAAATGTCAATAGTATATTTTCACTTACTGAGTCTGTGAGCGGCATGCCATTTATGGCATCCTTGGAATAATGTCTATTCCTTTAACTTACACATTCTGTGAGGTGGTAGATGTTTCCCCCTTGTCTGGTAGCATTAAAATTGCACTTTTAGACTCATGTGACAAATGCTGTGAAATGCTCACTTTTAGTCAAGTTTCACTTTATGTTGAAAATAGCAATGGAATTCACAGGTTCCTCAAAATATTAGCTCTTAGGTGTCTTGGTAAATGAATACTGCAGTTCTTGGACCAGGCTCACTCTTTGTAAAAGTGTTCATTGAAATTGATGAGAACTGACCTTGATTTCATGGCATAGTCATTACCCTCTGGTAATCTAGAGATGTGAAAGGAATTGGGAGGAAGGAAATGTTTCCCACTTTTATACATGTCACACAGCTGCAGCATGCATGAATCAGTAGCCAAGAAAAAACATTTTACTGCTTGCCTGCTGAAGTGATATAAATTAATTTGTTTCACCCTGTTTCCAAACAAGTCATGAAGAGGCATGACTCTCAGCTATGATCAAGACCAGTTGTACTCAGATGCTCTTAGTGTACGCAAATGTTCTGTTGTTCAACTAAACCATTACCACAAAGTAATCCTTGCATTTTCAAGCTCTTCATTGGAGAGGAATGAGTTACTTCAGTTTGAGGAAAACTGTGCAATAGACACTGCATGAGATTGAAGGGGAATTTTTGAGTCCTATTCCTTAGTCTGGTTTGTGGTCTGGGCCTTAATTTATTTATCTGCAGGACTTGCACTTCTCAGATATTTAGTATTTGTCAAGCACATTGAAATATTTAATCTTGAAAGCAAAGTATGACTGCAAATTCATTTTTATTCTTAGTACTATTGCTATTATTATTATTATAATTATTGAGGTTTCACAAAGTTAAGTATATCAGTTTTGGAGGGTTTATTAGCTTTTATGGATCATGTTTTTACAAGTAAATTCTTGCTTTTGCTTTCTGTTTCACTCTTTAGTTACAAATAGCACTGACTATCCTTCATTAGCTATAACCTTTAGAAAAATAACCAATGAACTTATTCACCTCAACAGTTGCTGTACATGTCTGATTTTTATTTAGCCCTGTCTTTTCTGTATAAACACAAAGTGTGTGTGTATGTGTATTTTCAGCAAATGCACATTTTTATTTAGTGATGGGGAGAAACTACCCTGCACTGTGGGCCCATGGGTAAAGAAAGTAAAACCACAGGATATGGTAATAATTCTAACAATTTTAAGTGTGAGTACTCTCTGGGTAAGTATGAGTGCACTTTTTAATTTAAACTCCCCAAGTCTTTGATTTTTACTGGCTGTGAGAGCTCCTGTCTGTCTGTCTATCTACCACTGTGTGCTGTAACTTGGGCCACTGAAGCTGGCTTTGGGATTACAGCTGGTGTTTTAAGGCCGATTGTAACAGAAACTGTAAGATCAGCAGAGTAAAATAACTATATCTCTTCAAATGCCATTTCATGTTTACTGTTGAGGTTGTTTTCCTTGGAGAGTTCATATTAAACTTTGCCTATAAAAAATTCAGACTTGCCTAATATTACTGCAGCTCTGCTTTCAGGAAAGCTGTGCTGTGATTGCTCATGAAGCCGGGCTTGTAGCACCAGGCATCCTTTTTCTGGTTCTGCATCTGTTCATGGCTTCGTGTACTATCCAAAGTAAAAGCCTCTTATCAGCCACCAAAGGGCCTGGTATTAATTTGGCCATTACAACAGGTAGTCACATAATATAGCAGAACTAATATAAGGGAACTTTTTACAGAAGCTGAAATTTTACTGTGTGTTAGGACAGGTGATTTAGGTTAGCTTGTGCCTATTAGGACGGGTTTCACTGTAACAGTAATCTAACCTCGATACAGCTCCTTTCATCTACAGGATCCCAGAGTGCTATGCAAACCTAGCAAATTGGTATGAAAAACTGTATGGTGAACACTTCATACATGCCTGGAGTGAAATGCAGCAGCTGTTCGACAGCATACAGTAATATTCCCAAACTCTTTAGAGAAGCAGTGATGAATGCTAAAAAAATCAAAGACAGATTTTTTCAAAACTGGGTGTGTTAAAGTTATCTGCTAAAATACCTTTTTGGCAGCTAAATCCCAGTAGGTGGGCCCGGCTTTCACAGGTGAAGAGGGCTGGCATCTACCCTGAAATCTGTAAGAGCTGCAGGAAGATCAGTATTTCAGAGAAAAAACAGGATCTGAGCATCCTGAAATTCTGATCTCTGCACTGCTAATAACCTTTAATATGACATAATATTCTTCATAAGATAATTCAGATAACACATTCTGAAAGTTTTAACCTTTTTGTGAAGTTAACATGCTCTTTCATGCCTTTATGGAATTCTTATTAACACTGAAAGCAGCTTTGCCCCAGAAAATATAGGAGCTACAAAAATCCCCTTGGAACATGGTTTCACAGGGCTCCCACTTCAAGGGAAGGATGATAATGTGGAAGAAAAGCATATTTTTCTTCCAGATCAAGTCACATTATGGAATAATAACACCACTTTCTTTGGTAGTTTGGTTTGATATTGAAAAAAAGTGAAATGGCACGAGGAAATAAAAGTCCATTTTTGTTGCCTATCCTCACCAGAGCTGGTGATTCCTCTGACACCAGGGTTACACAGTTCATCCAACTTGCAGAATAGATGGGGCTGTTCTCTGCTCTTTCTGAGGGGTTTTTAGCAAATGATCTCCAGTGTCCCCAAAAAAATGCCATAGCCACAGGTATACGTTATTTTATCTCTACTGTTAACATCCCAGTTGGAATCCTAGAGGGAAAGAAATTTTTCACTTTCTCAGGCAGGGGAAGAAATTTAATACAAGATCTGCTTTCTCTAAATGAAGGAATTCTACCAGTGTCCCCTTTCATTACAGCATTCTCTAAGTCTAACCTGCTTTATCAAGACTCCCTAAAAGTGCCTAAAAACAAAGTATTTTGGAAACAACATGTCAAGCTTTGCTTTCCACTTAAAGCATTTTTGTCTAGTTAAATATTTCATCATTCCTTTAAAAACCTCTGTCATTTCTGTTTCAGCAGAAGAAATTCATTCATCAGTTCAGCCCAAACCCAGGAGTAATTCTGTCTGAGAGAGCTGAACTTCCTCAGCCACACTCCTAGAAGGAGATCTTGGCAGGATCCCACTGTTTTGGGTCTCAAGGAGTCTGAGCTCCTCACCTGCGAATGGGCGGCCATGCATGAAGGAGCAGAGCTCTGGTGTGCAGGGGGAGAAAGGGAATGTAGGGGACTGCTGGGAGCCATTCATCCCAAACTTTAGCTGTCTCTGCCTGACTAATGATAACTAAGGGACGGAGTCTAATCTGAAATGTGCACTGGTGTGTGTCTTGAAAAATACACTACAAGGAAGGAGTGCATTTATCAATATATTCTTTACTGTTCGCCCTGTGTTTGGTCCATGTCCAGCTTACTTTGTGGAAATATCTAACTAATAAAGATCTGAATATAATTAGCCTGGAATTAGTGAAATAGTTACAAAGCAAGGGGACCAGTTAATGGTCTGGTTTACTGATTTATCTTCCTACATAATCAATTTTGAGCTCTTCTTATTAACAAAGTGTTCACTTGTAATCAGTAATAACTAGTGCCAGCAGTACAGTAGTTGAGAGACTATTTTGCATGCAAAAATAAGCTGTAAACATATTATAGTACTTTGATGTAAATAAAATTTTCCCTTAATAATTGATCAGTGAATGATGAGAGAAATACACCTTATACATTAAATATTATGACTGACATAGCAGTTAAGTTTACTTGTGTCAATATATCATATATCACTTAATTTTTCAGTCAGTTAGTATCTTCAGAAAGAACTTTCTGTGAGCCAAAATAATTAATTATCCTCTTTGAAGCATTTTAGGACATTCTTTATTAGCAAAGGAAACTATCAAAGTGCCATTATGTGTATTTCTACATGTATGTCTTAGTTTAGCTTTATGTAAGAATTCAGACATCTGACAGTCATAGCACTGTAAAATATTTGGTCAGGGACATACTTTGGCAAACATTTTGTCACCCAGAAATTCCGCTGTAAATCTTGGAGAATATTAACACAGAGGCTTTATTCTCGAGCCTGGGAGAGTGTCATCCTGACCTCTGTTTATTGCTATTAAACATAGAAGGTTTACTTTGAAGCATTCATTTAAGGAAGTGAGTTATTATTCCTTTGCTTGACCTCAGCCTATGGAGTATATATCATGAGGTTCCATAAGATCATCATGCACAAGAAAATTGGTCTAGCAAGAGATAAATTTAAAAACAATCTTAAAATATTAACAAAAAAAATCAGGATGAGGTTCTAATACCTGTGTGCTTATTACCTGTCTGTTAAAACAAGCATCTGTATATGCTGAAAAAATATGTATTTAAAACTTGCCATTTGATATGTGGTAATCCCTAACACAAGTATCCTGAAACAAATCTTGTTACTGAAGTTAACGTTATGTGAGATATTGCTTATATTTATTACTGGGAAAACATTATTTTGAAAAGCATATAAAAAAATAGTTTTCAAGCTGTTTCCTTAATGAACTGGAAATAGTAACCCTGTCAAATGTAATACAAAAATAGTGTTATAAGCCTATGGCATCTATTTATTACTGGAGAACAAAAGCCTTCATCCATTTCCTTTAGAGAATGACATTTTTGTAATTCGCTGCCCATTTCATTTGTTCTAAAAGGACTTCTTAGGTTGACAAATATCCCACAGAAATGGCTTCTGATGCTTGATAGGATAATGTGCAGCCCCTTAGGACAAGGGCAAAGGCAGCAAACTTATCATCCTTTAGTTTAGCTTAGTATGGGTCAGTAACAGCGCCAGGGGTGACAGAAGATGTTAAAGTGTGGGAAGCAAGAACTAAGAGCTGTAGGAGGGTAGTTTTTATAGTTTATCCTTTCTTTCACCATGACGCTGCAGAGACAGCTTGAATCACATTGTTGATTTGGTTCACTGCACGCCACACTAACTGCTCCAGTAGGAGGGAAAAAAACACTTACGGGTCATTTTCCCCAATAGTGTGTGACATTTCAGCACTTATCCTATAGGAGGAGGAAACACATGCTTAATATTTTAGCTTGAAGTTCGTATTTTAAAGATGCATTATCACACTTGGAGGTCTGCTGTGATAAATTTGGAGATTATTGTAGTATTACCAATGTGAGGATTTTGGAGGAGAAAGTGTTCTGCATGTTTAATTGTCCTCTACATTTTGTTCCAATTTTTTTTTTTTCCCAGCAAGGCAGGGTAAGAATGAACATTTGACTCCTGTGGAGTGCACATTTAAAAACAACAAACTAAACTTCAAAACCATGATGATGGCTTTCATTCATCAAGAGCTGAAATCCATCTTGAAAGTGTCATTTTAGAAATGTGTTTAACAGAGTTAGGTCTTCCTCAGTGGTGGATGATTGCTTCTCAGGCATAGATCTTGTAAACTTTGTGCTGATCTAGCGAGACATTCCACACAATGATTTTCTGCTAAAGCCAATTGGAGTGACTGAACATAATGAGCAAAATCATGTCCTCTTTCTAAAACTTGCAACTAGTCTTACACTAACTAGCCTGCTTGCCCCAGCAAAATACTTTCCTGCCGTCATTTCTTAGATTCTATTTGGCACATTGAAATAATAAAAATCATAATTTTATTCCCTGATTAAAAGAAGAGTCTTCACAAACTATATCCAAATGCAATTATATTCATGAGAAAAATCTCATACTCCTGTAAATCGATTCTGATTGCATTGGATGAGGTAGTATAAAGTGCCATGAACTCAAATGGCTTGAGTTCAAACCAGATTTTTGTGCTCTGGTTTGCAGACATTAGATGAAAGCCAGTCTCAGCCAGTTTATTCACCAGGTCAAATGTACTTGGCTAAAATGAAAAAAAAGAGAAAGAAAGGATGACTCTAACTAAATCCTAACAAACATTTGACATCTTTGGAGCTTTTCTCCAGTATAGTTTTTTTCAATTACATCTCTAGATTTTTTCAGAGATAACTTGAACCATAGGAGGATAAAGACTCCTCTCAAAATATCTGCAGCTCCTCCTGGAGGGGTGGGACTTGAGGTGCTCTCTAATTAAATATAGTTCTGGTTAGTGAGTATTTGGGAGTACCACTGATAGTGAGATGTAGGTTTCTAAATCACAAGCCAACTTCTGAAGATTCATATTAACTCTTATTTTTAATGGCTTTTTGCTGAAGGGAAGAAGTTTTGATAACTCTGGTATTGGAGTGGGGGGAGCCTGATCTTTAAATTTTTTTCACAGAAATTCTCTCTTGTGAAGCAAAATTGAGGCAACACTGTAACCCCCCATGCAGCCAAGGTTCAGACTATGGATTTGTGAATACTTTGTACAATTGCAATAAACCTTTCATAAGAGCAACAAACCATTTTTATATTTCTACTGCAAGAAATATATTTCTTCAAAGGGTCTGCCAATAACCATTCTGTAAGCACTACCCTCGAGTACAGCTTGCAAACGCTCCTTGCCTGCACCAGACACACCCACTACATATTAATTACAGAAGCTGTCTTTGCTGCAGTACCCTTTCTGGTTGGATCAGACCTGTTTTACAAAGAAAGTGGAATAATTTGTTGGTGTAATGTATGATCTGAATTAATGTATTTTTAAGAATCAAATTATCCTGATGTGAGAGCCTCTAAAGGGACTGATATAGTGGAGAAGGACTGAAAGTTTTGACATGGTTTAATGAGCTGTATGCTAACTCCACCTGAGTAATTAACAGGCTTGACAGTCCTTTTGAACAGTGATATTCTCTGTAAGGATGTTTAATGCTCTAAGTATCAGCAGTGCAAAAGCCAAGACAGAGGCAGATTTGACTAGGGATTTTTTTGTCAAAGGAGTTTTGACTAAATTTTTTTTTTTCACTTTATGAATGAATGAATGATTAAGGCCAGTACTTTCAGAAGCAGTAGCTAATTTTTCAGTAATTCTGTTTTTGAGTGTGCAGTTACATGCTGCTTTCTCACAAGTTGTGGAGATATCATCTTGCCATTCCTTAAATATGAAAATATGGATGCAAAGTGACCCCATCTAACACAACCATGTGCAAACACTCTTCTGTGAGTAAAAGATAAATGATTCTGTGGCAAGCAATTTCAATACACTCTTTGCGGTAATTGTTAATATGTGCTAACATGCATATCATCTTATAAATCATTCTTTCAGAATTAAAAGAAATTGTTTTGTACCCAGAAACAATGAGATGATAATATGATTAAATGCAGAAGCCTAAGCACTATTAAATTTTTTTCTCAACCAAAGCAATAGCCTGAAATGGCAGAGCACAAATAACGTAGGGAAATTACAAACATATTCTAAACTTGGACAGACCATTAACAACAGACCAATGTCAAAGACCAGATCCCTCAAAACTGCCCATCTTCCAGGTAGTGTAGTCTTCACCAGTTCTTTTCTGTGCCAGTGAAAGGAGACGTGAAGAAAGGGGAACACTCTCAGCTGCATAAGATGTAGACATGAACATTAAAAAGTGCCTTTTATTTTTTTCCTAGACTTTCTCTTATTTTTCTCTTTTTTCCTTGATTTTTGTAATCTGAAATCCTTGAAGAGTTGTATCATATAACATGTAAATCGGTACATGTTGATGGCTCTAAGTTTTCTGCTTAACAGATTTTACTCCTTACTATGCCTGTCACTGGTTTAAGCAATCTGTGTGTAATTGATTTCTTCAGTAAAACAGATAACATTTGCTTAAAGCTCCTCTGATGGCTTTACAGCCTCTACATTAGCAACAGCACTTCCATTTCCACTGGCATTCTGGCAAAATATAATTATTATATATCCATCACAGACAAAAAGGCAAAAAAAGTACAGAGAGAGTCAGTGCTGCATTTTCCCTGAGTTCAGCACTGCCCAAGTATCAGATTGTTCAGCTCTTACTGTGGTCACACTAAATGGCTGCTAATGCTGTCTCTCTCCCTGGCCCCATGCCATATAGTTTTCTATTTACTGATTTAATATCAGAACCAATGATATTTGTGACTCAGAAATAAATAGGTCTTTAATTACCTTGCAGGTAAATTGACATATTTTTAACTCCAGCAGGAACTCCTCTCTAGGCATAAATAAATAAGGAAAACAGGACTTATTTTGTGCAGTATAAAATAATGACTTTTACATGTTCTACTTCAGATAATTAAGCAAAACAAAATATTAAACCATCCCTCAGGACATTTTTTTTTTACCTGGAAAGGACATAAAAAAGGGAAAATAAGACAGATGCATGGAGGAACTTAATTGTAGCATACAGAGAACACTCAAGGGACTGCAGTGTGGCCTCTCTCCTCTTTTCTTCAGTGTTCTGTGGATTGCAATTAAACATCAGAGTACTGGACAGTGGATGTTTCCAACTGAGAAAGGAAAGGCTGCACACTTGAATTTTTAATTTTATTATTATTTCCACAGCAATCACTACAGTTTTCTAAAACAATTAACTTCCTCGTTTTAGCACACATGAGGAAATAATATTCCCAGTTTCCAAGGATGAGCAGAAAAGACATGTTTGAGGGATTTCAGCCACAAGAGAGGACAGGTTATAACAGTGCACAAACTGCATTCTCGTTGCTCGCAATGTACTAGATCTCAAAAAAGGAAAAAAGTGGATTTTTCTCTCTCTCCTTTGGAAATCAGAAGGGAAAGAAAGCCTTCCTGTCTGATCCTCTTTCTGACCCTAAGCAACAAACATATGAGTGATGAGTGAAGGTCATTCTCATCAGGCACAGAATAAAAAGCTCTTGAAAAGTAATACTGTTCCATCTGAGCTGAATCAAGGAAAGGACAGAAATGCATGCTCAGCCTGGGCACACTCCTCGTGGGTATAAATGATTTTCTGGATTGGTGCCAGAGTGTTCAACACCTTACAAGATCTGTCCTCAGGTGAATACCCAGAGGTGGTCACCTGAAAATGAATTCTGATGAATAGCCCACTACCAGCACCTTGGCATGCTCCTGCTGCTGGGTGTCCCCAGCCACGGTCCCCCCTGTCACCCTGGGTGTGTGCACACAGGTCAGTGCTCAAGGCAGGTAGGAGCTAGCTGTTCTCTCTGTGTGCATGCTATGCCAAAAATAAATATTTGCAGCTCAGGGAATATCCTGGAAAAATAAAAAATACCTTCACCTCTCCCCCTGCTTTCCAATTTATTTTTTTTAATTTGAGCTTTTTCATCTTGTATATGTTTTCAATGAGAGAAAACTGAGTGCTGAAAGCCCAAAAAGTGATTATTTACTGAATCCAAGATGTTAGAGGAGAGTGAGGTTTCCGAGTAAGCTAAATAAATCAGATATGCAGAATGTTAAAACAAAAAAAATGGTGTGTTTCACACTGATGTGGCAAAACCAGAATTAAAATTTAGTTCCCAGCTGAGATCTGACTCTTGTGTGTCTTGCAGATGCACTTTAAAGAAGAGCTACGCTCCATTTTCACAGAGCAAATATGGTCTGATAAAAGCACTGGGAAAAGTCACTGAGTTGGGAAGTGAAAGATAGAGCTAGTTCTGCACATAATATTTTAGGTTTTGTTTCTTGCTTAATTATTGATCTGTTCGTTCACAAAACTACAGACAAAGATCTATTCTTGTTAAAACATTAATACTTCTATTTTAAATAGTAAATTGTTCTTGTCTTTCACTGAAAGATGGCTGATGTGGTTTGGTGTGATACAATTTTACATCCCAAATAGCTTCTCAGGGAAATGTTATAGGCTGGTTTGAAATGACAGTACTGAGGGTGTTTTTTTCCCCTTCAGCTTGCAGAAGGTGCTAAAACAGTGATCCTCAGCTGTGAGGATCTCAAAACCTCTTGCTCAGAATTAAGATTCATGGCAGTTTAGTGAGAGCAGAAAAGATCTCTGTGTGAGAGGCAGCTGATATTTTTCTCCCACCATAAATCTTGATTTCAAAACTCTGATTTCAGAAGTGGGAAAACTGAAGCCCAAAGAGCTTAAGGGGAAAACTTAAAAGCACTTATTTGGCCTAGATTCAACAGTGTTAAACTAGCTTAGATACTTGGGCACCTGAATACCACCAACTCTCAAAGACTTTCATATTACAAGCTCTGAAAAATTAGAATATGCAGATTTGATCATATTGCCCCTTTGGCAAGGAGGATTCAGGCTTCAAGTATGTGAGGGGGAGAAGATGGCCAAGATCTGATCTGAATGCGTCTATGTAACTAAAGATGCATTTAAAAACTGATTTAATTATATCAGTTAAAAAAAACTGGCACATTCGCTCTTAATTCATCTTGCTTCTATTGATTTAGCTAGAAGCTGTGGCTTAGAGTGGAACCTGCTGTATGGTCTGGAACTTGCCTGACTTCTCCCTGATTTTTAATAGGTGGCAGAAATGGTGCCTCCTGGACCACTGTAGGCATTGCCCAAGGAGCCAGGCAAGGCTTCCTTCCCTCTGCCTCCTCCTTCTGCCTGAAATGTAAGAGGTGCTGGACTTGCCACCCCTCTATGGTTATGTCAGCAGTCCTGAGACAGCAGCAGGCAATGTAGTGATTTTCTTTCTCTCCAGCAAAGGAAAGAAAATAGAGAGCATTTATTACAGACCTGACAAATCAGATGTTACTATCGCTGCTGTCAAAGCATGACCAAAATATATACTTGTAAAAATAAAGATACATCTACTGCTTGGAGGTTACCAAGCCACACTGCAGAGTAACACAGCTATTTTGGATAGCATGTGGTCCTTGTTTTGGTTTGGCCCTGGCATGTTTCTTCACATGACATTCACTCACCTGCCTTAGGACTATCCAGGAGCAGCATCCCCAAATCAACAAAATGGTGCAGCTGGGAGCCCTCTGGGATAAAAATGTCTAACCTCTGTCACAGGTTTCTCATCCTTGCTCTGCATATTTTCAAGGGTGTGAGTAGAAAGTGTGAATACTACTGATCAGTTCTTGAGGATGGATTGTAGTCTACATTGCCCACCATAAACTAAGAATTGCCCACCTGTTTAGAGTGAGGACAGAACTGAGGTATAATATCCAAAAGTAACCTGGCACTATGATTGCAGACACAATTTTTACACTGCTTAAAGCAGTTTTATTCTCCCCATTAAAAGACTCCCTAGGCTGGAACAATCAGTGTGTACTTTAATCCACAGAGACAGTTTTGTAATGGATAGCTGCTATCACGTTTTTTACTCTTATCCATTAATGGCTTGCACAAATTAGAGGTGAGGAAAGACATTCTGTGTATGTTAACTTGCACCTGATTCTCACTGCTAAAGAAACACCTTTAATAGCATTTGTGGAGCAAAGCTGTCTCACTGCCTCTGGCTCCCTGCACCAGCAAGGGCTATCGCTTTCCTACTCAAAGACAGGGAAAGAGGCCAAAATAGACATGACAGCTTCTTTAAAGGACACTTCAAATATGTCTAAGATAATATTCTACATTTTGATAGAGTTTTCTTGATTAAAAAAAAAACTGCTAATATTCCAAGGCTTCAGTATTTAATTGCTGATTTCTTTCATGAGCCTAGAATTGCTCCAGAAACAGATATTTAACCTCTTTGTCCTCACTGAGAGATCCAAAAACCTCCTTTTCTCAGGCCTAGCTTTATTGGTCTGTACAAAATTCAAAAATGCAGATACTAATGTTCAAGCTCAGTTCTTCCAATGGGTCTGTAGAGACTGAGCAATTGTTCATGGAGAATAAGGGCAATAAAAGTTCTGAAAGTCTGAACACTGTGTGGCTTATTTCCTTCTTGGAACTACACCTGAGAGTTTCCATGAGATACCACAACTAGTAATGAATATTTTGCCCTTCTCTACTAATTTTTAAGAAAATCGCAGGTGTCTCTTCTCTCTTTCATCTCCTTTCTTCTTTTCAGAAATTAAAAGAGAAAATGGAGGGCTATTTGTTGTTCTCATACCTAAATGGTAGAAAAAAAAATATATATAGCAGAATCATTAGGAAGAAATTTTAATTCTTTCAGTTTTTTAAGAAAGAAAAATATCTGGTACCTTTATCCTGTTTAATTTTCAAATGTAGCAAGGAACTTTTTATTTGTTATGTATTTCCCTGGGCAAGCTCTGAGAAATGCCTGTAATACTAGAAAGAGTTCTTAACGTTTTCCTGTCCTCCCTTGTATCACAAGCCTTATTACCATCACTCACTTTTCAATTCCTCTTACCTGTTCCATCATGTTTTTACAAAGCAGGGACTGACATGTACTATGGGGGGGGGGTTTGGTGTCTCGTCAAATTTGGCACTTAGCCTTTGTAAGAAAATAATATTAATATTCAATAACAATGACAAGTTTGAAATTTGGCAGTTCATCAACTTTCGAATTATTCCCATGGGGAGAGAAAAAAAACACAGCTAGGTTTTTTTTCCTATGTTGTTCAGAGAAGTTGAAGGCATGAGGATTAGTTTTTACTCTTGTCATAAATCCAAAATGGCTGCAAGAATTTTGCTCAAACTTTTTAAAAAATCACTTTGGGAACATGTCAAAGTGTGCTTTTTAATAGTAACCATGTAATTTACTGTAAAGAGGCTGACAACTGAATTGAGAAGTGGAATTAAATTTAAAAATGTGTTTGAGTGTGCTATCCTTCTCCGCAATGGCAGGAAATTTTTTCATAGCGTATGTCCAATCTTTCACTTAAAAAGGCAACTAGTGTCGAACCTGCTATTTTCTTGATGAATGAAAACAGTTTTCTGCTGTTGAACTGATAATAGGCTTTTATTATACTAACATGAAGACATCTTCACCAAATCTATCAAGAATCCAGTATGTAAGTAGAGTATATAAGCTATCTACTGGCACTTTTCCCAGGAAACTGATTTATCTTTTCATCAACAAATAGCTACTGCTACTGCTTAATCGGGCAATATTTGTGAGATGTCATTTTAATGGGGGCGTATTTGGTCAATGTCAAGGACTTAAGTGATGTTTTAAGTAAGCAATTCCACACTGAGATTCCCACTGATCACTAAAATAGTGAGATATTCCAGCTTTGGTATTTCAAGATGGAAACTAATATTATAGTGTTACATGGATTCAGC
The DNA here is from genome assembly GCF_037042795.1 of Molothrus aeneus. Classification (NCBI taxonomy): domain Eukaryota; kingdom Metazoa; phylum Chordata; class Aves; order Passeriformes; family Icteridae; genus Molothrus; species Molothrus aeneus. The sequence continues at coordinate 103,054,105 of NC_089648.1, forward strand.
CATGCTCATACTTATTTGCCTATACAGATTTTACCTTTTGTAAAACTAGGGGAAAAAAACATCTTATGTTCCATAACTGCAAAAAAATGATTAAATCATCAAGGCTGGTTATAATGCCTCTCTAAATCTACATTAAAATTGATGAGACACTTTCCTGGGTAACTGTACCAGCCCGAACTGATCAGGCTGGCCACAGACATGACTTCCCCAAGCAGAGGCTTTTACAGCTGCTTTTTGCGCAGAATGAAGGAAGAGTAAATTACCTCATTCTAATTTACCTGGGACAAGCAGAACAGGAAATAAACCTTAGGGTGTGTGATAAGGACTTGTAAGACAGCACTCCCTCACACAGAGGGAGAATTTGGGCTATTGCAAACTCCTCAAAGCCACATTCAACAGTACCACTTTAAGTCTTTCTGCAACAGGCTTTATATCCCATGACACATTACAATCTCTAGTTGATACTGAAAGAGTTAAGCTTGCTGTAAGGATCTTTCATGAATTTCTCTAAGACTCTGATTTCACGAAGAATGAAGACTTTTATTATAAGCACCTCCTTAAAAGCCAAGCTCATAAACATACCTTGCCACTGAAAAAATTCAGGAAGCTGTTTATGCAAGGAGTTAGGATTAGACACATAAAACTGTGACACTTAGACATTGCTTTTTACAAGAATACATAGATGTAAGTTATTATTTGATAAAGAATATACATAATTAAAATATACTGGTTGTTTTCTGTTTTTTAAGATTTCTCTTAAGGCAGCAGTATTCTAAAAAGGTGCCATCAAGAACAATAAATGTTATTAAATAATTCTATAAAATTTATGACATACATTATCTCAGTAGAATATTTCATGCTTTGTGTTTTTTGTGCTTCTTATACTCTAAGGTGCACTTGTTAAGATAAATGAAGCCTAATTTTCTAAGGCTAATGTCACTAGTGTATTTTCCATTGTGACAAAAGAACTAGTAACACAAACAAAAATATTGTTGAACATCAAATCATGAGGCAGAATCCTAATGCTGTGAGCTCACTCAGTAAGATACATGATAGAAATGTAATGCCACAGAAACTGTGAAAATATTGAAATAAAACCAAATCTTAACCTCATCATATTATGTTAAGACTTCCTGAGAAGTCCCTGTGAAAGTAAAAAGGCCTCCCATGACACTAAAACTGATATTCCTTTTAAGGCCCTTTGTTAGTGTTACTGTGTGCAGGAAAACCTCTTGACCATATATGATAATCAAGTCCATAGTATTCCAATTGAATGTTTTGCGTAGGAAGATGTGTATTTTGCATATGCATATTGAACCAGCTGGAGTATAAACAAATACTTTTTTTTTAATGCAACTTTCCTGGATGAGAAGAGTTGGTTTCATAGCCTAAAGCTATGAAACAGGGTCCTTTTGTGCTGTTATTTAAGACTGCAGCTAGTCTATTGCTGCATTTTTTTGATTTCTGTTGTTTTTAGTATTTTTTTTTAAATCCTGAGGAGAGTGGAAGAATTTTGGTTTTTCTGATGTTTAACTGCCAACCAACCAGTTTCATTTTGATCCCTGGGAAAATCAAGTTCTCTTTGAAGACTTTTCTAGGCCCAAAAATGAGAAGGTGGAGACTGAGAAAAGTTTGCATGGATTTACCAAGGGTAAAATGATTCTGGCTTCCCTGATTGCCTTCTAAAATGAAATGTCTAGGACTGTGGATGACAAAAAAGGGATGGGTGCCATCTGCCTTCACTCTACCAAAGATTTCACCATAGTATTCCACTGCGTCCTTGTATCCAAACTGGGACATTCTGGTCTTGATGAATAAACTGTAAGGTGCATGAAAGGCATTGTGTACTGACAGGATACCAGTGCACGTGTGGAATTCCTTGGGGGTCTGTCCCAGGACTGTGCTTTTTCAAGTCTTTATCATGGAATTTCTCTTGTCATGAGGATGATTAAGCACTGAGGTTCTCCAGGCTGCCTGGAGAAGTTGTGAGATCTCTGCCTTTGAAGCTTTTTGAAATCCAAAGGGAAAAAAGGTATTGACCATCTTGTTGACTATGTTTTGAGGAGGGAGGTGGACCAAGTGACCTCTCAAGGTCTCTTTCAGAATGTTCTGCTCAATGCTTCTAAGGATTATGGATTTATCATCTTTGGTCCTGATGTTTTGTGTGTCGGTTTTCATTTTTTTACATGTTTACATGGTTTATGTTTTTCCTCTAATGAGTTGAGATGGAAATAGTGTCCTCTAGCAGTAAATACCTAGGTGGGACAAGGTTTTTCTCTTGAATGACTCTAAGCATACAATTCTACTTACTGTGAACTATATATGAAAAAAGAATAATATCTGGGAAGTAAAACAAGATTCTAACTCCATGCTTAAGACCTCACATCTCACATATCTATAACAGTCACACCTGTGTCATATCTATATGCCCAGTACCAGCCTGATCAAAAGCGCAAGGTGTGAGTTCATACATCTGATTTCTAGGCCAGGTTGACAGGGAACATTGGGGTTTCCTTTTTAGCCTTTCCTTACTGTGCAGAAGGAATTAACTCATTGGGATAATCTGTGCATTAACATCTATGAAATTCTCTACTATCACATGGAACTAGGATATTGATTTCTTAACTCCCACCTTTCTGTGGAAATTTATTATTTTTGGTCTTGGCTCATTTAAGTAGAAGGAAAAAAACCACCTTCTCCCCACTGACTGTGTAGGGGAATTTAGGTATGCTTTTACTAATGAGGATTGGTATACTGGGTGCTTTAAAATTAGATTCAAGTTAAATGCCTAACCTGAGTGAACTTGATCCTACCCTCAGTCATTAATGGATTATAATGATATTCATTTTACAAAAAAGCTCACTTAGAATGGGTGTTAGCAGATTCTGTTTGAAATTTTCAAAAGCAGCAAAAGTTACTTGGATGACTGCTCTCATTCATTTAAATTAACTCATAGGAAGCTGTCGGAAAATATTCTTCAAGACAGAGGGCATCATTCTTCTATTTCTACAGTGCCTTGGCGAGCAGTCCTAATCTGTGACCAGGCCTTCTGCATGTTCCCTGCAAGATGTGTAATACTAAAACTCATAGTAAAATAAGATGATAAATCTGTTCATTAGTGAAGGATATATTTCCTCATATCAACTAGCCAGGCAGAGAGAAAAAAAGAGACAAGCAGAGACAAGTTTTAGGTCATTAACTTAGTTTTATATTCAGATCATTTAACATTATATTTTCTGTAGTTTATAATTTGAAAAACTGAACAGGTTAATTTTGTGTCTGAGGTGGTGTGTTCGTCTTCCATATACTAGAAACATACCTTTAAGTAAAATATGTCTTGAAAAGCTAACTTAAAGAACAAAGACATTAAAATACATGACACATAGAAGTCAGGAAATTGCAAACAGTTGTCAAAGCAAGCATTCTTCTGCATGTCTAAGAGTATCCTCTCTCATTAAATACTTGATTTAAACAACAGCATTTTCAAACATTTCCTTTATTAGTGCACAAGTTGGATATTGGCCATTGAAATAAAGTGACTCTTTTTTTTTTTTCTGTGATTCTTTAATCTTTTTTCCCTTGTATCTTTTGCTCGCTATTCTCCTGCCTAAGACAATGGAAGTCAGCTTAAGTCTTTCCAGGGCATCAGACCCTTTCCCAAGTGAGCTGGGTGGTAGCCCAGGAGGAAACTGAGGAACTGTGAGGAGGAAAACTGAGCACCACTCCACAGTTTCCTCCAACACAGAGTTACTGTGTGGTAAGACCAGATGCCATTAGGAATGCTGCCGTTCTGGGAGTGGGTTTCCTCAATCTTTGAAGGTGCATAATCCTCATTAAAGGAAAACCCTGAGCGTGGGAGGGGCAGCACTGACATCAAGGCACCTGGCCATGACTAAAAGAGCTGGCCCCATATGCGGCTGCTGCTGAGCAGCAGAATGTAATTTAGTCGCACCAGCAGGAGCAGAGGTCAATGATTTTATATTAATGGGGATCACGACAGTTCTAAGCTGTGGCGTGCTTTGAAATAAGTGTTGTACAAGGCAGCAAAGAGGGCTCAGCAGAGGAAATGAGCTGTGTCACTGTCTCCTCATGCCTTGAAGCAAATACAGAAATGTTTAAAGTTGCTATAGACTTGAAGACGTAATATTTTATAAACAACAATTACCTGTTTTAATTCAAAGGCTAAACAGCTTGTGGATTATTACATCTTCTGACATAATTCAGAAGCTATTTAGCTTTTAATTTTAAAAAATTAAAAGCAAGGAACTTTTAGACTGCAATCTAAACAGAAGTCAAGGAAATGTGATAAATCCTTTAAAAAAAATCAAATACACTTTGTAATTAATCATTTGCATGCAAGGATTACGGTCGCATTGCATTAAATCACAATGCATCAGCAAACAATCCGTGTCAATATCACCTAACAAAAAATCAGAGATTTAACCACGCAAAAGGGTCCAAGTTTTGATTAAAAGATCCTCAGGAGTTTTAATGTGTACACTTCAGAGCTTGAACCAAATTCACATTTAATCAAGCTTCTTTGTGGAGCTGTAATGTGAGCTCTTCTGTGGCTTTTTGGGGGATTTAAATTTGGCCTTTCATGTAAGTGCATGACACAGCAATCCTTTACATGGATCAATACGTAACTCAAGGGATACCTGAGGTCCTTGATGAGGTTTTCTGGGTAGGGGTTATTATTATTGTTGTTATTGTATTCCATTGGCACCAACAATGTGGTAGGTGCTGTTCAGAGGTGTGGTGGAGACATGATCTTCTCAACAAAAAGTACTCCTTGTGAGGGGTTATTTGTGCAAGGCAGAATAAGAAGAGAACAATGCTGTACCCTCCCCTACTATTTCCCAGCAAAATTCAAATTACTCTTCTCTTAGTATTGATCCCAAAGCCTTCTGCTAAGTATTACAAAAGATACAGAATCTGAAGTTAGTCACAGCCTTGTGGATCAGCTGTGAGATGTTACTCCATGGTGTAGGAAGGCACAAAGCACAACAATGGTGGAAATGAAAGAAGGGGGAATGATGGGGCATAGCAAAGAGGATGGGAGATACAAGATATCTACTCAAGAGTAAGGATTGTAAAGGTTCTCAAAGGCAGTGAGGAGCAGTTTGCATTTTACTGAAGGGTGGGAAAAGGAATGATTCACATGGCTTGAGTGATAACCCAAAAAGGATTGAGAAAAAGTATTTTTAAGTGAGAGGAATTTGAAAAAAAAAAGTGTGTTGAACCACAAAATTAAATACTCCAACTGTGGTAAAAGATTGAACACAATATTAGCTAATGAAATGTTAAACTTAAAACTGAGAATAAAGGAGGAAACAGTGAAAAGGGTGGAGCAGGGGGCAAACTGACAGTTATGGAAAAGTGTAAAGGGACAAAACCCAGCAAACTGAAATGAGGTTGGTAAAAAAGGCACATAGAAAAAGTTTTCAAAAAAATTTTTAAATTATTTATTGTTTTGTGGAGACATATAAGGCAGTAGTATTCCAAGGGCAAAGGAGTACTTCCATGCAAGGGTTGAGTCATTATGCTAAAGCACAATTAATAGTTAACAACAGCTAGAAGTGAATGAAGAGTGCCAAATATAACTAACTGGAATGTAGAAAGGGAAACCAAAGGAATAGGGAGGGAGAAGATAATAAAGCAACACCCTGAATTCCCAGTGTCAAATGCAAAGTCACACTGACCAGCTGACTGGTGAGACCTTTGTGCTCTGTGAGGAAAAGTCTTTTATGGGTCATGTATTTCCTTTGTTAGGAGCCACTTTCCCCTCTGGAGGCAGTATCTCCTGGCTCTGTCAGTGATAGCCTGACTCCTGTGACAGCAAGAGCATTGGCAAGAGCTGGACTGGATAATAGCTGAGCAACAGCAGCTGGATCCTCAGTCACACCTGGGAGAAGCACTGGCATGAAACCAAGCTCCTTCTGATCCCTGCTCATAGAAAACTGCTCCCTCATCTAACTCCTGTTACAAGCCAAAGCTCTGCCCAGAGATGGTTGCCTCTGGCTGAACAGGCAGGCAAAGGATGGAGGCCGAAGGAGCCCAGAAACTGTAGAGCATTGTTTGAGTGAGCTTTTCATTGTCCCCAGGCTGAAAGCTCTAAGTCCCCTGTCTCTGTCTCTGTCTCCTAGCAGTGATTTTGTAGGTAATAAAATTTCACTTTCTGAGAGAAGCCTTGTAGGAAGCTGAGAACTGATTTGAGACTCAGAGCTTAACTGGCACTAAATTTCACAGCTAACCCTTTTAAGCAGGTTTTAAACAAAGTGCGCTATGAGCCTACTATAGGTGTTCATTAACTAACAATAAATTGTAAGGAGCACCATTGACACCTACATGAGCACTGATGGAATTGATGATCACAGCCATTACCAATGAGCACCAAACTGTCTGTGATAGCAACATGCTGGCTCCAGAGTACCTGTGTTATGCTGAGAATCACTTACACAGAAAATCCCAAGAAATAACAAGCTCATTCACCTCTCTCTTCCCTTGACTTGCAACTGGCATGTGTCTGTTCTCCCATCTTCTGGGCTACCACCCAGCTCACTTGGGAAAGGGTCTGAGGAACTGTGAGAGTTCACGATTTCGTAGCTGTGTTCTCCCTCGACCAACAAACCCAGGACACTGTGAACAGAAATATCACATTTTTATGAAGCCCTGTAATGTTGTGTTAAAACAGTATCCTATATCGTGTCAAAACCTGGGTGGGATTCCTTCCCCCTCTCCTTGCCTTTCAGTTCATGCTGCTCAAAAATAATCAACTACACCTAGCAGTTTTATAGTCTGCACATTATTGTGTGCTCTTACCAAAAAAAAAAAAAAAAAAGAAAAAAAAAGAAAAAAAAAGAAAATAAAAAAAGATTTTATAGGATTGATTAGGATTGATATAGCTTCTGAATGTGGTCAGCTTTTCTCACTGTGTGGTCTTTCTTGATCTTTTTTCCCCTGACCCTTTTCACCCACCCCCACCCCCTTGAGACACTGTGCTTTGTGAGCCATGGTGCATTTTTGCCTGTAAGCAATGTACTCTACAAATGGGTCTGAGCAGCAAGTTTCTATAGCAATCTTCCTAAACATAATGTTCTTCAACATGGAAATATTTTATGTCCTGGTCTTGCAATGAGTTACATATTGTTAGACTTTGGCACCAGTCAGCGAAACTAAATCCTCATGATGTCTAGAATAACTCTAAACTATCACAGAAATTGCCACTGCACTAATTTTGTGTTCAGTCCCACCAAGCAGTATTCATCACATTAAGTTTGAGATGATGTCAAAGTGAATTAGCAATGATCATCTCCTTCTTGATAGTAGTCAAATTCTTATAGATCTCATAATGTAAGAATAAGTACCAGAGGAATTTGAAACAAAAAGTTTTTATATGGGAAAACCAGAAAATATTCTATGGAATGTGTTCACATACATATTTCTTTTATTTTAGGGTATCTCTGTATCAAGGACTTAATATCATTGCTTTCTTTGGTAGGTATCACTATTTTGTCATACTTTACGCTACTTTATGATTTTATGTATTTTAATTATATAATTAATATAAATCTGACACTATTTGTTATTTTTGGAAATCTGATGTGTTTGTGTATTCTCTATTCAAAGCGATCACATAAAATAACAATAAATGTTGGTGTTGACTATAATAACCACATGATGTACGTTCTTTGTTGTAGTCTCCTTCGTGTTCCCAGTAAAAGATAACGTTGACCAAATATGATCTGTAAAGGAAAGCTGAAGGTTTAGAAATTTGTTTTTAGTGCTTACCCATAGCCAAATTGCAGATAAATCTTTGTAATGGAAAGGAACAATTCCTTTTTTTTTCTTTTGTGTGCATGGGTGAGAGGGGGAGGAGGAGGTTTTTAATTGTGTTTTGTTCTTTATGAAAGGTAACATCTGGATTAACAACTTGCTTCTGAAAGCTGATACCCAAACACAGAGCTTTCTTTACTGAGAGATGTCCTAACCCCAGTCACACGACTGCTAATTTGGCTTTTCTCTTAATCTCTGCAGAACTTGCTGAACAGAAGCAAAACTATGTGCATGCTAATAGCTCACTTTCTACATGCTCCCCTCTCTCCCTCAGAGTGTCTGGTGTGCAAAGCTGAGCTGGAACAAAGATACACTAATTATTCTCCATTAATTTGTCTGCTTGAATGGTCCTAAATACCAGAGTGATTAATTAGCGCGAAGCAGCCAGGGCAGGATGTCACACCCTTCTCTGCGTTTAAGTGTCGGCAAGGTTGTGCTCAAGTGTTGACAACAGCATATCTTTAATTTTCTTCAAGAAGAAAAGTTTAGTCAGTACAATTAATTTGAGCTTGGCTAGCTTGCAGGAATAAATGTAATGTGGAATAATATGACTGCTGATCAGACAATTTTTTGCATTCTTAGGATACGGTAAAAGTTTTTGGCACCTCAGTTGTTGAATATTGTTTTTCTATAATTGTTTCAAATTGGTTTAATTACTTTTGTGCATTTTGCAGTTAAAAAGTGGATCACAAACCACATAGAAATTATCTTTAATGACTACATATATGTAAATGGTTTGATACAATAGATGAATTAAAGAGAGACAACCAATTTCAATTCAATTTCTGAATCTTCTTTATTCAGTGTTTTTTCATGGTTATTTGTCCAAAAATATATGTCAACATCATTTCAAAAATTACTGATTACCTAGTTTGCAGAATCTCATGTAAATTAAGTAAAATAACCTGAAAATGAAATAGAGCTGATTCGTTAATATTTACCTGAGATCAGCACATGCATTGCCCTGTTGTTTTCATATGGAGCTGTAAAAAGAATATTTAATAATACACTTGTCTAAAATCATTTCCATAATAATGCTAAGATTTTTGTGGACTCTGAAAATTGCGTGTGTTTAGCAAGCATGGTACATAAAAATACATCATCAGTTGTGGTAGCTCTGGTAATTGTAAAAGTTACTGCATTTTCATGTCCTTGTGTTTTGTTTTTATTTTTTAACCACTTCTTAGAGCATAATTTTTTCCTTGGGGTAGGGGGCATAAATGCAAAAGAAGCCCTAGACATTAGACAGTGCCTGTGACCTTTTAGCAGCTACCCTGAAATACCCCCCTAAAGGGGCCATACCAGAAGCCACAGAGAGAGCTTCATCTCTCCTTGCATTGTCAGTCACTATTGTTCTCCTTGTCAATTAATTCCCCATAATAAATGTTTGGCCATGTTGTGGCTGATACAAGCTGCTTCAAAGCGTGTTACTTTACACAGAAACTGACTCTTTCTCTTGCTCATTCATTGCTGTGTTTCAGCCATCAATGTATGTTTTACTCCATAAGTGAAATCTTTATTCAGCTATCAGAGTGGACTGAGGTTTTCTTGTTACAATCAAAGTTTGGGGAAGGGTTAAAGTACATGACAAATATTTGTTTAAATTGACAGAGCTCATGTATACCAAGGTGTGCGGAAAAATATAAGTGCTATGATGTGTATTGAAATATCCAACTATATTTAAGTCAGCTACCACTATGGCACCTACATTCAAGAAAATCACAGACAATTCTGACAAAAACTGTCAGTTTCTGGGTCCCCCTAAGGTCAATAAAAATAAGTAGACAAAGTAGACTGAATTTGAAGCGGAAGTCTTAGCCATTAAGTACAGATAATGCAACCTTATTTTAAAAAAGAAGAAAAGAACAGGTAATTAAGTAATACTATCCTTTTGATTCTTCCATGTGTCTTGTATTTTTCTGTTTTGTGTGTTGCTTAAGTAGAAATATTTTTGCATTAGAATTTTTTGATTTCTTAATTTCCTCTCCAATCAGTGAATGATGCTGAGAAACTCTTATCCCAAATTCATTGTGTTAATTCCTCCATCCTAAAAATAATCCCCTTGATTTTAGTTTCTAGGTCCTTACTGATATTTAGTCACTTGTTAAGCTTGTCTTCCTTCTTCCCAGTAATCTCATTTCTCCATTTCTTCTCTCTCTTAATAATCACTTGCCCACAAAAGTCAGCACACTGTATGCATAGTATCTGTGGCTCCCTGTAAGACACCTTTGCAATGAGAACACCTCAGATCAAAATGCTTAGACAGGACATTGAGAATCAGCAGAATTTCAAACTCTTACATGGTTGGTTTGATCAGAGAAATGTAACCCAACTATTAAAATACATTCCCCATTCTTATGACTATTAACATTTAAGGTCTGTCCCAACAGCCTTGTCGTAGGCAGTGTTCTTCACACTCTCCTACTCAATCAAAATAACAGCATCCATCAAGCTGTTGTGAAAATGAATAAGCTGCTTTGTGGGAGAATTACTTCAGTGTACTATTACAGGGCCAATGTGATCCAACTTGGATCTTGAAACTTTTTAACTCTGCAGCTTGTACCATTGCTCTCAATGGCACTAAACAAAGAAGTTAAGTCTTTTAAATGGTGTTACAAAACTTCAAGTGACAACAGAATAAGAGGTGAGATGAGCAACAAAATTCTTGTTCATTATTGTCTGTTGGCTCTAAATTTTATATGGCAGAGTAGAAAGCAGTTCTCAAATATAATGAATTCCTTAGGATTAACTTTAATCAACAAATTCATTAATTAACTATTAATTACTTGCTTTCTGCCTTCAGATCACATATTAGTTATTTGCTTCTTGACTTTATTGTCAAAAGGCTCTAATTGCAAGATATTTGTCCAATGAATTAAAAGTAAGAAAAATATCAAAGTATATTCTCAGTGTTTTAATTTAAAGAATTTTGTTATATTTTTGGTGCACTAGTAATGTTATTTTAAAGTGAAAAATTTACTCCTGTCATTTTGAAAGGTCAGTTCTGATGTCAGTTTATCTGCTATGTCAGTGCTGGTCAAATGAGTCCTCCCTGTACGCTGAGAGCAGGTCCAACTGTGCTAGCTGTTCCACATCTTCCATGCTGGCATGACATTCTCATTTATACCTCACTTCCTCTGTATGGCAACCAAGCAAAAAGTATGTTCTATGCAGAGAAATAGAGGACCAACTTCAGAGGTGCCCAACATACAGATGATGAAGAATTCCACTAATATTGCCTTTGTAATTAAAATTTCGTAAGTTGACTCATTCGTTAGTCCCTAGCAATTGATCATAATAATTTAATTAAGACTGTGGTAAATCAGAGGCAAAATGCAGCCATTGTTCCAGAGGATATCTGAAGTGCATCCTAACATTTGGCTGATTAAAAAGTCTTAGACCTTTGTGAGGCTTTCTGCAAAGCATGGATGAGACTGGTAAATCCTTCAGATTACAGATCAGCCACCAATAAGGAACATGCAAATATGAAGTAGAATTCCAGTGCAAATTGGCACAGCTTCCTTGACTGCAGAGAAACTGCATTGATTAACAATACCTGTCGAGTCCACACATGCATGAGATCTCTGTTTATCACAGCAGGAAGATTTTTTGTGTATGTACTTCAATTGCATGAGCTCTGGGGGCTAGGGAAAAAACAACCAGACAAACAAACAAACAAAAGCTAAACTTCAACAAGCCTGCCTCAAAAGTTGCCTCTTTTGTTTTATTTAAAGCCAGTTTCAGTGACTACTTGGAATCAGCAGGTGCAGGTGGGACTTGCCTCAAAATTAGGGGCTGAGCCTATTTTTTTCCCTTACAACATTTCCATTAATCTCTTAGCATCAGCTTTTCCTGAAGATCCTAACTAGGACAAAGAGTCCTTTTATGATAAACTAACAGGAAGTTAAAAACAATCCTCAGAAGACACATTTCAGGTTCATAAGGAAATGGGACAATGTTCAGCATTTCAGCTAATGACTGAAACACTGGCATTCAGAAGCTATTCTGTCTTCTTTTTGTTCAGAACCACAAGGACACAATGAGTTACCTTTCCTAAGCAAATGCCAACCCTTATTCTGTAAACATGTTGAAAATGTTTAGGCTCAATAGCTCAAGGACCACCCTTCAAAGGGTTGAGGCCTTTAGTAAGAATTTTCATTGCCACCCATGAAAATTGCAGGGTTTTATCCCATTATGGAAGAATAGATGTCTAAAAGTGGATATGGAAATTAATTTGATCCCCTCCTTTCTTGAAATTAATTTTTTTTTCACCTGTAGCACCTTAATTTTTCAGCAAGACGTAGCTGATTGATGCTGTCGTTGACCTCCCTCCTTTCTCATTTATTCACTACCCGCTGTTTACTAACATTTGTTTTCTGATAACACTTGAAAGATGGAAATTACTTTCAGTCCTATTTCTGGAACAGAGCCTGAAGTGTTCTTAGCTTTATCAGGGGAACATTTGTATTTCTTATTATTCAAAAGGTCTAATTCTGAGCAATTAGGCCAACTAAAATCAAAACACTATGCTAACAAGCTGTGAAAGGCTGAGGGAGAGAAAGACAGTTTCTCCTGGACTTCTGAATATTTGATGCTGTCATTTCTGAAGGGCAGTGGTACCTCAGAAATTCTCCTGTCAATAAAAGGCATTTTTTTGAATTCTTGGTCCAAAGGCTTTATCTCCAAGAAAGAAGAAAAGATGGTTTTGGTAATACATTAGCCTTTCTGATTATAACATATCCTCATGTAAAGGAGGGAGAAAGAGATCAATTCCTTTTCCATCCTGTTATTTATGGCATCCACATATCACAAAAGTAATTTGGACAGAAGTTGATTCTTATGCAAGGCTACATTAGAGAAATACTAAAAAAAATCTACCTTGTTCCTGTTACCTATTTGCAATCCTTTTATCCTCCTTTGTCACAAGGCAACACTAAATAGACATGATTGCTTAAGATATAAATCTCTAAAATATGAGAATTTTAAGTACTCTTTAAGAACCCTCATGAATGATAGGAATTTGCAAACCAGCTGATCTTTTTCTTCAACAAGTGATGCATTACAACAATTCAGAGATGTAATTAAGAAAATTACTTTTAATATTGATGCTGAAACTGAGGGCAGGGTAGATTATCCAAGTTTCTAGGACCGCAATGGAGAATGTATACAGAGGAAGGCAGAGCATTTACATACACAGGCTGATGATGCACAAGACTGGGGCCTAGAATGTCTTCCTGCCAGCTTGGACCATGGCATTAGTCCCATTCCCTCCTGGAGGGAAATTCACAAGTCATTAATATCTGATTGATTGCTCTGCTGGCTCACAGCTTCCTGTAGGACAGCCTGGCTGGGCTGAATCTCAGGGATGTGGCCATACGTTCTCACACGTGTACACGTGTGCACACACAGGCACATGGACACACACATAAAAGCAAGGAGCAGACCTTGCAGCCATCCTAAAGAAGTAAAGATCGCTCCAAATCCTGCCAAAACTGGCAACATTCCTTCTGTTTTGAGTAGGTGTTTCCAGGCTGTCAGCCCATTTATTTACCCCCTCAGTAGGTGCTGTCACTCCTGATCACTTACTCACAAAGTGCTTCCAGAAATATGTTTACAGAAGAACCTCATTCTGACTTTCCTATTAGTGCAAATTAGTGGGAGTACTTCCCTTGGAAGTGCTCTTGGGAGCCATTTTGGAAAGCTCTTGTTATTTGCTTGCTACTATAAATTAATCCCAAATGTTTGTATATTATTCATGAACATAAAAGTCAAACAAGCCTTCTATCCCTATCTCTGTGTTTATACAGTTTCCACATCCAGTTAAAATGAAAAGGAAATAATATTTGGGATGTGGCCCCACAAGTCCATTACTGCATAAGGGAATAGGTTAACACTGCTCTGCAGTTGAGCACACTGTTGCCACTCAGTTAATATGAGATATTTTTCTCTACCTTTAAAATTAGGAAAAATATACCAGTTATGGCAAGACAGGAGTATGACCACAGGCCGCTTCTTCACTGAGTGTTCACAGCCTTGGTAACTTTCTCTTATGTAGTGCTCATCAGCCATGCAGTAAGAAGATTAAATTTAGGCACAGATAATAAGGTAAATATTTAAATAGGAAGTTCTGACAATGTGGCACAGGGTAAATTGCTCTTTTATACTGAACTGAAATCCTGAGAGCAAAATTTTGGTGAGAATATGCACAAATTTTGCTGAAAGTCTGAGCCACTCTGAATTTTGTAGTGCAAGAATATGCACTAATACTCATTCAAGGATAATATTTATTGGAATGAATACTCTGTTTCTGAGTGGTCATCAAAGGGAAAAATGAATCTTTGTGCTGATGTACTACATAACGATCAGTACAAAGAGAAGTTAAACTGAAAGTCTGTGGAGTTTTAAAATTTGGGGTTTACTTCAGGAAGATGAATTGCATGGGAAGAAGAGAGCGTACACCCTGCATCATTCTGACAAAAGTTCTCGTGGAGGTAATGCTGTTACTAGATGAGAAACTAAATAGAAATATTCAATAAAACATGTGTGCATCTGCACAATAGAATAGTCCTTATATTTTACATTGAGCTACCTCAGGGTCATGGAAGGTGTTTTATTAGAACAGTCAACAATAATAGCATGATTTTTATTAGTAGGAAAAGATAGAGTGAGAGACTACTAATTATTTTTCAGCCTGAGGGGCATTTTCCCTGAAACGACTGTTAATTTGATCATTGTCGTGCAGTTCACAGATTTACATGAACTTATTTCAGTGCAACACATGGCTAAGAACTAGGCTAAATATGTTGCTTTATTAATGGTTTTCAGTGACTGTATTAGAAAGTGCTAACCATGTGGGCATAGGGATGATATTGATACTACTTAGAAGGCTGAATCTTTTTGGAAATAGCTAGCCTGAGGCCCTTTCAGTGTGATATTTTTTGTTCATGCAGTGAGATGTTAAGCCTACAAGAATGAAATAAAATCCCAGTGAAATGAGAATTTGTTGGTGTTGTCTTAGATCTATGTGCAGTGATGCTGGTGGAGGTTTTGGCCTGGGTTTGGTTTTTTTTCTTTTGTTTTTTGGGTATTTTTTGTTTTGGTTGGTTTGTTTGTTTTAAACTAATCTGGCAGGTCTAGAAGGCAATTGCATTTTAGGTAATTATTTAATCAATACATATGGCTTAGATGTTTATGTATGTATGTGCACATATATAAATATAAACACACTCTCAATGAATCTTCTACTAGAAGTGACAAAAAATCCTGGGAACACATTCCAGGTTTTAGCATTTTTAAGCACTCTGGCATTTTTCTTACTTCAGCCATCTCCTCTCCTTTTCAGCCCACATACACACATTCTTTCAATCCCGAGGAGAGTCTCATATGCAGCCTGAAAGGCCTTTAGTTTAGATTAAGAGAAACTGCAAGATGAAAGGGAACAAAAACAGAGTCTCCGGAAGGACAAATAGTTTGCATCTCCTTTGTCACACGCTGCCTTTGCTTTTCCTTTCAAAGTTTCCTTCCAAGCTTCCCTTGCTGGTTGGGACTTTTCAGAAGTGTAAAACTTTAGTGTGCAGCAATCAGCCACTATTTCTGTACTGCACTGTCCCACGTGCAGACCAGCAGGATGCAAGGCACAGCTGCACCTTTCATCCTGCTATGGGCAGACTCCAAACAGGTGGTTGGGGCAAGTGAAGTACCCTCACATGGTCATACCAATGTTGTCCAAGTTGTATCATGAACAATTTCATCCCGTAAAAATTATTTTCATTGCCAGCTGTGGGAAAAATGGTGGAAGAAACTCTCAGATTGGGAGAAAAAGCAGTTCCAATGAGCTGTCAGACTATTTCCCCACTTTTCTCTTAAGATTGTGTATGTTTAGTGGATATTGACCTTCTTGAACTTGGCAAAGCAGTAGCACTGCTTCCCCAAGTGTTCCCCAGGTTGAGAGGTGACTCTAGGTCAGGAAATTCATTTTTTTAAATATCTTATTGACTTGTAGCTCAGTCTGAACTAGGGGGTGTAAGCAAATTTTTGCCTCCCTTAATGCTCTAGATTCCTAATTGCTCCCTCCCTCCTTCAATGCCCCCCAGATCTCTTTAGCTGGTGTAGATAACTACTCTCTTTTTGACTGATTTAAGATCCCAGTTTTAGTCCTGTCTGCCTCCAATTACCATCTGCTCATCAACAGACTGAAAAGTAACAATTCCTAGTCATGGTTCAGCAAGACTTTTTAGACACTAATTTCCTCTTGCAGTAGCAAGAGGCAGAAGTATTTTTATCTGCCTTTTTCTCTCTAGATGAGAGAAGATGTGGAGAAGAGGAACACAATTACATAAAATAATAAGCCTAACAGAAAACACTGAACAGAAGCAACCAGTTTTTCAATGACATTGTATAACTGCGAGTTCCTATGAGAAATTTTGACTAGATTTATAAAATCTTTATTGAGATAATCAAGATATTATGGTTTACTACAAAATGGATGGTCAGGTCTCAGCTTCAACTGCACAGATATCAGAACTCACCCTAAACCTCTGTCTGGAAATGAAGAGAGAGAGGCAATAGACAGACAGCCAAAGGATAAAAGCTTGCACTCCCATTGCAGAAGTAAATAACACAGGGATCCACAGAAGCAAAGGAAAATACAGTAACCCAAAACTGCTGGGAAAGGACAAAGAGGCAGCACACTTCCTAATGTTGCTTGATCTTTACCATCACCTTTACTTTGCCACAGGTCTTACTTCTGAAGAACCAACGTGATGAAAACACAATTCAGAAGTGCCTTTCTTTTCATCTCCTTTTCTGTCCTAAGTTAACTTTTGTCAAAGATGAAAATTTTGGTTGGGCATCCTCCAAAGCTCATTGTGGGCACTCACAGTTACCTGCATTGCATAGAGATTTATTTTGCTGCCTTGACCAGGAGACTGAGATGGGACAAGCCTTCACAGGTAGATTTTTGCTGAGAGAAGATGACAGGTTATTGGCTGGAATTGCTACCACCACTGATTTCTAACATTTACATTCATGATAAAAATTATCTCTGTAATGCAGAGCTGCAAGGCTATCCTGATTCCAGCTAGTATGTCAATGTGTCAGAAAAGAAAAGGCTAGGAGAGAAACAGGCACAATCAGGCACTGCTAGGGCTGAATGATCGTTAACATGAACTCTCAGTTTCTTGTGTTAAGGTCATTCTCTAAGGACTCTCCATGAGGTACCAATAGATCCTGACATGCAACTCCATGTCCTAGACTTTGAACTGTCCTAGGCTCTTCTCTGATATGTAAGATCTAAATAGCAAGGTCCCATCTGAACCTCCCAGATACACCTTTTTCTAAGAGACTTTACTTCAAATAAATTAGATCCCTTAGGATTTGAACTGCATTATTTTTAAGGATTTTTATTTCCACAGAATTGTGAGATAGTAATAAATATTTCATTTTTAGTAACTTCTTAGTCTATTTTATATATATCAAAAAAAGTTAAAGCTCTGATTTCAAGAGAAGAAATCCAATTTTTTAACTCTTTTATTTACAGCTTTTATTGCTTTCTTCTAAAGGTCTGAAAGAAAGCTAAAACTATAGATTGAATGTTGCAATGATAAAATATATTTATTTTTATCTAAAAGGAAACCAAAAGCCTATTATACCAATAGTTAGAGCCCTTCAACCATGCTTGAAATTCAAATATTAGTTTTAAATCCAAATAAATAAACTTGAGCTGCATCACACATCTGTTGAAGTAAGCTTAATGACATGGCTGATATCACATTTTTATACCATCCATAGCATAAAAATGTCCCTGTAATATTTTTCTCAAAAACTGGTTTTATTTTAATAGACAGAAAAATAGAAGAAAATGAAATGAAATTAATGTTTATAATGAGTTTTCCTTTCTGCTGTGAAAAACATATGGTAAACAAAAAGTGTTAACTGGAAATCCTATTGTGTTAAACTAAAAAAAAGGAATTTAACAAACACATGTCTAAAATTTCTCTGATTTTCCTTTTCTTTGGCTCATTCAGGATATGAAGAGACATGGTTATATGAGCAAAATTGAACCTTTCATCCAGCTGTTCTTTAAGTTAATCAGTACTAAATTTCACATTAATCAAAAATAAGATACAGTCCTATAGTAATCCCTGTAATAATTTTGTGATCTGTTTCTATTTCATAAAATAGCTCTAGAGTATTGTAGGGGAACTATGAGCCAAAGTGATAGGGCAACAGATATCTTGCTCACCCTGCAAAATATTTCTATCATTTTTATGTTGTCCAAGACTATTGCAACTTGAATACTGTAAACTAACCTGGAAGAGAAACATCAAATTTCAAAGAGGAAAATTAGTGTGGCTCATTAAAAATGTTATAACTGAGTAGAGTTAGCTGTGAAGGATCATTTTTAACAGAAGTCTCTTAGCTGGAAGCTCAGTAACGTCTAAAAATGTGGGACAATTTCATGCAACTAAACAAGAAGGAAATGATTATACAACAATCAAAACAATATTGCTGTTTGGATGTTCTTTAAAGTTGTGAATAGCCACCTTTGCTTTAAAATTCACATTTTTGAACTTTAGAAAGTGTACTTGAAGACAATTTGGTGCTGTTTTTTCCTTCCAAAGCCATATGGTTGAGAGAATTAAGCACTGTCCTGGGAATCAGGACATTCTCACTCCTTGTCTCATCTTTACTGCTGATGGGTCTTAATACTTTCTACTTCTTTAAACTTTGGAAATGCTATTTAATTATGCTATGCAACAACCCAGTTTGCAAACATTAATTAAGCCTCATAGCTCCCTTGTGGTCTGAGACAGGTAAAATACCATTAGTCTCAGATAATAGGGAAAATAAGGCTCAGAGGGGTTAAGTGGCATGCCCAAAGTCACAGAAGCAGTAGTATTTGGATCAGTATTATAATTCAAATTGTCTTTTAATCTACAATGACTCTCAAGCAAGGCCAATGCATCCACGTGACTCATTTGAGTTAAAGAGCAAGAAACAAATATTTTAGGGGTTGTGAAAATTCAGTACCTTTAGGCTCAAATTCCCTCTAAGAATTCATTTGATCTTCACTGATTTATAAACAGGCACACGCATAGGCCACTTCAGTGCTGGGGAAGATGAGCAGAGAATACAAACAGCATCCCTTTAAGAAGTTTCTAAAGCAGGGAGGGGGGCAACACTGCATAAAGGGCATCACCCCAGGGGCAGGCTGTGGGGCTGGTGTTTCAGAGTGCAGACCCCACAGGAGGCATTGGGCTTCCAGCTGCTCCACTCAGAGAAACACAAAAGTGATCTCCTCTGGCTAGAAGGGGTCAGGGAAGGGTTTCCGTCCTGTCAGCTAATCTAGGCGACACAGGAAGGTAAAAGAGGCTGTTAAGGAAAGAAGCAGACGACTCTTAGCTCCTGTTCCATGTGGGGCATCAAGGGCATAGCAAGGGGACCCCATGTGTGAAGACAGGAGCTTTGCTGTTTATCCACTCCTTAGAGATGAGCTGCACCTGGTATCCATGCCTATAGCTCCCTGCAGAGAACCTAAACCAAGAACTGAGAGAGCAGAGGGATAAGCTTTGTCTGGGACTTCTCAAGCAAAGGAGGAGGAAGGATATCCAGCATTTAGAATTAACATGCTAACATCAACCATGAAGAGCAAAGATCTAAAACAGCATAACTGGGGTACTTACTCAGGATTATGTAGCATCCCCTATTCAAGCACTGCTACATACTCAGGTGGCCATGAGAGAGTATTTTGAGAAAGCACAAAGAAACCCTGGCATATACCTACTGTACACACATCTTATTTCATCTTTTCTTATACTATATTCAAAGGCTGGCACATGTCCTAATTGTAAGAATATATAAGAAGGAATAGTATGCTTGGGTTTTATATTAATTAATAAATAAAATGTTTTCTACAGTTCATATGCTTTTATTTTATCAATTTCCTATATATGGATTCTACTTCTGCTTCTGTTATGGCAACCAGCTCCTAAAGTGTTCAGGGTCTGTGCTCGTGCCTTTTGAAGAGCCTGCCCTTTCTGGGCAAGGCTGTCCTCATGTCCCAGAACATAAATATTTGAGGTGGGCCTTCATTGTCCTTCTTCCTGACTTACAAGCTTGATCTTTATGGGATCTGCAGAGCCTACACCAGATTTCTGAGCTGCAGGCTACACTTCACTGGATGCTCTTCCTCGATAGCCCAACTGAACTCTGTTGAGTTGAAGAAGAAGATAATCACTTTGGTGGCAGCCATCTAGGGTCCTATTTAGGTTTAGGAGAAAAAAGACATGTCAGAATGTGATTTGCAGTTTCAAGAATATGTAATAGCAGATTAAAGTAAGTGAAGATGCTTTCTGGACCACTGAAATTGCTCTGATATTCTTTTTGTCTACCACTGAGTCATTAGGACATTCAGGACATTCTAGAAGTCCTTAGCAGAGATATCTCAAATAATCACAAGGAGATCTTCAAATATTTTGTCATCCAGCTACAGAATTCTTTGTGACATACCATAACCATTAATCAGAGCTAGTACTACTCCAGGGGAACTGGAAGGCTTGAGTCTTTGTACTGATGCTCATTATTATTTTCCTTATTTTCACGAGTATGCAGAATTTTTCTATCATCAAGAAAGCTGGTCATATTCTAGTGCTGCCCCTTGGATGGCTCCAGCTTGTGCCAGGTACTTCTATAAATATAATCCAAAAGGAAACCATTCCTGAACTGATTTTAACAAGAGTGCTTGGTACCTCTTCAAGTGATATTTGTCTCCACTGAAGCCCTGAGGACTGCCTCTCAGCTTGATTATTGTTACTCTAATCTCACCTCACTACATGTCCAAGGGTGCAGCCACATTACATTTCTACCTGGTTACAGAAAAGAAATTCTTGAAAATAGTAACCCTTGTGTTATTTTATGCCAGAAAGCTCTGGCTAGCTGCTTAATCCTCCCCTTATCTTTCAGTAGATACTGCTTTCTTGGCTGCTGTATCCAGCCAAGAGGCTGTAATAATCACAGGAACCTCTCAAATATTCAAAGCTTCAGATATTTCCTGCCTCTGTCCTTCATATACTGTATTTTCTAAAAGTGCTCTTGAACCATGTGCAGTTTAAGACCATCTCACAATTTTGATAATTTAAATCTCTTTTGTCTTCTTTTTTTTTTTTTAATTCTAACTGGCCAAGGCTACACTTCATGTCCTGAATGCAGTAGCATGTTATCTCTTCTCCTTGACAACGTAGAATTATTTCAAGTCTTATTGAGACTAATTTTATAGCACAGATGAGAGGTTTTTTGACCATTTCGCAGTGACTATCCAACTGGGTTTCTGATTTGTACTTAATACTTTTTATCAAAGAAAGACCCACTCTGTTTTACTCAGTTTGAACCAATATGATCTCCTTCCCTCTCTGAATAGCAACCTTTAAAGATTTATAGGGCAGCAGCTTGGAGTTCACTAACTATACCAGAGACACATGAAATTACAGTTCTGATAGAAGGTGTGAATTCTGACAGCATCAGAAGTTTCAGAATAAAACTAGGAATTTCACTTAAATCTTCAGATTTTTTAATTCCCAGATTGGAATAGAGTGAAAGAAATGGCCGTTGGAGCTAAGAGAAATTTTTCTAACACTGTGGGATTTATCTAGAGGTCAAAGTGCTTTCCTTGACACACAGCTAAAAGAGAAGGGTGGACAAGCAGCCAGAGGCACCCAATTCATAAGTTGTCAGGCATTTTCTTTTTACAGTAAAGAATATAACTAGAAACAAACACTGACACCAGATGGATTCCTGCTTCCTGTTGAAGATACAATTTGTAATTAGTAATATCTCTGGTAGACTTTTAGATGCAAAGGCTAGTTGTTACACCGAAGATAAAAACAAAGTCTCAAAATGTATGTGTCTTTTCCATTCATCATTTTTTAAGCTCAGGTAGGTCACGATGAGTTTGAACATCCTCTTGTTCTCCACATTTTTCACATTAGGGAAGTGGTGACTCTGGAGTGAGAAAATAATAATAAAAAAAAGCATTTGACACAGTTTAATTCTGTCATGGTTTTTGCCTGGATTTTGCCTTGGTGTCTGTCACAGGCACAGCAAACCCATCCCCTTTCTTCTTACAATTTTGAATTTATTTTTGTTTTACAGGTTTTCACATAGAGGAACTGCTCATCAGAACAGAAACTAACCTGCACCACGTTTTGTGCAGCTTGGCTAAATCAAAATAATGGCATCCTGGTAAACATTTGGTAGAGAGAGTGTAATAATTATTGGTTTGGTTTTCCTTAACCTCTTTTTGTTTAGTCAACATTAAGTCAATCCACCTGGAGCTTAATACTGTATGTTACTATAGTAACTTTACAGCCTATTTGATTGTGACAAAGGGCTTCATCTCGTCCATTTCATGCTCCTGTGTCGACCTACTCCCTCCCAGTGTTTTATTATATCTGTCTTTAAGAGTATCTGCAGGAGCCACAGCTGCTCTGCTTTTGTAGCAGAAAGCAGCTTTCACTGTGTGAAATACTCTGCTCTAAAAGGTCTTTTGGGCTGATGGCATTATTGAATTTCAAAGCAAAGACAAACAACATTAAATTGTTTAAAGCTAATATTCATGTTTTGCTGTACAGCATGTTTGGGGTTTTTTTTTTCAGAATGGAACAGTATATAATCACTGGTTGATACCCTTGAGAACAAAACCACAAAATAAAGCAATGTAGAATACAAAAAGACTTGAAAGTAATTCAGTTTTCAAAACAAAACAAAACAAAAAAAATGTGTTGAGGGCTTGGGAAAAACATTAACTCCAGAAGCTGGAGTTAGTAGTTTGTAAAATGAAAAATTGAATCATTTTCTACAAACGGGCCCGATTCTTCCCTGTTAAACCACTGCGAAGCCATTGATTTTAATGGCATCACTTCCAAATTTATACTGGTACGAGGCTGAGTAGTACATGACCCATGAGTGCAAAATGTTTAAGACTTTCTGACTGTTGCCTGTTCATTTTACAACCTGGTTGTTCTATAATACTCTAACCAGCCATGTGGATGATTGTAACAAGCCACTACGCAGCTTTTGTTTGGATTACCAGCGCCTCAGAACTCTTTCATTACATTATTTGCTCCTGCTGTTGTTTAAATTTACCTTACTCTAGCTTCTCAGCACAATTTATTCCTTACTGGAGCTCTTTTTCCCTGCCTGCTCTACAGCTACTGGCCTCATGAGTGAAAATACTTTACAAATCTATTTTTCCTCAGTCCGTTCAGATTTGTCTCCTATTGCTAATATTTATCTGCATATTTGATTTGAGAATAAAACATGTTCTCTGCCCTAGTTTCTCTCACTCCTCACATGTTTTTAGGGATGCTTCTGAATAAAGAACTCTGCATCTCTTTGTCGCCAGCACAAGGGCGATGCGGCTCGCGAGACTCCTCCTGCATTTCAGCAGAGCCCTGCTCCAGTTGTGTTAATTGTTGGGCTGGGAGGGCAGCGAGCACTGAATGCTGCCTTGTTAACTTGCTAAGCAGCTGGTCAGCAGGGTAGTTTGATTCCAGCAAGGCTCTTGACACCTCTGCCAAGGGTTATTGATACCTCACACACCCCAGCTGAGACAGATTGTTTTAGTCGTGCTTCATATCCATAGCACAGCCTGTAGTTAGGAAAAAAAGTGATTGACAGCTCACACCTCCTGGGCCCTTCTTACTACCAGACACAACATCTGCTATGCCCTGTGGAGCAGTGAACCAACACACACTGAGAGAACTGTTTCTAGTATTGTCAGGGTTGATTTTGTTTAACCCTTTCTGGCTGCTCTCTGGAGATGAACATAGGGGTTTCTGTAATGCTTCACACGTGCTTAAAAAGTGTGGAATATTTGACCAAGCAAACACCAGAGAAGATGGCATTTGCAATGGCAGCTCTTTCTCTGTAAAGTGACCAGCGTACTCGGGATTGTAAAATAGAAACTGGGTTATCCCTACAGAAGTGTTGCTTATTTCCAAACAGTGCCAGGGATGCCAGGGATAAAGTCAATGGAGAGTGCAACTCTGAAATGTGGCCTGAAGCAATTTCACTGAGTGTGCATGGATATAGGGAGGAGGAGCAAAGCCCTAAGTCTGTTTGCTAACCAGTTACCTTGGTCAAAGCACGCTAGTTAAAGTTTAGGTTACATGTAGAAACAGCAGAGGGGTATAGCTTTTTGACAGGGAGGAGAGAGGAAAAATGGTTCTATTTTCCACCTTAGAAAACTAGCCAGTAACAGTTGGCAATTGCAGAATATTCACAATAAATGATTGCATGTTTGATTAAAAATATGGATCATTAAATATACATGCAAGGAACTTTTGTAAACTTTCTTCAACCTGTTTAAAAAATTATAAGAAATATTTTAAAGACTTTCAAAATCATAACGGTTGTCTTAAAGTACATCTGACATGTTGATATGCCTTATTTCTGTATGAGTTTGGGGTTTTTAATTTTTTTTCCCTCCTAAAATAGCTGAAGCCTAAAAATTAATATTTTTCTAAATCATAAAATTACTGAAAAGTATAATAGAATCATAGACTTGTCTAAGTCCAAAAAGATCCGTAATATCATTGACTCCAATTGTTAGCCCAGCACTTCTGAGTCTATAATTAAACATGTCCCCAAGCACCACACCTGCACATCTTTTAAATACCTCCAGGAATGGTACCACTTCCCTGGGCAGCCCATTCCAATGTTTGACAACCCTCTCTGTTAAGAAATTTTTCTAATGTCCAATCTAAATGTATCGTCAAGCAGCTTGAGGACATTTCCTCTGGTCTTGTTATTAGGGGGAAGAAATCAACCCCTATCTCACTACAACCTCCTTTCAGGGAAGCTGTAGAGAGCAATTAAGTCTTCCCTGAGCCTCCTTTTTTTTCAAACAAACCCAGCTCCCTCAGCTGCTCCCCACAAGAGTTTTGCTCCAGACCCTCACAATCTTCATTGTCCTTTTCTGGGCAAATTCCAATAACTCAATGTCTTTCTTGTAGTGAAGGGCCCAAAATTCTACACGAGATTCAGGGTGGTCCCTCACCAGTGCTGAGTACAGAGAGTCATACAGGGGGATCAATCACTGTCCTGATCCTGCTGGTCACACTATTTTGTACACAAGCCAGGATGCCACTGACTTTCTTGGCCACCTGGGTCCACATTGGTTCATATTCAGCTGCCATAGACCAACATCCCCAAATCCTTTTTCAACAAGCAAATTTCCACTCTTCCCCCAGCCTGTAGGGTTTGTTGTGCCCAAGTGCAGGACCTGGCATTTTGACAAGTTGAGCCTGATACATTTGGCCTCAGACCATTGGTCCAGCCAGTCCAGATCCCTTTGCAGAGCCTTCCTGCTCTCCAGCTGATCAACACTCCTGCCCAAATTGTTGTCACCTGAAAATGGACTGAGAGAGAACTTGATCTCCTCATCCAAATCATTGTTAAAGATATTAAACAGGACTGGCCTCTGGGGGACACCACCTGTGACCAGCCACCAGCTGGATTTAATCCACTTTCTGGGCCTGGCCATCCAACCAGTTTTTTGCTCATTGAAAAATGCACATGTCCAA
This sequence comes from Molothrus aeneus, assembly GCF_037042795.1. Classification (NCBI taxonomy): domain Eukaryota; kingdom Metazoa; phylum Chordata; class Aves; order Passeriformes; family Icteridae; genus Molothrus; species Molothrus aeneus. The sequence continues at coordinate 103,079,523 of NC_089648.1, forward strand.
GCCATGAACAGCCTCTTTCTCCAGGAAAATATTGTGGAGGACAGCATCAAATACTTTACTAAAGTCAGGTAGACTATATCCACAGCCTTTCCCTCATCCACTAACTGAGTCACCTTGTCATAGAAGGAGATGGGGTTGGTCAGGCAGCACCTGCCTTTCACAAACCTATGCTGCTTATTTCTAATCCCCTCATTGTCCTGTAGGTGCTGCATGGTGGCATTTAAGAGGATCTGCTCCAAAACTTTCCCCAGCACCAAGGTCAGACTGACAGGCCTGCAGTTCCCCTGTCCCTTCTTCCAGCCTTTCTTGTAGATGGGCATCATATTTGTTAACCTCCACTCAGCTAGGACCTCACCGATTAGCCAGGACTTCTGGTGAATGATGAAAAGTGGCTTGGCAAGCTCTTCCACCATCTCCAACAGTTCCCTCCAACAGGTCTCATAGATTTGTTCATGTCTAAGTGGTGTAGCAGGGCATTGACCATTTCCCCTTGGATTATGAGGGCCTCATTCTGCTCACCATCCCTGTCTTCCAGCTCAGGGAGCAGAGTACTTGGAGAACAACTGTCTGACTACTGAAGACTGAGGCCACAAAAAGCATTAAGGAAATCAACCTTTTAGTCATCCTTTGTCACTGTGTTTCCCCACACACATCATAAGAGATGGAGATTCTCCTTAGTTCTTCTTATGATGCTGATGTATTTCTGGAATTCTTTTTTTTGTTTGACCCCCATTTCTTACTTCTCTGAGAACGAAGAAATATAATTTTGTGATTTCTGTGCCCAAGACAGCCCCCAACTATGACATCAACGACAAGTCTTTGCTCACAAGCTACAGGTCCAAAAGGGCAGCTCCCCCAGCTGCCTCCTCACCAGCTCTGTCAGGACAGGAACCTCTTCCACACTCTACAGGAACCTCCTGGACTATTTAATCTCTGCTGTATTGTATTTTCTACAGACATCTGATACATTGAAGTCCCCGGTAAAAGCAAGGACTAGCAAAATCTTATTTTCTTGCATCATATAGTCATTGAGACCTTCATAGCAAATGCTATGCAAAGTAGAGAAGGCATATGGTAACAGATCAAAAGGACTTTTTGGACCTTTTTTTTTAATTTGGCTGCAAACTGGCTTCCTACCATGCTGTCGTGCTTCAGAACTGATGCTTGCCAGCTATATTATCTGTGTTTACAAAGCCAGAAGGATGTGTTATGCTACAGAGGAACTAATAGGTTTATTTATTATATCTTTATTATAGCAATGTAATTAGCAATATTATTATTGCTAAGCATCACTATCACCTCTTGTCAGCACCATATAACTCCAACATAAGTCACTGTGTGCTTTATATCCCAGAAAAAATTATTGGCTGAGTGAGTTTACATGATACTGTCTTGCTCATACTTCATGGGATTATATGGCTGTGTTCTTCTGGTAGGCTGAGGATTTGCTACAGTGAATGCTACAGCAAACCAGCATTATGACTACATGACTTACTGCACACAGCTCTCACCTCCGGTGGTTATCTATCCTTTCTTCCCTCAAGAACCCGGACTGTACTTCTGGTGGAGTAACTTTAAAACTTTAAAACTTACAGCAGCCTCAGAGTGAGTTACATGAAAAAGTCAGAATATCAGATTAGTGACAAGCAATTTTTGTTTCTGGACTTGTACTCTTACTGTGACTGCCTTTGATGTAAGGGTTCTCTGAATAAAATAAAATTAAGTGGGGTATGGACAGAATTCAGATGCATGATAAAGTCAAACTTTGAATTCTGTCTTTTTTCTGAAATTTTTTCCCTTCTAGAGGTCATATTTGTTTTTAAAAAGGTCACATTTCCTCCAAATAAGCAGGATATAGATAATTTGAAATATAAGCCAACAGAAATGGGGAAATCAGCCACACTTCCAGCCAATGGGAGAACATGGCAATGTCTTGGAACTGACAACAACTTGGCACTTGCCAGGCCAAGAGCAAGCAAGGCCAGACAGAAAAGGTGTCAGGAAGAGATTCTGGCACTAGTAAAACTCATGCCAAACAACTACTATTAGCAAAATCAAATACATATTTACAGAATATATAAGGATGGATACACACTGGTCAAAACAACTATATTATCAGTACAAGTACTGATGAGGTGTCTTGTCCACAAGTAACAGACAAATCAAGACCTCAGATAACCAATTACACAGATGTGGTATCATTTGCTTTTTGGAAACTGAAACCATCAGCTCAGTACCAAAAACACAGTCAGCTCAGTAACAAGGAAAAAGGGTTGGGTTCACGTTCATCATGTCACACTTGTTCCTCTGTGGAAAGGATACCTTTGAAAAGAAGGGAGAGCTCCTCTAAATTGAAGAAATCACAGTGCAATAATCTGAGAGACTGGGACAATGCAGTTAGATTTCAAAGAACTTCACCAAAGCAGTAGGGGAAAATGTTGGAAACAAATGCAAAGCCAGGTATAGTAGAAAGAAACAGAATAGTCCTTTCTTAAGTACTTTTTAAGTGTCACACTAAAATAGCCTTATCAGGTTTTCCCTGTCCCTCACCTGTTGATGTGTCAATATATAAAAGAGTTAATGTTGAATATGGAGGAAGATGTGGTGCATCAAACATAATTACCTCTAGCATCTATATTCCATCCTTTTTTTTCTTCCCCAAGAAGGCAATCTTATTGTTTACTCTGAAAGGCGAAATCAAGGGTCAAGACAGAAACAACTCCATGAAAGCTTCTGCTATGTAGTAGAGAGACAACAGAAACTAAAGGTCTTTTCTGCTCCTGAAAGCTAAAACACTTGAAAGAATGAAGGTCTTAGTCAAACTCTATTACTGCAGGGAAATACGTCATATTGGTTTGACCCCTAAGTTCTGTTTGTGTTTGTGCACGTCCTTGTTTTTGTTACAGGAGAGAATCTCAGTAGAGCAATCAAAACAAAAACTCCTATACGTGTACACATGTACCTACCTCTTGATAACTTTTGCATGACATTCCTGGGTAACCGCTGAGATGTCTGGATCATACTGGAGTTTAAATATTTTAAAATTATGATATAATTGGAGTACTTCTCTATGTTCCTTTCTTCCACTAACCAGTTCAGCTTTATGAAATATATTTCATTTCTTGAGCCTAAGGAGCTGTAGAGAGAGGATATTTGTAACCAGAGTTAATTTGCCCCTGTGGCTTCTTATTGACCAGGACAGATTATAATACTTTTCAGGACACTTTCTTTCTTTTGTTAATTAAAATGGTAGTTCACTACCTGTATACTCTACCTTCTTGAACTGCAGATAAAATTCATATCAGTGGCTGACAACAAAGCATAATGTACAACATTAATACAAATTTTTAAAATACATTTTAAAACTCTCCAGGAAGCCTTGTATTCACATATATAATTTCCTTTTTCATTTGGTTCTAAATAAACAGGCTGTCGCTGCAGGAAAATAAAATAAAACATTTAGTTCTGGATTTTTCTCTTCAGGTGGCATAAAACTGGGATTCAGAAACTACTCTCAGGCAGCTTATTGGAGGACATTTTTTCATCCTACTGTTGCTCTGAGTAACTCCACTCTACAGCCTCTAGTCACCTCAACCTTATAAAAACTAAATGAAGAAGATATTAATTATTAAGTATCAGTTATAGAATAATAAAGTAATTTCCAATGTCATGGAAATGCCAGGAAATACATATATTTTCATAGTGTTTATATTTACTAAGAGAATTTGATTTTCATAGGAACCTTTATTGTAAAGCCTTTTCTTTAAAAAAAAAAAAAACAATCTCCAGTGTTGCCATTCTATCCAACCATCCTTGTGATGCTGATATAAAAATTTATGTATGGCATGTTGTGTGGCCAAATCTGGCCAGTTCTCAGAGCATCCTTCTATTCAGTGGGTCATTAGAAAAGCTGTACCTATTGCTTTAGGTGGAAGTTCAGTTTGTGAGGGGCAACCCAGCAAACATGGGTTTTCTTTCCCTGACCTGTTCTGCTCCCTGACTCTCTCAAAGCTTGGCCTTGCTGTGCCCGGTGCTTCTGTTGCCCTCCCTTCAATGCTTCTGTGAAGCTATCAGCATTGCCATGAAGTCAGCTCAGACAGTGCTGATGCTTTCTAGGGCACGCTAATAGAGTTACTGCTTTGTTCATTCAGTCTTGCATGGCCTTCTTAAGTGGAAGACAGCTGTGATCCTGAAATGTGGAAGGCAGTATTTTTAGGAACTGATCAAGTCTATTTTCTCCCCAAGCTAAGGATGACATGCCAATTCACAATCTCAGTTCATATCAGACTCTTCTGTCCTTCAGATAGCAGTGACTAGAAACATTTTGTTTTATCATCTCAGCTGGCGCATTTTCTTCTTAAATGCAGACTTTGTTACGGTGATCCATAACTGAGAATCCCTTCAGGCTTGTCTACTACATTGCACTCTATCAGATTCAAAGTGTGAAGAATCCTTGAAACCTCCAGTTACTTCAGAACACAGTTGCTTTCCCTCACAAGTGCTGTACCAGGAAGAACATATCACAACTCTGCTCCACAGGCTATGTTCAAACCTGGAAAATCAGGCTGCCAATAAAAAAGAACTTAAAAGGCCACAGTCATCTAGAAGAAAGAGGGCATCTGCAAACAAGGAAATCTTAGTCCAAGCGCCAGTGACATTCAAGAAAACCAGACACAGGGATGTGCCAATTACAGTTCTGAAGTGACCCCTTCTTGGTTGCATACGGATCCCAACCCTGGCTTTTTTAAAATAACTTTTAGTTGCCTATACTTTTTAGCTGCTACCAGTCCATTACATTTGGCACTTAAGTCAAATAGCTATGCTTTTTCTGCCAAATAAACTACATGTTAGTAAAGCTGCTATTTTGAAGGGCCTTTACTTTGAAGCTTTGTGGATTTAAACGCCCTAATACAGATATTCTGCTGTGACATTGTGCTGTGAATGGGACATACAAGGATCATCTTTGTGAACCGTGCACTGTACACTAGGGGAGCAACTGTTCAGTGTTTACCGATACCTACCTAATACTCAATAAAGACTGCACTAATCCATCCTTGGAGGGTGGAGGGGAATAGCAGGAAAAAATTCTCCTGCCTTGTGTTATTTTGCTACTTTCATTTAGCAGCACTGCACTTCAGTGGTAAGTCAATGAATCAGATACAGGCTATGACCTTTTGGGCGACCTTGGGCCACTTACCTCTCTGTGCCTCTCTTTTGTTTCCCCTCTGTAGTTTCCTTTAAAAGCACAGCATAAAATTATGCAGAGCTAATTCTGTCTTTGGAGAGCATTTTCCATCCTAGCAGGACCCCACCACTGGCTGTTAATTCCAGGATTTTAGGCTCATGATTAAGTTACTGCAATGTAACAAGGTACCTTACATCTGTTGCTCATTAGGGGGACTTGTCTGAGCGAGGGTAAATGACTACATCTGAACTAGTCATCTTGACTTTCTCTGTAGTCACTGAAAAAAATTTGTCACTCTTAGGTTTCGTTCCGCAGTAGACAACTAACATATATCAGATGAATCATGTTCCCCAAATGCCTATTTCTCTCCATTGATTATGAAGAGTGTCTGGAAGAAATAGCTGAGACGAAGATTTCCACACTGCGGTAGTCTAAAGTTATGTGGAAATTACTTTCCTAGTAACTGCTCATATATCTGCTGTTTGTCCCAAACAAAAGTGAACTTCTTTGATACAACATGCAACTAACTCTATGACCTAGGTCAAGTTTTCTTACACTTATTCGGAGCTAAACACACACATGCAGTTGACACGGCTCAGTGGATGCATATTTAATGCATCACCCATTCATTCACCTTATTTTTGTAAAGGCACCATTCTATTACATTTTTTTACCATCAGCCTAATTTGTAACCAAGTTTTATCTATGACCATTCTTTATTTCCTCTCTTTGACTGTACAAACTGAGGGAAAACTCACTCTTTCCACTGGCTCTTTGTTTGCAGTGGTTTAACCTCAGTCACCAGCCAAGCCCCATCCAGCCACCAAGCCCCACCCAGCCACTCTCCCAGCAGCAGGGTGGGGCAGAGAATCAGAGGGGTAAAAGGTAGAAAACTGGTGGGTTGAGACAAAGACAGTTTAATATGGAAAGCAAAAGCTGAGCACAAAAGCAAAGCAAAATAAGGCATTAATTCACTGCTACCTGTGGGCAGGCAGGTAGGTGTTCAGCCATCTTTAGGAATGCAGGGCCTTATAATGGTGGTAACAGTGACTTGGGAAGACAAACCCATCATTTCAAAGGTCCCCTCCTTCTTCCCCCCACTTTATGTACTGAGAATGATGTCTCCTGGTCTGGAATGTCCCTTTGGTCAGTTTGGGTCACCTGTCCCAGCTGTGTCTCCTCCCAACCTCCCAGTCACCCCCAGCCCCCTCCCCAGCATGGCGCTATGAGAAGCAGAAAAGGCCTTGGGTCTGTGTAAGCCCTGCTCAGCAATAACAAAAACATCTCTGTATTATCATTCCCTGTGTTCAGCACAATTCCAAAACACAGCCCCATACCTGCTCCTGTGAAGAAAATTAACTCTACCCAAGCTGAAACCAGCATACCATGTTTATCTTATTCTCTCAAGCAGAGTAACCTCAGTTTGCACCTCTTTCTTAGTTTTCCTTTCTCTTTTACTGATAATATCCCCTCTTTCTATGCAGCCTTCTCAATGCTCCCTATGAAGGACACGGTAAAAATGAACTGAATTTTAATAGCTAAGTACTGGAAAAATTTAAAATGCAGACTGTAGGCATGAGTGTAAACTATTTTGTAAATCAGCAGTCTTACAATTTTTAAATCAGGCTGTAGTATGAATGTAAGATTGCTTTAAAGCAAATACTTGTAAAGATGCAAAAAGCTAGAAAGGCACCCTTGAAAATATTTTTTCGTAGTATGTCTATGGGGGATAATATTCCCAAGTAAAATCTCTTTTTGTTGTTATTGTTGTAGCTGCATGTAGAAACAACAGAGCTGTTTCTAAAATGTAAACAGATTTTAATGTAGATTTCCAAATACCCACCTAAGAATTTGTTATTGAAATATGGTTGTTTACCTATGGTATAGAAATTACAGAGATATACAACATAAGTTTGATGTCTATTGTATACATTTCTAGCTGTATCAAATATTTAATACCTGATATTCTTTGGGATTTGTTAGCATCTCCTTTCAAACTTGCCTGCGGCAATTACAAGATGGAATGTAAAAAGTGGTTTTGATTATCGTTTTGGATTGTCACCTTGACAGTTTGGGTTGGGTTTTACAGACATGGAGAAAGAACACACACAGATGCACACAATTGCTCCTTTTCACTTTGCATCCCCTTCCCAGTAGACAATGCTCTACAGAAATGGCTCAGGAGCAGAATACACATGAAAGGATTACCAAGTGGAGCTATTTGATGGAAACCTGGTTCATTATTTGGAGACAGGAATATGTAAGTGGCCAGCTTCATCTATAAATTGCTATTGCTTGGGGATTGCAGATAGACCTTAGTGGGTATTTGAGCGGTCAAGTCAAATACACTGCTGCCAACAAAAACAGGAGGAGGAGGAAAAACAGGTGGAAGGAAACAGAGGAGGGAATAGAAATTTAAAGAGCAAGAGAGGAAAAATGAAGTATCTTTAGCTTTTGTTGCCTGTTCAATAAGAAGAAAATGTTTAACAACAAGAGTAGTCTAAGGTCATTGCTTTAATTTTTAATCTAGGCTGGAGGATGCAAGAAGAGTGCTAATGCACCTGTTTATGTGAATATCCTTTAAATATGAGACCTATTTGCTGGTTTGAGTACCTTACTGGCTCTTAGCTTGCAGGTCCCCTGTAGGGCAAAGGCTGCACATGGCCACCTGTTCTAGCAGTGCCCATCAATCCCTTTTTTTGTCCACTGGGAAAAGACATTTTGTCACAAGTGAATGGGAAGCTTACCTGAGTGTCAGACAGTGGGAGACCGAGTTCCATTAACTATTTATTTGTAGTTGGGCATTGTGTTTGTTTTGAGGCAGACAGAAGGCTGCTGTTTGCACAATAACTGAGCAGACTGTTCTGGCCGCCGAATCCTAGGCATGAGGAACACTCAGATGCATGATTTTATCATGAGGAAAGGAGAAGGAAATACTAGTGCAAGGTGCAGCTCTGTGTTTTTTCTTTCTGACTCTTCTTTCACAGCATGACTGCAAGTTGAGTTTCTGAGATTTTTTGTAAATGACATCTAAGGATCATAATAAATTATTAACATCCATCTTTACATCGGTTTTGCACATAGCTTTCCCCTGAAATCCACAAGCCTTTGTGAAGCATAGAGACTTTTTTCCTTTTCATTTAAGTATTTTATTACTATAGTGCCAACTGTTGCTGTTATCATTGAATGTCTTTCAGCATTTCCATTAGAAACCTTGTGTTCAAGGTATTTATAACCTACCTATTTTACTTCATGTTTTTTTGCAATTTTCCATAGAAGATTTTCAGCATGGAGTAGATGGTGCTGTCTCTCCTTGCAATATTTGAATTGGACACCTATAGCTATTCTGGACTGACAATTTCAAAAGGTAAAGGGGGCCTCAGGTACCATAATTTTCCTACAAAATAGTATTTGAGAAAGATGTAAGAAAAAAACATGAATTTTGCAATTTGAAAAAGAAAATTGCAAAAATTTTTATTTTTCAAATAGATTTGATCAATGGAGTCATGACTGCACAATGTGTTGATAGGGAAAGGATGTTTTTCTTCACCATAGGAAAAAAAAAAATAAAACCATATGCTTAAATACCATATTTCATGCAAACCTATGCTTTCAATATTAACCTGTGAATCCTACATTATTAACCTATTTATCCCTAACACTTAAGAATGCACAGAAGTAGTGAGTTTAATGAACATGTCTTTAAAACATATGGTGAAGTGCTTTAAGTTGCAGGCAATTACGTAGTTCTGTGAAAAATGATGAGCTGTACTGTTGTCATAATAAAAAAATCCTTCCCGTTGGTTTCCACTATTGCTGCAGTCAAAGGAGTTACAATATTACTCTTATGCAGAAATCTGGGCAATGCCATCTTATTGACTTAATGCCTAATCTAAAACCTAATGAGGTAAAAGGACTATTTCCTTCTACTTCAGTAGTCACTGGAGTCTCATGGTTCATTCTAACAGTTCTCTTGTACCCTAATAACTGAGATAATCAGCTGCAAATAAAAAGCCGGCAAAAGATTTTGGATCTTTGTTAGATTTTTGCCAGTTTTTATTCTACCCAACTCACCCTTGTACTAGAAGACCAATCATCTTTTGGCCTGATGTAAAAAAAAAAAAAAAAGTGAAAATTATGTGGGATGAGAGATGAGTAGAGAGTGTTTTCCTGAGTTTGTTTTACTTTTAGATAATCTTGATGGATGAGTCATTGAAGAGAGGAAGCTGCCATTCATGTCAGTACTCAAAGAAAGAAGCAGGAGAAGAAAATCTGGAAACCATAAATGTTTTCTTACAGGAAGGTTGTCAAATTGAACAAAATTCAGGATTCTTTTTCCTCCTAAAAGACATTATAACATACTGGAGCTTAATCTGCTAGTTTGCTTTCCTAAGTGTAGGTTATTATAGTCTGTATATTACTTACCATTGCACTTTGACATGCCTCAGGCACTGCATTGCAAAGCATCCCCATTTTGGAACAGCTATAGGTTATGTGACTTGGCTTCTGAGGCTGTTTACTGCCATCCAGCAACTGCTCCCATTGGAAGAGCATATTTTGGAGCAAAATTGGCTCTGCTGTGATCAGGCAATGTTATCCTGTTCTTTTCTTCTGTCTCAAATGCTGAGACTTCTGACCTATAGCAGCCTTTTTCATTGGAATGTGAAAAACAATGACTGAATAAATGTGCAAAGACTCCACCCCTCAGCAAAGTAAAAATGCAAATCACACAAAACAGACCTCATTACAAGTGGCTAGGGAAGAAAAAAAAAAAAAAGAAAAGCTGCCAGGTGCAAGTAGCTGGCATTTCAGAATATCAAGTAAAACCTATGTAGAAAGAGATTATTTCCTACAAATTAAAAATCTCAAAATCTTACAATATTCAGCCAAACTGGAAAACGTTTTGTTTTCAACAAGTGAATTCATTTTATTTATATTGTTGTAGATTTTGAAGCTCAAATAACTAATATCATCATAGTTTCAAATTATTTAAAAAAAGAATTTTCTTTTTTATTTGGGATTAGGCTAGACATGAGGAACTGCATACTTATAATTAGTTGAATAGTAAATTATTTCATAGCAACATGCTATGAACAAGAATCCATTTACACTCTGCTATATACAATTGCTATGCAAAAACGTGATGGGAGTTGTTTTAATTTAGTCTAAAAGTAGCACTAAATAAAGTTGGGGGGGGGAAGTTCTACACAAGGCAGCATGGAGCTGGTTTGTTCTCTACCTTTACTTATCAAGAATAATCCCAAGGGAGGAAAAGCATGCTTTATCACTATTGCAATAAGCACAAAAATATTTTCTTTATTGACAGAAAGATTGAATGGTGACATGATTTTTTTTGGTCAGAATCTAGAGTTGGAGGAGATTTCTAATCAGAGAGGTCCCTATTCTAGCAAAGAGATAAGGAGACTTCTGTGGCTGGAAGCTTAGGCCAGTTATCTTCTGATTAGAAATAAACATTAGATATTTTTTAGCACTAAAGGTCATTATATAGTTGCATGTATTGCCAAAGGATTTGCTTGGCAGTGTCTTACTGTTTTAAATTAAGTTTATGCATCCTTTGGAAAGAGATGTTATAGTTCATCCACAAGGTGTTAGTTCTGATGCAACAATTATTGGGTGAAAATTTGTCTTTTGTGTCACAAGATGATTATGACAGTGGATTAGAAACATAAAAATCTATGAATTACTGAAAGTCAGGTGACTTTCCTGTTTTGAAAGACTTAGATCAGAGTAGTCAGCATCATGGATAGCTCCCTCAGTATTATACATAGTAGATATGCAACCCAAATGTTATCAAAGCGGCATGGGAAAGTGTCTGCATTCATTCTGATGAGGGGCGTGGACTATCTTAAAAATTGTATATCTGTACAAAGATATGAATGTCATTTAGGGCCTTCTTTAAGCCAGCTGTATATTTCTAATGTGTTATCATCAGACAGTACCTTGACTGCAAATAAAGTATTTGCCCCAGATTTTCACTTTAACTGTACCTTTACATATTACAGAGCATTGATATCTATCCTTCACACTAACGACATTCTGAAAATAATTTCACATTTTCCAGATATAATGAAGCTGTGCTCTGAAAAATATAAATGCAACAAGGAAGAACATTGTTTCCCATCCACGGCTTTGATTTACTGGCTGTCTCCAGGGAGCTTCACATTACACAGTGTTACTCCAAAATATTCTAAGTACTCCCTATAACTACACAAAGCACAGGACATGCCACATTTTCCTTCTCCTTCACTGTAAACATTGGATAAATCATTATAACATATATTTGACAGATTTTATTTATTAATCCATAGCAGTTTCAAAAAAATAATGACCCAAAGTTCAGGTGAGTAGTTTAAATAAATATATTCATTCAATCTTCTTTGACACTCTACAAGTGTATTTTGGAATATATCTGTATGTTGATTTTTTTTTTAATTTTGCAGGCTGGAGGGATTATTTGTTGATTATATAAATTTTTTTGTGGTTTTCACCAATATAATATTATGTATTGTATTATGTATGTATTGATTTTTTTTTGCTTTAAAATCATTAAGGCAAGCACATATTTATATGTTACAATACATATACAATACATATGCACATCACAGTCCATGTGCAACAATACTTTTTTACTAGTCTGTGTTATATGTGCCAATCTATCAAGCTGGTGAGAAGATTGAATATGTCACTTTTTGGTTTAGGACATGTGTAGCTCATCTAAAGAGACAGAGTGTTTAATTTTGCTTCTGAAATTTATTTTGTTTGAGCTACTAGAAAGGAGATGTACTCTGTGGCTAACCTGGGCAAAAGATGAATTGCAATGTAACACCAGAAAGGAAGTTACAGACTGCTGCCTTTAGACCTAGACTGCAGGTGACCTTTATAGACATATACAACCTCCCCATGTCTTTTTATTGTTTTTTTTCCCTGCAGGATTTTGTCTCAACAACCCACACTGTTTTCAGTGTTGCCTTTCTCACCTCTCTGGAGGCTTCCTTAGAGCCCTTTTTCAGCAGCCTGAATGAAGTGGCACAGCCTGACCACATCAGAGCTGAACCACCAGTGTTGACACCCAAACCTTGCCATCTGCCCCCCTGGCTTGCTGGGGCAGGAGCTTACAGCAGGATCTGAGAGGGTTGCAGGATGCATATGAATTTGGCATCCTCAGGAATATTCATCACTTTTCTTTATGGCCAGAAACCTTTCCTTTCCTTTCCTAGTATTAATAAAGACTAGGACTCCTTTGTTCTTTACTAGGCTTCTGCAATTAGCTACTTTTATAGACAAATAAATTGGGCTTTTTTTCTGAACTATTATAGATTTTTTTTAGGTGTAGTACTTTTTTAGTTCTAGATATATTTTAAAATGTCAGTCAAATAGCAGATATGTTTCCAAGACAAGTACACATCTAATAAAGTGCTGTTTGACCTGATTTTCTTTGACATGCTTGTAGAGCACTGAAAGAGGAAGGAGCTATGAATATCATGTTTACAAGATGGAGTACTGAGTCATGGGGAGTTAGGTACCAGAGAATAGAAATCTTCAACAGAGTAAGTAGATAAATTTCACAGAATCATAGAATGGGCCAGGCTGGAAGGGGCCACAGTGGGTCTTCTGGTTGAACCTCTGCTCAGGCAGGATCATCCTAGAGCACATGGCACAGGATGGTGCCGAGAAGGTTCTTCAATATCCCCAGTGAAGGAGGCTCCACATCCTCTCTGGCCAGCCTGTTCCAGGGCTCGGTCACCTGCACAGTAAAGAAATTCTTCCTCATGTTCAGGTGGAACCTCCTGTATATCAGTTCCTGCCTATTGCCTGCGGTCCCAGTCTAGTGCCTCTGTCAAACAATTCTCAGTCAAACAGAAACAAAGGCTATGTCTTTTTCACTGATGACAGGCTGTAGTGCTGAAGGATATATTGAATCCTTTGAAGCTTTTCATTTCAAGAGGAACTTACAGCATCTTCTAATTTTATTTAATGATAGTCTAGGACGAGTAAAAAAAAATAAATAAAAAGGGAAAAGAAAATATTCATGGTGTGTTTAATATCTCCTTATTCATATATAGTGTTATATACATAATATATGCGCACGAGGGCTTATCTCCCTTATGACATTCATCTTCACCTGTGAGAAGAGAAATAATAAGTCACTGGTGACTATTGCACTTGACTTATGCCTCTACATCAGAGAAGATAAATGCCAATAGAAAGATCAAGCCTTTTGTATTCTTTTCTAGGAGAGAAGGAATTTATCACAGGGATATTGGAATTTATCTAAATCAGATACAGATGATTTCATCACAGTAATGAGGGAATCCTTATTGCATGCTGACAACGTCTATGTTTTGAGTCTAGTTTCATTTTTTTATATACTGTTTAACCTATAAAACGGACTCCTACTTTTAATTCAATGCATGTTGGAGCTCTCAATTCCTACTGAACTCCACTGGGGAGGAATTATTTGGCTAAGGGAGAAAAGGAGAAACAAAAGGATGAATGGGGAGGAGAGCAAATATGAGAATTTATGTAAAAGAAAATCAGTTGATATACAACTAAGGCATTTGTTTTTGTGCACATAAAATGCAATATGTCATTATAAATTGTGCACTTCCTGATTCCTTCTAATTTAACACCATTTTAATATAGATTTTTTGCATGCAGGTAATATCTATTGTAGTTATAAGTGCAGTAGAACAGCTTTCCAGATACTCCATTTGAAAAATATCAACAAAATTTCCTTCAAGGTATTATTTCAGAGGTTCTTTTTATCACTTGTCTGTACTTCCTTCTCTATTGCCTTTCTATTTGCAGTAAGAAAAGCATTTTGATCAAAAGTATAGGTCCTGTTCCTATGGTTTTGTTTTACCCTCTAAGACCAGGAAGAACTGAATTCCTTCAGTCCCTAGAAAATGTCCTGATGATATTCCAGAAAAGGAATTTGATCAGAGAGATCACAGCCCAGTTCTTCAGAGGTGCATATGGTAGGAACTGTTTTGAGAACAAGCCCGATGCACTTCAGCTGCCATAATAATATATTTGGGCTGAGAGATACCTGCAAAAATTACAGTGTGACATTGACAGCAGCCATAAGGTGGAGGAGGTTAATTAGAAGGAAGTCAAAATACTTTTTTTATGCTCAGTAAATCAGATAGTACGTGACTACAGTAAAAGGGATAGAGTAAAACACATGGTAATGTTGTGACTGTATGTAGTGAATTACATTGCATTTGTTAGTATAGGCTAGGCTGTTTATAAGGAAATTTCAATCAGAAGAATCTCTAGGCTCAAATTACAGACAACTCTGATTTGTGAAAGGTTCATATTATAGATTTTTGAAGTATCAGTATTGCCTGATGTTGCAATATAAAAATTTTTGTAGTGACATGCCCTGCTGATTGTCAGTTTGCATTATGACGCTGTATTTCAGAAATCACAGCCCCATCTAACCTCCCCACTTTTCCATTTATGGAAAGCAAATGGGCACTGAATAATTCCAGAAAGCATGAATTTCAAAGGGTCAGGAACTTGGAAGCAATTTTAAAATTGTTGTTTCATGGACTAAATAGTTAGAACTGTGACTACTTAAACTGGGATTTTAAAAAGGAGAGAACATGTTTCATTTCAAGAACTCAGTGTAATAAATAGTTTATAAAATATTTCCACCTTTATTTTATACAAATAAATCTAATGAATTATAACAATAAGAAAGAAGTTCATTAAAAAGCCTCTCTGTATACCATAGCTATCCCTCTCAGTCTTTAAATATTTTATGTAACAGTCATGAAGTTGTTGTTGGAAGTATGTGAATTCTGCATGTGCTATCTAAATAAATACTTTGTGTATACTTTTAAGTTCATATTTGTGTTGAGACTAATATACTGCAACCTTGAGCACAGTGGGAGCAATGTGAATCAAGGGAGCCATCAACCAGGCTGATTAGACTGCCCACTGAGCACAAGTGATATCAAAACAGGCAAGTTTTGGCCAGCATTACAAGCAGAATGCAGCAGGAACTGCAGGCATGTTATACAAAGTGGGATGCTGTTGGCACTTCTAAAATAGCAAGATGTAGCAAAAATGGCCCAATCACCCCAAAATGTATCTCTGAGTGATCAGTGGTTCTCATGGGAATGATGGGACACTGCTAGTGGAATTGAAAACTAAATCACAGCCTTCACTGTTCACACAGTTATGGATGTACATGTTTATATATAATCTGTCCACATATCTGTCAACATTACTATTCATGACTGCTGTGGCACCTTGGTATGCTGGTGATATTTCAGTGAAAGAAAGCAACATGGTTTTCTTTCTTAGGAAAGAATTGTATCTGCATGTAAACAGATTTGCAAAATCTGTTTTTGCAAATCAGATATCTGATTTTAAGATTTGGTTACTAACTTCTCCTCAACATGAAGCTACTTAAAATGCCAGCACTGTATAGCATGCAGTCCAGTGTCCATCACTTTGTTGTATCACTTAAGGAACATATTCAATTCAACAGTTTATTATTTTAGAGAGATAGCTTTCGTTCCCTCATTTTTACACATGACGACTTTTAAAAAGAGGAAGTTAAAAAACAGAAAAAGAAAAGGTACTTAGGAAAATTATCCAAACATTTTAAATCTCCTGCTTTGAATAAGACTTTTAAGTCTTTCAGTTTTGGGGAGGCATCATCTACTGTTTACAACAATGAAATGCTTTTCACAGTTTTTAAAAGTGCTTTGTTCCTATCCCTACAATAGACAATGTTTGTGTCAAAATACATGCGAAATGAGAAAAATTTTTGACATTAAAAATAAATTTTAAAGAGGATTCACCACTTGAAATTTTGGCAGTTTGAACCTGCCCCCTCAACTATCATAACTGACCTTCATGAGGCCTTAGTGTTATGTACAGCTACAAGGAGTTGCAATTTCAATATAAACTTGAAAACAGATGACCATCAATGAGGAGAATTTTGTGGACTTCTTGGGAAATCTATCAGACTCTTCCTGCCTGGAGCTAATTCAAGCTACTGGCCCCTTCAACAAAGCAAATCAAATCAAAACTTGTTGTTTAAAATAATTTCATTCTGCTTGGCCATAGTACAGGCTGCTGTTCTTGGGGAGTTCCTCTTCATAAACATCAATTTCCTAAACCCTAAGTCTTTAGTCAGAATTCAAATGAAGTATGTCCACAGTAAATCATAGTATATCATGCTTTTTGAGTGTGAGTAAAACATATTTACAGACTACATGATATAGTTCTGCTGCTGAAGGCTCAGCAACTTGGATAACTTCTTCCCATTTCTCCACATTGCCATGATCCCATGGCATTCTCATAAGAAAAGTTATTTTGCTTCAGTTCAGCAGTGTTTGTTCACAGCCCTAACTGTTGTTTTTCATATTCTGAATATAAAACTGTTCTGATGGATATATTTATGCTTTATGAAACCAAAATGTCAGTGGCCTTTGGTCCAAGTAATAAAATCAGCTCTTACACAGAAACAAGCAGTACTATTAAGATTTTAAACATCATCATAAACTATCATAAGTCACTCAGTACATCATCTTCAGGTACAAGATCTTTTGGTCTGTTCTACCCAACATCCATCAATCAAAGTTTATAGGCTCACAAATTGCTTGGCCAACACTCAGTAGTTATATTTTAGCCATATCTATACTGCAAATAATGTCCACAGAGAAAACACAAGGTAAATGCCTGGTGTTTGATGTGGTTTGCTTTCTTAATTTATCAACAAAATTGATGTATTTCCCTCTTTGTTGATGTACTCACTTCTTGGATGTAGGTGTTACAGGTGCATCCATATCTTCTGTGAAGGCTTTTCTGTTATTATGTCTCACTCTCACATAATGATCATAACTGAATCTAAATAAATGACATATTAGTTCTGCTTCTTTTGCTTCATGAGTTTTGTACATTTCAAATTTAGCAACTTTTTCTTTTCAAGCTGTGCACTAGAATAGTATAGTGATTTATCTTGATGGCAAGAGTTACAGGAAAGGCACATAAAAATGAATTTTCTACTTTCTTTGGCCAGTATTGTCTCAAGTCAGCCCTTTTACACAAGCAAGAAATTTCTGAAAAAAAAAACCAAAACTAAACCTTGTCCTATGTATGGACATATATAGATGACTGAAAACTTGAATTTCATATTACAATCATGATAAGAATTTGGATTCTGCATCTATTACAAAACACACTAGGTCAAGGGCAATGCATCAGAAGAGATGTCCCTACCATGCTTATGATCCAGGTTCAAGGAAAAGAAAGTTGTTGCTGTAATTATGTGAATAGTATCACCTCAAGTGTACCAAATGGGAAATTGTCCCAAACCCCTTCTTTTTTGTAGTTACTATTTTAATATTCATTCCATGTTCTGTAAAATCTTGCACTATAATTTTAGTTTCATTTCATTCATCAGAAGTATTTGTTGCTTTCTTTCTCAAAACCTCCCCCAGGTCTGTATTGCTCTGTGGTTTAGTAAGTATGTTAACCAAGAATCAGCACAGTTCATAAAGAATCATCCCAGCACTGTCATACAATTCATACATCATCAATTACTTGCACAGGCAGAGTGAGCAGTGCTCTTTATTAAGCTACTCTGAAATAAAATACCTTTAAATTTTAAAAATGTGATCACTTTCTGAGCACAGGGTATTTCAAACTCTTCCTTTCAAATCCCCAGCCCAAGACTCTCTCATCTCTCAAGGATAACCAAATAGTTAAAGCGGTACTTGGAATAATAAATTCTTAGATAAAGCAAGCATAGGAGAATATTTTTATTCTTAATAAGTCAGTTTATATCTGTCTGCCTCATATTTCAAAAACAGTAATTTGCTTTATTAAGACTGGTGTAAATAGACTTCTACATTGCTGTTGGTTTTGTTGCAATTAAATGACCCACTCTTTCTCTTAAAATTATCTTGTAGCCAAGTATTCAATTTTTTTACCTTGGATTCCCAAACTAACTTTTCATTAGATACTTAGGTTTGATAAGTATGGTCTCCATGCTAAGACAGAAAAGAGTAACACTGGCAAAGGCTCTCAGCAATCCATAGCAGCAATGAAAACTCTGAGGCATGCAGCTATAAAAGGAGTAAGGCAGTTCTGCAGTGAATGTAATCTCTAACCTCTCCTAAAATAATCACATATAAAAGGTGTAAGTGGTCACATTGTGGTTTCTAGTGTCAATATATTGGGAATATTTATTTAAAACTGGAGAAAAGTAGATGTATGAAAAGGTAGATGATTTTTGATTTGTGATTCATCAAAAAGATATTTTGAAAGGAAATGGAAAATCAATTTTATTTTTTTAGAAATCTCTTCGAAAATCATAATCTAAACATGAAGTCAGATGTTGGTCTTTGAAAAAATATTTAGCACTTCTTAAAATGTTTCTTTTGTGCCCTATGGGTCAGCATAAGTTAGATTGGTTCAGAATAAAGTAGCATGAAACTGTGACTGTAGTTGTAATGTTCTTCCTGAGCTCAGCCAGCAGGGAAAAATAAAATGCTTATATCTAGAACGTGTTTAATCATCTTCTTGAAATTATATTGTGATTCAGTAAAAGGACTGCTAAATTTAAAGGTAGAAGGCACCATTGGTTCCTTTAGTTTGGTCTCCTGGCTAAATAATTATTTTGCTGGGTAGCAGCAGTGAAAATACAGTTGAAAATTTCAAAATCTTCCTAGAGAAACAAAGACTGCTTTCTTTATCTTGATGGGATATATAGTGGAGACATATTTTCAAGACTGATATATCTTGAGAATCTTTCTGTCAGTAAGTGCTGAATTTACACAATTACAAGAAAATTTGTAAAGCTCTTACTTTTCAAGCATTTCATACTTCAATTTAGTTAAATAATAGAAATAATTGGAATTTTAAAATTAATGGCACGCTGACAAATACACTGACATTTAATTCTGTATAGGTTTACAAAGAACATATGGGTCTAATACTTTGGCTCACAATTCATTTGTAATGAAATTGTTTGGCCTAAATAATATAATATTATTTATACTAATATTTAATTATAATATATATTATATACTTTAATATATAGTTTTATAATATAATATTATTTATATTAATAAAATTGAATTGGAAAGAAAACAGTTTATTTAGAGTAATTAATACTTTTAAAAAGTGGGTTAAACTTTTTAATAAATATATATTTCGCCTGGTTTTCTCCTGTTTAACAAAATATATGATAAGTGAAATGCTAAGCTAACAGACAGCTTAGCAATTCTTTATTTTCCTGAAAAGAAATCTACTTAATGAAAAGAACAAGCAGCCAAAATAGTTCTCCATTTCTTAGGATATACAAAATGTAAAAACCAAATATTTTACTAGGGATCCCTATGTGCAAATGAGGCTATTTATAATGTATTTCATAAATGCTAATTTCCTTTGTAAGTCTCTCAGACTGATTAAGCACTGACTTTGGAGTGACTTATTGTATGCTTAAGTTAATTACATCCACAAATATTTGCAAAATCCAAGGAAGAGGTTTTACCTGATATTATTAGCAAAGGCAGCAGGATCTAACCCACTGTTAACTTTACTTAGTAAAACTACATATATTGTTTCTTTGTTTTCTTTATATATATTTTACTGATAGACAATGGGTAATGGGATAAAACTTTACTGTGGAGAAAATAACCCATTTAATAGATAAGACTGGAAACATTACAAGAAACACTGCTTTGATTTCTGGCCATTCTATCCATGTATCAAATAAGCTAATTCTATCACAGCTAACATAAATATGCACAAATTGTGTGCTTTAGAAACAGTATTGACTCTTTGGTAGAATCTCTATTTTAGAAATCACTAACACTTTTTATTGTTTTTAAAGTGTGTAAATATCAACTTTGCAAATCATATCCTTAGGAAGGTCTCAGACTGTAAAGATTACAAACACCTTTGCATTTGCTTTGAAAGGTCAGTGCATGTAGGTACCTTGTGTTAACAAAAGTGTCTGTCACTCAAACATTGCCCACGCTTTTAAAAGCTATTCTCAAAGCAGAAAAAGTAGAATTTTTTCATTTACTCTTCTCTCTCTTTTATTTGTTTGTTTGTTTTCTTTGATTTTTTTCCTCTGGTTTTTATCTTCTCTTTGTCTTCCCCTCTTTTTTGTTCGTATTTTGGAAAACAAAACAGTGTTTGATTATTGACTCGGTATTCAGTAATAACCACATTTACATGTAGGGTTCACCACTCAGATTAGTTTTATTCCTGTTCATATAAACATAGGTTATTGATAAAGACATCAATAGGCCTAAACCATTCCCAGTACTACAAGACCGGACACTGATTGGGACATGAGTAAAGCAAAAGAAAGTGCAAACAGTCAGAAATAACTTTCAATTTAATAAAGAAATCCATGATCAGCAAAAGGCATTGTTTCTGGATTCCATCCCTGGGATGTGAAGTGGAGATGAGTGATCTTGTGGCCGAATTGAGTATCTATTCTTTTGCTATTGGCCATTGGACAGTCACAACACCTTCCTAACCTGTAGATTTTTAATTCTTGTTCTAGAGTGCCTAGAGGCAGTGTTTGAGAAAAGTTGTAATTTTAAGTAGATGGATAATAGCAACACATCATAGTCAAAATATTTTTTTCAGAAATCAACAGGTATGAAAGCCAAAAAAATAGTTGCTCCCAGATCTCAGTCTCTGCATTTCTCTCTCCTTTCTCACAAAAGAGTGGAGCTGGAACATTCTTGTTTCTCTGTGATACCATGGACCTCATTTATGCAGTGATGCAGGTTGGTCTGAACAGCTACTGCTCAAGCACTTTCCTTTCCTGAAAAAGATGGCCCTGAAGTATTTAATCTTAATTTTTACAGTTCCTGTATAGGAAGATCTTCATGTGGACTTGTAAGTTAGGAGTGTTTTCAATTTCCATCCTTTTATTGATATCAGGCCAGAGAAAGAGAGCACTGACAGCCTGTCTTGAACAAATGGTTCAGTAACTCTTTCATGTCTTTCATGCTGTCTCCTGCAGGTCTTTGAGTCTATTGTCATGACAGAGCAAAAGGAATAAAATCACCAAAAATTACAACAGTTCTCATGTCCTTTCATTTGAAAGTAACATGACTGTAGTAGAAAAATTAAAAATATCACCAAGAAACTGATGAAATTGCTGGTCTTTCTTTGACCCCCAGTTGGACCTGAAGTGTTTTAGGAAATCCTCAAAACCAAATTAGAAAGAACAGAGGTAGAACAGATATACAGCTGTGATGCAGCAGCACCAAAGAGCCATTAGCTGTGCAGTGCCTCAGCCCCCCAGCCCTCCCAGATGAACAGGGAAGAGAATCAGATGAGGAAAAGTAAAAATAATCATGGCTTTACATAGTTTAATAAACAAAGAAAGAAGAAAAAAAATTAAAAATTATGCAAAAGCATTCACTTGCCACCTCCCAAAAATGCACTGATGTCCAACCAGGCACTGTGGAGTTGCTATCTATCCAGACTGTCCCTCTATTCACTTTTTATAGCTGAGCATGATATTATAAAGTATCCCTTTGGAGCATGTCATCAGCACTGCTTCAGTTACAAATCCAGAACACAGCACCATAAGGGTTCCTCTGATGAAAATTAACTCTCCCCAAGCCAGGCCTAATTTGGCATTTCAAAGCAAAAAGTTTAGATGTTTTTTGGTAACAAAGTGGTTAAAAAAAATAAAATCCCATAACCTTATAACTTTTATGCATGAGTACTGACATTCTTCTAAAATCTGACCAAACTTTGCTTTCTTTTCCAGAATCATTGAAACAATTTTTCTTTCTGAATACCTGCAGGAACAATAGCCAGTGCTATGGCAGCCACCTATACCTTGTAAGACTTGAAATAAGACTTGAAGTTACTAAATATTGCCCTATAACTTGATTTGGGTTATTAAACCTTAAGGGGCATTTACTTCATCAAAGCCCATAGGGAGCCCAGGGAGAATACAGGGTAATGCTGTGTGTGTCACACAGTTTCAGAATGACTTTGCTACTGGTGTCTTGGCTATTGTGAGCTCAAGTTTTTCTTTCTTTGCCAGGCTGTTGGGCTTCTGGAACCTTCTCTCCCAAAATACTCCCCGGTGCTGTGCACGGTCAGGTGCTACACCCAATGATGTGCCCATCTTGTGCTCTAATCCCTGGACTCAATGTCCTGGTTCCCCAGTCTATGCTGCAAAGGTGCCTTTTTTGAAAAACGCTCCTCTCCCCCACACTGTGACTCTGCAGTTGTTGGCGATGTCTTTCTGTGAAACTCTTCTTTAAAACAGAAAGGGTGAAAGTAACTTTTGTTTTAAACTTTTAACAAACAAATTTTAAAAGCTTGA
The DNA here is from genome assembly GCF_037042795.1 of Molothrus aeneus. Taxonomy (NCBI): domain Eukaryota; kingdom Metazoa; phylum Chordata; class Aves; order Passeriformes; family Icteridae; genus Molothrus; species Molothrus aeneus. Next base: position 103,102,067 of record NC_089648.1, read on the forward strand.
TAATTATTGTGGGTCTCCACTTTTTTTATCCTACCCTATGTCACTTTAGCTTTCTGGGTTTTGCACAGAAATTGATTTGTGTAGTGAGGAAGTAAAAAACATTTTAAAAATTGCTTTCACTGAAAATCTATTTGCTAAAGCATTTTCTTCTTCAAAAAATGCAATTTTTGGAGAAAAAAATTAGTTTTTTAAAAAATGGACAGCTCTAATTGTGACTTTGGAAGCACACTGAACAATATATGGAGGCAGACTTCTCGGATTATATGTGCTCACTCAGTTCCTATCCAGCTAAACTGGTGACACTGCACAACTCCTCTTTTCTCAAAGCCACCTGTTCTAATAGATTTCCTCAAAAGGTCTCTCACTCTTTCTCTCTACCTGTGTAGAAGTTGACACAGGCTTCTCATACTCAGAATTAGCAGGCTGTGCTGACAGAATTGAGTCAGCACAACTTTCTTGGTGCTCTAATGCAGATTCCTATACCTGCTAATAGCCTGGGTCAACAGATGAGCCCCATGTTCCTCTGCAGGGGCATAGATCGTACTATCCTGATACAAATGTCAGATATATTGCCAGACCCTTAGTTCCTTGGCCAGAGTGCTCAGGGAAATAAATAAGGCAGTGACCTAAGCTATTGTTTATGAGTCAGGTCTTCATCATATACTGGATATTATTGTACATGAGAAATAACAGCACGAGCAGCAAGATCCCAAAATTTTGCAGTGTGGTGGCATTTACCACATGGTGTGTTAAAATATAATGAAAATATATTATGTTATGAGATATAAAGTAATGTCAAATAGAGGAAAATGCAAGCAGGCTCCTGACTGAATAAATCAGGGAGAATACGCAAGGCAATAAATTCCAGTCAGTTTCCTCGCTATGTGGGCAAAAGGGGATTAAACAAGACAGTGGTTTAAATTTATAGTAGCTCTTATTTATGAGTCAGGCCTCAATCATGTATCAGAGACACCGAGCCTATAATAATGGCACAAGCAAAACAGAACTGGCTCTGGGAGGGCAGATGCCTTCAGGACAAGGAAGTGTGCTGCGATGTAGAAATCGAAAATGAAGGCAGAGAGGCAGGAGATCTGAACAAAACCTCCACCTTATTTCCCTGATATGGAGGGCAGTAATACCAAGATTTTAGTCTTCTGCTGCCTGGCTTCCTTACCTCTACCTCTCTGAGTTCCTCCCCTTCCCCATCACCACATTTTTTATTTTCTTCATACAGTGTGAATCAGGAAAAAACCAGAAGGGCTTTCTGCCGAGTCCAGAGTGTACGGGGAGCTGGAGTTGCTCCTTTGTCAGCTGTCTCACCAGAACAGCTCACTTTCTCCCCATCCTCTACATACTTGTGACAATCTTTTATAATTGAGCAAAGTATACAAAAAAAAATTGCCTGTCATTTGCTTGTATAAAAAAGGGATACACATGTAAAGCAGCAATGTCTCACAAAAAAGGTGGGATGATAGTAGCTACCAAATTAAACATGAGCTTGCTTTGTGATCCGAGATGAAAAATCCACTACAATTTTTGGCGGTGTATGCAGAGTCATCATATCAGATTGGCAACACACGTCTCTCTGCAAGCCACTGAGTGAGCTCCAGCCACTTTGGTACAAGGGAGATGTCAAAACAAACTGGTGGGAATTTGAAGCGGAACACTCCTTTCCCCTCTCCTCCCTTCACGCCTACCCGCCTCCGAACATCTGACGAGGCTGGAAGAGCTGCTACATCCGGAGCCTTTTAAATATAGAACTTGTGAATGGTTTGTACTGATTCATATATGCATCACTGACATGGTGCTGGCAGCAGCAGAGCGATGAGTGCAGCATAAAATCTATGTGAAAGAGAAGAGGATATAACTTTTTGTTTATGTCAGTCAGACTTTGGTTCAGTAGATACTGGATGGTTAAACTGATTTTATATGTGGGACATGGAGCTGAGCTATATTAGGAGTATTTTTGCCAAAAAGTTATTGTCTAAATGAAAACCAGTCTTTCAAGACTGACATGTGCTGCTGATGTGTACCAGTTTGGCATGATTTTTTTTTTCATTAAAGGTTTCTGAGATGCAGGCTAGAAAGTCCAGTCAGGAAACAGGACAGTCTCAGAGCTCCTCACAATCTAATGGTCCAGCTGACTTGGGACGTAAGAGGGACCAAATCAATTTCTCTGCATCTTGTTCACCATGGTGGTTTGCATTTCATCTTCCACAAGATGAAGGTGAAATAGTGCTCAGCCCTGATTTCTCTGTCCTGTTGCAGACTTGCTCTGCAAAAGTAAACACAAGGTGGAGTCTCCAACCAAACAGCCTTTGGTTATTTACTGAAATGGAGGATACACAAGTTTAACCTCTTGGGCCAGTAAAAGTTAATTTATGCAGAAGTTTGCAGTTCCCCTTGAAAGAGAGCCATCCCAAAATAGCCAAGAACAGTGGCTGATACACATGAGAGAGAAACAGATAGATGCAAAAATTATGTGAGGTGAGGTGATCTAGTTTCCCCTACAACAGACATGGGAGCTTGAGGTACTTAGGGACATTTCTCATATTCATCTTTCTTCATACTAAAGCTTCAAAAGATCTTAATTTTCATCCTAAATGGAAATGAAACCTTACAAATTTTCAGTATTCTTTCACAAGGGAAAATAACTGGGAAATTGCTACTACTTGGTTATTAGAAGCATTAGAAGTTGTAACAAATATTTCAGAAAGAAAAGAGATAGTGATGGAAAAAAAAAGTAACTAGAGTAAATGTCTGTATATACCACTTGGGTTGCTGAGACAATACAGTATCTTTGCTGTGCAGGTTGGACAGAGGGCTGGGGACAAAACTAAGAGCATTTTATTGATGGAGGATGGGCAGAAAGCCTCAAAATATTTTTTCTTAATTCCTTTTGTTTTGTTGAAGGGTCCACACCTCTAGAAATGTATAAGCATTCTATCTTAATTCTTCAAGCTGAAATACTTTTTGAGTATAATCTCAGAGGAGAGCAGGGTTTAAATTGAAGGGAGAAAGAAGCAAATATTTTACATTCTATAGCATTCCACAGAGATAGAAATGCATCATGGCCATGGTTTTTCTCAGATTATGTGTTATTTTCTAGTGCTGTTATGTGTTTTACAAGACACAATATTGATTTAATGCAGTAGTTGGTTCTCTAGTTGGTTCTCTTGTTGTGCCTTCTAGGCACTATTCATTAAACAAAAACAGAAAAAAAAAATCCAACCCCAAAAAAACCCCTCATACTTAGCAAACAAAAAAGTATGTCTTATGTATGTGTGTACGTATATATATGTCTATATATGCAGTACTGACCTGTTTCTAGTATTATAGGCTATGGCTTTTACTCTACCAGTACAAGTGAGGGGCAAGCTGAGACAAATAATTCTCAGAAATCTGCAAAATGCCTCTCTCAAGTCTCTTCAATTTACAGGTACTCTGTTAGTTGTTTGGGATTTACTAGTAAGTACTGAGAACTTGATAGGCAAAATTACTTCAGTTTGTGGAAATTGTGCTTCTCTGGATACTGACCATCACATGATCTGTTCATTCCTAATGGTTTGGGGATCATATTCTTCATGATTATGACTCATCTGTTGTGAATCTTTCGAAATCCAAATTGCCTCCTTTTCATCTGTGAGGCAATAGCATAGCCTAAAAGTAAATTTTTTTCTTGCCCTTCTGAACTAGGATCTCCTTCACAACCTTTTCAAATAGCTCAAAGCTTAAAAGAGCAAAAGTAAACATATTTTTCTTACTCTTTAACTGTATTTATTTTTACATTGTCTGCTACCCTGCCTGCAGCACTGCTGGTGTTCCCAGAGCTCATGAACCTATTTACTTTCCATCCACTGCTCTCTGAAGAAGGCTTTGTTCCTGTCTATCACAGTGGGGAAAAGTGTTCACAGCTTTTTGGGTCTTATTGTAGCAGTTGCAAGTAGACAAGAAATAGAAACAGGCTCAGGACATCTAGGTCTGAGGGTGGAAAGAGGTGATTCCTGAGGTAATTTCAACTTTCAGGATCAAACACTTGGATGAGACTTAGACAGAACTTGATGAGGCAGCTGAGAAATACTGAAAAAGTTATTAGGAGATGAGCCTCAACTACCATTCTGCAATTTGCAGAATAATTATGGGAGTTTTTTAGGGTTTTGGGTTTTTTTATCACTGTTGTAGGTTAGTTGGGTTGGTTTTGGTCTGTTTGTTTTTGGTTTTTTTGTTGGTTTTTTGTTGGTTTTTTTTTGTTTGTTTGGTTGGTTGGTTGGTTGGTTTTTTTGACTGGAAAAGGAATAAGAGAGGAAAACTGGAGGAAAGAGAAAGAGAGTTTAAGTTCTGTGAGATACTCATTGTAACCTCTTGGGAAGTTTAAAATACATTAATTTTACTGAGTTTAGTCTTAGAAATTCAATGAAGATGCTAGAATGAACTTCTGAAGTGGCCAGGGAAACCCAGGAGCAGTCTTTCCTGAGGAAAAGGGGATTACTAAGGAGACATTCTGAAGTCTGTGGGCAATCTTTGTGAGCTTCATCTGTCACAAATGTTGCATGTCTGATATCATCTTCTGTCACATTTTATTTCATTTGTTTACAAACTGGATTATTTTTTTCCTCTCAAAAATATGTCCAGGGAATATCCTTCCAAGTGTTCTATCAAACAGTTGACCTTGAAAATGGAATAACTTGCAAATGAATAGAGAATAAAATAAGACAATAAAAGCATCTTTAAAAATATTTTTTTATCTCTTTTTGCTCATTCAAGCCATGATGTCAGTAGGGTGTCTGAGCAAAAGAAATGGTCTGTTTCTACATTTGCAAGAACAGACTTGATTATTGCAATGAGTTTTATAAGCTTTTTTCCTAGTGGAAAAAAAAATGTACCTAAAAATATTGTTTACCATCTAGTCTTTTTTTATTTTGTTTGCTAAATGGAGACAAGCAGTTACCTTGAGGAAGAAGCTTTTCATGTCTGTTTCTGCAGAGTGCAGCATCACAGGGACAATAGGAGCTTGTAACTAAGGCATTGACATTACTTCAATACATTGAAAAAATAATGCTTTCCTCCCTGACTTAAAGATCACACATTCTTTCATGAAGCACTATCAAAAATATCTTTTTGCCAACTTACATAGGAAAGCCTTCTTGCCATCTTTCCCCACTGAAGAAATTATAGCATGTGATTTACAAACTAAAGGAGCACCTCCATCTTTGATGAGACAGTTTCATACCTTCTAGGTTTATTTGAAAGCTCAAATGGCTTGAGCTAGCCCAGCCCTATATCCACAAAGACTTAGCCATGACTGTAACCAACTCACATTTTCCAGAGCAGCACGAGGGCAACATGAGCCAACAGCACTTCCCTCTTGTGTGACTGCTGCCACAATGGGCTGAACGGGCAGCTAGGCACGGGGAGGAGAGGAGCCTGGACCAGGGAAGTTTTAGCCAAGGAAGGCTGCCTGGCATCATGAGAGGAGTCTACATATCTGCATAAAGAGAACAGGCTCTCTGCTTGACAACACAGTGTAGTAAATCATGATTGCAAGTGCTGTTTGAGCAGGGTCAAGGTTTGCTGAGGGTAGTGAATCCACAACTAAAATTAACTCGGCTGCCTTCCCCAAGTGTCCCACATTCTCATTCTACTAGACACATTTTGACAGTCCGTGCTCAGTGTTAACTAATTTTATGCAAAGCAGTAAATTTGGAAAAAATATATTCCATTTCACAAAGTTGCTAACTTATGTAGAATTCAACAGACAATTCAGTAGTTTTTGCAAGGTAATCTCAGCCAATAAAACTTTTTCCCCTGTCTATATTGATCTTTTTTTTTTTTTGTTTTGGAGGATGAAGACAGTTTTACAAAGAATAGCTTCTTTTCTGAACAATTTCTGTATTAGCCAGTGAAGAAGTATGCTGAAGCTGGTCTGAATTTGCATTGTTTACATGCAGGATGTACATATTTATGTGTGCTTCGTGCATTTTTTCATTTAAATTTCTCTCTTTTCCCCTCACTAACTCCTTTTATCATAGCATGTCCTAAATGAAAGGCAAATACAATTAGTCATCAATCAGCTTGTATTTCTATGGCATCTGTCTCCCTGATATCTAAGCATTATTTAAGTTTATGTTGAATTTTGTGTTCAGATTTGCCCATCCTTGCTAGAAAGAAGCATGAGGCGATTTCAAGAGCAATTTACAAGGAGGTTTTTTCCTCCTCGGTATGAGAGCAGCAATTCCTCTGATTCACCGGTTGACAGGAGCACATCACTCTGGTGCTCAGATCAGTGCACGAGCTGCCCATCGAATAGCAGATCAAGTTTAAAGTCCTAAGGGCAAATTCTGCTGTCAGTTACACAGGTGAACATGTAACTATAAGAGCAGAATTTGGCCCCTAGTCTTGATCTTCAAGTCTCTCAGTGGGAAACTTGATTACTGTGTTTAGGACAAAGTGTACGAATGCTTTGTAAAGAGCTTGATACACACACACACCATGAGACACAAGACTCTTTTGCTGGTTACCTTTTCATAGCATTTGTGAAGTTCTTGAATTACAGCAGCTCTTAGGCTGCGTGTTGTACTATTGCATTCATTTAAAGAAGAATCATTTTCCTTGAGCTTTGATATTCAGGACTGTACATGTGGCACTGATAAAAGCTTCAATGCTATATTTTCATGAAAGCATAAGATAGGAAAATAGAAATGTGAATAAACATCCAGTCTCTATGATAATATGCAGTTAATTTTTTTCCTCCCTCTTCCTTCTCCTTTCACCAGACCTACCAAACGTTGTCCCAGTTTCTTTAGCACTTGAAATGGTCTAAATGGTCTGGATTGCAGTATCACTTAATAACATGTTTCTGCATATCCTTCTGATGGAAGCTGGATAAAGACAGAAATATAGGCACTCTGTTTTGTGTAATTTAAAATTTCCCTAAATGCCTCATTCTTTGGGGTTCATTTTAGCTTCATCTAAATGCTTGAGTTCTAATTAAATGCTTCCTCCCAGGACATGACTTCATCCACAGGAGCAGCACAAGTGGGCCAGAGGACAACTCACAAGTAGAACACGCTTAGAAGCCTGTTGCAGTTTCAGTGTGGCTCTACTGTAGTGCTTCTTTTGCTTCTTTTGCTGCCTTTTTTTTTTTTCCCTTCCTGACAGTGTGAAAGACAGGCTTTTCTTCATGTTTTTCCCAGGGGCTCCATGAAAATAAGCCAACAATTTCTGGATTCAATGTCTCACACTGCAGCCGTGGGGAAGTGGGGGCTCTCAGATTTTTCAGGGATGGTTTCCCTGCAGAGTGAAGACTGGCGCTGGATCCCGGTTCTTCCGCAGAGGACCCCAAAACTCCACGCAGACCTTTGTTTCCCTGCCCCAGCTTCTCATAGCTCTGGTCAAACGCTCGATCAGAGCGGTGTCCACCAGATGGCAGCATGCCATATCGAAAATCAGTCACTTAAATCACTATTTAGGCTTCTCTTTTTTTTTTTTTTCCTTTTTTTTTTTTTTCTCCCCAAGATGCACCATTAAATTTAATAAAAACTCATGATTTCAGAAATTCAGGCTCTGCACTCCAGATACATCAGGTGCTGACCATCTCAAGAGGAGCCAGTGGGTGGGAGAATGGCACCTTAATGTGTTGCCAACACTTCCAGCCCCCTTTTGGGATTGTGGAGAAGATTAAAGAGACAGTGGGGCAACTGTTCCTCCTCAAGGTCTTCGAGGGGTGCCTCTGCTCTTTGAGGCTGCTGCTCGGTATGTGCTTTGACACCACAGCAATGAGGACAGCATGAGTGGCTGCAGGCTGTGAGAGCTCGAAGGACCCAAAGTGCCACTGAGTGCTCCCAGCCAGGGGCACTTCCCATCAGTTGGTGACCTGAGCAGCAAGCAGACCCAGTGGGATCTGACTGCAGCTGTCCTGAAGGACCTGCTCCTTGGTGCCAGGATACTGCTGGCAGATGTCAGCAGGCAGGAAAGGTCCAAACTCCTACTGCAAACAGGAGCCAGGCAGAGCTGGCAAGCCCAAAAGAGAGTTTCAGAGCAGACAAGAGGCAGGAGGAGACACTTTGCACTTAGATATACAGATATGTGTGTGCAGGAAGGGAAACCACCTCTGCTAAAATTTGCCATTAACAATGTTAAGAAAATGACCACAGTGTTTCTGTAGGCTTCAACGTGGCAATGATATTTGCAGTACCACCAGATCATAGATATGTTAAATCATGAGAGTGGTCATTTTCATCATGAACATTGATTCATAGTTGCATAACTAATCATGACAACTTTATTAATTGCTTATTACCAAGGGTTTTCTCTTTTATTAGAGAACAAGTGACTTCCTTCCCTTGTAGTGGTGTATATTTCTCTGTGTGATAGAGATTAATGCGTGAAGCTTTGCAGGAAACTGCCTCATTGATTTTGTTGCCTTTGTATTTGTCTTCCTTAGGTGGCTTCCAGTAACATAGATACAGGGGATGCAAAGAATTTCACTGGGACATTAAATTCTGCGCTTATGGCAACTTGAGTTTTGGGCTTTATTTGGAAACCCTGAGAGCAATATGTCCATTTTTCTCTGTTGTAATTTTCCCTTCAGTTTTATTGACTTATTAAAAATTGCGTTGTTAATTCAGATCTAACAGTATGTTATGGCAAGTTATTTCAACCTGTATTCATTTTGCATAATGTATAATTACCATAATGTACTCCAGAACACTTCCTATAGCTTTTTGCAAGGCATATTTTTGTATGCATGTTTGTAATCTAATGTACTTTTGCACGAGGCTTCACAAATTTTGCTGTCATATATGTCTCTGTGTGCATGTATGCATTTTAGACATACTCAGGAAAATTTCTGTTGTTAGTGTTTAACCTTATGACTCCACTGTGTGTTGAATGAACAATTATTAGAGGACCATTTCACCCTACACATTAGTAGCATATATTGCATTCACTGAACCTAAGAAGAAACTTGACTTTAGATCCAAAAAACCGTCAGTAAGGAAAAGTCTGCTATCAGGACTTCTGAAAGCCTATAGCTTGGGGATAGTGTACATAAAAGAATGCAAGAGAGCTGATGGGGTACTTTTAAAAAATGTCCTGACAGAGTCAAGGTGATGGCCATTTTTAGCTGCCCTGCTATCCATCACCTCTTTCAGCCAGGCATACTCCATCATATGCAACAGCCTCATGAATTTATGCATCAAGCTGTGCAGCCAGTCGTGCCGAGGGCTCTGGTGACAAGTGAAATTGCTGTGCGCCTCATTTAGCTGTTTATTGCGCCTGAGTACGTGTTGCAGCTGTCATCTTACGATGGGATGATAGTGCTCGTTAATAGACAAGACAGGCAAATAATGATGGAGACTATAGCAAGAGATGCTCATCTGCCAATAGGCTCTCAGCAATATCACAAACATTCACAAAGTTTTCAATCAAAAACAACACTGCAAGAAAATACTGAGGCCAACATCTGTTTTTTTATTTGACTAGCGGTACAGATTAAACTTCTGAGAAACTGCAGCCCAGTCTGTCACATAACTTAATTTCTGGACATTTTGCCCCTTTTCTGTCTTTTTTAATGCCTTTTGAAAAGAATGATTAGTACATAGTTGAATAACCCAGCATATTCTTTCCACTTTTCATTAGTTACAACCCTGCCTGCTGCAACTAGAGCTCTTCCTCCTTCTGCGACCAGTGTGGCTGCAGTGCACCAGGAACTTTCTAGCAACACTTCACGGCTCTGCTTAAAGCTTTTCTTAAAAATTTAAGTTGCTTAATTGTGATATTGGCCATTAGTCTGCTTTTATACCTTCTCTGGGGGAAAAAAAAAATCCAAAATAAAACCAAAACAACCAACCAAACAAAAAAAAATTCCGACAAACAAAACAAACTCTGTTTTAGTGGCATGTAGAATAATTTCAATAGAAAAAAATACCACCTGGGAGGCCCACACTTCTTTCTGTGAGAAGCAGATATGATGAATGCAAAATCACCTTTGTAAAATCCTCTCAGTAATGATGGTGCCATAGTCTGCTTTTCTCCTCTACATTAAAATTTGTGATGTGCTGCAATTTGCAACCTTTTTGTGGCTTGCAAAATTCTTTGCTCAAAGTAATAACTTTATAGGCTGTAGTATGAAATATTGATTTTCCTTCATAATTAAATCTTTCAATTAGAATGGGAGCAAAGGGTTAGTACATTTGATGTAATTAGAGGAATTATTTGTGTATGAAAAAACTTTATGTAAATCCTCCTGGAATTTTCTGGGGAAGACACTTTAAAACATTTTGTAAGTGTACTTGCTAGAGACTTTACTGCATATTAATCCACACTACCACTTAAAATAATACAAAGTATAAAATCGTGTCACTCTTGCACAAAATCACACAAAAGGTGCAATAAAATGTTTTTTGCGTAATGGACAATAACTCAGAAAAGGATTTTTGCAGGAATAAATCCTACAGAAAAAAAAAAACCAAAGGGAATGTATACTAGGTCTTCATGCAATAAATATTTTCCACATGTTGCTGGCATGTTTTCAGAGATTATTATTGCATAATAACATTTTTAGAAGAAAAAAAGCAAACCTGGAAAAGCAGCCACAGTTTGTAATGTAATTTATGTGTCCATTCAGTTGCTATCACTGTAATACTGAGTACACAAAAATGAATCTATGGGTGGTTTATGACACCTTGAAACCATATATGTCACAGGATGATCTAAAGCTGCTTTGCTAAGCGATAAACATTACCCTCATATTACAGATGAAGATAGTGATGAAAGAGAAATTTCTTTTTCCAAATCAATAGCAAATAAAATATACATGCTAGATCACTTCCTCTTGCAAAAGTCTAAGTAAGATGAGGAATCTATTGTGCCAGGACTATCCAGCCAACCTAGGAGCAGCAAGCCTAGGTCAGGGCTCTTCTAAGAGAGCAGGAGGCACCTGACATCCCCAAAACAGCTGCACAAACTATAAAAGCTGCCTGGAGTCTCCCTTTAGTGACCAAATAAAAGGAACCTGTGCATCATGCTCTGATGGCATTGCAAATGAACAGATCCTCTTGCAGCATCTGTTGCTCTTCTTTGGCTCCCGCCAGGTACTTTAAAATTAAAGCCTGATTTTTTTGAAAACTAAAGTGAAATCAGATAACCCCATCTGTACAGTCTAACCAGTATATAGCTAATGATATTTTACTAAGGAAAAGCTGAGACACAGAGGGAGGATGTGGCCTGATAGAGATCACACAAAAAGTTTGAATTAGACCTGGCTGTTTCCCACTGGTGCTTTCATTTCTATGAATAAACTCCATAGCATCTTTCAGAGTCTGGTCCCTCGCTGTGAGATGAATGAGTCATTTTTTTCCATCACAAGGAACATTAAAATAAATATCAAAAAAGTGTAACACTGACTGTACACTAACCAGCCAGGTTTTTAGTTTGCTGTTTTCTTGTCTTTTGTTTTTTTTTTTTTTCCTGAAACTGAGTTATCACAAGGGAAAAACTGGCATGTAATCCTGTGGCTTTGATGCCTATGTGTATATGGGCAGACGGTCTAAATGTGAGAAAACTTGTCATTTGAATGCTTCACTTCATGGTCTTTATTTTTACACAGAATTTGTCTGTGACTACATGTTTTGTATATGTAAATAAATATACATATAAATATACATATAGATAAATATAAACATGTGTGTATTTCCACATATGAGTTTCTGTGTCTATTTGTTATGATAGGAGTCTGACTTTGAGGCAGCATTTAAATGAGGGAGTCAACAAAGAAACAGATTTTGTAACCAAATGAGAACATGTTTTTGTGACATGTCTTTCCTGTCTGCAAAACGTATTTTCTCTGGTTAAAGAGGTGTCAGTATTTCTTCAAGGAAGACATTTTTGCTGCAAAAATGTTTGTCTGCTTTTCCAAAGCAAAAATGTAAAGGGAAATTTTGGTTTGAAGAGAAAAGGACAATTTTCCCAACAGAAGTGAAAGATGTGAGGCCAGTGCAACTTTTTTTTTCTATTTCCTTGTGTTTTAATCTTTCTCTTATTCATTTTACATTCATCTCTTTATAGTTATGTCTTCAATCTTGTTATAATATGCAGAGAAAAACAAGGAGTTGCAGAAAGGAAGGATGTAAGGAAAAAAATGTAAAAGAGAAATTAATTTTTTCCCCCATATTTTGGTAAAATAATTTTTTAAAATCTTGCAGAATAAATCCCTGTGGAAAATTTTTAAAACTTCTGCTTTTTTTTTTTTTCCATGCTTACACGTAATTGGGCAAATGACAGCTGATGACAGGCATATAGTTGTATGTGTGTATTGCACTATCCCAAGAAGATAACTACATTTATTATCCCTTCTATTCATTTACACCAGGTTTATGTTGATATGAATTCCAAATAATTATGCAATTAGTACCAATAAAAGCAAGAGAAGAATCTATTTCAATGAATATATCATTACTAACTGTAATTACATATAAAAATAGTATATGGGCACACATGCACACACATAGTAGTCTATTCTCATTTATGAAATGACATTGCAGTACAATATGACAAATCCATGTACAGTTTGTTTGTCTCTTCTAATTTGTGCTGAAATTATTGTGAAGCCAAATATAGTCTACCCACCACAGTGGTACTGCATTAAAAATAATCTTTCATTTGTTTTTGTCATTTACAGAGCTAATGGTCAGCAAATTTGTACATCCTGTCTTTTTTCTTAATGAAATGGAAAAGGGATGCATGCTACATAAAAAAGAAGTTTTATTAATGTTTCATAAAATGGTTGCTACAATCAAAGGAACTGCTATGAAAATTAAATTACTGGGCTGACTCTGAAAATCAGCATAATATGCTCTGTTTAATTCAGTCATGCTAAGATGTTAGATTCTCCTTCATTCTCTCAGCTTTCTCTCTCCTTCACCTGGGGGCATCTGCTGATGAGTCTCTTCTAGAGGTTGTTTAATGACTATTTTACAGCAACTGTCAGCTTTCTAAAGCCCAGTGGCACTGGGCGTCACTGTATTACCAGCCTTTTTACACAATTTGCTTGACTGTAAATCTGAGCTTTAAAAGTACAAGAAAAGCTCTTATTTGATTTAATGACTGGCTGACGGGGGTCGATTAATCTTTTTATGCTTAGATGTTTTACTCATAAAGGTCATCTCCTGTTTGTTTACTCTTTTCTTCTCCTCTTATGGCCATTGAGTACGAGGTGAGGAATTTTAAGTATCATGCAATTGGAGCTGAGTGGCTTGGAGGGTAATGCTGTTCCTGGGCAGGATTGTGTTGTATATAATTGATATCACAGGAAATCCCAAAGGCACCGTTCAGAATCAGGGCCCCATTGTTCTAATCACTGTATAAATTCCCATGGATACACAGTGCAATCTCTGGGATATGGATGATCTAATTTATGAGAAGGTGCAATGAGTGTGCTGTAATAATACAAAGGAGAGCAAGAAGGCAAGGACACCCAGAGAGAGGGACACGGAGATTTTCTGTATAGTTTTTAAGATAATGTGAATTATATAAAGTTTAATATAGATTCTCCTTTAACCACCAAGAATTTTCAACCAGGAAATAAAACTCTATGAATGCACCATAAATAACATTTCCAGAAGCACCAAATTTCCATTTTCTGAAGCGTCTTTGGTATTTGGGAGTATAGATTTCATCTATACTTAATACTGTACTTGATACTCAAGTACATTTTGCATAATGTTGCACATGTTAACAGAAAACCAAATCTTATGTTTAAAATCAGTTATGTTTCTTTGTCTCATTGAAAATCAGAGGAACTTAGGGGTACAAGTTTTCAAAAGCCTATAAATATGATAACCTGGCATCTTCAAAGCAAAATGATAGAGAGCTATTTATAGTCCGGCAGCTAAGGCAATGATTACTGGGACAAACTGGTAAAAAAGGTGCCTCTTCATACAAGACACTATTTTCTTTTCAACAGTCTTATTTTATCAATAGCACCAAGCTTTCTTTGATGTAAGAGGCTTGGTGGTATAATCTTTCCTTTTGCTTTTGGAATGGTGCAAGATCCTTCCTGACACTTCAGCAGGTTCCAGGAGAATATCACATAAACGGCTAGTTCCTCCTTTAACTTGGTATCTTATCAAATCTGCTGGTCTCGTATATAGAATTAAACCCACTCTTGACACTCAACTCATAGCCTTGCTGACATGTACCCTGCAAGTGTGAAAAAGTAGAATTGGCTGATCCTTCTATAGTAACTGAATTTTCATGCAACCAGTAACAGAGGTGAATTATAAACAAGTTTTTATCCTGTTGGTACTTAGAAGGTTTATATAATGATTTGTCATACCATTTAGAACATCACAGGTTACTGTGATGCCAGCACTGGAGAAGTCCTCAAAGCAGGACTCTTCCCTTGTTGTCAGTGGTTAGTTCTGCCATTGTGTCAGTAGGATAAAACATGATAGAGCACAAACAAGTATTACTGTTTGAAATGTCATAATGTTTTAGACCATATGTTTAATTAAAGTTTGCTTAATTCCATTTTTTTGACAAATGTGGTGTAGATAGATAATTGTGAGTGTTGAGGAGAACATGCAGCTTACTCTTGAGATTTTTTTTTGATCCATCACTTCTCTCCTTAGCCTCCTCTACTCTTTTAAATTTGTTTCCAGTGTTTCCCTCTTTCCTTTAATTTGACTTGTACTTCCCACCAGGAAACCAAAATGGGAGTAAAGCACAAGTGTCAGGGTAGTGATAAAAGGAAAAGATGGTAGCATCTGACACCATGTGAGGGCATGTGAGGCTTGCTGACCCTCTTGGAAGTGGGGCAAAGCACAGTAGTACTTAACATGCATCAGCAGTGTGAGAAGACTAAAGACAGCAACAGAAAGGACTAGTTCCAGAAGTTGAAAAATACAGAAATAAATTTACTTCAATTCCAACTGAAAAAGGGCTGTTCCAATTTCTGGAAAATGTCATGGCTTCACCATTTTGTTTCTATGCTGGTATATAAGGAGAAGGGATACCTATCAGTATCCATCTCAAGCAAAATTTACATCATCTTCATTTAAGCATGATCTGAAAACCTGTGGTTTCTATCCACTGCTAAGACTGAGCAAGAGCTGGGATGTGACACTGGCTCTTCAATATTACCACAAATACAAACTATCTAATTCATGTGTGTTTTTCTCCATCATTATGCTCTGTTACCTCAGACTTATGAAAAAAGAAACACATGCAGCAAATTAAGGTGAGAGATTTCCTGCAAAACTCGTACTTCAGACAATAGGCATTACATTGTAGCTGTTCTGTGGCAAGCAGTCATTTCTGTCTTTATCTTTCTCTGGTTTTAATCAGCAGGTTTTTTCTAGACTTGAGAGCTTTCCCCTGGTCAAAGTTTTGTTGAACTTGATAAGCTCAAACAATCATTTAGCTCAATGCATCAGCCTTTTTCAGTGAAAAAGTTCTCATCAGTAAAATCCTGTTCCATTTCAGCATCCTTGTCTCTCTTATTTATGTTGATATGATTCTGTGTCAAAAGTGAAAAATCATTGAACGGATTTATTTGATATAAATTTAAGATTTGCAAAATTAATTTGGACATGGACAAGTCTTGGCCAATAAATTTTAAAAACTGTATTTATAATCAGTGAAATATTTTTTAATGGTAGGGGAAACTTGTAGAGCACTTAGGATCTAGAAGAAATATGTGGAGCTTCTCACTGGCCAGAGGTTTCTAACTTCTCTCCTGTTTATACTAGCCTTCAGCTAAAATCTAAATTTCATATCTTCTCTTTTTTTCAGTCTTCCACACAAAGGTGGAAGAAAAAAAATCTTTTCTTCCTCTCCATCATAACCCTCAAATTTAATTTTCTCTCCCCTTTCAGTGCTGTTTTTTTAATCAACATTTCTTAAGGTCAGTGATTGAACCTTTTCATGACACCTGACTTCTAAATTCATATAAGAAATTAAACACTGCTAAACTCAGTTTTCCATTGACCTCATTCCTTCTGTTCTACAGCTGTTGGATGATCAGTTCAGTGCATCAGTCAGTAAAAGTTCCTTAATAAGTGGCTAGTGGATATAGTGGGAGGCTGCACAAGTGTTTCATCAGGTGTGAAGAAAAAAGCACACTTTCTATATGTCAAACAGTGAGCACTGGCTGAACAGCAGATCTCAGAGGGCTGTAATCAGTGGCACAGGGTCTAGTTGGAGATCTGTCACGAGTGATGTCCCTCACCAAAATTCAACATTGGGCTTCCGAGGATAAGAACATCCAGAATGGATGATCTAATTTATGGATTAGAATAGAATGCTGAACACTGAGATGGGTTCAGCGAAGGGCTGCAAGGGTGGAGCATCTCTCTTCTGAGGAAAGGCTGAGGGAGCTGGGCTTGTTCAGCCTGGAGAAGAGACAGCTGAGAGTGACCTCATCACTGTCTGTCAGTATCTGAAGGGACGGTGCCAAGGGGATGGAGCCAGGCTCAGCTTGGTGGTGCCAAGAAATGGGGCAAGAGGAAATGGGCAGAAACTTGTGCATAGGACATTTCCTCTGAATATGAGGAAGAGCTTCTGTACTGTGCAGGTGACTGAGCACTGAACAGATTGCCCAGAAAGGTTGTGGAATCTCCCTCACTAAAGATATTCGAGATATTCAGTTGTGTTTAAACACAATCCCGTGCCATGTGCTCTAGGATGGCCCTGTTTGAGCAAAGAGGCTGGACCAGATGACTTACTCTGGTTCCTTCCAACCTCCCCATTCTGCAGTTCTACACGTATTTTACTTTTCTGCCTTGCTTAGAGCCACATCCTGCTGTACATCATGTGTTAACAGATCTCACGTCATGATATTAAATGGTCACATGGAGTTGCTTATTCAGCAACATAAAAAATAGCCCATGGAATTTCCAAATAACCCTGTGTCTATCCATCAAGTTCATTTTTTTATGCATTGTGAACTCAATTTTCATCACTGATACCATGGTGTAGAAACATCGTAATGGCTCCTGTGTTGTTCCTGCAATTCTCATTGTTGAGGAGTCACACTTATTTGAGAAGCTTGATGCTCCCAGTTACTTTTAAAACTGTGCCTTTACTTCATAGTCAAATTAATCTGAAGTGGATCTTTAAATATCTGACTGAAGAATACGAGATGTTTAAGCTTGATAATTTGATAATTTGATATCTTATTATCAGTTCCAGACCAGGGACTTGACTTAAATAGCCAGATTCTTACAGTGGTCTTACTCCCTTTTTCTTCTAATGTGTTCTTCTAGTGTATCTTTGAAAGGACACTTACTAAATGCAATTCTGGAACTCTATCCTTCTGCTTGTAGATATATGTTTGATTTCACATGTAAATACAATTTCCCCTTTTGGTCCCTATAATTTTTGAAAACTTGGGCTGGAGATACTGGAGCAGTGTAGATTCCTGTTTTTCTTGTAGCCATTTTGGCAGGCATGTGTCAGTTTGATCAATAATGATGTCTGGATTAGGCAGTCCCAGTGGCAAAAATGGACTCTTCTTAGGCTTATTGCCAGATTTTGAAAGCCGCTATAATGACATTCTGCCAAGCAAGCAAGATCTGAATGCAGATTGAACCCCTTTAAAAAAAGTGCAGACTAATAGGCGTTATTGCGCGAATAATAATTAGCACAATTAAGTGGCTGGCACTTTGCCTGTGAAATTTTCAGAGCACACAATTAAAAAGCTCTACAGAGTTTTGTTGACTATTGTCAAGTATAAAATAATGGCAAGAAGGAATTACCAAGAATGATGCAATCTTGAAGATCATTCATCCATAGCACAGGAAAAAAAATTAAGGAAGAAAGTTTTAAAGAACATATTTGAAGACTAGAAAATAACTACAAACCTTGGAAGGAAGTGGGCTGTAAATCCTCTGATGCACAGCTTTCTTAAAGGAAGCTAGAGTCCAGCAGCAGATGCAAAGGTTTCAGTCCTCAAAGGTTTCCCTCAAATTATAAAACTGGATTGAGGGCTTTTAACCTTCTTAAGGTTCTTGAAGAAAGGGAAGGAGTTAGCTTAGGATGCTAAAAAGAAGTAATTATCCATTGTTCTTCATGAAGCGTAAGGGCTGAAGCAATGATGCACTTCCTGAGTCACTTTTGATGTCACTAAATCATCTCTGAAGGAGTAAGCTAAGGCTGAGTACATTTTTATCTATCTAAAAATACAAATGGTGCCTCTAGTTCCAGAGATATGCTTATGACTAGCTATCAAATAAAGATTATTTTCTTACCAAGTCCTCCAGTTCAGCCTTATTTGACATATGTATAGCTTGGCATGAGCTAAATATATCATAGTAATATATTAGCTTAACATCAGCTCAGGAAAAATACTGTTAAAACCTATGTGGGATTTAATAAGGAATTAATAGATATGAATGGCTTTATAGGAAATAGAGTCTATCAAACAAATCTAACTTGGAAAAAAAATTACATATTACCTCATAAAAATAAATGTAGACATTTATAAGGCTTTTAGCTCAGGTACACATGATCTTCTAGCTGAACTTTAGCACTAAGCATTAGCAATGCATGTTATAAAGATTAAAAAGTGAGAAACTGGTAGGTCTCTAAAGGTAGCTGTCAATGAGATTGTCATTTTGAAGGGACTGATTTTAACAGGGTGCTTTGGAGATCAGTGCTTCCCCTTGCACCATTCAATATTTTCATCAGGGCCTGGGAAGTAAGTACAAAATTGCTGCTGATAAAATTGGCAGGTGACACAAAGGTTGGCAAAGTGGTACATAATGACAAAGATGTCAGTCATACCAAGTGAACTGAACTGTGCAGCAAACTGTGCCTTGTTCAAACAAATTCCATCTTGATACTGGGAAGTACAAAGTTGCAGCTCTATGAAGGGATGTCTGTGCAGGCCAAAGGACCTTGCCATTGATGTGGTGACTCCAAAATAAACTTGTGGTTTATTGTAGATAACAGAGGATATTGAGCTCCCAGTGCAATGTGGTGGTAAAATGGACTAATGAGATAGGAATATTCATAAACAGGGAAGAGGATCAAATGTAGAGTGTTCTACTTTTCTGTAAGGAGAGAGCAAGTTTGATAGTAGACTATTAGAGAAGTTAACAACATATAAACCCTTAAAATAGTTATTAGAAAATTGCAGAAAACACTTGAATTTTTAAACTAAATATTTCCAGGGGGAAAACAGGGGAATTCAGCTCCTGATGTTACCTGTTTACCGTTGTCGTGACCAATGAATCAAAAAATGGGTAGGTTATGACAGAAGATAACTTGTGGATAGCAACTGAAGCCATACAAATTAAAATGGAAAACTGCCTAAAATTTTTTTATTAACATGGACAGCTAACCAGCATGAAAAAATACCAGTGAAAACCATGGTGGCTCCAACTCTGGTATTTTCCTAAGATGAAAGCTAAACATCAGGGAAGACAGCATTTACCCAAGGGTGTCACTGCCCTCAGTTTTGAGTCAAAGGGGGAAGATTGCAGAAATTACCGGATGCAATTCCTAGAAATTACTGGAGGAATGAGTTCTCCTATTTTTGCCTCATGTGGTATTCAGTTAAGACATTTTAGGAATATTCCTTTTTTCCACCTTCCAGCCACTTTAAAGAACTGAGAAGAAATAGAAGGGCATGAAGTAATAAATTCCAAAATGTTTGATGTGTTACAGCTATGGGTTCCTAACTGATAATCTGATTTCTGACTCATCTTTTTTTTTTTGTCTTGGTGGACATTCAATAATAACCATTTTCTGATAATTGAGAAGGACACACAAATATTGTTTTTGGATTCCACAGCACTTTTGTTACTTTTGAAAAAAATGTAAACATGAAAATGTAAGACCTTCAGAGCAGATACAACTTAAAAGTGAAAAAGGGGGGTTACGTTTTTTTTTCTGTTGCTGTTGTATCTGTGGGTGTAAATCTGTTATTTAGTTTAATGGCAGATCATAAGGAGACCATATGGCTTTCCACAAACTGATTCTGTTTCTGTTTAAAACTTCCAAATTGGCTCAGTCCATGAGAGTAAGTGTCATGCTCATTTACATACATAGAAGAGATTGGCAGAAAATACACTAAAACAAATAGTCCTCATTTAGTTTGATTTCATAGATTAGATATCCCAAAAGCTAATTAATTTTAACTTTTTGTAGAGATCTAGATGTCCACTGGAGAATATTCAAGAATATCTTCTAAAAATATGTATTTCTTGAGCTTCTATCAACTAATCAGTGATGATCATGATAGATGCTGGCATCCTAATGGTGATTATGGTATTTTCTGTCGCTACTCGTTCCTCTGCTGTGGAAGTGTGGGGTTTTTTTCAAGACTGATTCAATTTTGAACCAAAGCTAAAGCTTATTAAATTAATTAATGAGGATCCAGTCGTTATTATATACAAACTAATTTGCAAATTTTATATTTGGTTAATTAATATGAAAAGAGTTTGCCCCTGTTCTTTACTCATAGCCTTTGAGGGCATGTGCCTACCTGCAAACAGTTCAATGTTTGGAGAGACTGGAAAATCAAAAATGTGTCACTGGAATAGTAATAAAAATAATGCAACTGACAGACAATGATAGAATGTTAAACCACAGATAGATACTGCTGCAAAACAAATTTATGCAAAATAAGAAAAGAACATCAAAGAGAGAACCTCTCACAAAGTTAAAGGCAATGAGTCACTTCATGATGAAAGAGATAGTTAAAAGTATGAATGCAGTTTATGAAACATTAGCAATCCCCCCACAAAGATGCAATCAAATCTTGAGTATGTGGGATATGTTTGTAGTGATAGTGAATAAGAAAATATTCTGAAATCTTTTGACATATACACAAGTCATAAACATTAAGTAATCTACTTCAGAAAGCTTTAAGTTGAAGAAATGTGTTAAACCTCCTTGAGCCTTATCTTCATTAAATAACATGCATGTACTAGTCTCATAGGAATTTCAGAAGCTCATCAATATTTGTTAATCTGCAAGTTCCTGATGAAAAGTGGTATGTGATATTTCAGCACACCTGAAGCATTAAGTACCACTTTAAAAAAATCAAGATTATAATATTTTCCCTCACACACAGAAATAAGAAAATATTTTGAAAGCTGTGAAAAAAACCTAAAGATAAAACCAAGCAGACCCTTCTATCTAGTATACCTTTTACCTACCTGTCATAAACCTGGACTAGTTGAAAAAAAGCACAGTGTATTAATCTACATTTGTAATCAATACAAACATAAAGTTTAGTCACTTGTGAAATGGAAGAACCTTAATGATCATAACCAACCACAAATTAAAGTTAATTAAAACTCATTCATTAGAGTGAAAGATAAACTGAAGGCCAAAAATGTTCAATACCACACAATATACATATTTCTCAGGAGGAAGTACTGTCCTGGAGTGGAAAAAGAAAGGTTTGGAGTAATGTTTCACCTCAGAAGGCTGAAAAATAAAATAAAAAAATTGTTCCTGGGAAGGTGTAGAAGACTAAGAAGAGAAACTCCTGTAAATTTTCAGCTATAAATTGGCCAAGGGGTGTAAAAAGGAGATGATGAAAATATAAAGGAAAATGTAAATCTCTGGGTATTCCCTGGAGGTTTCATCATGGAAAATCAAAAATGTGATGCTATACATTGTGTCCTAGTTTCATTCCACTTCAAGAAAATTAGCTATCTAATTTAAGGAAGGATCCGCTTCCAATTCTGGCACAAAGAAGGAGGGGAAATTTTTCTCAGGTGTGTATCTCAGACATGATAAAATCCCTCTCTTGGGTCTCTATTTGTCTCTATGTACTATAGAAGGGGTTTGAATGATTAGCTGAAGCTTGAATGATTATTTTAAGCTTAGTGACAGTTAAACTTTTAGACAGCTAAAGCCAGGTGAGACAAATCTTACCCTTGGTTTACAGCCATCATCTCCAGCTTCTTGGAGGGAAAAGGAGTATCTGCCTAAAAATATTAGAGTGGTGTCCAGATCCTGGCTGGCTTACCTGGTGCCAGAACTGAGAAGCCTAAAAAAGCCTGGTGTCCTGGAACTGTAGATGGAATATTACAGTCAGATGTTGCAATTGGTTTCCATTTTTTAATGATTGAATCTTATTTTTTTCTCATTTTTCATCTATTACTAGCCAGAAATATAAGCAAAGATGGGAATGGCTTGTCCTGAAGCTACAAAGCAGCTCTCCTGAATCATTTTCACCTCTCAACTCTGCTTTATATGGCTCTGTTAGGGAGACATGCAAAGCTCCCTCTACCCCACAGTAACATTTCAAAATATGCCTAGGGGTATTCTTCACTTTTGAGCAGGGTTTGGCAGTAATAAAGCATTACTCATTTCCCTGCTTGCTTTTTCTGAACCACGAGAGCAAACATATAGTCACTGATAGCTCTGCTCAAATGTTACTGTATAAAATAAGTGAGCATGGCTTGCATAAATTATCCCATCATGGAAAGAAGGAATTATTTTCTTGGGCACTATAATATAAACTAAATACAAAATTTTCCTTTACTGACTTAATACAATTTGAAATAAATAACTATGTTCATATGTTTTTAATATAAAAGGTAAATTGTTTCTTTAAGTTATCTGAATTTTGCATCTATCTGTAAAGACATATATATATAAAGCTCATAAAAATGTACTTACATAAGTATAATATACATACATAGACACACACATATATAAATATAATATCCTCTCCTCAAACATTGTATTCTTACAAAATAATGAACCAAATGTTATGGGGGAGTTATTTGTTACCCTAACCAATGTCTCCCAGGAGAAAAGATAGTTAAAAAATCACCGCCATAACACTGTGAACATTGTAATTTCTCCCGATGAGTAAAATTGGAGAAATTTCTCCTTGAGAGCAAAAAGGCAAGCTGATTAAGTCAAAGAGGCGTTATAAACCCCAAGGGAAAACAACGTGCTTTATTTTTGAAGTATTCCCAGCAGAAGTCTGGGAAATCTTACATGTCCTCTCACCACGATCCATCATTATAAGTTAGCTGTTTGCAAATCCTCAGCAGGTCATCATATTTTACACTTGCTAACCATGTAAACACAACTGGGGACTCCTAATTACTGTAGATAATCTCAAAAACTTTCCACTTTTGTAAAGCATACAGAAAAGGCTGGGAATAGATAATTTCCCATGCCATTGTGTTTTGCTCATGTATATTTGTATAGCTGTCACTTTTCTGGATCTCTGGCTGCAAGTGTAAAGCATCTTTTTCATACACATATAATAGCTCCTAACAGCCTTGGAGATGCTCAGTTCTTGTTCTGCATACAGCAGGTGGGTTTGCTGTGCTTTAACTAAATTGTTTAATCAAAGTGCTTCATACTGAAGGGTCCATGAATAAATATTGTAAAAATCATCAGGGGAAGTGATTTATATTTACTTCAATTTTGCCAGGAGAAAACCTAGATTATCTTGAATTAGCAGCTGAAGTTTTTGTATATTAAAGTTCACTGAGTATATTAGGGAGAGCGTCATGCACAAAAACGACAGCAGTTTCTCAGGTCTGGAGTGACATGCTTCCAAAAACAGAACAGAAAATGCCAATGATTTTTTCTTCATTTATGTGAAATCTGCACCAGTATGGCTCATGACGCTGGACCTGGAAATGTAGATTTGGATGTGTCTCAAAATTACCAGCAGTAGAGCAAATTTGAATTTTGCTGCCCCAAAGACAAGACTCCAGAGCCACAGCAAAGCAGGCTAATCTTTCCCCAGTGGGGAAGATGATGTGGGCAGGCTCAGAGCAAAGAGCCCAGGTGCAGCCCTATGGGACCAGGCTCGCTTCTCCAAGGTGGAAGAAATTTTGGGGATTGTCTCTGCTGCATAAATGACAGGACTTTATGGGAACACCAGCTGGCATGGATCTGCAGGGCCTAGGCACAGGGAACACTAATAGGAGAGTGAGGGGTCTTGGCTGCCTACTTTATCTCTGCCTGAATTTTGCCTGCTGCATATCAGACTATAGACACAGAGTGGCTATTATCTATTTATAGGATGAAATGGTATGGTAACTATCCTTTCTTAGAGGGAAGTTTTAGAGAAACAGATGAATATACATTTATTATATGTACATGCCCTAAAAGGGTAATAGTTGAATCTGATCAAACCAGAGATGTGAAGAAAGGTGCATGTTAAGACAAGAAGGAAGAGTTTGTTACTGACAGATCAAATTTACTTTTCTAGGGTGTTGAATGCATTCTGTATATCAGAGATTGCTGTGTAATTCCACACATAACTGCACTGCAGAAATCACATTTTTAATAGCAGTTACTGTGCTAACCGTTATATTTCAGTTATTCTCAAATTATTTTCGTGAGGCTAAGAAAAAACTATATGGAAGCATTTGCCCATCTGTTATCTGTGGTTTCACATTATGGATTTTGCAGCAGCAGAGCATGTTTTAGAGGTTCTTCCACCCTGTGGACCATTTAACCATTGCTCCTGGCCCTTCACAACTTACTCCCAGCAGAGGTTACTGCCACTTTCACTGTATTCACTGTATACACATAGAAATATACGTGGAAATACACATTATGTATACATGCACATACACATACACATATGTGCATGGGTGTGTGTATAGACATATGGACACAAATGCACACGTGCAGGGATGAACATAAACCTGTGTGCATTTCTGTGTTCAGACTGTGAAACTATCTGTTTTGCTTGTTGGTTTCTTTCTAATGGACAGAAAGGAGGGTAACTTGCTTGGACGAGACAGAGTGGGATACAATTATGCTGTGGGAGCTGAGAGGAAGGGAAAGACAAGAGATCTGTTCAATTTTCTTCCTGGATGACTCATAATATGGCTTCTTTGGTAGGGGGTTGTACAGCTTGGAGCTCATACGGAGATCACACACATGCTCAGAGGACACAGTGTAGTTTTTACAAGGAGCATCCCTGTTACAATACATATCGATATTCAGAGCCAGATTCTGCTTTTCAAGTACCTGTCTTTCTACAGTGATTCAAGAGAGCTATTTGTATGAATGATAGTAGAAGAATAAGAATCTCTGCTTCTTCATCTGCCCTTCTTTTCAAAAGAAATTTCACTGTTAAGGTTTTGTTGTGTTCAAACCTGCCTGTGATGAAAAGATTTATATTTGAGTTTAGAAATCCAGAGACATATGGTGAATGTGAGAGCTGGCCAGCAATCAGGAGTGATTGATTCAGGTTTGGTCTATCAATTAAGGGACAGAGCAATTTTAATCTTTTTTTTTATTATTTTATTTTAAGCTTGGGACTTCACTGGAATATTATAACTCCCTTAACCATGCCTGTGACAGCTGACTTGTACCCATAAACTTTGGTGCATTGATCTATTAGTTCAGCTACTTCAATACATCTTCTTTTCCATAAATATGTCTGAGCCGTGACTTTTTCCCAGCCTCACCAGAGGCACCCTTATTTGGAGCGATCTAATATGTACAGTGGTATCTGCACACAGGGTCTAATCTCTGCTTTGAATAGCCATACATCACTCACAGGGAGCAGTATGGCTGCACAGTAACCTACACTTTAGTGACTTAGTGTTGAAGCATTTCCCTACTCACAGGAGAAAGAGGCACTGGTTAATAAGAGTTCTCCTCTTTTTTTCCCAGGGGAAGGGGGATGGGAGGGAGCAGTGGAGGAGGTCTAGATTGCTGCACCAAATAAAACAAAGAGGGAAAAAATGAAAAGGAAAAGAAAAATCAAATCTTCTTCCTTGTTCACATTTTTAGCTTATGTCTTTTGGATTCATTCCCTACCTTGTGTCAGTTTTCTGTGCTGACAGTAATTCTTGTACACAGTCGCATGGTAAGATTAACTTTAAATCCTCCCCTCCTCCTTCCCCCTCCAGCCCCTGCCTGTCATTGTCTGCTCTTGAGTAAGCAAAGTGAATGTGGCCAGAGCAATGTGGGACTGTGTTTATCCATTCTCAAGGGCAGCCACCCTTCTCATCAGCAAATCCATGCTAGCTGCTAGAGCTTCATATATTAAACTGATTTTCAGTCACGAGGTTAGTTTCTCACCAGTGAAGCACTCAGCATAATAATACTTTACACCTTGTACTTCAGCAGTCCTTTCTAAACACTAATTTAGCCTCACATCCCTCTCTGAGGTAGGTCAGTATTATCCCACCACATGAATGGGGAGGCAGAAGCCCACAGAGGTTAAGTGACCTATCTGGAATCATGCAAGGAATGAGTAGCAATGCGGAGAACAGAAAACAAAGCCCCTCTGGCTCACAGGCTTGCATGTAGCAGTTGCGAAAATTATCAGGTTTTCCAACAATGTTTGTTGCCAAAGAAAATAGAAGGAAAATTAAAAATAAACCCTCTTGGAAGAAAAGGAGACACTTTATATTCACTGTTTTCAGATGAGGGGGCTGAGGTGAAAGAAGAGTTAAGTGATTTGCTTGAGATCCCATAGGCAATTCTTACCAAACACAGAAATTATGTGAGTAGTGAAGGCAAGAAGAGAGACTGTAATTAAATAAGTGACTTCTCTGATTGTGTTATTAAACACAAAGAAACAAGAAGACAAAAGGAGTGTAATGTTCTGTGTTGAACTTTTAGAAATCCAAACTCAGCTGCCATTTTTATTTGATCACAGTTCCTTTGTTTGATTTGACTTTTGCTTTACTCATTTATTTTCTTTCACTTGTCCTTTTCTGTTCTTTTGACAGTAGATATTTTAATTATTAAATTCCTTGTTTTCTTTAAGCATGTCAATTGTCTTAATCATTCTGTTTTGTCGCTTCTCTCTTATCTGACTTCTATTCCCCATCAATACTCAGTTTTTGATTTTAAAACCTCTCTTATATTTATTGCCATATTTCTTGCCTCTCTAAGTCTTCATTGTGTATTGATCCTCATCTCTGGTCTCTACCATTGGCTTTTGAATTCTGAAGAACCTCCCTTCTTCAGTATACTTTAATCTAATTATTTTTCATGTTTCTAGTCTCCCTGTCAGTTTGGACTGACATTACTGAAAACTAAAACAGTAAAACTCTGAGGTGATGTCTGTATGAAAGATGAACCTTCCTTAAAAGTTTACATTCTTCTTCTCACAGAAACCCTTAGAAGACTCATGAAAGACTTTTACATGATACTATGCTTGTTGTGTGATGTTATATGATGTGATATTATTATATTGTAATAATATCATATCATATGTTATGTGATATGCTACTATTATGATATATTATAACAGAATGTTTATAGGTTTATATGTTTGTGACACAAAAACTGCACTCCATTCCTAGGAAAATGGTGTACAATTTCTATAATTAGATATCATGTTTAAAAAGCACCATTTTGCATTAATCTATTGGTTTTAGCTGTTCACCTGAAAACATTTTATTTCTGTCCGCTTACAGAACAGCTGTTAAGCTGTAGTGGATCTGTAATTATATTCATGCCATTCCATTTGTGCTAACACTTTGGTTCAATATCTCAAAGAGTTCCACAACTGAACTTGTTGTTAAGCTTTAAAACATTTCCTTTTTAATGACTTAAACATTTTACTTGTTTCATTTTTCTATGTTTTATACCACAGAGGAGAAGAGGAGAAAGTGTGTTTATGGCTGTGGGTTTTTTCATATATATGTATATATACTGGTCTTCCAACTGCTCCTGTCTTAAACAGATTGCCCAAACTTTCTCCAAAACAAGTTGTTTCCAAGCCCTTCCACCTCTTTGCTACTTAAAAAAAAAAGAAAGGAGTGGTAACAATATGCATAATTGTATGAGCTTAAGATTGTAATGACATCATGTAAACCAATACTTCCTATAGCAATCCCTGTCTTTTCCTCAGTGGAAGAAAAAACTTGTTTGCTTATTTGACCCCAAGAGAAAAGCAAGTGCAAAGCCGAGCTTAGATCTTCAATATTCCTATCCTAGTCCTCCACTTAGCTCACTAGGTCATGACTCATATAACAACTAAGATCTCAAAGAACTAGTCATTAGTTGCAGCTGGTAATTAAACATAACAAACTGTTTTGATGCAACGGAGCAATGAGTCTATGGCAGATCTGTGGGGTACATTCAGCCACCAGCTCCCAAACACAAAACTCCCCATTGACTGTGTGTGGACCATCCCTCAGCAGACTGTTGGCATGCTGTGGCTCCCCAGTGATTCCACAGTGGAAGAAATTCAAGGAATTTGTCTCTGACCACAGAATTTATGAGGCCATGCAGAAGTTCTTCATGAACGGCAGGAAGTAGGGAAACAGTTCAGAGACTGTTGGGAATCTTCTTTTCTTTCTGTTTTGTTTGTTCTCTTTTGGGAATACACATGGGAAAAAGAAAGAGTTGAGAGGGAATTTTGGAAAGTTTTCAGCTCTGCCCTACCTCTGCTTCCATGGAAATATAGGGCTAAGCTCCTGCTAATCTCAAAGGGAACTGAGGGAAATGCTGAGTATTTTCTCATTGTTGCAGAGAGGTTTTTTGTTTCTTCAGAAATGTTAATGTTCAATAGAATTTTTAATAACACATTTTTAAAATTTACTTTTTGCTGCTACAAAAGAGAATTTTGTTTGAGACCAAAACAATGCTTTTATGCCAACAAAGCAAGGTTGTTTTTGCCTACAGGGTGTGAATTCATAGCCAAAGCACCCATGATGTCTGTAGCTATCTTCTTTGCTGGTAGTAGTACTTTGCTCCTATGTATTACTTCCATCACAAGATCTCAAACTGTTTTCAAGCAACATTTCTCCACCTGTAATCTGTGGAGTTTCTGTGAACCAAGAAACATTTGAAAGTAGTCTGGGAAAAACTTCTAACTCCCTTCTTCTGTATTACTGCATGACTACAGACAGAAATACATTACAAAACAAATGCTACATACACAATGCTACATCTTGCATAGAAAATGGGACAAAAAACTCAAATGAGAAAATGATACGTCAAGTCTACTCTTTCTTTTATTTTATTCTAAATGAAAATCGTTGCAGCAACATTAGACATGATGGGCATTATATAGGTTTTGGGGGAGATTTTTTGCTTTGTTTTTTTGTTTGGGTTTTTTGTTGTCTGGTTTTTTGTTGTTTTTTATTTTTTTGTTTGGCTTTTTGGGGAGTTTATTTTGTGGTTTTTTGTTTGGGTTTGGTTTGGTTTTTCAGTTTTCTGAGGAAATTTTAATCCAGTATATCAATGAAAATATTGAGTTTTCCTAAAGAAATTAATGCCATTATCCCTATTTTACAAGAGGCAACAATGAAATTCATTGAAGAAATGAATGTTGCTATAAGGACACATACATAAACAGGACCTGCTTTTGACATACCCCAAATGGAAATGGGTCAGACTTCACCATTTAGAACTTATATTTGAAGCAGTATTATAAGGATAAACAAATACATGTGCATTTCAGAGCTATTTTTGCAGTCAGCCACTTTGTTTTATAACTTCAGGCTCATAATTTATTCCACTTAACCTCAGGCACTCTTGCTGCAGGGCTGTATGAGGAGCAGAGCCACCACAGTGTATGGGGTTAGTGCACCCAGCAAGCTGATAAGGGAGAGGTGAGCTCTCTGCCCCCAGGTCCAGCCAGGAGCGAGTCTGAGCACGTATTCCCAGTGGGTGCACACACACACATACACCCAGTGCATGTATAAGTCACACACAGCCACATGGACCATGCCAGACAGAAAGCATCGCACTCATGCAGTCACAAACAGCACTGGTGACCTCATCCTGCTCTCCTCTCGGGCTGGGCAGAAAGAAAGGCTCTGAAAGCCACATATGAATACATGCAGTATGGTGCACTACAGCAGAGAGTCTGTCTGGTAGCTGCCACTGGGTCCCAGTCTACTCAGTTGCTGGCTCCTGCACATATGAGACCCCTGGGACCACAGCCCAAATCCAATAGCCAGTAGGGAGCCCCTCACTCACAGACAGACAGACAGAGAGACACACATGCATGCACACACAGGATCTCTCTAGCAGCTGGCCTTAAACACCTGGCTTAAGCAGTATCTGGTCCCTGGATGGCCTGGTGTCCCAGTTGCCTCACTCTCAGAGACCCACACATGCAGACAGGTCTCCCTGATCGATGGTTTCAGTGGCATACTGCTCTCTGTGGAGCAGTATGCCACTGGTGTAGAGCCATATGCCTTTACTACACCTCACACCTGCTCACACCTGCAATTGCTGATCCTATATATTTTAATTTCTTCCATATCAGTCACTAAGTCTTTTACAAAGTCCAAGTCAACACAACACACATCTCAGAATCAAACGTGTCATTGCTTTGGTGTTGTGTTTCTTTTTGATGTGTCAGGAAGGTGATTTTTTTTTTTTTCTTCTGAAAGATCAGAGGTATTGGGAAATGCATCTAAATATATTACAGGATTGGCAAGCCTAAAGTTCTCTCAGTTCACTGTTTTATTTGAAACATATACAGCATGCTAGGCAAGTCGGCATGGATTTCAGGAGGATTAGTGTAATCAGTGTTAGGTTTTATAGTTTTGCTGCTTAAGCTCATGTCCTCAGACAGCTCATGTCCAGGCATGAAGACAACAGATGCATTTCCTCTCAAGTAAGAATCCACAGGTTTTTCTCCTATTCCAGTGATATGGGCCAGTAAGTTTGAACCCATTTCTCACACTTGTGAGAAGTCATTTGTGCAAGTAGTTGCAGAAGAAAAATGGATGAGATGACTTTTAGAGGGAAAATTTCACTTATGAGTATAAAAGATCACAATATATTCCTTGATTCAGTCTTAAATCAGAAGATAAAATCTAGTGTTATTTTAAATTTTCAAATTAATTTTTTTTTCCTTTTCCCTTTGCCCTGACCATCTTCATGATTTTGTAGCTTTAATTCAACGATTCTTCTCCAAGTTAGTTTCATTAATTGTTATTCTGGCTAATTTCTTTGGATTTTATTTACCAAAAATAGTTGCTAAATATGAATTTAAAAGTGATTGAAATCAGTTCAAGGCCACAGGAAATATCTTTGGGATTTTTAGCATGGTATCAAAGTAAATCCACATGGTGTAATAAAGAAAAAAAATCTCTAAATCCTGAACCTGAGGTTCCTATAAGTGCCATCCAGAGCTAATTCTGTCATAATTATATGTTTTCTTTAGCACAAGCCTTATTTTCACAGGAATGACAGCCTTGCCAGCACAGACCAGGAAATAACAAGGTTTCAATTCCTCTGATTTCTCTTCCATGCATCCTCAAATGAGCCAAATGAGTAACTCTCAAATGACACTTACTTTATAATGTGCTCCAGAACCATATAGTTATTTTGGTTTGAGAATTCAGCCTGAAATCCTACTACTCCATTATCCAAAATTGAAGAACACTTTTAAAAAGAGTTCAAACCATTTTCTGATTTTCTTGTCTGAAAATTTGAGTCAATGACAATGAGTATGTACAGTGAAGGACTGAAAGCTAAGCTAGTCTTGTAGGCACAATCAAAAGTCAGTTAAGTTAAATTGTTGATATATTTTTAGGAACATGAAGGCAATGACATTACTTTTGCTTTCAAAGATTTCCTTTAAAATCTATATTTTTGCTCAATTTTTCTAAACACAAATTGCTACATTTCCTAAAACGTTTTCCTAAAACATTTCCTAACTTTTTCCTTGTCTTAAATAAGGGACTGATGACCAACATTTACTGGTTAATTTCAGAAATAAAAATGAATGAATCTTTTTTAAACTTCTATAGAAGCATTCTGTTGAACATTTTATCAATTAATAGTTTGATCCCAAGAAACAATTTGTAGTACAATGTAGGTCTCATCATTATCTCCCCTATAATCAAAACATAAAGAAATTTAAACAAACTATATGAATTTTTCCACAAGGTTATGCCAGACACCAGTTCAGTTCTAATTCATTGTGTCAAGAACCCAAGTTTAATTTCTTTCTCATGGCTTGACCAAGAAGGTTCTGTTATTCTGTTATGTTCTGTTCAATGTCAGAAACACAAATTAGCATGACTGGGTACAATCAATAGTTTGTGCTAAGAAAAGCTCAAGTCAAGGATAACAAGACTGAAGGTATGTTGGCAGAGTGAAGTAGGAACCTAAGCTTTTCAGTCCTCACTGTTCAACTTCTAACATCAGCATAATAAAAACTGTAATGTACTCTAATAGAGCCTACTCTTTAACTATACACTACAGACTTCATAGACCAGGAACTGGGAAATACTACAGATGGCAGGAAGAATGAAAAAGAGCTGGAAGTTTTGTGACCAGATGCTAAAAACACCATAATTTTGTACCAGAAATAAATACCAGACACCATAGATACACCATAATAAATACCAGAAACCAGGAAAGGTCAAGCCTTTGAGTGGCATGACTCAAGACAGGCTGCTGGAGAGATGTGGAAGAGCTTTACAGTTGTACTCTTTGTATCATATCCACTGATCATGAAAAACACACGAACTTAATTTGATCGAGTAAAGTGTTTCTACCTGTAAGCCTTTAAATTTTATTTTTAAGTCAGTAAACTTGATTCCTGTAAATTCATCCATACTGTTCAGTTTGTCCGGCTCTGCCATTTCTAATTCCTCCCAATGGATTAATGATGAAGAATTTTGCTATCAATGGTGAGCTAAAGCATCCAAGTCCATGTTACATGGGTTCCAAAATCACATAGACAGCCCTACAGAGCTGTGAGGACTGATGTCAACTTTATCCTCTTTCACAGTAATCTCATTAGTACCTATATATGAGAACAGGCAACTCAGACATGGAGAATTGGTGACCAGACCAGAAAATTACTACGAATTTTTCTTGACAGATTACACATCATATATATTCTAATTAATGTTAGCTTCCACATGCTTCTACTTTTTTGGAGGAGAAAGCAAAATTAATTATAAGGTTTTTAAAAAATGTTAAGATTCTCATGTAAGCAGAGAACAAATCAATCAACAAATTCAGGGTAAATTTGGTCTTCAAAAACTTAACATTTGATTTTCAGGTTGAAGCTTCTTATGGAATGTGATTGATAGGAATTGCATCTGAAGGAGTGATGTTAAGAATATGTTAGTACACAAGGATTAGCTGTCTCTTTCAGAGATCTACCTGCAAAAAAACAACTCTTCATAAAAGACTCATGAGTTTAAGATTTTCAGAGGGGTTGCGTGGCATTCTTTCCCCTCAGATTTTGTTATTATCTAAGAAAAAAGGCCAAAGGCTTTGAACTGTTACTTCAACTGATCCCCAGCATCTATAATTTGCACTGCACTACAAAGCCACTTGACCAAATTACTTTGGAAAAATATAGAACTGGCAATGGCAAAAAACTAAAATAAACCTCACTAGCACAAAAACTCAAGCAAGTACACAGATCCTTCCTTTCCCAATACAGCACCAATATCAGACTTAAAGCTTTTCCTATCCTAACTCAATGGATTTTTAGCATGTGAAAGATGAACTTCCTCTTTTACTTACATCTGAGCCTATATAAAGGGCTTAAAAGGGGCTTTTAATAATTGCCTTAATTTACAAAAACTCTGGGAGGTGTTCCAGGAAAACTTGCCTTTTGAAATCATCAGACTACACTGCTTTGAAAATACTTATTTTGTCTACAAGTCTTTACACAGTTCTAAACTTTTAAAGCACCTCAAATTGCATTCTAGTATTATTCATGTCATGCCAGTCCTTGTGCCCTTGTGTCCTCATGTTGTTCCTCCAAGAGGAAGCAGTCAGGAGCTACCATCATGTCTACTGTTATATGTCTATGTTCTGATACACTGCAGAGCCCTTAAAAACTGCAAATATCTGGGACAGACTTGGCTCCCTGCTGTGTTTAAACACTAAATAGTGTAAGTTCAGCTTGTTGGAGGGATTTTTTTTTCCATTTTATCAGATCAAGATTGACTAAAAACATCACTTCAGTGACTGGAAAAAATAACCTTTCATAGCTAGCATATTTCATAAAGACAAGTGTTTGTTTTGTGTAGTTTTGTGAAAGTCCAAGACCCAGAAAACCATCTGGAAATGTTTGTCCAAATATATAAATTGTTAAATTTAGAGTGAGTTTTTGCTGCCAAATGTTCCTCTTTGACTAAATGTTTCCAAAATAACCAACAGAAGATCCTCTTCATCCAGTATAACGGTAAATAAACAAAAAGATCTAGCAAAAAAAAACAACCTTAAATTCTTCTTTCTGGACATGCCTCAGTGCACAAATTTCAACATCCAGATTCTATTGAGGTGCATTATTTCTTTGTAATAATTTTGAATTGAATAGGCAGAGCACAAAATCTTTCAGTTAATAATTACTGGCTACTTTTACATATAGAAACACACATATATTTCACTTTGATGCTTTGTTTCTCTTTTTTGAATAAGGTAAATACAAAAAGGAGAGTGATACCACACATTGTAAAAATCAGATATGAATGCTGCCATGTCTGTGGATTAGCATTTGTAGGCTAAGATTTAAACACATTTTTAATGAAGTGGAGGAATTCTGAGACATTCCTTTTGGCATTCCAGCCCAATGATTAATTCAGTTGCAGTAACCATCCTTAAAAATTAACTTCCTCACATGCACCTTATAGCACTAGGATTTGAAGCCTTTCATGAAAGCTGTTATTTAAATCTATCCAATTCAAAAAAGAAACTGAGCAATGATCTTTTATACCCTCATGATATACTGTTACCATGAAGATAGTGATCAGAATGATGGTACCTTTTTTCCTCAATAAATTTATGACTCTAATTCAGAAGGAAAAAAGTTCTACCCTAACCAATCTTGAAAATTCAATGCACACACTTTGGGAATATAGTCAGAACCATATTTTTATCACAGTCAAAAATAATTCATTTTTAATTCAAATCTTTCAAGGACTTTCAAAGTCCTAAAACTTATGGAATCAATTACTTTTAGATCATTTTAGAGCTGTGAAGTACTACTCTTATTATTAGTGAATTAGCTAACCTAGAACACTAAAATTAAATCTGGAAAGATTTTTCACTGCACAGGGTTTTCCAGGGGTGGTAGTATTGTTTTGTATTCCCCTCAATTATTTATTTTATTTATTTTTAATAGTTTATACATGAAACATCTCAAATTTCAATTTAACAGCAGTTACTGGAAAATCTTCAACTGAAATGCAAGCAGACCTTAGGTACCATTTTTATTCAAAGTTCAGAGAGTGAAATTCAATCCTTCTCAGGGCTAAAGAAAGGAAGAGATTCATAGTTCCTAACTTCCAGATGTCTAGGAGTCAGTTGTCTGAGTTATTTACTTCACGTTCCCCTTTATAATCAATGGAGAGAAACAGGTAATTCCAAAGACTAATTCATCTTCTTTTAAGGTAGAAAGGATGAATGCATTTCAGGTCACCTATTTCTCTCTGCTACCTCTGATTTGAGGGTAGTTACAGTTGACTAACTGAGATGAATAATTTTTAGATGCATAAAGTTAAGTGAGATGAATCCCACCCCGTAAGAGTACACATCCTTTTCTGCCTGTTTCATCTCTGTTTCAAGGACCTCATGGTAATGTGCCCCTTGGACAGATTTGATGTGTGGGAGTGACTCAATTGGTGTGTGTGAGAGTGACTCTGTGTGTATGTGTGTGTGTGTGTTTGTCTGAAATGAGAATGCTCTTTGGAGTCGCAGAATCACAGAATTCTTGGGATTGGAAGGGAGCTCTGGGGAATGATTCTCCAGTCCAACCCTCTGCCAAGGCAGGGTCACCTGGAGCAGGTTACATGGGAACACCTCCAGGTGGTTTTTGAATGTCTCTAGAGAGGGAACTCTAGAGAGGAAAGTGCACAACCTCCCCAGGTAGCCTGTTCCAGAGCTCTGCCACCCTCAATGTAAAGAAGTTCTTCTTCATGTTGAGGTGGAATTTCTTGTGTTTTAGTTTATGATCATTGCTCCTCACCCTTTCACTGGGCACCACTAAACCAGCCCAATTCCCTCAGTCTTTCCTCATAAGAGAAATGCTCCAGACTCCTCATCATTTTTGGGTCTTGC
This sequence comes from Molothrus aeneus, assembly GCF_037042795.1. Classification (NCBI taxonomy): domain Eukaryota; kingdom Metazoa; phylum Chordata; class Aves; order Passeriformes; family Icteridae; genus Molothrus; species Molothrus aeneus. The sequence continues at coordinate 103,138,031 of NC_089648.1, forward strand.
ACTGGATTCTCTCCAGGGGCTCCTTGTCTTCTTTGTACAGAGGAGCCCAGAACTGGACACAGCACTCCAGATGTGGCCTTACTAGGGCCAAGTAGAGGGGCAGGATCACCTTTCTCCACCTGCTGGCGACAGGTTTCCCAATGCACCCCAGGATATCCTTGGTCCTCCTGGCCACAAGGGCACTGCCAGCTCATGGTCATGTTGTCATCCACCAAGACTGCCAGGTCCTTTTCTGCAGAGCTGCTCTGTAAGAGGCCAGCCCCCAACATGTATTAGGGGTTGTCCCTCTCCAGGTGCAGGACCCTACACCTGCCCATGTTGAACCTCATTAAGTTTCTCTCTGCCCAACTCTCCAGCCCAAGGTTCCACAGTTTCAGGTCATCAGCATGAAACATTCCAATTCCATGAAATTTTCATGAAACATCAGCTCTTAAAACACTTATACGGGTATATCTTCCCTCTCTTTCTCACACTGTCAAGGCATCAGCTCTTCCAGCCTCATTCCAAAATGCCTTTGTTCCTCATCCAATAGAACAACCAGTGATCAGGTGAAGAGTGGATTCAGGACCAGGAGATGAAGATGCTGGACCACACAAAACATCCAGTGTGAAAGGGAAAAACTGCTTTTTCGTTCTGAAAGCTGAGAAGAAACACTCAGTGTTGGAGGGAGGTTGTAAACCTGAGGAATGGAGGGCAAAACCAAGCTGCCTCTTGAGGGTTGTCAGGCACAGCAAGAGATAATTTGAGGGAAATTGGAGAGTTCTTCTCTACTTAGACTCTGTCAGATGTAAATGTCTTTTCAAAACACAGGTTTTAAAAGAACCCAACAGCTAATGACAGTAAAATGCATAAAGAATGTTCTAATTATTTTTACCATATTTAATGGATATATCTTAATACTACATCGGGAATCAACAATAAACTTAGTACTGTCAAAGATACACCATTCTCATGTTCATTAAGCAATCAGAATTATTTGGTCAGTTTTCAAATTTGGTGTATTAAAAAATAAATTGTAATTGCATTAATTTTGATGCCAAAGATTTACAGAATGAAAGCATATCATTCTTTTTCTTTGCTGTTTTCATAGGAGCAGTAATTCCCTATTAATGTTTTTAATAAAATATAAAATCACTATTATTATAAAGACATTATCATTATGCCAATAGTGCTATAAAAGAATCACATCTCTGATATGTATGTTAAATAAGCCTGGTGGGAAAAGAAATGGAGGCCGAATTGCTGCCATATGTCAAAGGAAATTACCTAGGTGACCTTGTAAGAATGGCTAAGATCGTGTTCCAGATCCAGTGACTTGCTGAGTAATAGGGCTGAATTTAGGATATTATTAATACAGGTTTTAATAAACTTGCCTGACCATAGTCAATTTACTCTTTTGAGTCTTTAAAAAAAATTCCATAATTACCAAAGCTCATAGGCCTTGGGGCTTAAAAATGACCTCTTGTTTGTTTTCAGTGAAAAGAAGTAGAGGCAGGGAATCAATTTAAATCAATATTTTCAGTAGAATTGAATAGAGAATTTACCAGAACATATTCCCATTCTTGGCTTTTTATGTCTGCACTTGCAGATATGCAAACATGCCTCCTCCTAACTTTAGTAAGAACTGCCAGTTAAGTCTGAGTTAGCTGTAAGGGGTCCAGCAATGCTCATTTTGGGGAAAGGTTTTCCACTGACTACTATGATGACAACAGAGTCCTGTATTGCACAAACTCTTTACCAAGGCCTCAGTTTGACAAAGCACTGAGCAACTTCCAAAAAACCCCAAACCTTAGTGTCCTCTTTTCGTGCTAACCCATCCACAGCATTTGCACTGTACCTTTCAGCGTTTAGACCATACCCCTTAGTTCTGTTAGATGCTATGTCTCCTAAATTTATGTGGGGCTCACTGACAGCAGAGGAAGGGGAAACTGGAAAGAGGGGGGCATGGCAAACACCTGTCCCAGTCTTCAACAAAAATATGACCTGTCCTTAAAGGTATACTCTTTTATGTCATCATCTTCTTTTAATGGTCTGCTGATGCATCCTCAAATAAGTTGTTACGAACATGGGAAAAGAAAGTGTTCACCTAATTGAAGTTATGTTCAATATTTAAAAGTAATTGTCTTATCCAGTGCTGAGAAATAGCTAAAAAAATTCAACTTAATTACTCAGTATTCAAAAATGTCCTTTGAGTAATGACAGTGCTCCAAGGCCTTGAGTTTAGGCTATTAAAGTGCCCTTTCTGCCCAACTAGCCAATGAATGCTTTAGGGAGATATCTATTTTTACTGATTAGCAAACCTCTATAATCTATTTCAGAATACAAGTGACATCTTTCTTTGAGAATTCAGGACCCGTGACCTCAGGGAGATGTGTTGTGTCACAGGCTTGACTGATAGAAAGGCAATATTCCTCCTTCAGACTCTAATTGGAACTACTCTGTGCAGCTGAAGAATTGAGTAACTCCCTGTTATTCCACTTAATGGCCTTTTTGCATTTAAAAATCATTTATCAGAATCATACCCACATGAAAAATTGTAATAATAGCAAAGATATTTGGCACAATATGTTTGGCTTGTTATCCCAAGTCTTTGTAGGGAAGCACTGAAGTACAAGGGATGATGTCATACACTAGAGTGGGTGCAAAAGGGGAATCATTCTTAATTTCTGGCTGACTTCCCAGCCTTTCTCCTGCTCATCTCCTACCGGAATCTGTCACAGTGCTTTCTGTCACAGTTGTAAAATACTTTCAGAGAAACATAAAGTTTTTATGAGAAGAATGATAAAAGAGATGACTTATTCTGGGGTTGGGGGTTAATATTTGCACTTGTGGCTGACTTCAAGAATTAAAAATAAAAAAGAAGGAGGAAGAAAGTCAAAGTCCTTTATTTCCCCTTGCAGTTATTCAGAAGACATAGCAGCATCCGTTCAAGATCTCATATAGAAAAGTGAAGACATTGAGTTACAGTCACAGTGTTCTAGACATATGGGTTTATTGGTGGATAGACTCCATTTGTCATGATTTCCATTTTAAAATTTTAAACAGGAAGGAAGGAAGGAAGGAAGGAAGCAAGGAAGGAAGGAAGGAAGGAAGGAAGGAAGGAAGGAAGGAAGATGCTATGTTTAAAATTATAATGTATTTCATTTCAAATTCAGATGCTGGTGATGAGAAAAACCTTCTAAAAACCTTCTAAACCTTGAAGATAACTGGATAAGTCAACTTATGCTTTCTGTCTTAACTCACACAGCAGCCTGTACAGTCACTCATTCTTTTTTAACAAACAGGACTGTCTGAGACAGAATACTTTTCCTCCATGTGTTTGCCCTTTTCGTACAATATTTACTTAGAGCCACCTAATGGGAAATGTCATTGAGGTTTTGAGTATCTTCTGAAGAATAGGAGCATTAAGATACTAAAACTGCATGCTGTCAAAAGCTATCTTAAGTGGTCTGGTTCGTCAAATAATACACTAAGTAGAATTGAATTTAGACGACTTTTATGCTACAATGAACAAAGAATGACTCTAATACCTGAGATACGTTTGGCTTTTCTTTTTTTCTTTTTCTTTTTTTTTTTCCTTTTTATTCTTTTTTTTTTTTTTTTTGTGGAAGGACAGTCTCCCAGTTCTTGGAAGTTTATTAAAGCTTTAAGCTGTCAGGTTATTACTGTCAGTTTCAAGAAAGGAAAGAGCTACTGATGTAAAATTAATTTATTGAATAGAATTGTTTTGCCCCAGGGGAATAACATCACCATTTAATTTAATTTCCCCATCATATTGTCTCATTTGCAGGGGAAAAAAAATAACTTTCCTTTTTAACAGAGCAAAATATGTTATGCTGAATGGTGAATTGTCCTTACAGTTTCTTCCTGTTCTAGATTATCAGCTGTCATAAGAATATTTCAGGCTCCCTGTGGCTTCTACTTACTACATTTTTTGAAAGCACTGAATTGCAAAAGTCTCTCAGAGGTCTAGTCCTAAACCTTTTGGCTAATAGATGCATTCCCATTGACACATTTTAGCTTGAATCAAGCCAAAGTGAGAAGAAAATACAAAAAAAAAAAAAAAGTATTAAGTATTAGAAAACACAGCTCGACCATTTACCAGTCTGTCCATGATGCTTTCAGCATCCCAGGCAACCTGACCTTGCTCAGCTGTAATGAAATTAGCAGGTCCAGCTGGGAGATAGCTGCTGAACAGTTCAGTGGGATGGATTAACTTATCACAGTTTTAGAGTTACTCTGTCAAATCAATACATTGCCAGGTCCTACCTCAGTGGAGCAAGAGGGCTCATAGTTACAACCTTTCTACCACCTGTTTGGTCAAAGTACTGTCTCAAATATTGTAGGCAGTTCTACTGTATGAATCTCTTTAGAAGGCATAAAATGCTGCTGTCCTTACTTGATTTATTGAAAGAAAAATGCTAACTGCCCCTATGACAAGTAAAAATGGAAATAATTTAGACCTGATTTTAAAGCTCTAAATTATTAGCTCTAAGCATTGTTCCAGTCTTCTCTGTTTCTTTCTTCTTTCTGAACATATCACCATCCCTTGCATAAATTACTAAAAGGAGAACATGATGGCCGTGATGTTTTACTGTCTCTTCAATAGTTACAATTCCCAGAGGAAGGAAAATGTCACAGAAAAGGAGGTTTGCAATATAATCCTGTGTACACTGTGAACCTGACATGCTTTGTTATAAGAGTTGATAATCTTGCTTTGGCACGTGACCCACACAAACTTCAAAGCTGGAAGGGCCGGTTGTTGGAAACGATTTTGCCATAGATCCAAAGGGCCAAACAGCTGTAGGTACCTGGTGCTGCTGTGAGCTGCAGGCCTGCAGAGTGCTACAGCAAAGTTGAGATGAAGCACCAAGAGCCAGGATAAATTAATCAAAGCCTTAGCACTTGAACTTTAAGAGAATTCAGTCATGGAATAGTCAAAAGCTGAAATATCAGCTTAGAAGACTAATTGCTGTGCAGACTTTGTGTGCCTAATATCTGCAGATTCAAAGGTACTGAATGAGAGGACTCACTGGCCTGCAAAAGCATATGGTGAGAGAGGGAAGGGTCACTGTGCTCTATAATGTTCCTTGCCATACACTCTTTAAACTATAGCTTAGATTTGAGGAGAGATAAGCTGAGGGGAGTTAACACCTGGGAGATATCCTTGTGTGGGTCAGGGAAGTTGAGAGCAAACAAAGAAGTCCCATTGGGAGTCTGGTTGCCTATTACAAAGGCAACCTCACTACCTTTCAGTGATGGTGATAACAAGCAGAGGTCAACCTCTCTCTGAAAAGTGCCTGCCAAAGGAATGATCTCTCTTCCGGGAAAAAAAAATAAAAATAGAAGCTTCAGAAATCTTTAGGGCAAAACAGAACCAGCCCTTGGTATTTAAGTTGCTGCTGTTTGTTATGTCTCTTTTGGTTACTCTAAATAATGAGTAAAAGACAGAGATTAAAGTCTGTCAATGTAATTTTTTTTTTCAAAATCCATCCCAAACAACAGAGATTTTTTTTATGAGAAACTTTGCTTTGTTTTGTGGGTGGGGTTTTTTCAGAACCAAACCTCTGATGTTTTTTAATGGTAGAACTGGAGTTCAAGTACCCTCTTTCTGAGGTTATTGGAGATGACCTAAATTTTTTCCAGGCCAGACAAATAGGAACTATTGCCAGTGAACTCCTTCCTTTCTTTAATCTACTTCTTTGTTTTGACAATGCTCTATTATTTACTAAAGAAAATCAAACTTCTGTGAGTCCCCAGAGAGGAAAAACATCAGGAGCAATGACTCCCAGTATGACTCCCAGTGCTGTGGGGAGAGTTGCTGTGCACTGCTGAGACCATGGCTGCCCAGTTGGACCTGGAGCAGCCCTGATTGCTTCTGTGTGGAAGTTTTGCCATAAGCAGCATTCATGGAATGGCATCTGACATCAGGTAAAACCTGAAAAAAGCAGTTTCAGAAGCACCCAAATAAATTCCAGTGCAGATTCTGAGCAGTGTCTGAGAACAAAGCTAAAGGATCAGAAACTGTGGGTCTGAGGACAAAGCTAAAGGATCAGAAACTGTGGGTCAGGATCATTTGTATATTATTTGATTGAACACAGAATAAGTGCACTTCACACCTGACAGTAGGGTACAGCTTATGGAACAGCTTGTCATTCTTATCTCAGGAACAGCAAGAAGATTCAGGGAACTACAGGCTGCTTACCTCAATCCTGGGCAAGGTGAAACAGCAAGTATTCCTGGAAAGTGTTTCTAGGCACATGAAGGACAAGAAGGTAATTAGAAGTAGCATAGATTTACAACTAATTGCTGGCTTGGTGCAGCAGGAAAGAATAAATTATATCATCTGTTTTAACTTCAGCAATGCTTTTGATACTGTCTCTGAAAACATACTCATGGACAAACTGATGAAGCATGAGCCAGAAAAGCTGACAGCAGGATGGAAAGAAAGCTGGCTGAATATCTGAGGCTTGTGATCAGCACCTCAAAGCCTAGATAGGGTTCAACCACTAAAGCCACATGTATTCCAAGTGTTGATACTGGGCCATTACTAGGCAATACCTCATTAATGATATGTACAATGGGGACAGAGTGTAACCTCAATGTGCTTTCTGGTGATACAAAACAGGGAGGATGGTTGATACATCAGACCTCTGTGCACCATTCAGAAGGACCTGGACAGGCTTGAGAAGTGGGCTGACAAGCTCTCATAAGTTCAACAAAGGAAAATGCAATGACTTGCCCCTGGGGACGGGTTATGCCATCTCAAAGACCACTTTGCAATAAAAGACTTGAAAGTCCTGGGGGGCAACAAGTTGACCATGATGCAGCAATGCACAGTTACAGCAAAGCAATCTAAAAACCTATAGATTGCACAGTATTATTCAGCAGGCTCAAGGCAGTCATCCTTCCCATCTGCTAAGTCCCAATAAGCTCTGTGTCAAGGTGTGAGCCTTCCCAGTACAAAGGAGACAAGGACATACTGGAACATATCCAGAGACGGGCCAAAGAATTGTCAAAGGAACAGGAGCATTTGATGAGACAGAGAGATGGAATTGTTCAGCATGGAGAAGTCTCAGGGGGATCTGATGAATAGGTACAAATATCTGATGGCATGACATAAGAAGGCAAGCCACACTCTCAGTGTTATCCAGTGACAGAACAAGAGTCAGGTGGCACAGGCTAAAAGAGAGGAAATTACATTTAAACAAAAATATATGAAGATTGAGGGTAATCCAGCACAGAAACTGGTTACCCAGAGGGTGCAGATCTTCTGTCCTAGAAAACATTAAAAATCTGACAGAACCCAACTCTGGGCAACCACACATGCAGAGATCTCTTCCCATCTCAGCCAATTTGTTAATGTCTTAAGATGAAAAGAAAATGTAACTGGTGAACATGGCTGCCTTTCAAGTGATATTGACAGTGCAGCATCAATTGCAGGGTTTATTTTATTCCTGTTGCAGTCTGGAATGTCTCTGTATAGGTACCGAAAATAATGGGATATATTGAACAACTCTTGCCAGTGTAAAAACACAGCCTTGTGCACTGATATCTTAGGTTTCCCAAGAATCTTTTTCTATGATGTACAGATGCATCTTGCATAACCTTCTGTCTGCCCTCTCATGGATGGTGGATGCTTGTTCTGGTAAGAGTTACCCTTTGTGCACACATGGGCAACTTGTGTCTATGGAAGCGTCCATTGTGTCTAAGTGGTTTGAATACAGAATGTGCTTCAAGAAGCAAGGGTATAGCCAAGAGAAATCAGTGCATTTTCTATTCAGCGATAAAGCAAAGCTGTGTCACCTGTACAGAAAAATAAACTTTTCAACAACCTTTTCAGCAGTTATTAGCATCTGAAATAGGAAGGAGCAAACCTCCAAAGCACTACAAGTGAAAGTATCTCCCAGAAATGGACTTGAGGGAGACAAAAAAAAAAATGGAAACAAGTATCTTGAACTTATACATATCAAAGTTCAGTATTTAACACAATGGGAGTGGGGGAAAGGGGAGGGGATGAGGAACTAATACACATACTTTTAAAATTAAGCCACAAATTTTAGAGGCATAGCTCATGGAAGTTCATACCCATTTGAAGACATCAGAGAAAATTTATCTCCAAAAGTGTAGTGGGGCTAGTTACTGGTTATTGCTGAAATGAAATTATTTTTAAGCAGCACTAAGAGCTTCAGTTAAAAATTTCATTGTGTTTGAATGGATAACTAAAGCTTCAGAGAAATTGGGTTTGAGGAAATGGTCAGGTTCCCAGCTGTGTTCACTGGCTGATCACCAGCATCGGAAAGAAGAGAGAGATTACCATTTGTACATTTCAGTAAATTGCATAATGTCAAATTGTCCTGATCTTATCCCAAAAGAAAGATGTCAAAGGGAGCTGGAGTGGGATTTTTATCATGGCATCTAGTTTAAGAAGTAAAGATATGATTCATTCTGAACAGAAAGGTTGAGGAAAAGTAATGCATAATGCATTTAATATGGAGGTTGCTAGCCCACTGAGGTGACGTTGGCCATATACATTAATAAAATTATGCATGCACCTTGCCCAGTTGTGTGAAGTGAAATTTCTTCCAGAAATATTATCAGATATGACTGCATGCTGCAAGGTAAACTCCTGTAAAGGCTTCAGTTTGCAAAGAGAAGCTTTACATTCCCAGCATGCAGACTTCTGCTCACTAGTGGGGCCGCCATTGAAATTGCTATTTGATTTTTGTTTATTTATTTGTTTTTCAGCCAAGGTCAATGTACTTGAACTTTCAATAGAGGTCCTTTATTTTTTGCCTGAATATAAACATGTAGATGGAACTACTTTCTGTGCAGCTGTTTGAAAACTACCAGGGATGTTAGTGCAACTCACTGCATGACAGACATCTTTTACTTAGCTAGGTAAGAGCTGGATTAGACAGGAAATTTTTATGGGAGTTAATATCCAGAAGAAGTTCAATGTTTTTCTCTTGGTCTATTATTCTTGTTCATCTTTTTCTTTCCTGGAATAATGACTAGATTTTCTTGGCAACACTAGTTTAGCACTGTAACATAACCAGTAAAATTTCCTCTGCTGTTTCCCCATTTCTCTAGTTCACTAATCAGTGATAATAAAATGATTACACCAATTTCATAATTTCTCTAAAGAAAATAATTGTCATGGGACTGATCTGGATTTCTAGTTGAAACTAAAAGAACTGGGTTTCATTTTTCTGTGATGGAAAATACAAATGACAGTGTATCTCAAGTTATTTTTCTTCACCTCATTAAAAATTAGATTTACCTTTAATCAGACAGGAAAGAACTGAACCAAATCTGTTTCTCAAGCAAAGTCAGTTTTATTTTACTACTTACTAAACAAAAAAAAGTACATGCTGGACTTTTTTCCTGCTTCTTAGTCTGGGAAGCAAAGTACAGTACAGAAAAAGTCAGAGGAAGCCCAGTACATCAAATTTTCACACTTCATTGCAACACAGCCAAGCAGTGATAATCACCTAATTCAGAACTAGCTTGTGACACCTCGGATCTCCACATTTTCCAGCTCTGCATCCCCCTGCACACCTCTGCACTCACAATGTTAGAGGGGTAAGGGTAAACTTACTAAAGAAAAGAGATGGCGGAAGGACTGGAAAGCAGTATTTTCCTCAACTTGCACTTGCACTTGCAGATGCAATTTGTCTGCAAATAGTCTTTCAGTTAAGAATAGCTTTAGCTTTATAGGCCTGGAGTGCTGTCATGCTAAACTCAGCATGGCATACACAGAACAATACTCCATCCTAACAAGATATGAACCTGCAAAGCACTTTGGCATGCTTGCGGGTCTAAACCAAGTTTCACTGATCATAAAAGTTTCATTTGGCTAAAAAAATAATAATAATTCTGTATTTATATATAAATATGTGTGAATTATGTGTAAATCTGTATTCAGAGAAAAGATTTTAATGACAGTAAGTATGCTCTCTCAACAAAGATAATCTTTGGGGTTTTTAAAAAATTTCAGCTTGGGTCTTGTAATTATTATCAAACAATTGAGAAGCCAGTAGTTCCCATAAGTGAGAACTGTGAGCATCTGACAACCAATTTTATTTTTACTAAGAGATTAACAAAGAACCCCTTTCAGAGTCCGGATCAGGTACTGCACCTTGGCAAATACAAAATCACAGAAAAGTTAATGTGCAATAGCCACCCTCACTGGTGCCAAATGTTTTTCACATATTTTTTGCTTTATTCAAATGTATTATTATGTCAGTACCTAGGGGATTAAATTACTGTATTAATTCTTTTCTTAATTTGTATATATTTGATATAGTATCTATTTTTAATTATCAGAAGTCTTATTTAATTTTGACTTCATTAAAAATTACATATGGAATTATACATATCTCTTCTACATGTGAGAAGATGCAATATTCTGTTAGCTGGAAGTAGTCAATTAAAATGTTCAGCACATAAACAAAAATGTTTTCCCTTATCAAAGATTATACAGAAGAAGAATGGTCTTGTGGTTAAAGTGTTCAGTGCATAAATATAGAACTCTGCTTCTCAACAAATTTAATAGAGAAACCTTATTATTAAACAGAGGGAGGTAAACCATTGCAGCTGCATTCCTGTCTCTGCTAGAAACTTGTGTTATGGCTTGTGGCAAGTTGTGCAGAAGATTTTCAAGCAGAGGTGATACAGGTGCCATGCTGGGAATATGAGTGCTATTATTTTCTAGAAAGAACAGAATATGAAGAAATTTTCAGCACTGCTCTGCTGGGTTTCAGAGCGCTCACTGCTGCTGTGTTGGTGCACTGGTGTCACCTGTATGGCAGTTCAGGTCCCCTGTTTCTACACATTCCTTCACATTGCCTAGGACCTCAGCATGCTGAGGGAACAGGGCTTGGACTTTGTGGTCTTTGACAGAAAAAAGACCTTCCATCAATAATTGCTGAGTTAATGGCCTCACACAAAAGTAATTTATTATTGCCTAACTGCAATAACCTTGCTCTTCCCCCTTGTTCCCCAGGGAGTCCTTGCCTTCCACACACATGTGCACACAGCTGTCTCTCCTGTCCCAAGGCACCTGTAAGGCACTTCAGCACCCTCCCTCTTGCCTGATGAGAAGCAGCATGTGCCATTCCCGGATCCCAGATTTGAGGAGCAGAAGGACACCTGGGACAGCAACAGCTGAGCCCAGTTGTCTGCATCCCTACTGTTTCTGTTGTTCCCAGAACTCATATGCATTTAAAATCTTGTAAAGTAACTGGGGGTAGACAGACAGACAGACACACACTATTTTTTTTTCACAGTCTCCACCCACTTAGATTGCACTTCCTGGAAGTGTTGCTGGTATGGAATTAGTTCTACAGATCTTCCAAACACAAGCATACATGCCTCCAGGGCTGAATTCTTCACTGTGGTTCTCAGTCAAGTGAGTAAAGAATAAATAAAAAAAATTAAAAGTCAAACAGAGGACATGGATGCCCTTCTGTTTTTTAAAACTAGAATTTAAGTATGACATAAGGAATGAAGTGATCAAATGTTCAAACAAAGTGGATTTTTTTCTCATGTAGAAGCTACCTTTAACCTTTTAGAAAAATACACATCCAGGTAGGTACAGAAGGCAAAAAGATACCTCCAGGTCAGCTTGATTGCCTGTAATCACAAGAAAAGGTTTTTGAAAGTAATCTTCCATTGACATGGTTCAGTCAAACCTCAGGCCCCCAAATCCTTTCCTGGATCTAGTGATAGGCTCCTGCCAGTCACTCTTGGCTGTCCAGAGTGGTACAGCAATGTTCTACCTGCATTTGTCTCACCCCAAAAGTGACATTGCCAGTGTTAGATATTTACAAGGGGTTCCTTCATGGAGAGAGATCCATCATCAGACTGTCTGCAGGTTCATCTGCTGCTTATTATGCACTTGAACTCAACCTTTTGCAAGTACAATGATTTGAAAGTTAGGTGCTTTTGATGAAAATGAACCAGAGTATCAAGAGAATAGAACACTATATTTTAGATAACACTTCCAAATTTGTTTTATCATAATCAGTTACCATCATGATGGAAAACTTTCTCAAAAATGTTTGACAGGACCAAAATTTTTCAAGAATTTACATTGAATTCAAAAAGTGATTTTTCCAAAGGAAAAAACCCTTTATATTTTTTCTTTCAGATCTGCTGAAAGATTGTATCTTTTTCACAGCAATATGCTTCAGCTACTCCTTTTGGAATAGCATTTGGCATTTCAAAGCTGACCTTAAAAAAGAAAAGAATAAAAAAAAAAAAGACAAAGGACTTCAAATCTGAGAAACATGTCAAAATATTGAATTTTAGACCAGATGACATTTTTGGACAAGTCCCAAATTAGCTTTAATTTCCCCAAAGGAAATCTGGTTTGGTTTGTTCAAACTAATTGGTTTTTCCTTCTGTTTTTTGCCGGTTTCATAAAACAAAATAATTTTATTTTTTCAAGTTTATTGTTTTCCTTTTGACAAGAGAGAGAGGGATTTAAAAATATTTTCTTTGATAGGAAATAAAGATCCACATCTGGTGTGCCTTCACATTGATTTCTCTGCCTTTACAATGACCAAAAGCTTTTAAACTTGCTAATTAATAATCGTAATAGTCTTCTTATCTATTGCTGACATTTATCTAGGATAAAGCTAACTATTTTTTGATATTGATCAAGTTTAGGATGGAGATTAATTACCTGATTTTTAAGCATGTTCAGCTTTCTACATTTTCACATGATACACATTGAAATTACTGTAGGAAATATTGCATGTTTACACTGGCAGATTATAATATGTTGGACATACTTTTTTTTCCCTAATCTTTGAGTGCACTTTCCAATAAAACCAAGCACTTGGCAATTCTTATAACCTCATTGGACACAAGCAGAAACATTGCAAAAGAACAATATTAGAGATCTTTTTCCACAACAGCTTCTATTCTACATGCACTGAAGCAATGTTTTCGCTACACATATTATATAATCTCTCCTATAAACTGTATTTTTGGGCTATCCCTGCATTAATATCACACTTCCATGACATTGCCTGATCCATGCTGCTGAAGATTAACTTTGAAAAGATTTTGGAGAAGATGCCTGGATTACCTGACTGCAAAAATATCTGTTAGCTATATTTCAAATAATACATAAATGCACTCCTAAGTTACTGCTCTGATCACTGCATTAACCAGAAAAATGTGACTTTTGTTACTTTTATGCAAACTATTATAGACTTGTTCCCTTCTTGTCTCCAAGGCCCAAATAATCTGTCACAGAAATTTACAAAGATTTTGTGAGTTCTCTCAAAGGTATAACTAGTTATTGCAGAGTTTGCCACACACAACAAATATCATAGTGTAGTCACCAAAAGGTGTCTTAAAAGAAATTCCTTGTTAACTCTGGAACTGTCATTTTGTCCGCTTGATGAATCAAAACTTCAGACCTAACAAAATGTGGATTTAGTTACTTTTTCATAGAATCCTATGTATTCTTTCACAATATTTAAACAGTAAACAAAACACACTGCTAAATTTCATTCTATTAATTAAGAACTAATTAAATAATAAATTCCATGTAGTACACAGTGTTCCTGGTACAGTCCTAACCTATAAATACCAGCAACTGAGCTGTGCTAAGTGAGGGGGGTATTTGAAGCATGAGCTGGATGAAGGAGGCATCCTTTCAGAGAGCAGCTTCATTTTTTGCAACCCTTTGGTATTAATTTGCTTTTTTTCCTTTTCAGGGCATTTTATTGACTGTAGTGGATTTCAAATCTCAGAGCTGCAGAAAAGCTATGAATTTAGTTTCATACCCTGGCTTTTTTTTTTTTTTTTTTAAACCATGAACTTCCTCTCTCAAGCTGGATGTCTGAATAAAAGAGATAGAGGTCCTTGTGTTAAAGGCACTGTTACCCTGATGCTTCACACAGGTTATCAATTAGAGTATGGGATACTATTATATATCCAGTTAGATTATTTTTTTTCTTTTTTTTGTAAGAGTAAATTTTGATTAAATAGAAAGTTAAATTCTCTTAGAGGACCTTCCTGCAGTCAATGCCTTAAGTTCCTTTTTTTTTTTTTCTTCTGCATTCATAGCTCTCACCACTGCTAGTGATTGAAGGTCTCTGAAACTGAACAAAGCTACTCTTGTGGCACAATTCAGCTTCTAACTGACAGATGCAACTGAATGCAGAGGTTAAAGGAAGTGTCTATAAAGCATCTCACTCCCCAAGATGTCCAGCTATTTACAAGCACTCTGTGACATAAGGGGCAAGTACTGCATCCTCCAAAGTCTTCCTATTTATAAAATAGGGGCATATTTTCTGTACCTCAGAGATTTCCCAAGGTATCCTACTGATAACAGGGGTGTGCTGAGATGTTGTTTTCTGAGATGCCAGGAGGTTGTATTACTGCCTTCATGTGGAGCTAACTATCTCATTTGAGGTGACCCAGTAACTTCATTGTGGGCTGATTATAAATGTTGGTCAATAACTAACAATTCTCCAAGATCCAGCAAGGGTTTGTTATCTATTTATAACTCAAACCTTGTTTCACTCCCTCAGTGATGTCATGGTCAAGGAAGAATGTCACAGAACAACAGAAAATAATGGGCTGTACTCTGTGGCTCAACAACAAGTTAAAGAGTAATGGATAAATATTTTTTAAAAATCAGCATTATTCACTGATTTAAAGAAACCTTAACATTCAGAGGTGAAAAACTGAATATGCTGGAGATAAGAAAAAATCGTTTAGAGACTACAATGAAACATGCTCTCCTTTAAGCAAACAGACCCTTTGACTGGCAAATTGAAGGTAGAAACTTATACAAGTTTTAGTTTATCAGCCCTTGCTGTGTTATTTTCCAGGCAGTGGCATACTCCCAAAGAGCAGGCCAAGAATGGACATGGCCAGGTCACCCTGGGGTGATGAACTCTATTGGATGTATGCAAGAGAAGGAACGCAGACCCCTGAGAGTTCAGGCACCAGGAGCAGGATGGGCATGAAGAGGGAATTATTCTGTGTGGGATTAAGAGGACAAGCAATACCTAGTGACAAAGTGACATAGAAAAAAAGAGCATAACTCCAAGTTACAAAAGACTTGGGATCACTTGCCTTTTCCTTATCTTTGAAGGGCTGGAACATCAATTTAAAAAGTCCCAAATCTCAGCTAGATTGACCTGTCTTTCTGTGCTTGCGATATGGTCTCCACTAAGTGAGGAATATCTGGCTTATGTTAGGATATGTGCCTAGAAATCTTCAGTGTCAGCATCTTCTGAACCAAGGAGACCCTTCTACATGTACTGTTGCCTGCTTTGATTATTTCCTAATTCTATCTAGATTAGACTAAGGAAATGGTTTGTGTGCAAGGTCATGTAACACTTCAGTGACTGGCTAAAGAGAAAGAAAGGGAGAAGCTTAGTTTAAACCTCAGATTCTGTCACACATTCATTAAAAAAGAAAAAGAGCATATGCAGATAGGGGGACGCTGATGAAGATGGGAGAGAATGTGATACAGAGACCACTTTCTTGTCAGTAAGGGATTACAAAAGAGCCCTTAAACAGATTGTTTATCCTGTTCTTAAATTACTGAGTGGATATTTATAATATTCTAGGAATGTCTCATAATTGTATTTATATAAAATACTGCTGACAATAATTTAATACTTAAACTTTAAAACGTCCCTTTCCCTCTCTTCACTTCCCTTTCCCTTCCCCTTTGACAAAGCAGGTGCAGGTTTAAGAAAAAAGGCTAAATGAGCAACTGAGGTGAAAGGATCAATACTAAGGAATTCAATTAAATTTCCCTCACAGGGGGTTTGCTCCAAATCTCATTGAAGACAACAGAAAGATTCCCACTGACTTCAGTGGGGTTTTGATGAGACCCAGGGGACACAGTCAGAGAGGGCCCCATCAGTGTTTTGCTGACTTAGAGCTCTTCCTCTGAGTCACCTTCTTTTTTTTTCTTTTTTTTTCCCCAAGAGAACCCATTTTGTTCTGGTGTCAGACTTGCAGTTTGTATCTGCAGAAAGCCTCTGTGCCTGGGAACTCTTCTAGTGATCAAAAACTCTTCAAATCTTCTCACTACTTCTGGATGAACAGTGCAAAAAGATTTGTCAATCGCCTTCCCTCTTTTCATGCATCCTGGTCTGTTCTAGCCCCAAACAAAGTTCCCATGTTTATGCAAAATATTAGTGGCTTTATTTTTATTAAGGGCATGCTTTATTAATCTTAATAAATCAGTTTGTCACTTGCTTTCTGACTGCCTCTCAAGTAAAACGGGGATTGACTGTGCGGTAACACTGTTTATGTCATGCCTGAATAGTTTAAGGTGAGGCTTTGAGTAGTTTTATTGCTTTTGTTTATATAGGTAAACCCAATCTGTGCATTTGAAATGATTGATGAAGTGCAGTCCCACTTGGAGTGTTTGTCATCATTCATGTGCTGAAGTGACATTTCTTTATGTATTTTGGCATAAACATATGCAACTACTGGCAAAGCATTTGACCCTGGAGTCTGACTATTTGTCATTCTAATCTTTTTTTTCCATACCCCAAAGTCAGGCGAGTTACAGTATATTCCATCTGAATTCATGTTGCTAATTATTCAAGAGATAGTAAAAGAGTCCTGTGGCTGAAACTGAGTAAGTTGCTGAATGTGCATTCTTCTTTTCACAAGTTAGGTACTTTGCTGCAATATAAATAAAGTTGGGATGTGTGTAAATGTCAAGAGCATCATCCATATCAAGCTGTAGTATCTTTTCAGAAAAATCTGAAGCCCATGCTTTGTCAATAGAATAAGGCAAAACACTTTGCAAGGGATTTAGAAAATCAAATGTGAGCAGAGATTAAGTAAAATGCGTTAAACATGTCTTGGGATATAATTTTCCAATAACACAGTTACAATGAAAAGCAAGTAACCAATAATTCACATTATGTGAACAGAGATAAATGGATGGTGCCTTAACCTCCAGGCTCAGGGTTCAGACTATGTGCTGTCTTGTTGGAAAAGAGCTGATTATTTATTGGGGAAAATGTCAGAAAAAAATCAAACTGTAAAGTAATTTTCCCTGGAAAAAAATCACACATCATTTATAAAATATATCAACTTTTTTTGAGGAGTCATAGAAATCTGATACCTCCTCAAAACTTACCTGTCTAGTTCTGAATATAGCACTTCTATCTACAATAACTGAGATAGATTTAGATATTTGGACACAGAAAGCAAATTATAATATAATTGATAGAGAATCTATCCAAATCCTTATATCAAGGAATATATATCCTGAAATGACATGTTTAAATGGCTTTCATTTTAAACTTGGATAACGCTTTCTAAATTTGCACTAACATGATATGAGATTGCCTTTTCTTGGAAAGTAGTATTAGTATGAATTCTGCTGGGTTTGCTCCAGATTTCCCCACATTTATATGCAAAGAAGCATCATACAAATTCTTCAGAAAGACAGTGTACAGATGAAAGTTTAATTCTTGGTTTCAAACGTTCATACAGAAGGACAAAAGACAGATGGAATCTAGGCAGGACACCCAGCTGCACATGAGCTGACGCAAGAGGAGAGTTGAGTCTGTGTCTAGAGGATGGGATGGTTCTCCAGAGCAGCTGAGGAGCTCTCCATTTTCCACCGACAGGGCTGGTGAAGGGTCAGCTCATTTGCCGGTGGAAAATAATTTCAATTTCTTTGGCTTCTTCTTCAGTCTCCAGCTGCAAGGGAGTTGTAGTACTTCTATGTGGAAAGGCACTAAAAAGGTATTGAGATTTAGTCCTGAAATGAGTTCCATGCTCACATTGCAGGGGAGGGAGGGGAACTAAGCCCACCAAAGTAAAGTACCTGACTCTGCTATTTGTCTTTCAATTCCTATAGGCCATTCAGATTCTACTAATAAATGGAGTAGCAAAAAAAAGTCTATCAAAATTGTAAAATATTTTATGTTATGGGCACCGATACCTGCATACAAAACCTCTGCTTAAAAATATACTTTTTAAAGTATTTTTTCTCATGTTTTCCAGAAGTTTTTGAAAGACATGAAATCTATGTATTTAGAGATACATCCATTCTCCATGCTCAGAAATGAATAGCCATGGCCATCTGCATTTTCTTTCCCTTCTTCTCTTTGCTTTTATCTATATAAAGATAGCTTTATATAGTTTTTTCCTATTAGACTCGTCAAGGACTCTGATTTCCTCATAGTTGTTCTATTAAAATTTTACTACATTTCACTCACAGCATTAAATAGAATCTATTTTGGGTATTTTTTGAGTATCAAAAAAACCAGACAAAGGTTGCCATCATGTTCACAGAAATACTTCTATTCTCCTTCTTCCCCTCAAAATAACCCTGGAATAAAAAGGAAGAAAAGATGAGAAATGGTTTGGACTTTTTCATGGGGAATACTTGCCCTTTCAATGATGATACATTTCTTTGTACTTTTTGTTATAGGAAATGACATATAGTTGGAAAAATCTCTGAGAAATGCTTTTCATTATCAAATCATTCTATGCAGTAAATGTATCATGGCACTGCTAAAACCCATGGTACAAACTAAACTGTTTCTATAAAGGAAGATTGGCAAACAATATCCTGCAGGTGCACTGTGTCGTACCTCTGGCAATTTTTTCTTTTTTTTTTTTTTTTTCTGAAAGAGAGCTCACGTAAATGATGCATCAAAATATTTGTGGGCTGAGGAGAAAATAGGGGGGTTACTTGTCAGGCTTGTGTCTATTTCTGTCTGGCTTTTTTTCCAAGTCTGACTCCTTCTGGGATGTTGCTGGTTTGGAATATGTGATAATATGTTGCATTAGATATGCAACAAGTCGTGTAAAGCAAATACAGTACCACTTTAAGTGAATGTCTCTCTTGATAAAAGAATATATTCCAATTACATTAATCCATTAATGGTTCATTTCCTCAGATAATTGGCTACTTATGTGTATCTTTATTTGCATCCACTAAATACATAGCCCCGAGTCCGAGTTACCAGTATCTATGTTAAGGCTAATGATTTTCATCCTAGGTTAGCATTTACAAGCTAAGACCAGGTAAAGAAACATAACTTCAATGAATACAATCACAAAAAAAAAAAAAAATTAGTTCATTGTTTGATTTCCTGCCTTCCAGTTGCAGCTTATAGATAATTCTACTTTTCAATTCCTCTTTAAGAACAGTATATAAAGAAGTGGCAATGTCTCATTTGGATACTGCATTAAAAGCACAGCTCTTAATTATAATCTGTCATTAATAGTTACTGTTGGTGAATAAATGTTTAATCTAATAATAGTCACTGGTTCTGTCATTGAGGTATGGAATTTTGTGCCTGAAACTAGGGAAAATTCTAATTTTTAAGTGAAATATTAGATTTATTCAATTTTGAGACAAAAAGCTCTCACACTCGCTGTTTCAACAATAAATCATCTGGCTTATTGGAAAGAAACTACAGGTCTTACCTTTCAGAAATTATGGTAAAGTTTGACCTCAGTCTCCAAGCGTTTATTTATAGTCTTCAAGATTTCATTAATAAACAATTATTAGTTGGTAATTACAGCATAGAGGTACACTAAAAATTGTTGATTGATTATCTCCTTTGACAGAAACTTAGTTATTCAAAAATGTATGAATAAATAGATGGGGAAAAAAATTTCCCTTATTTTGAAATGCAAGAATCTCAAAATTTCCTCCCCTTTTCCACTTTTTTCTTAATTTCATTTACACCTTTATCTTTCATCCTTTTGTCAGTGTTCTCAACTGCTCCAAGTGTTGATCAAACAGTGTCCCTCTCCTGAAGCTCTGTGAATGCCTAAGTCCAGAATACCAGAGAAGCTACACTCTGTCTTCTAAAAGTGCAACAAAAAAGAGCGGGGTGTGTTTGTTTTCCTCACCTTGAATGTGGAATTGAACCTTCCCTGTTAAAACTTAAAAATTAAATTCTTCATTTTAAAAATGCACATTTTTGGCTGAAGATATTTTAGTATTTGGGGTCTGTCCATTTGCACATTTACTAAAAGCAAATGGCCCAAGCCCCGGAGTATTTCTACTCTCTGTGAATTTCAGGGAAAAAGTTAAAGCAAGCCATGGGACTCATTTTGTGGAGGCCAGCAAGTCAGGCAATCGCAGCCAACCCTGCTGGCTTTAGAAATCTGAGGTACACCAAGTGCTCCAGAGCACAGCAGCTTCTTGTAGGAGTTCAGCCTCAGTGGCTGCTTCTCTTTTCAGGCACCAACTTATTCTGAAGAAGGAAAGGTCTATCAAGTCATACTTTCTGCAAGTGAAATAGAGTAAAGAGATGCAACATTTGATCTCAGAATTTCTGCCTGGCCAGAAACGTGGAACTTCTGATGACAATTGAATCTCTCTTCCTGAATATAGAATGTTTTTCTTACACAGTTACATGAACCTAATAACCATATCAATCAGGGTTCTTGAAAGCAATGCAATACATTCCACTGAAGTGTCTGAGGGGATGTTGAGGTTAAGGATATGTTTGAATTTCTGGATGAATGACAAGGTTGTTTTTGTTTCGAAGTTAACTAGGAACATGAAGGAGCTGTGAAATACTAGGCAAAGTATACTCAGAGAAGGAGCTGAAGTTTGCAAAGAGAAGGAAAAATCACTTACATGGAAGACCTTATGTGTCAAGTGCGCCTGAATTCACACGTACGTAGGCAAGTCTATGTAGATTTATAACAAGGGTGGTATGAGTGCAGCAGTTGCATTGGTATATTTGGAATCAAAAATACAGCAGTAGCAGGAACACTGCGAAGTTGTAGCACGTTCACGAGCTAGGGCCATAGTTCTGATGTGCCATTACCTCAAATCCAGCAAAGAAACTGCAGACTGGGAAGAAAAGAATGTGAAAGATGGAAACAGATAGGAAAAGAGGTAGAGAGTGCCAATTAAGGTACAGCCCTTGGCTTTTATTATCCAAGAATCATTTACAATGATTCTTGGATAATAAAAAGAAATTTCATTCAAAATTAACTAAATGTAGCCTTTGGCCTCAAGTTCTTCTAACTAACCCTGTGACTGCATGATATTTCATGCTCATGATTTTCCCCTCATTGTGAATATGGAGCACCCATTGTTCTGGATTTTTAATTCCTTTGGTGAATTTGCTCTTCCCTTTCAAATTCTCTGATCAGAAGGTATAACTCTCCCTGCATATTTTATTGAATTACTGCTAAAGACAGTCTCACCTCAGGATAAGTCTTCACAAGAATCTTGAACATTTTGAGACTAGACAATAGGAGCATTGACTTCAGTCTCCAAACCTTCCACCCAGCAGGTTGCCCAAGAATTAAAGTTATTAGAGTGCTCAAGTTATTTGCAGCTCTTACTGCCTCAGTTCCCACTTGCAGGGATTCTCTGAAGTATTTCCCTAAGAACAGGTGACTCTTCAACATAAAACTGGGGAGGGAAGAGGATAGCTTTGCTTTCATGGTCCTGCAGAGTGGAAGGAACTCAAAGTTGCTGACTTTTACTAAAGCCTATTCATTTTTGTGTTGTTGCTTAGATAACAGCTACAGATACACTGACAGGAAGCATTTATCACTCAACCTTCACAAAAGTGTGGAAATTCACCACTGATGGCTCTTCCTGAAATGACAGGTGAGAAATTGTGCAAAACCTGTGTTTTTCAGGATTTCTTAGCCCAAGAATGAATAAAAACGATTGATGATATGTCCAAATTTGAGAACACAAGATCCTAAAAGCTGCTTTGCTTTAACTGCCACAAGCAAAAAGTAGTGAAGACAGCAGCTTGTTGGAAGATGAATACCTGGAGAAGGTTGAGGCACTGAAGACCAAGGCAACAACAGAGCAGAGCAGAACAACTGCAGCAGAAACTGCTGAGTCCACACTTCTGCTAACCATAACTGGAAAATCACAGCTTTAGTCTTCCACACAAATATATATTTGGACTATTTGATGGCATTTTTCTGGAGTAAGCAACCGTGTTTCCCTTGTTAGAAAACCAGGTGTTGGTCTGGATTTCACAGTGACGAGGAGTACAAAAAAGATTGAGCAAAGGTAGACAGATGTGGGCAGAGGAAAGTGCTTCCAAATGCTGCAACATTTAATAAGCCAGGACTGAGACGTGCTGGACTTTTGACAGACCTGGTTTAAAACTGGGAAAAAACAAGCTGGATACAAATCTCTGCTTCAGATCCATCACATGAGAAAGCAATCATCTTTCCCCAGCCATGAGCTTATCAGGTGCATTCCTCTGGGTTTTTATCAAAAGCTCTAGACACAAGCTTATCTTAATATAGAAAGAGAAATTTTCAGATGTGTTAAAAATATTTGTGGAATGGTAAGTCTTCCCACTGGAGCCTCAAACTAGGTGCCTTCATGAATTTTCCATACTAAAATAAGTGTAAAGCAAATAATCTTTTTTGTTTAGATAAAGGTCTACAGAAGTGTTTGATATTATGAAAGATAAAAATAAACTTTGTATCTGTTCACAGGTTGCGTTCCTTACCAGCCTCTCCCAAAATCTAATCTGAAAACGGCCAATACCATCACATGGTGGCCAGTGGCTATGTCTGTCAGTGAGCCCAGGCAGGTGATGATGAGGTCCTCACACTCGTTATATGCATTTCTATTTGATCCAAGATCTAACGTGGTCCCCTGAACTAAACATCCCAACCACACACACCATTTAACACTGCTCAGAGAAGCAGGCACTGGAGTTTCTCCTGGTGACTTGTGCACTGAGACAGAACTCTTCAAAAATAAAACAGTTCACTCCTCAGGAATGATTCTGTGAAGCAAAGCAACCTTCAGTTAGCAGAGATATTCAGAAGATTTATTTCAAAACTAGATTTCTGCTCAAATCAAAACATTAATGCAGACACAACTTGCATGACTGTATAGAGAAGCTGAATATTTGAGAATGTGAGTGTGAGTCTTGAATTAAACATTAGCACTGAACACAATTCATAACTTCCTGAATCTGAAAGTGTACATAAGGAATTAGAATGTATTTTTAAAACTTTAAAGAAGCAACAAAATGTTTTGGCATGCTCCATACAAATTATGTCCTGGAGATTAATAAAACACTTTTTTGGGGAAGTGCCAAAAAAAAAAGTAATGACAATTTGTCTGTGTTATCTAACTTATTTTGAGTGAAAATTTACAGTAGTGCTGAAGGTTTTTCCTATTCTCTGACAGGTGTTAAAAGGGTAGTGATTTTACATAACATCTTTGTCTAAGGCTGAGTAAGGCCTTTGTGTCTTTTGAGATCAGGTTCATTTTGAAAAAGCACCCAAAAGTTCAAACATGCATTTGAAGCTCCAGAAACCCTCCAAATCCAAACCACTCACTTCTCTTTCTTCCCCATCCAAACAAGTCCGTGACTTTTACTTCTCCTTCAGCAGTCCAAATTTAAAGTACCTCTCAGAACATCTTCAAAGAGATTGTCTAAGCTGATAACCTTATCCTCAAGAAATGGTCAGAATGCCTTTTCATCCTGGTTCTTTCTGGTAAGTTTGACACCTCTTTCTGCAGACCTTCCTTTCTCTCCTTGGCATTTTCTTCTTAGCATGCCCATAATTACTCCTCTGGGTCTCACTATCATTCCTTTCAGCCTTTTAAGCGACCTGGTACACAATATGGTGTGCTAAAATTATGTTCTTATACAAGACAGCAGAAAGAATTTTCTAAACCTTTCAAACCAGAAAAATTACCGTGATATAAAGGAACTAAAATGTTGTTCAATGTGTTTAGAAATTGAAGGCAAATAGTTTGATTGTTTCCACACAAAGAACAGAACCCCATTAAAATCCTTGATTCTATTCAAGGATCTGCTGGAAACCTGACTGTTGTGAACATTAAGGCAGTACTGACTAATTTTTCTAAAAGAGATGTAGGTTATACAGCATTTGCCCTATATACTATTATTGTAGTATATTTTACTTGTGTTTAAGCCAGAGACTCAAGAACTGATGTTTTTCTTCAAAAGCCTAGTAAGTTTTGTATTGGCAGATTTTTCCCCTATCAACCACTCTCTGTGTTACTATTTCTTCAGCAGATGCTGAGAAGTGGTGAAATCTCTGTACTGCCTGTACTAGACTTAGAAAATTCACACAAACTGAAAATCAAAATCTGCATTCTGACACTTAAGTTTTTCATATTTGCATTAAATAAATCAGATATCCCCTTCATCTTAGGTCCATATGTCTCATTTGGAGAAAGAAGAAAAAAACCTGTAATATTGATTTTCCCCAAACTTACTGTAAGCTGAACTTGCTCCTAACAAAACAAATGTGGAGTTTCTAAGGAGGAGTGTTAAATTGCTGAAAGCTTCCACTGGAGTTACATAAAGAAAGGAGCAGGAAAATACTAATGTCTTGATGTGATTTTGTCTGGCCTCAGCAATCTTTGAGTGACAAAATACTGGAATGATCTGCCCGGGGAGGTGGTGGAGTCTCCATCCCCGGATGTGTTTAAGAAAAGACTGGATGTGACACTCAGTGCCATGGTTTAGTTGAGGTGTCAGGGAACAGGCTGGACTCGATGATCTTGAAGGTCTCTTCCAACACAGTCATTCTGTGATTCTGTGATCTCATGAACTTCCCTGTGCAGCCTTTAGCTTGATATGATTTGATTTTCAGTTGCCGTTCTTCATATGTCTACCTTAATTCAGCAATATGAAGACTATTTCATTTAAGACAAAATTTGAAAGATGTGGCCTTCTAGAACAACACTGCAACATCTGAGTGGTTTAAAAAAAAGTTGTTTGAATTCTCCTCTGCCAGCATGCTCACATACACACATGCACATGCTCCCTCAGACAACCTTTAGGAGATGTGAATGTGGTTTAAGGAGTACCTGAGGGAGTGAATTCAGTTTTGGACAGAGTATGGCACTCCTGTAGCTTCTTTTCGTGATAGAATTGCAAACACGTCAGTGCAGCCAGTCCTGAGACTCTGCAGTGTGCTGCACTCCTGGACTGTATGACCTGAAATCAAAACCCACCTATTGCTGGATTGTTTCAAAGAAATTTGACATATGGAAAGCTGTTGCTAAAGGTGTTCATTTTGTTCTGCCCTTTGTAAATTTCTTGTGATGTTATTCTTGTTCAAATACCCTCTCTGGGCTATAGCTAATGGAGAAATAAAAAGAACTTTCCTTGGCTTTTTTGATTGGTCTTCCTGGTTTTCATTCATGGACATCTTTATGGTTCTCCTGTATTCATTTTTGAAGGTTGTCTCTGCAATTATGACACATTATCAAGGCAATTCAAAATAATATATAGACTTTTTAGCATTTCTTCTCTACTGATGGCTTCCTTGTCCTTTCTCTTTCTTTTTTTTTCTCTTTTTTCCTCTGATGATGAAACACAGTTAAAAGGAGGCTGTGCTTCTTCACTTTTGTTCATCTTCTCTGACTTAACATCTCTGTATTATTCTTGATTTAATGAAGTATAGTATGCAAGGCTGTTTATGAATATTTCTTTTTACAGTACACAAAAAGGAACAAATATCAAACCAGAAAAAAACAGTCAAAGTTACAGAAGGCTGGGTTTCTTTTTTCTTCCCTATTCTTATGAAAGAGAAGGAACCAGCTCAGCTGGGTATCAGTCATCATAAGATTCTGGTTTGATTTCTGCAGGTGGCAGAGGTAAAAGACTTAGCTATGCAGAGCCTGGGGATTCAAAGGAAGAAATTGGTCAGATGTTCTTTCACTTCACTAATGGGGAATGAGTAAAATTTACCAGATTTATTTTGTGTCTCGTTCTTTCTCTCATTCTTTTGCAACCTAGAGTATTATCATATAATAGGAAAACACTGACCAAAATATACAAACTGAAAAGGCTTCTGTTGAACACCTCTATGCTTACTAGGGTTGCTTTTGACCTGCAAATCCTGCCCCCTTCTGTTTTTTTTACAAGACCTATAATAAGTTCACCATCTCTAAAGATGCCTTCATTGCTCATATATGACACTAATGAAACTAGAGGTTAATTTTAAGAGACCTTTAAATGTCTTCTTTAGAAGAACAGGAATCTTTACTTAAAAATAGCATCAAGAGAGGCAAAAGAGGACCTTAAGGTAGATATTCTTATTCACATGATGTACAATCTTACAATCCTGGAATTCTGACAAATATATACAATATTTTCTGAAAATAATAAAATAGGAGTCATGGTAAAGCAAAACCAATACAATTGTGAACTATCTTCTTCAGAAGCTGAATAGTAAGAATACCACTTGTGGTCTGGAAAACTAAGGGGAATTAAACTTATTTTCCAATTATTATCTTTGCAAACATCTTATTCAAATTTTTAAAAATTCACAAGTGATTCTGCAAAAAAAATACTGAATTTATGCAAATGAAAAATATATGAACTGTGTTATTTCTGCAATAAACAGCACATGTTTGAGGATCAAGTGATATGCCTTCTGTCTTAGTTTTTCTGATAGCATTGCAATTTTGATATTTATTTTCAATTTGCATGTCACAAAAATCTGATATTTTTTTCAATTAAGCACGATTAACCATTACCTAATGTTCAGTTTGACTTCTCAAAAATGCCTTCTCCCTTAAATGAAAATAATAAAACAGAAGGCTAAGAGAAACAGGAAGCAGGTGATTGTGAATCTTTTTAGAAAAATCTCTATTAAAAATAAATGTTTCTGATACTCATTCCTCACATAAAAAAGGCAATGGAAAAATGTTGAAAACTGTTTAGCAATTGATAAGGGCCACAGCCATAATTTTTTAGCACAGTGAAAGGTTCAGATCTGTTTTATTATTCACTTCTCTGTTGTTAGACCCAGGCTTCTGGGGTGGAAGTGCAGCAACTTGGAGTGACACCTACCACCTTTCTCTCCGTATTAGCTCCTGGAAAAGCCTCAGAGTTCTATGGAACTCAACAGACCCTAGAATAATAAGATGGAAGAGATACTCCATTAGCCACGTGCTAGAATTCTGTCACTGCTTTATCATATCTTTCTCTGCAAAGAATTTGTTGTTGTTTTTGTCTAGCCAACAATACTTTAACTAGGATCTGGCAAGGATGTGCCTGAATTATTTGCACTTCATATTCTATAAAATGTGAACTTAATGTGCTATGTCTTGTACACAAATAATTATTTTAGCACTTTTCAGAATGTCCTTGTATTTTTTTCTCTGTGTAACGTAAGGGTCTCTTGTATCCTATCTGCTTATTCAGTAGTCAAAGGAAACTGTACTCTGTTTCTAAATACAACATTTCTACATTGTCCATATTTCAGTGCACTACTTCTGGTTTTACCTTCTTCAAGTCTGTTGAAATATTTTTAGAGGTTGAAAAAGAAATGTGTTTTTTTCAAGATATAGCAAAAATTTTGAAATTGGTAAACAATGATGTTCCCTTACAGACCTTAGTGATTGACTTCTTTGTACTTACAGAAAAGAAAAGGAAGCATCTTATTGGAATGACTTTGTTACCTATTTTCTACCATTATTGTAAATCTGGATTTATATCCTGAAGAATATCTGATGGTTGTCTCCACTGAAGAACAACTGTTTTTCTCTTGTTATCACCTGGTTTTCACCTGTTGCATAACTTCTCATAAAATATTGAAATAACATATGCTAGGACAGATCCCCTTAATGCTGGGGTTTGGGTTTTTGGGTTTTTTTATTATTTTTCAGGACATTCTGAGATACTATCCATCTTTATTAGCATGTTGTATTACTAATTTATGCATGGAACTCCAATTAGCATAACTGGAGCATAGCTGAATAGCAAGTACAGTACAGGAAAATAAAATATTACAATCTAGCACCAACTTTTTAAATTATGTGAATGTTATGACAGACATGAGATAAAATGTTAAGCTGCAGAGAAAACTTTTGCTGATTATGGTGTAAATTTCCTTATTTATTTAGCAAATCAATCTTTTAGCTTTTAATCCTTTGCCTCTTGGATGACCTGCTGGGAAATTCCTTCACTCCTCCAGGTTGCTCAAAGCCCTATCAAACCTTTAATCCATTGCTTCCTTGCTTCTTGGATAACCTGCTGGGAAATTCCTTCACTCTTCCAGGTTGCTCAAATCCCCATCCAACCTTGCCTTGAGCATTTCCAAGAATGGAGCATCCAGAAATTTCTGGACAACCTGGATAAGGGTCTCAACCACCCTCGCTGTAAAAAGACATTTTCTTTATGGCTAATCTAAACCTGCCCTCTTTTCATTGGAAAACCATTACACCTTGTCCTCTCACCACAGGCCCTGATAAAAAGGAAAAGAAGAGCAGAAAGAGCTAACTCCTGCCTCTTACCAAGAGTGCAGAATCATCAATATTCTGCCCAGCATCAGGAAACAGGGACCTCAGTAGTCTCCTCACCGTTCGCTTTACTTTAGGATCTGCAGTCTTTTCATAGCAACTCTTCACTCTGCACTCAGCCACTCTTTGCTACTTGTTTAGAGGTGTGAAAATCCTGGAGGGAACCAAAACTTAAGGCAGTGGACCTTCATGACCTTCATCACAGAGATTATACATTGTGCCTATTCTTAGCAGTAATAGATGGTTCTGAGCTTTCCCTTCTTTCTGCGCACCGTGCAAGATTAGGGTCGTGCAGAGGTAAACCATAATAAATTAAGGGATCTGTAATGGAAAACAGTTTTCTAAGCAAGAATTTAAAAAGCAGAAAATCCTGATCAGTGGCTCTTGCTCTACATACATTTCTCTGTTTCTCTGATCAAGAAATTTGTATTCAATTCATCAAACCAAGGGCAAAGATTCCTAGAAGCTTTTTCTCTTTGAAAAAGCATTAAATACTTGGAGAGGATCGGGATAGTCCCACAGCAAATGGGAATGCTTAGAAAGTAGATACCACAGTTCAGATTTCTGTTTCCCAGGGCTGCTGGGTAAATTTGTTGTTTAAAAGTTTCTAGCAATTACAGATATAGAAACATACTGTCAGAAGAAGAAAGCTGGATAGCCATGCTGCTAGGAAATTACAAAGTTGTAGCAACAGAAGCAGGGGTTGTCATCTGCTCAAATTTTGTTCAATAGAAAGGTAACAGAACTCTCATGGAGAGATGATATAAGAGATTTTATGTATAAATAAACATGAGAAGCAAAATTCAACTCTTATAATTCAACTCTATTCAACTCTTATAATTCAAATATAACAAGAATGGCAACAGTGGTAACAAATAAGAGGCGAGTCAGAAGATCTGTTCACAACAGCCCCAAAGCCCAGAAGGTAAAGAAGCAATGAACATTAATGCAACCTATTTTTTGGTTAGGTCTCAGACAGGAGATAGCTAGCAAATTTGGGTTGGCCATGCCTCAAGATTGCAGCTCAACCAGAAATAACACCAATGTCTGACATTATTTTATGTATTTATGAGGGTATTTTTAGGTCTACATAATGACATTGCAGGTGCTACTTGAAATCCATTTTCTGCTTGGTTACTAGAATATTTCAAAGCATCCTTAAGTCTGCATTATGCTGATATTGATTCTTAGTTCCTAAGTTTATTTAGGAAAGGAGGATGTGAGGAAGTGAATCTTTAAGATCTTTCTAAGACAATTAGGGTTAGTTATTTCTCTGTGTAGAAGCTGCTGTATCACAGATTATTGATCACCTGGACTAGATAAAGTAGAATTGATGACTGAATAATATGTATGGCTGTAAGATATATGAAAATATGAAGCCATGGTAGGTGGAATAGGTAGAAACCAAAAGCAGCAATTGAGCTACAAAAACTGGAAGCTTCATTCAGCTGCAGATCCTCGTTTTCATCACTCTAGCACCCTTCAGTAGTTTACAGAATGGTTTATAGCTGCATTTTAAGTGCAGTGCCAGGTACTCACACCTACTTTTGATTTGTATGACTGAAATGTACACAACTCTGAACATGGATGTTAAAGGTCGGGCCAGAATTCCTTTCCTCAGTCTTTTTATTTGTATCATCAATATCATTTCCTTACATAATTCACAACTATTTTATAAACTTTAGAAAAATACAGGAAAGGGATTTTTTTTTTCATCTCCACCAAGGAGATGAAAATCACCACAAATTTAACCCTGCAACAAATGCAACTTTGAGATGTGCATAATTTGTAAAGAAAATATAAATCAATAAATATTCCTGAAGTTAACATACATATAGAACTAAACAAAAAATGCAGGTTCTTTGTTTCATAACAGGCTTTTTCTCCCCCCAAATTCTTTACCCTGTGATGATTCACCTATGCAAAACTGCCCCCAGCTGTGTTCTAAAAATCAGTTGCTATAATAACCAAGAATTAAATTAGTGCAGAAAAAAGTCTATCTTGTAATTTTATAGGAAAAGGATCGTAATGAAATCTGAATATTCTGCTACTTCTAAGATGTTTGTTGATGCAATAGTGCTGAAACATTTTAAAAGAGAAAAATGAACACTTATTCTGATTTAACAGTGTAATTTTATTGACTACCAAAGAGCTATTTCTGATTTATACCACAGAGATCAAAATCAGATGCAGTTCCTCTATAATATTCTTCCCAACATCTCCTGTATAGGTGGAAATCGAAGTAAGATTATGGGGTTTTATGCACACATATTTGGCAGCCTTTTCGTATTTATTGGTGTAGCAAATATCATTTGAATTTGGTGCTTTTTTTTGCTAAAGAGTCAAATAAGTTATTTGCTGTATGAATAAGTATTTGATAGCAGATCAGACAAAGATAAGGCGTGAGGTATGAGTTTGCAGATGCAATAAAATGACTAAAAGGCCAATTCATCCCTCATGTAACATCGCTGAAGTCAATGAATTTGATCTTTATGTTGAAAATCCAATTTCACACTTAAATAGATTATTTATATCAGAGTTGTTTGTTTTTTGTTTAGTAGTAGCTCTTGTAAGGATACCCTGTAGGATGAAACCAGTGATATTCACTTGTAACTTTTACATATGCAACATGCTGTCTGTTTTTTTCCAAAATATATCCCCACAACTCACATCAAGGAAATTCCAATGTACTTGCACAGTACATATAATTAGCGATCATTAGTCCAATTAGTGAAGATTAGGGATTTAGATGAGATATGACATTTGAGCTAGAGAGAATTCAGTGAAATCAAAAAGCTGAACTGATATCAGGAGGAAATATTGTTCTTGAAATGGAATGTGAGGAAATATTGTTCTTGAAATGGAAGAACCACAGGATCACTAAAACAGTGGGACAAAACTGGACTAAGCTGAAGGCTAGAGAAACAGTATTTGAGCAAAGAACAGTGGCTGTTCCATAATAAAGATGTAAAATAAGAATGGTTTGTGTATTTGCAAATCACTAAGATTTAGGAAACAAGGATGTGAAAGTAGAAGGAGCACATTTTCGTGATACAACAACAAACCCAGAGGTACAATAATGAGCCAAAACCACATGGACAAATGGGTGCTCAAAGAAAGTGGTCAGCCTTTCTATCTTTGGACCTGGACTCCTCCTTTCCACGGAGGAAACTGTGAGCAGCTGCAGTCAGTGTTCCCAGATTCTCAGTCTCCAATGCTCCTGTCAACATTAAGTCTTTGGCTTCTTTCTTCATTAAATATTTCACGTCTCACCCTGTTGTTCAAACTGGTCCTTCATCTATTTCCTCTTGAGCATCCTCCTCTGACTGTTTCTTCCTAAACAATTTCAAGTAAAGCATCCTTATGGACAACAGGTAAAGCACATATTTTGGATTTGCTCCAGCTTTTTTAGAGGTACAGGATTTGGAGGTATCATCTCTAGCAATTCCTGGCTCTTTATATCACTTTTAATGTCTATGAATTTTAATCAGAGATGATCAAAATATTTCAAATTAAGAGTGAATATTTTGGGCTCCAATACTGATCTCTCTATACACTCAAAAATTTTCTGTCAATCTTCATTTTCCACAACTCTGTTTCAAATCTGATTAGAATTGGCCTTAAATCCAAACAGTAACCTATTTCAGAGTGCTAGGACATTGCTCAGAACTAAGACTTTTAGAGTGCAGGTAGGTTTTTCTTGTGCTAAAAAGAAATTGCTTCTGCTGTGCAATCAGTATTTGCAAAAAGACAGCTTTTTAAAAACCTTACTGTCCGCCAAAGTCACAAACACCTGGTTTCTTTGAGAAGCTGAGTGTTCATGGTTTGGAAAAATTCCAGAAGATAAAGTTAGGTTCATCCTGCTTTGCAATGTTTGGAAGCTTGCCACCTGCAAAATAACCCGTGTTACCACATGCACTATTCAGTGGTGTGGGTTTGTCTAATTTCCACTGTATCATCAGAGGTTTTCCGTGTGGGAAATACTACAGGTTTGGACTGGGATTGTAGAAATCATTAGCCCAAACCTAAGCAAGTATCTAAGTTCCCTGTAGAGAGACAGGAGAGAAAGAGGAATCTTCCGATGGTAAGTCATCTGAAATATAATTTATCAAAACATTCTTTTGCAATCCACGTCTATCATATTAATAAATGCAGACTAATCCATGTGTCTGGGATTTCTTTGAAGAACTTTTGTAGAACTGATCTTCAACTATAAAATTGGTATTGACTCTTCTTCTTATTTATCCACAATATCTCTCCTCTTTGCTACAACTTGAAGTTATTTGCTGGCTCAGACTCAAATAATCTGTACTCTCAGGTATCCCACAAATCCTTTAAAAGTACACATTTGTAACTTGTCTCCCACCAAGGAAATTAAGCAATAGTTTGAACACATATCTTACCTCAAAGTAAGAAATCTAAGCATTCCACATTTCTGCTAATTTAATAATTTAGAATTAGTATTTTTATTGCAAAATATATTACACGGGAAGTTTTGTTTCCTGATGTGGAAATCTTATTCCTATTAACCATTTTATATTTCTTCCTTGCCTGTATAGCTGATGTACCCATTGAAAAGAGGAACATTTTTTTCATTTTGGGGCTCCATCTGGATTACTTTTAATCCTAACTGCATCCAAAGTAATTAACTTGGTTGTACCTTCTTCATCTGCTCTCTTTTTACATGTCTACACATGAAATATCTGGTTTAACTTCCTAACTATGCAAGGCTAAAAAGAATTTTGAAATGTTTTACTTTATCACTTTTCTTACTGATTCAATTGGCTTTATCCAGTAAGTTCATTCTTCTACTCTCCCTAGGATGATTTTTCCAATATTCCTTCCCAATATTCCATTTTAGGTGATTGCTTCCATAACAAAGTCCTGCACACATGACCATTTAGCCACCTTTGGTGTAATGCATTCCGTTTGATGCTGTCTGCAAAACTGGGCAGATTTTTGGTGACTTTGTCTAAACCACCTTTTGCCTGAGAATACCCAGCAACAAATATTTTGGTGTTCCCTTCATGCAGTTCCAATTGCTTTAAAATCCACGTTCAAACTGATGTCATCCTCAAAACAGAAAACGAAGAGACAGAGGGTATGGAAAACATGTATAATTAGCAGGGAAATTAACTTAATGCTGAGAGGCAACAGGTGCCTAATCGAGCATCCAAGCAATCTCCTCATTTTTAGGTTTTTTTCCTTGTTAACTGACAGATGAGAGATAATGATGATACTGATGAAAAAAGTAGTTATAAAACCTGAAGAAATCCCATGAATAAGGAAGAAATGGCCAAAAGACTGGCAAGTCTGCTCTCAGCAGCAATCAGAGAAGGATTATCTAAGTTCATAATCAACAAAAAAGGGAGAGAAAGACACCATCTGGCTTTACCCTTCCCACAGAAAGGTCAGACTCCTTTGCTTTGGAAATACCCAGCTATGCACACACCAGCCCAAGGAGACCCCAGAGCAAGAGTCCTGAGAAGCAGGCGTGTCTAGGCAAGAAGCTTTCCAAGATAAGGCATTTTTCTTCTTTATCTCTCATGTTTTAGGGCAAAATTTTGGTCCTAAAAGAAAAAAATTGTCCTCATAATAGTAGAGTCTGTAGAGGCTGCTGGTCCAGTCCCCTGGCAGCTTTTTCTCCCAGTTGATACTCTGCCTCCCTAACCTATGAGGCGCACAAGCACCCAGAGGAGGTAAATGTTTATTCATTGCAGGCAGAGTGCAGCAATGTTTCTAGTAAGGATGTATGTCATTTAAGACTTTAAACAACATAGAATTTTCAAGCCATTCAAACCATTTGCACTTCCTACAAACCCCAAGTTTCGCATTCTTCAGAGAGTACCCTTCTTTGACGAGTAATGATTTCGGAGCTGTTAAATCTTTACATTACCCCAACAACATGTCAATTAAGGGAGGCATTTTATACAGATTACAAAGATTTGTCAGAGGTGGCCACAGCTTTGTTAAAGCTGTTTTGTGGACATCTTCATAATTAATGGAAAAATCATTAGGAATTCAGTCTTTATTAACCCCTGTAGCTGCAGGGGCCCATTTCATCTTAATTGCATTCATTTGGCACTGGCAGTATTATACAGCATAATCACTAATAAATGATCTTTTAATTTGTACCAATCAAGAGAGCTTGCTTTCATGCCAATATTCCTGTTTCTTTGATGTTGACCTGTCTTGATTTTTGATCATTTGAACTTAAGATGATTTACTGGAAAATCAATATCAATACCAAATCTGCCGTATTCATACATCTGTGGTTAAGTTCAATTTGACCGTACTTTGATTGAAATAAGTAGTGCTTGATTATCCATTCAGATTTTATGAAATGATCAGGTTGGGAAATCTAGTCCTGTATTCTTATTCAAAGGCAAATAATTAGAAACTGTAGGAAAACTGCAGAGCTGGGACAGCATTTGAAGTAACACTTCAGATCCCACTAATTAACCAACTTTGTCTGTAATCTCCTAGAGGCCTCCACCAAGAGAGTAATATGCTATTACCCATTTAGCGAGGCCGACAGGGGCTTTGGCTACAGTTGTTAATAAGAAAATCTGAGACAGTTTCTCTCATTATACCCCCTGTCCGCACTGTCTCTGCAGTATAAAATAGCCGTCATTGTTCTGTTGGTCAGTTAACCAGAAACCAGACTACTGTAAAAAAATACTTTACAACTAATTGAAAATGACTGAAACATTCCCTTATCAACCAGTTGCTTTGTGTTATTTGAAGAAAATATAAATGTTAGTGAAGGAGGGCAAACACAAAGTTCAGTCTCTTTAATGAATACCCCCTGCATGAACTAGAATTACTGACTTAGCTAAAGAAAAAAAAACCCTTACAGCTATTACTTCAACCTCATGGTTATGAATTAAAGGAAAAAACACCCACATGATCTCTTTCCTAATATTATAGCACTTACTCCCTAAGTACTGAATTAATTTATTGAGAATTTACAAGTAAATCTGTTTAATTACTATGAGCAATACGGGTCTTGTCTAAACTCTTACTGAGCTGTTACATGGTGATACAGCTCCACTACTGGCTGTGAAATAAATAAATAAATTATGTAGCTCATTCTGAGGTGGGAGGGAATGAGCTGGACCATGGCAGCTGCATCATGGGAGGGATTGTGAGGGTTCCTCCTGTTCCTGGGTCACTGCTTCAACCCTCACTGCTTTGCTTGCAGAAACTTTAGTGACCTGCTTCCTTAAGTCTTTGGTGATTTAGGGCAACCAGGTCTGAAACATTCCCCAGCTGCCACAGGGAGAAGAAGTTGGGAGTGTGTGTGTGTGTGTGTGTGCGTGTGTGTGTGTACATGCAAGTTAGATGACATTTTATTTTACCTCATTCCAATTTTCAGTGTAAATATTAGAAGTCCATGAAATGCATAAGCAAGATTAAAGAATTGATCTCAAGTTGTTGAGATATATACATGAGGGAAGCAAATAAAGCAGTTTTAATGCTGTCAGGCAGTGGCATTGCAGAGAAGACTTTCCAGGTTTGGGGGACGGAGAGGAATGCAGAAAACATTTTAATGTGAAACTGCAAGCGTGAAATTGCTTCCATTAAGCTTGACTTCCTGATTATTGTGTAACATTATCAAAAGGCACACTTAAGGCTGTTTTGATACCCTAAGTGTACATTACCATTTCTAAACAAATTTAAAATTAATAATGACTGCCCTTGATGTATAATGCCTGATAGTTACTGTGGTTTGGAGGGGTTTTTACAGCAGTTCTGTGAAGTCATCTGTCCTAAAAGATGGATCAGTAGTCTCACCTTCAAAATTGTTATACTACAGCTACTTATTTGGGAATTTTGATGGAAGAATATTTATAATAGCAGCAATTCAGCTTTTGCTGCTGAGCTGGTTGCCTGCCCCCACAAAGTTTTACGTATAGGTTCCAGAAAAACTGCTTGTCTCATCTCTGTAGAGGAAGAATGACAACATTCACTCCAATAATTAATTATTCACATAAACACACCAAATGTATTAAACTACAATAATTGGGCGAAGGAGGAGGGGAGAAGTGAAATAATCTTTTCAATAAGTGCTGTAGCTCATAATTACTTACATCAGTTTGGGCAATTTTTCAGATTCCTAACTCAAGTATTTCTGTATTTTCTACTCAGACACCTCTGATTTCACTTTAAGCATGGGTCAGACAGCAGATTTTTCATTTTATTGCCATGCCTTTTAAAAGTTCAAGCAATAGCCTCTAATTTAATCTTTCTATGCACTGATCTTAGTCCAACTGCTTATATTCATCTTGTTTGCACTCTGAAGAACTCTTTTCTCCAATTGACTCCTCCATGTCTAAGTCATAGCTTATCACTATTCTGTTGTTCAATGCTCACCTCAGTGAAATTCCCAGACTCTTACTAACATTTTAATAGCATGTATGTAAAAATCTTTCATTGTTTGCTGACAATCTTTTGGATAAATAGTAACACATAGAATATCTCACCACATATTTTATACTTTCAAATAGAGTCTCATGGCAAGTCTCATGTACAGTTTACTTGTTTACTATGACATGTATTGCCATGTGATTTGACATATTTTATTCTGATAAAGACTATTAATGGCTTCCTTGAGACTTTTTTCCAGCATTGAATATACACATACAAAACATTCCCTTGAAATCTTTCCTTGTCTTATCGGAGAAGTCTTTAGTATCTCCTCTTAAAAAATGTGCAATGTATGAAATACATTCACTTTTATGATCACTCAAGAGAATAAAAAATATCTGTCCTAAAGAATCACATGCTACTTATTGTATAGATCTACATACAGTTTTGCTTGATTTGGTTCCAAAGTGATTTCTGGAAAAGCATAACAAAGATTCAAGATAGAATTTGAAAAACTGAATAAAAAAGATTGTCTTCCATGCCATTCTCTGCATGAAGTTTGCTTTTAACTTTCAGCAAGCTTGCAACCTCATAATTCTCACCCCTAAAAATTATTTTGATGTAAATAAGAGCAATGAAGGCTTGTGAACTCTAAAACTATTTTTAAATTGTATTTAATTTTAATGAGATGGAAAGATGAGCAGAGTGATTTTATTCACCAGCACATGCCTCTACTACTTGACTGAAGAACAGACACTGCACATCCTATCAGAAAACTCCAACCTCTTTGCCTCATATCCTTGCTGGCCATGCCAATTTTTTGCACGTTTATTATTCTCATCATGGATGAGTATTTATATCTGTTCTGAATTTGTTCTCCTTTAATTTCCATTTATGTTCCTCTTGTCCTAGCTTCTTGTGCTGGTCTGAAAATAGGAGCTCATGTTGACATTATCTGTTCCATTTAAAATTTTAAATACTTCAATTAAATCACCTCTTAAGTGATTTTTCTTTCTAGACTTCATAGATTTAGATGTTCAGCTTGTCCTTAGAACTTATGCCTTCAACCTTGCCACCTTTTCAAGAACAGCAATATCACATCTATAATACATATCAAAGGTAGCATTGAGTGTTGTCTCTAACTTTCTTAAAGATATCTATTCTGCTGCCCTGGCTGCCTGTCCTAGATGGCATGTCTTTGGAGTCACTTTTAAAAGGGTCTTGTCAAAGTCAACTGCATTACTTATATTCTATTGACCTTTAAATGTGCTTTATATTTATGATACCTGTGCTCAGCATTTATTTTTTTTAACTTTAGTTCTTATAATCATGTAAATATGCTTTTAGTGGATGGAGAAAAAAATTTAGAATTTAAATTTAATGTTATTCATTACTATTTATTCTCTATATTTGAAATAGCCTTTCTTATAGAAATCTACCAATTTCTAATTAGTGGTTCTTAAACTCATAGTTACACACCTTCAAATGCTTTCCATGCTATTTCCAAACCAGATACAAGTCCCCCAGTAAAATACCACTACAGGCACATTTTCAGATTTTATAACAAATAGTTTATGCAGAACATAATTTGTAAAAGTACTGTAATAAATTACAGATCTCATTACAGAGAGCTGCTTCCAGTTCAGTATCTAACCAGCAGAGGACTGCCTAATTTCCATAATGTAGAAAAATTCAGAAAGATCATGAAGGTGGTCTGAGGACAACAACTCATCTGTGGAGAAAGTGTCAAATAGATGGTAACTCACGTGCAGACTCCTTTCCTTGGTGTGCTGTAACTACAAACATGTCCCTCACTATCTATCTTCTGCTCATGCCCCACCCCGTGTTGATACCAGGGCTTGCCC
Source organism: Molothrus aeneus (assembly GCF_037042795.1). Classification (NCBI taxonomy): domain Eukaryota; kingdom Metazoa; phylum Chordata; class Aves; order Passeriformes; family Icteridae; genus Molothrus; species Molothrus aeneus. The sequence continues at coordinate 103,176,542 of NC_089648.1, forward strand.
TACCCAGGTGCAGCACATTGGTCATATTAAACTTCATGACATTCCCAAGGGGCCATTCCTCATCAGCTGTGTCAACCACACCACTCAGCTTGGTGCCACCACCAATCTGTGAGGCTGCACTCAATCCTTTCATCTCTGCCATTAATGAAGATATTTAATAACGCTGGTCCCAGGATGGACCCTGGAGGGATATGACTCATCACTGATGCCCAGTGGGACTCTGAGTCATTGACCACTGCCCTCTGGATGTGACCATCCAATCACTTTCTTATCCAACACTTCACTCACAAATCCATCTCTTTCCACTTTAGACAGAAGGATGTTGTTGAGGACCATGCCTGAGGCTTTACAGAAGTCCAGATAAATGACATCTGCAACCATTCCTTTCTCGATTTATGCAGTTACTCCATCATAGAAGACCTGGGTTGGTCAGGCAGGATTTGCCCTCATGAAGCCATGCTGTCTCAAATCACCTCCCTGTCCTCCATGTGCCTTGGCTTCAAGGAGGATCTGTTCCATGGTCTTCCCAGGCAAAGAGGTGAGGCTGACAGGACAGTAGCTCCCAGGGTCACCCTGTTTAAAGATGAGTACAGTGTTTCCCCTGCTCCAGTCACATGGGACTTGACTGAGATGACTTTTCACATATCATGGAAAATGGCTTGGCAACTACATCAGCCAATATTCCTTGTAAGGGAGATGCTCCAGTCTCTGATTCACCTTTGTTGCCCTCCACTGGACCCACTGCACTACCTCTATGTCTCTCTTGTCCTGAGGAACTCAGAACTGGACATAACATACCAGATGCAGCCTCACTAGGACTGACTGGAGGGGTAGAATCACCTTCCTTGACCTCCTGGCAATGCTTTTCCTAAAGTAGTCTAGGACACCATTGGCCTTATTGGCCACAAGGACACACTGTTGGCTCATGGACAGCTTGTTGTCCACCAGAACCTCCAGGTCCTTCTCCACAGAGCTGCTTTCTAGCAGGTTGGCCTCCAGTCTGTAGTGGTATATGGAGTTATTCCTCCCCAGGGGCAGGACCCTGGATTTCTCTTTGTTGAATTTCAGACGGTTTTTCTCTGTCCATCTCTCAAGCCTGCTGAGGTCCTTTCCAAGCTACAGCACCCTGGGGGATTGGCCACTCCTCCCAGCTTTGTGTCATCAGCGAACTTACTATGGAGACATCTGTCCTTTTCATCCAAGTCACTGATGAACAAGGTAAATACCAGCCCCAGTATTGAGCTCTGGGCATCACCACTAGTGACAGTACTCCAGTTGTGGCACTGATCACAACCCTCTGGCATTTGCCATCCAGCCAGGTCTGAATCATGGAATCATTTAAGCTGGAAAACACCCTTAGGGTCAGCAAGTCCAACCATTAACTCAGCACAGCCAAGTCTACCACCCAAACCATGTCCCTGAGCACACAGCCCTGGCAGCACAGCAGCCCCATCAGCTGAGACACACATCTCATTAGCACAGGTGGAATGCCTGGCTAGCAGCTGTGACTGTTTCCTGGAGCTCAGAATGGTTCTTTGCAAAGTTTTGCCTTTGTGCTTCACAGAGGTACCAGCTTGCTGAGACCTAGCATGAGACCCATCACAGAGCGCTGCACTGTGCAATGTAGGCACACATGTGCCTACATCCTTAGATGTTGTCATGGCATGGGTAAAACAGAGTCTGAGCTGGAGCAAAAGGTCTAAGGGACCTTCACTCATCCCTGGTGAACATCCAACCCACATCCCAGCTTCGAGGAGCCCTGAATATCAGAAATTTGTCCCTGGCTGACTTGAGTCAGTTGGTAACTGAGTCTCGTGGCCTCCCTTTCACAACATCCTGCTTCCTCCATTAGCTGCTGGAGGCACTGCACAGAGACAGCCACAAAGTTCCATCACCAAAAATTCTCTACATAAAAGCAAAAGACTCAGTTTCTCAGCCTCAAGTTGCTCAGTAAAACAGATTGAATGGAGGGCAGAATCTCTCCCTAAAACATGTGGTTATTTCCTCATCATTTGAACTAAATATGGAGGCAGACAGATTTACATGAGAGTGATTTGAAAAAGGGATAAAATGTTCAGAAAGGAAAATGTTGTTGTCATCTAGTTCTACTGCCTACAAAACAGATGAGAGATTTTGTTTTGTGTTTCTCCTGTGACACTCTGCAAGACACAGCAAATGTACTGGATTTGTTTAAAAGTTGCAAATGTCTGATTTGGAAGTATCTTTTAAAACTCTTTTTAAAAAAAGGGGATCCCATCTCACAACTAACCTTTGCAGTGTGCTCTTGGGCACCTTTTTTGGAATTGTGCTGTCACTGCATTTGATTTGCTGTCTGCATGTGATGTTATGTGCCATATTGTCACAACTTAGGAAGAAGCAGTAAATTGAAGTCGAGTCTTCATTGGAATGAAACTCCCATTTTAAGGAGAAATTCAGATCTATTCAGTTTGACCTTGGAACTTGAATTAAATCTTTAGAAACTCAACTTTCTCAAGGGAAGTATGAGGTTTGTATGAGACTGGATATATTAAAATCTTGTACAGCTCTGGTATAGTGCACGTGCCTGGATGGTTAATTTTTAATTTAGAGGACAATGAGAAAATCAGAGGGTTTCACCTGAACTAATTTTCACAGAGCTAATTTGTTATACTCAAAGCTGGTTTATAAGCATTTAACAATCCATTAAAAGCAGTATTAAAACTCAGTTGTGATTTTTACTGAAACATTTTTGTATGTTTAACCTGATTTCTGAATGGATTTTTTATAGTTTGGGGTGGTATCATAAAAATGCACATAAGTCTAGGCTGGATTCCAATTTTGTATTGTAATAAGCAGAATTTTATGTATGGGTCTGTATGCACATTCAACAAATCATTCAGAAAGAAAAATCAAGTGGATGTGGTTATTGAAGATGAGGATGGCATTTACCTGCTTGAAATTTGATGCATATAATACATAAGGAGTTGTCCTTGCTTCAGTCATAAAACTAATCCATTTAGACTGTCACGTCAGGGAGTTGGGGACAATAGGTTTCTGCAAGACTACATACAGCATGTCACCACCTCAGTGCAGCAGAGCAGCACTCACAGTGGAAAGCAAAGCCAGGACACTTGCTCCTGTCCTACCTGCAACAGGGCGCTAAATCCTCTCTCAGGACTGGGAAAGTGTACTTGCCCTGCTCCCACAGAGAGAGGCAAACCCTGAGATGTCTGCCATGGCCAAACGTTTTTCTCCTGCTCCCTATCATTGCTGAGTAAATGCTGACTTATCTTCATTAAATCTGCATGCAGCAAATCAATAAGAAGTTGGGGGGCTTGTTTGTAGAAGTATCGGAATCATTTTGGCATGCTGTTAACATGTTGATGACTCATTTTAGTGTGAATTCAGGAGTTGCCAGGAAATATCACTAAGGCTATCTAAGTCTGGCTAATGCAGAAATTATAGGTACACTGCAACCCGTGTGTCAGAGTAAAAGAGAAAGAAAATAAAAATCTCCCTGTGCTTACAATTCCTTGAATTGAAGTCAGACATGGGGCTTTAGGCTTAACTGCATTTTATGCCTGTGCTTTTCTAGAGGAAAAAATGGACCAGTGTATTTTTCTCACAGTAAGGATTGTGGAAGTTTAACCCCAGAAGTTCCTCCAATTCTCCAAAGTAGCAGATGTACCATTTGTAATGTGTGATGCTCTGTGAGTGCTGCATTTTTGTGCCCTGGAGTGTAGGAATATGACAAGGAGAGAAGCTACCCACAAGGAATGAGGAGGTGGAACAAGATGGAAGTGGATGTGTTGGTGCAGGATGCACAGTACATGGTTTAACAAGCTGGGATAAGTCACACAGTACGGCCAGCCTGGAAAAACACTTCCCAGAAGCATTTTGTCAGGCACTTTCTCTTTTTTTTTTCTTTTGGGTATAATGCAAGGTAGATTACGGATTTCTCTGCTAATCTGCAGAAAAACACTATTTTCACCAGCATCAGTGGCCATAGCTCATCATCTCCATAATTCACAGAAACATAAAATGGTTTAGGATAGAAAGGACCTTAAATACTATCTAGTTCCAGCCCCCTGCCATGGGCAGGGACACCTTCCAGTAGACCAGGTTGCTCAAAGCCCTACCCAATCTGGCCTTGAATCCCCTTCCAGGGATGGGGAGTCCACAGCATCTCTGGGCAAAATGTTCCATCATTGGTAGCATCACCACCCTTTCAGTGACAAATTTCTTCCTAACATCATCATTCAAACCTTCTTCTCACATTATTGCCTCTCCTGAGCATGGAAGGAGTTCAGCATTGGCAGCCCCTCTCCCTTGGATGTTCAAGACCATCTGTGCATGCTAATTATGTGGATTTTCCAACAGGCTCAAAGATAAACCATCAGAAGGGTAATACTCAACCAAGGACCTAAGAGCTGAAGTCTCTGAATACCCTCTAACTAAGCTATCCTCCTGAGTTGTTTCCCTCTTACTGGAATGATGGTATATACACAGATGTGCAACTTAACATATGTGGAGTACCCTGGGACAAAGGAATTGCTGTTTGAGACTTTGGAAGTTCACAATTATAGCCACAGAACCAAACTATTTCTAAAGGTCAACAGAACTCCAGTAATTTATGGAACTCTCTTCTGAGAAGTTATTATTATATGATAATTTTCATATGTAATTACCTTTTTCCTTTTTGCTGATTCACCTCTTAAACCCTTCATGCCTGTGATTGAGAAGCATCACCTTGCACATAGGAAGGAAGAAAAGATATAATCAAACTATATATCTGATCTATAAGTCTGATCTTTTAGTCAATAGAGGCAGTTTCTGATCTTTGTCACTTGCAGAGGGAGAGGGAAATTTCACTGAAACAACCAGTGATTTTTTTTGATGGGAGAAAAGTCGGAAGGGGGTGGGGTAGGACGCTGTGAGTAGGAGCCTTTGTTCAGTGAAACAAATGTTAACACCAGAATACAGATAAAACTTTATGTATTATTAAAGAATACATTTTGCTCTTGCAAAAATGTAATGCAACCTGGAATCATTTATTCAAACTGGTAATTCTTTTCATGTTGTCACATTACAAAAACGTCTTGATGTGTCTTGTGTCTGACTGAAAATATAAAACACTATGGTAAAGGCAACTAATAAGAAGGACTATTTTCTTTAGCCTTAACACCAATGCAGAAAGATATTACCAGGGAAAAAAAAAAAAAGGGGGAAAAAGCCCCACATAAATTGATGGGAAAGGAGAAGGGGGGAAAAAAGCAAAGATATTCTGATAGGTCATTCTTTTTTCAATACATGAGCATTTAGTCTACAGTAATCTACCAGGACTGTCAAATTTGATTGAAAGATAATGCAAGATTTTTTTTCTTGACACAATTTATAGCATGTATCCATTAGGAATAATTATGGTTGCATGATTTTGCTAGCTGTTATCTCTACAAGTGTTACTAATGGTTTTATCAATTACTCCCTGTCCAATAACTGCATGGTTGTAACCTAATTTAAAGACACTCTATCACTAGGCTGATTTGTGTAGTAGTAAATGACAGCATTTGAGACACCAGCCAAACGACTCACTTCAGTGACTTAGTTAGTCTCTAATAATTAACAATTAGTAGGTACCTAGGAAAAGCTCAAGAGACTAGAGCTCCCATGTTTCCCTTTCTTATCTGAATACAAGAAGTTACCAAAATGATCTCCTGTAAACAGAAACCTTTAAATAAATTCTCCTTCTGTGGCTGATAAAAAATGTGCTTTAATAAAGGTGAAGAGTTGAGGAATAAAACAGAACTGAACTTTAGGATCCATGGTTGTAAGACATAGTGACAACGTAAGGAGGAGATACAGGATTATACTTTGTGGTTTTGCTGTTAGTGCTACAGTTCAAAAGCAAAGCCAGTGTGCTAAGAGGGGAATAGTGCTGGCAAAATTGTACTATTTCCTTGAACTTTAGAGCAAAAATGCTGGATGTGCAGAAAGGAGCACTTCATTACAGATCATTAGTGAGGTTTTATGTACAGCTCAGAAAGGTATTGCCTGCTCAGAACAGACTGGAAAGAAGTCTATTTTAAATGAGTGTAAAAGATGGTATTCCTCCAAGGATGTTATCTCTGAGGATTTTAAAGAAATTTTCCATTAAAAAATCTCTCTTCTTAAATAAGACTTTGAACTTTAAGTTTAAAGCAGGATCTTGTACTCTGCAAGAAACTATTTCTACGTATGCACAAAGATATTTAAAATTACAGTGAGTGTACAGGGGTTGAGGTTTTTACAGTGCACAGTCCTTTGCACAGTCCATTAGTATATATGAATCTAGCTTGATGGGCAAAATTGCCCAGAATAATTCATCATTTGGGTTATTGTGTCAGATCTTAGTACATCATCTCTTTCAGATTATCCAAGATCCCAACATAACAATCTTTCCCTAGGAGCCTTGAGGGTTGTATGTTTATAAAATGCTGCACTTTACCCACTCAACAGTCTGATGACATTTCCAGCCTTACATGCAAAACCAATATCTGCTATGAAGCTTGCACATTCTTCGTAGGAACATAGGAGCTGCCACACTGGATTAGATCAGTGATCCATCTAGCATGGTCCCTGTCTCTGACAGATGCCAAATCCCAGCTGCTTTAGAGGAAGGTGTGAGAAACCTCATCAGAAAAAATCTCTGGAAGCACCTGCCTGTAAAGGGAGTTGCTTCTTAAACCCTTAGTAAGTGACTGGTTTATGCCCTAAAGCATGGCTGCATATATGCTTTCAAAATTACAGGGTTTTTGTTATAATTACAGGAGCTGTCACTATCCTTATAATATTTGTATTATATTCTTGATCTCAAGGCTGTGTCTGGGTTCCACTGCACAATCCCACTTGCCTGATCATTATCCAGGTTGAGGGCTGACCCAGACAGGCTGTAGTTTGCTTTTAGGCAATGAGGTCAAGTTTCTTTCTCCTGGGATCCGAGTCCTGCCCAGAGATGGGGGAGATAAAGAATGTCTAGTTCCCAACCTGACATGGGCTCTCAGATCACACAGTATAAAATAGTCAAAGAAACCAAGCTGCCATTAATTAATTCTGTTGGGTTGGTTTGGATATTTTTTAAGTCTCTCCTGTTGCATTTAAATTTTCTTTATTTTTTTGTTGACTCCATGCTTAGAATTCATAGAAACAGTAAGCAGCCAGACTCCTTTTTTTCTCACTAAATATTTTTTATCTTTATTACTCTTACCATTTTCTGGTTTTCACCCACAGTCTAAAGCAAGACATTTCCCTCCTCTTTTCTATTTTCTTTTCTTAACTTATATTCATCCATCTAAGCATTTCATTCCCATTTTAGAAGCTCTTTATTTTCTCAGATGCACTACACAGTATACTGAGTGTAACATTCATTTATCTAATGTCATGAAAATAATTTTAGTTCTGTTCTCTGCCTCCAAATGTATCCGTAATGTAAATATTATTTAATAATGTTAAATGACAAAACTCATGCCTCTGATTTTAGCTTAATCTGATGACAATATTCATCAGATAGCAGAGCATTTGTCCATTCAGTGAGCTGATAAAATAGTCTCAAGTCTGGGTTGCCAAAGACAGAGATGGTCTTCAAAATGTAGTTTTAACCTCACCCACCCTTCCTGGTTCATCTGCATATTCTTTTGAAAACCACTCATTGAGTATCTGTAGCCCAAATGATGTCATCAGGCACAGCATGCAGCCACTACAAGTGGGACAATTATAATTTTTGTAGCTGATTAATCATCATGAAAAAGTAACAGTCAATTGACTCAATCATACATCCATGGTGATTAATCACACTTCACTTGTGTTTTTTACAAGTATTTTACCGACAGTGCAGATGTTGGATGATTTTTCTCCTTGAGCCTTTTCCTTGGTCACAGATGTTAAGTAATCACCTTGTCCTGATACTTGACTTACCTAATTTTTTCTTCTTCAGGCCCTTAAAAAAAAATGTGTTTCTTATATAGAAAGAAAATGTTAAACTAGTTATTAATTTTTTTCCAGGTCAATCAATATCTGAAATCACCGCAATTGTCATTTGTAGTCATAGGTGTTTTCAACAAGCACATTGCTCTTAAATCTGTTCTCTGTTATGCATGACAGCAGGAGTACTAATAAAACCCTGACAGCAGCAGGTAGCAGAGTCCATCTTATTTTTAAGCCACAGTTAGAGCTTCTAATCCAAGTCTCACTTGATTGTAACTAATTGGCATCCAGGCACACAAACAAGCAAACAAGAATCTTTTGACACCAAAATATTGAGTTTCAGAGATACTGGCTGGTAGACTTTAGTCTTAACCTTGGTTAGAAAGGTAAGGGAAATTGCTGAAATGCCTCAGCAAATGAAAGTGTAACACACAGCTAAAACCCTACTAATGATATTTTCCATGGAATTACATCTATACTGATGAAGCCATGAGAATTTACAACCACTGTCTCTCTTATAACCATTATATTCTATTGGGACATGTCTCATGTGCATATAGAGAGATGATTTTGTTTTAGGGTGTGCAAGTCAATTTCTAGGTGATTTTCAAAGATTTATTTCAGAGGACCCCTTATAGATAAAATCAATATATTTCCCAGGCTGCCCTCAATACTGCAAATGGAAATGTGTAGGGCAAATAAGTTGTATACCTCAAACAATGCAAGCCTCAGTGACTCTAACCATGTTTCATCCTTCAGAAAAAGCCAAAGATCCTCATTCTATTTAGAAAAATTATCGTACCAACCTCTTTGCCCAGCCTTAGATCACTTCTAAGATCAATGCATACACTGGAAATTGCTTTCACGAAAAGATGACACAGCTGCATTGAATTCTGTACTAGACCCCAGCCTTGATGCTGTTAATAAAGAGCCTAAGGTTGGGTATAATTGTTAATACACTAATTCTAAAAATCCACTCAAATGTCACTTATAATCAGGATTTTCTACTGTGCTAGGACCCCTGGGGAAACCTTTGAAGCTGTGAATGGTGTACACGATGACAGGGATGAACATAAGAAGGTAGAAGGCCACCGATGTTGTTTAGCTTAGTTGTATAAAACTATCACGTATATAGAAGCTTAGAAATACTGGCAGCTAGGAAGATGGGAAAGCAAAGTGTGAGATGGAGGAAACACACAGATCCAGAAGGAAAAGCTTTACACTAAACCCAGTTATATCAAAGCATTAGGGGGAGAGATGAAGAAACTATACGGCTTGTAATTTACAGCAGAAGTACTAAGGCAGAAAAGACATTATAAAAGCATTTCATCAAGAAGACATCCATGACAGAAAACTATTTAAAACAATAAATCAAAAAAAATTAGTCATTTTATTAGCAGTAGAGATGAACTTTACAGCAGATGTGAAAAACTGGGATGGTTGTGAAACCTTGAAAAGTGAAATGAGAATAACAGAGTAAATTAATATGCAATATCAAAAAAACCTTTGAATGTAAATCAGTGATTATACATTAATTGGCTCTTAATTTTATTAGAGCTGCACACACATGGTCTTGTTTTATCATATCTTTGATATTATTGGATAACATTATTATTATTATTATTAATGCATAATATTTTGAAATGTAATTTTGTGTACTTCCTCTCAGTTCTTGTTTCACTTTATTTATGATTACTGCTTGGGCTGGTGTGAAGTGAATGCATCTCCCTCAATAATGAAGTACAGAAGAGTTGGACAGACTTCTCAGAGTCACAAGGCTTGCTATAAAAAAATCCCTCATGAATCTTTTACAGCCATAAGTAGCCTGGCACAGGTAATAGCTCTACTGCTATGGGAATTTTGGCTGAAAATATTTTTTAAAGCTCCTGAGAAAAAGAAGGTGTCAGGATATATGTGTGGTGGTGCTAGAAACAGTTGTTTTCATCAAGGGTAAGTTTTCTCAGTTTTTGTTTGGAATAACTGACTGCCACAGACAATAGCTGATTCCTACTTGTAGTCATACAATCACAGAATGTTCCGGGTTGGAAAGGACCACAAAGACCCTCTAGTCCCAACCCCCTGCCGTGGACAGGGACCTTTCAGTAGACCAGGTTGCTTAGAGCTCTATTCAGGCTTAAACATTTCCAGGAATGAGGCATCCACAACTTCTCTGGATAACCTGTTCCATTGCCTCACCACCCCCACAGAAAAGACATTTTTCCTAATATCTAATCTAAACCTATTCTTTTTCAATTTGAAGGTCCTGCCACTGCATGCCCCTGTAAATACTCTCCCCCTCTTTCTTGTCGGTGCTGGAAGGAAAACACAGGGCTTCTAACTCTTCCAATACTATTGAATTTGAGGTGTAGGTTGCTCATTACTCCCTTGCATGGATCTCTGCAGAGAGAACAGGAGCTGGGTTATGAGCTTGTCTCCCAAGATTTCTTTTTAGTTAGAGTGCAGACCACATAGGAGATTTCAAACCATTTAATTGATGGCAGAATATGGGAAAGCAAAGAGAGAGATAAACTGATGCTGGAATAACAATTGGATGAGCAAGAGGAATTTTCCCACTGTATAAAAGTGCATGAAGAAAAAAACAGAGGAGATTAAGAAAAGCCAGGAGGAGTGAGGTGGGACTTGTGAGGGCAGGAGATTAGGACAGGAATAAGACACTCAGAGAGTGGCAAAAGCCTTTTTCTGAGGTCAAAATGCAAATGAGGCTTTCTGGATGTCCCTGCCCCTCTAGTCTTGGTGAGTATGTAGCTGTGAAACTTGCTGCCAGTGTGACCAGTGCCCTTGTAGGATCAACGCTCTACTGACCCAGGCCATGGGCAGGGGCAATCCTTCAGCTCACAAAGCCAAGAGGGTCTGAGCAGAGGGTCACTTTACAGCCCTCTAGACATCAGCACAATACCAGGCAATGAGACCTTTTGATGTAGACTGAAAGGGGAGCAGGATTCACTTTGTGTCTAAACAACAAAACAGGAGAAATTTATTCAAGTTAATACAATCTTTCCAGAACCAAGTAAAACTGTAATTAACTCTGCTTTCTAGGTATATCTTGTAACTTTGGTGCAGCTGTAAACATGCCTGAGGAGCCAGTCTGGAGCCTGGACCCCTGAGACTGTGTGAGAGACCCCAGCCTACCTTGTACGGAGGTGAATGAATCAGCAGGGCCTGCAAGTGCAACAGCCTCTTGGTTAAAATTCTCACGTCGATGCAGACTGTTTTCACTTTCAGCAGAACAGCATTTTCCAAAAATGTGCTGATCAGCTCTAATTATCAAGGTTACAAACTGAATCACTCAAAAGGTAAGAAATGCCAGAATCTGTGCTGCCTGGGTAACCTTGCTGCTCACATGCACACCCCTTGCACATGCCTTATGATATAGTCTATAATTATCTGATTGCTTGTTATTTTTGCCCCTGTATCATTGGAGGCATGGGCTGCACCTGCAGCAGGGATGAATCAGAGTTAAGTAGTGAAGGTGGCTGCTCTCCTTAGACATCCTGTTTTGGTTGGTGTAAAGACGTGTAGGCTGAAGACAGTGGGGAAAGAAAGTTTAAGGCACAAGTTCTGGCAAAAAATATCAATCAGAAGACCTAACTCTGGCCAAACCTCCACCACAGGATTCCTCCAAGGTTCTGGTCAAATCACTTAAGCTAAATATTGGGCAGGTGATTCTTCAGAGGAGACCCAAACTTCTCTGAAAAGCAATGCCTCAGAAGGAGATGAAGGAGATTTATGAAGCTGAGGAATACCACCTTTATTTTGTGCTTTCTGTGTACCTCAGTTTAGACCTTGGGTTTTGATTTACAGAGCTTTGGAGCAGTCACACCTGCAACCAAAATCAATAACAGGAGCTGTACTTTGACGGCATAAAGCATTGTACAGCGCAATGCTAACATCTCTGGGAGGAAAAACATCCAAGCACAGATCCTAAACATTTCTAGCTGGGAACTCAGAGCTAATGGAAAACCTGGACCTTCATGCCCCTGTACCCTGATTCTCCACCTAGACAGTTTCAATAATAATCATACTCTCCACACACCAAGGACATAATGAAAATAAATATCATGTATATCTGAGAAGCATACAGACTGTAAAAAAAAAAAAAAGCCACAAGCAAATTAATAGCTTTGTCTTCAGAGCAGAAGAGGCAAGTGGTAACTAAGGCACAAAGCCAAGAAAAGCAATGAGGAGGTGCCAGATAGCTAAATAGCTCATTACACAGCACTGTGCCCTGAAGGAGAAAGGGATCCCAGGGAAAAATAACATTATCTTTTCATCTGACTGAAGATTGCATCAGAAGACATGGATAGAGAGAGGTGATGGCCAGTGGTTGAGGACAGTAAATCCAGTTTAAGCCTTCCTAGAACTGGGAAATAGGCACAGCACCACAATCAAAATGGTGGCTCAGTTTGAATTTTTTTCTGGGAAAACAAAAAGTTTTAACAAATTTTGGAGAATAGTCACAAATCTGAAGTTCATAAACTCAGGCTTTAGGTTTCTTCAAGAATTATACTTTTATACAGAAGACAACGTGGAAAGATAGGACTGACACAGGCTTGGCACTGAGTGTTCCACCCAGTTTAACATTAACAGTGCTTGATTTGGAATTTGAAGTGCTTGGTGTGCATACATTGCAATGATAATGTTTCTGAAGGGAAAACCCAACACAGATTCTAAACATTAGCTTGTCATTGTCTACTTGATTTTGAAAATATAACAAACTTAACAGACCTTTCCTCCACTCTTCTGTCTGTTATATGGAGGCTGGATAGGGTTGCTTGAAACAGTCCCCAGCACAGAAGCAGACAAATTTACCTACTTGCATCACTGTGTTCAGCAGGTAGCTTCAAATCCATTTTTACCCTACCTTTGAAACATTTGTATACTGAAAAATAGAAAACAATATTCCAAAATAACTTCATTGTGCTACAAATTTAGTTAAATGAAATTTTGAAAAACTTGAAAGATACATTTTTTTCTTTGCTGATGGTTCTTTGCAGAAATGGGTTTTTTTTGTTCCTTCTGAACACGTCCATTATTCTGAATAATCCTTTGGATCAGAAGAAAACTTGAGTGTGAGGGATTTTTCAGAAAACACTTTTCTTTTGCAGATAGCCAGACTTAGAGCAGAAAAATTCTGAAAGCAACATTCATTGTTATTCTTGCTCAAAATCTTCAGGTTTCTCTTTTTGCCAAGTTCAAAATTTGCAACAACAAAAATTCATTTTAAAGCCTGAAATACTTTTTTGTCATTTCTTTCCTCATTCAGTACAGAACTGCTCTTTGCCAAAGATGAATTAAATCTCCCCAAAGCCAAAACTTCGAGTCAGTTTTTAACCACATTACACATTCAATCCCTGAAACAGCAAAGACAGAAACAGAACAGCATTTCAGTAGGCAGTTACCATCAGGACGTTGTAGCACACTCTAGTTTGTTGAAAAAATATCATATAATATCAAACTGAGGCAAAAATCTGTTCAGTTCCTTGGCTGCATGAATTGCTGGATTAGACAGTGCAGGAGGGATGTAGGCTTCTCTAACTTCTCTTGTCGCTCAGGTTGCTTCCCTTGTGCCTGTGAGCCAGTACAAACTTAAACATAATTAGCTAAACTTTATCTTTTTCCCTGCTAGAGTAGCACTAATCTTGAGTGAGACCCTGAGCTGCCAGAAGGGTGTATCACAAGAACCAAAGCGGCCATTTGATCTTGTTTTAACACCATAGTGCTCTTCAAATGGGACACAACTTTAGTCAATACCTTCTTTACAGACATTTCCACTGCCAAGCAGCCAGCAGAAGCTTTCATACTGAGGACACCCAGGCCCAGAGCATTTTTCTTCAGTAGCTTCCAGAGGCTTAAACTTATAATGCTTTTACTGCTCTTCCTAAACAGCACAAACAGTGGGCAGCCCTTGGCCAACAAACCATGAAGCCCAAGCAGCACCCAGAAGGCTGCCAATGGCGCCAGGGAAGCAGGGCAGGAGGACAAAGGCAGTGCTCAGTGGGCAGGAAAAACAAGCTGGTCTCTAAAGAGCTAGAGCACATCCATCCATGCTCCCAAAAATCCCTTCCCTTTCTCTTCCTGGGCACATTGAGCCAAATTCCACCACACAGGCCTTTCTTTTGAAAAATATCTTTGTAAGTAGTGATCTGTATAGCAGTTTGTCTCATGGTGTTGTTGTTTTCAGTTTAAATCTTTATTTACCTGAAAAGCATTTCAAAGCACTTGATGGTTGCACTGTTAAAGACCCTCCCACAACATGCTAGCATCATTCCTCTTCGGGATAGAGGACTGTTCTCTCAAATAAATTCTTTTGGAAAATATTTTCATGCATGTTCAGCTAAAATAGTATCCCAGTAGAGGAATTTATCAATTTCACATTGCTCATACACTCAAAATCAAGCACAAATGTTTTTAGAGTCTATAAAATATTGGTTTTGTGAAACTCCCGCGCCAAAAACAGGGAAATGGGGCTCTGATAGTGAAATTTAAAGGCTTAATGTGCTCAGTACAAGTAATCAAGTTCAGGGACTGAAATGAAGGAAGTAACATGAAAAAAGCATAAAGAATCTTGCAGATCATCATCATAAGTCCTTTCCAACTGAAATTTCTATTCTATTCCATTCCATTCCATTCCATTCTGTTCCCTTCTGTTCCAGTCCATTCTGACTTTCTATCAGAAAAATCTTCATGGAGAAGATTCACAGAGGAATCTCAGATGTCAGTTAAGTAGCTTTCCTAGTTAACTTTTCATTGTCTCATGATCTCTACTATTGAATTTTATTTGTACATCTTATATGGATTAAATTCTTATAATCAAGTGTTAATATGTGCCATAAGTATGTATAAAGTCTTTTTTTCCTCCATTAGGTTTTTGGTTCTAGAAACTCAGCAAGAAAAAATTCAGAACTTTAACAACTGATTCATTCACTGGCATTAATATTCCTTTGTATATATTTGGATTTATACTTTGTGTATTTCATTTTTGCTTTGTTGTTTTGCTGTGTTGGCTGGAAGGACTCTGCTAAAATTCACCTGCCATTCAGTTTAATTTCTTGTGTTTAGGGCTGTACAACACTCCATGTAAAGTTAATCAATACAAGGATTTATGAAACATCGAAACAGAGCAGTCGAAAGGAGGAAATTATAGTCAGTTCCAGTTATTAAAGATTTCCTATACTAAATTTAGTATAAGAGAATCCTTATTTATCTTCTTTTAGGGTATTTGTCAAGTGCATAGACTGAAGAAACAATTGTTGTTGGTTCCACTGCAATGTGTCTTTATTTGTTGCTTGCTATTTAATGCTAGCTGGAAGGAAGCAAACCATGTCATGTGGAGGTGAAATACTGATTCTATTTTAGTCACTAACAGCTCTTCCATTAATTTCTTCTGAAATTTTACCTGATGTGCAAAACCCTGTGCAATGGAAAAAGAAACAGCAAATTTTATAAGATGAAAATAAGATGAAAATATACATGACTCTGCATCCTTCCTATATTCAGCTGTCTCACATTGCAAGCTGCATTAGGTGCATATATATATATATATATTCATACATATAGTCATCTACAGGCATTTATATCAGGTATATACAAAAGTAACAGCTTTGTATATAATTACCTAGTTTAAATGTAGGATTTGTAGTCAAATACATTTGTTTCTTTTCAAGATTAACAAAACATTTGCTAATCTTGTTTACCTTCAATATTTATCAAAGATTTTGCCTTTACTTTCATTCCTTCTCATGACTAACCAGAATACTTTATACAGCAAATTTTATGAAGATATTTGTGCTCAGAACACTTTGACTACCTAAAACTTATTTTGGAGGAGTTGAAGATATTCACAATTTTGGTTTTTGTACTTTAGTTTACAGACAAAAAAATGCTTTTTAAAACAAAAAATAATATGCTACTCACAAGATGAATTGTCCATCTACACAATATATATATATCTATATATATGCACATGCATATACATTATTTTTTCTGCACATATGCAAGCACACACACGTGTTTACTTTATAAAGTTTGGTTACTTGATAATATATTAGAAGTATTTATAAAAAAAATCTATCACAATATACTCAATCTGTGTATTTCGTAAATTAACTTGTAAATTTCATTATAAGAACATGCAGATCTCTTTAGAACTTTAAAAAAGGAAATTATCTGAATATGTCAGTGCAAGTTGAGTTACTTGGCTAACTTGTCTATTTCTGTATGCACTGACCTGAAGTTAAAACACTTAATTTTTTGTTCTCTCCAAGTTTAACCTGAAGTCTCAATGAGTTACTTGTTTAGCTTTTGTGAACAACTTCTCAGACCAAAAATTATTGTCTGGCTTCTATTGTTTCTCTCTCCATTGCCTAGCATGTCTCTGGTACTCCATGACACTTTAGTAAGTGAGTTACTTCTGAGTCATTCATGATTTAAAATATTTTCTCATGAAGTTCTGATTTGCAGGAAGCTCCTCCTGCCTCTTGTCCTTCCTTCACTTACAAACTGGAATATAATGGGACCTGAAAAGAGAAAATAATAAACCATAAAAAACTAATTTCATTGACCTACAGACCACACAAAAAACTAGCTTATGCAAAAGGCAGAGTGCTAAAATGATATGTTTGCTTTTCAACGTGATAGCACTGTACACTATTATTTTTAACAAAATGTTTAATAATGCTGAATAGGATAACAAGCCACAAACAGGAAAACCAGATCAGGTTCAGTTTTTGTTGTCACTTGTTTCTATCAGACACTGGTCAGCAGGCAAAAGGCAAGTTTTCAATTGTTCCAGTTTGTTCATGTTATTACTACCCTTGTTCCCCAAAATGACTCTTTGTTTTACAAGAAGATTCTTTGGAAACAATTATCAACTGCATTGTGGAGATCAATTTGTACACAAAATAGCAAACCAGACATTTTATCACTCCAATTCATATATATTTACAAGTGGTGATGGTCTTCTGTTAATTGCACAAAATAGCTTAAGATAATAAAATATTTACTGTAGCCAAAGCTGGATTGCTTGTGAAAAGGAGTAATTTTGGGGTCAAGCAACAATCTTTCTGCTTCAGTCCTCAATGAAAAAAAAAAAAAGTGCCATCTTTATCTTGCTAGATTTCTACTTTCAAATATTTATATTTCCTCTTGGGACATATGATAGGGGAACCAGAGGTAAAGAAAACAACAAGAAAAAGAAAAATATTATATAGTGAACATTATCAGAGAGTGAAACTGCAGAATAAGTTGCATTGAAATCTGTTTCTGGTGACACAAGAAATAAGCTGAGAAGTACTTAAAAGCGTAAAGGGGATGAGACCCTGTCTTTACAGCTGGACAGGATCAGGCTCCATTTTGGGCTCACTCAGTATGTGCTGTAAGTATTCAATGCCAATATTCAAGACACAATCCTGTAATGTCATTACAAGGTCCCATCACAGTCACTTGTACATTTCCTTTGGCACAGCAGATTTTTTTTTGATGGGGGACAGGGTCAACAGTCAAGAAATCCCTGCCCTCTAATAAGACAGCGGGAGAAGAAAAACACTTGCTAAGCACTTCAGCTGTTCTCAGATTCATAAAAAACATCATGTTGTGGAGATGATAATGTTTCTTTTTCCCGTTGGTCAGCTGCTGGGAAACCTTTGGGAATTTGCTGGGGAATAGCTCCAGAATCTCTGAGGCGCTTCTTTCACTCACCTTGGCACAGGAGCTGTGGCAGAACTTCTAGTGCCAGAGACACCATCACAGGCAACATTTCCCATTATGCTGGAGGGTGGGACAGGAGCAGCAGTCCTCTCCCTGACATTAAAACTACTAAGAACAATAAGGAAACTCTTCAGGTCTTCAGAATGCTGATGGAAATCACAAAAAGCATGACAATATAGACAGTGGCAAGACACTGATGCCCCCAAGAAGGGGAAGAAATTTGGGACCAGAGGAGACAAGGCATCTGAATTATTCAGTTTGGAAGTTGGGTTTCGATTTGTGCCCGCGCTCAAACCTGCATGCCCTGGGAATCAAGACAGCACATTTCAGCTTGTGCGTTATGCTAAAAAAATCTCCCAGTTCTGCTCTTTCTCTAGTTTTGCACCTTTCACACTGCAGGAGAGTCTTTTTATCAATCTTAGTCTGTATCCCAACCTTCTTGCGTAAAGGTTAAAAAGAATGTATTGATTATACTGTGAAGTGTGCCAATGACATTTCTAAGGTTGTGTCGTACAAATCTATAGATAGCTTGGGAGTGTTCATGCTTGATCAAGTTCTTGTTATTACTGGGAGAAGCTCAAACCTTAACAGATGAAAGATGTTTTTCAAATTACTGAGCTCTGTAAAATATTTTTCCTGATTCAGAGCATTTTAACTTCCCCTTGCTCTTAATGTACAACAAATCACAGAGTCTACAGAAAGGAACTGTGATGAAATCCTGGTTATGGGAGATCTGTCACTAGCTTCAAAGTGGTCAGTATTTCACTTCAGGTTCTTGATATAAACAAGGAATATAAATCTTAGTTTCTAAGCAAACATTGATCAAGGTGATTGTGTCAGGTCTGCTCCTGGGCCTTTTCTCTGCCGGTTTTGCTGCTGTCACATCACCCCTGAAGCTATTCTCCTCTCTGCTTCTGCAATGGGACAAGGAATTCTGGAGGTTAGCACCCTACTGCTGTCTTACCGGGCATTAGTAGGTCCAGGAAAAGTAGCATTGGTGAAGCTTGGCTTCTCATGGATTTGCATGCTACGGTCAGACCTTCCTGTGGAGGAGCTGTGACTGATGCTCTTCATGCCACTGAGGCATCACAGCACTTCTCCTCCTAGGCAAGATCTCTCATTTGACAAGGATTTCACTGCATTTGAAATTTTTCCCTCAGGTTGACAGAAGAAGGTCTCCCCTCTCCCAGCAGTCTATTCTTGTGAACTTTTTAGAAATCTTATGAGTATTAAAACTGCCAGACTGCTGAAAACCTTCCATAAAACTTGTCTGGTCAGATAGATACATGTACAGAGATTGGCAGACACAAACACTTAAGACTTGCTTCTGTAGAAAGACAAGTTACAGAGATTTAGACTTTTAGCACATTTGTGACAGGATTCCTCAGCAGGCTTTAGTCACAGGAGCTCGAAAAATTTCATCAGCCCTATCCACCCTGGAACAGCTCTGTTTCAGGTTTTTGTTGCTGTTACAAGTCATTCTGAAGCCTACTGACAAAAGGAGAGAAAAAATGCAATAACCCTTCAAGGGAATAAACAAATCAACCTTCGAGTCTCAAATAAGTGCTGAGACACAGGTCTCAGGGCTGACACTTGAGCTCCAGACTTTAAAATCTGCTTTGCCTGTGTGTCAGCCGTGGCTGTGAATACCGAGAGGCTGAATGGCTTTCTTGCCGTCAGGAGTTGCGTACGAGAGTGGTTCAGTTCATGAGTCATTGGCTAAGCAGATGTCAGAAAGCATGATATCTAAAGTTGATTTCTGATGGAAATGTCAAAGGAGGTGTCTTTAATGCTGAAGTCACTTCTCAGTGATGGCTTGCTACTGGTTCATAACTGCTTTCTGCTCTGCTTCCATCTACCATGAAAGTTGCCGTGGAGCTACCTTGCATCTGTGCTCAGACAGAACTAGACTAAATCCTCTTAAATGAACTGGATAAGCCAGTCACCTAGCCAAAATGATGGCACACTTAGTGTGCTGGAGCTATCCATATTGCTATTCCTTCTTCATGGGTTAAATATAAAAGTTTCCAAATACAGAGTATGCTTTACACATAGGAAGAATTCATGATTTGTGATTCTTTTCCTAGCAGTGATTCTCTCAAAAAAATAAGGTTACAGATATAAATTTGGCCTTATTCCCACATCCCCATCTCATAATATGATGTCACAGAATCAAGTTCATTAAGAGCCTGCTATTAGTGAGGTGTACACCAAGCTTTGATCCAGGACAAGAAGATATCTGCAGGATTTGCATATAAAGGAAGTGGTTTTTCTTCCCATTTATTCAATCTTCTGGTCTTTTGTTGTCTATTTTAAATTTTTTTCTATCAGATAACTAGGTACTACCACTAAAATATCTCAATCAGTTCAAGTAATAATCATAATAATAATAAAAATAATAATGCTGTGGTTTGATTTCATGCCTGTAGTTTGGAGATCTTGAAACACTTCATATAAGATTATTATTTCCTTCTTTTTATACGTTTGGAGACCAAAACATAGACAGTAACTCTTTCAAGCTAGTCTGCAGAGGTAAGAATGCAACTAAATTTTCTTTTATCCTCATTCCCCACACTATCTTAATTCCATAAAATATTGGTGAGTTATATGACAAAATATACATAGATCACATGTTCAAATATAGAAGGCAGGAGTACATAAGCTGAAAGAATTGAGAAATGCTTCTCAGTAAATTTTATGTCACATGCTAGGATCTGTGTCAGCTCTACTAGACTATTTTCTCTGCTGTCCACACAAATTTCCGTAGCTTAAGATCTCTCACATTTCTCTGCATTCAGATTCCTTTTTAAAAATTCACATATTTTTATCTGTTCTATCTAGAATTTAATACTGTGGAGTTTTTCCTCTTTCTGAATTTATCAGTTCATCACCTCTCAAAACAGCCACACTTGTGGTATAGTTATCACTTCATCTTGCAGAATGTGCAAAATGCAGACTTTGCTAGGTCCCTCATCAACTTATTCCCTATGGTCCAGAATTTTATTTTTTTTAAATTGTTTCAGGTTTTTATTCAAATAAGTTTATACATTTACCAGTATTTTTCCAAGCTTCATGACTCTCCCACAGAGACTAAACTTCATACACTTGATGTTCTTAGAGCTATGTCCTTTCATCTTTCTAGAACAAAGCCATTTTGAAAATCTCTCAGGCTTTTTGTAGCTTTTGGTAATAAATCCAGGGGGATTTTTTTTTTCTTCCCAGAGGCTCTCAGAGGGGTTTCAACTTGTATGAGGGTCTCACATGCATTGAACAAACTGTCCCTCCCCTCTCAATTAGGGCTCACTTTACTGAGGCTCAGGCAACATCTTCAGCTTGTTTTAGGGGAATCCTTAGTTCAGTGCTGTGCAGGGCAGCTGCTTGGAGTTCAGTTCATGTGCTCATCAGGCATTGCTTCAGGATAAGAACTTCTGCATGAGGTCTCCTGGAGTTGTTAATTAGACAAATATTTTATTGCTTGCCTTCTTGTGAGGTAGCTGCATACCGAGGGATCAAGGTGGCCCACTGCTGGAGGAACAGTCTTGTGATATTTAAAATTCCCTGAAATGCTTTGGGGTAGATAGATCCCTTGTTGCCTTTCTGCCCCCACTGGTTTAGGGTCCTTTAACCCAAGATTGTATAGGCAACACCACCAGGAACCTGAAGCTACTTTGCCTTTTTACATCCACTGTTACTACATACAGGCATTTACATCCCTAGAAGGTACCTACCTCTGGCTTAAATGACAAGGGTATGTATTTGTATACAAGTATGTAATGACATAATGAAGCCAGTGATGACTCAATACAAGTATGACTCTCAATTTTCATGCCACAAAGTGATGCTACCAGCACACCTGTTCCTGATGACCTTCACCAATGTGGCTTTTATGTTCTGTTTTACTGATTTTGTAGGTCCTTTTTTATTTTTGAACAAAATGGACTTAAAGGAAGACTCAAAATATGTAAATTCTGCATTCTAACATGTATAGAGTTCAGGTCTGCATTTTGGTTGCATGAGCTGTTCATGGTCTTGTGTGCTGAGTTGTTCATTTAACTGCTTACTTTTGCCCCATTAGTCTTCTTTTAATCTTGATTTATTTATGGCTAGCCTAGTGCTCAACATCATGCAGCATTTACTGTGTTAAAGACTGAGTTTAGAATAGGTATATCATTATGGCCCAAAAATGGCTGGATCCCTCAAGAGGATGTCATTGGCAATATTAAAACATCACTTTATGCAAGAAGTAATTGAACTTGACAAAGTCCGCTGGGGAGTTTGGGGTTGAAGGGACTGTTAAAGGTTATCTAATCCAACCCCCTACAATAAGCAGGGACATATTCAACTGGATCAGGTTGCTCAGAGACTTGTCAACCTGACCGTCAGTATATTCAGATAGATACCCTTCAGGGGTATCTATTTTTTTTCTGGGCATCCTGCTCCAGTGGCTCATCACTGAGTAAAAACTTCCTTCCTCATATCTAATCTAAATCAATCTCCTTCTAGTTTAAAGACATTATCCCTTGTCCTAGCGCAACAGGCTCTGATAAAAAGTTTGTCCCCATCTTTCTTATGAGCCACCTTCAAGTACTGAATGGCTGCAATATTGTCCTTGTGGAGCCTTTCCCTCTGCAGGCTGAGAAATCCCAACTCCCTCAGCCTTTCCTCACAGGAAAGGAGTTCCATCTCCCTGATATTTTTGGGCCCCTCCTCAGCACTCACTCCAACAGGCCAAGCTTAATTAAGAGCAAATCTGGGTCTAAGGTCTGTCTGCTTCCAAAATCTCTGCATAAGTTTAATAATGCATGTATAAACTTTAAACCTCTTGGTACCTTACATACTTTTAGCATACAACCAGGTTCTATGTCTTCTAAATGAAAAGTGTGACAAGATTAACAAATATCTTTATCTAAAACTATACGGGATGGTAATAGAGACCTTTTTGAGAGAGTCTAATTTCAGGAAATGAGTGATTTGAATGGTCATATGAATTCTATATATTTTTTCCAGCTAAACTAAACATCTTGATATCTTAAGAACAGCAGATGATTTGGAGGAGAATAGGAGATCTAAATGAGCATAAAAAGGATGAAAGAGTGTGACTTTCCCTACACAAGTGTGTGAGTAATGTTTTAATCAGGGGCACATTTTTTTATAAGACCAAGTATTTAGTGCTACTAATTATACCATTTCAAGTTTAGCCAGAAAGGCACAGATAAAGGGGAACCACAGTTCCCTAAAAGTCTCTTATTTTTTTTGCCCATCCCTTCAAGTCCTAATCAATATCACAGATTCAGTGCCAGAATAAAAATAAGCTCCCAAAAAGAACACTGTAATTTCCCCAGAGGACTAAGGAAGGAGAAAGACTGCTGTGACTATATGGCACTGATTATTAGGAGACCCCTCCAGTACAGCTGCAATTTGGTCTACATGCATGGTTAGGGCAAAAAAAAGCTGAGTCAGATAAATATTTTCGTAAAGTGTTAAGCATACAAAACCCCAGATCAGAAAAGGATATGATGGGCTGGAGCATTTTTTGCAGTGCAATGTATCTGACACATATCAAGGCCATTAATTAGAGAAGACTCTTTCTATTACAGTTGATTATAGGGTCTGAACATTAATATACTTTGGAAGTCGGAGGTGGAAAAGATCTGGTGAATTGTCAGCTTCTTGCCAACACGTGGTGCTTCTGAGCTAAAGGATGTAACTGATAATGAATAACCTTTTCTGGGTTCTATTCTTATTTTCCAAATTACAGACGAGGAATAGAAAATAAGACTTGAGATGACATTTGAGCCATGAGTCTTAAAAAAAGAAAGATTATTAAAGACAACAACTGTGTTGTGTGGGAAAGGTCATGATTTAATTGCAAGATTGTGAAATCAGGATGCTAAGCACTAGGATAGCAGGTTTGAGAGACACATTCAGTTAAATGGTTCAATAGAATAGAGGACATTATTTTTCATTTTCTGTGTAAAATAACCTTTCAAAACTCTTGATGAAAAAAAAAACCAAACCTGATTTACCTGAGTAAATCTGATTTTTTTAAGTGATAAATTGCATCTATAAGACTCTTCAGAAGAAGATTCCTCTTATTTAAATTAACTCTTGCAATATGAAGCCTTCAAAATCTGATCCAGAAATAGTTGCCTTATCTTGATTTTATCAGAATCAATTGCATAAAGAGAGACCAGTGAAACCCAAGTAATTTTAGCAACAGTAGCTGAAGTGAAATAACTGATTAGCATGTACAGTACCATTGTCGACAAACATGCTATTATTCAAAAAGACAATACTACACCTGTAATTATGAAAGAATAATATATTCTGAAGAAAGTAAAATTTACTGTACTTCAAAATTAAGATAAAAGTCCTCAAGATACTCTCTGCATTTAGGTAGCTTAAAAATGTAAATGGCTTATATAGTATTAACTTGGTCCTTTACTGTAACTTATTGCAATGTATTTTTGTCTTCTAAAATTTTTTTCAGACTTGTAGAAGCTGGATTGGCATCATATGGGACTGAGCTCCTCAATTTATCCAAATTACATATATCTTGAAGGCAGTGCAATTTTCCATTAGCTATCATGTCAACATGTCTCAACCCTGACCTACTTATGGCACCCCCAGAGAGGAGCACACTTTTCAGCCTCCATGTTCATTCGACCCTTGGCTGAGCTTCCCAGTTAGTGTCCCTGAAGAAGAGGGAAGGGGAGCTGTTTGATCTGGACGCCAAGTGTTGGACCACCAAGTCACAGCCCAGAGTTGTTTGCATTAACCAGCCAACACTTACTCACAGTTTCCTACCGTGATGTCTGACATCAGTTTTGTCCCTTCAGCTGCGATGACGATATGAAATCGCTGAGCTGTCTCACATTCTAACTCGTGAAAACTGTTGGCAAGTGTTGATGTATGTTTTCTTAATTATGACTGCCATACACCTCCGATTAGTCATTACATAATACAATCTGTTCTGTATTTCATTTGGACTAACAGATTCTACTATTGTGGACATATATACGCATCTAGAAAGATGGATAGGCCCAGTGCCATGGAGGTGATAGACTGCACAATCCAACAGCAATCCCTGTGTCATTCAGTCTCCTGTTGAGTGTGAATTTAAATCATTTAAATCCTGAATATTTCTGTCCTTTGAATATTATAAAATTTAAATCCTTTAGGAATTTTCCTTTCGAAAAAGTATATGAATCAAAAACAAATGATAGGATTAATAAACCAATTGTTCACTTGGTTTTAAAAATCCATCATGAATTTTCTAAATCTCTAACTGTTTAGTTAGGCTTTAGTTTTCACACTTGATGTGCTTGATCTTAAATCGTTCAGTAATAAAATAGAAAAATTACAAATCAGCCTGGTTAAATTAGAATATTCATAAAGTGAGGTGCCGTAAGAGAGTCATTTACTATCTTAGAAAGTTCACTTACGCAGTTCAAACAGATGAAAAGTACTCCTTAATAAAATATAGTGTATATATCAGGATCAGCACCAAGCCTTTTCTACATCCAAGGGATTTTATGCATCTCTGGGTATTGAGAATAAGCCTCTACTAACACCAAGTTCCATGAAAGTCTTTTAAACTTCTGGACAGGATGACTAAGGGAATAGCTGTTCCTGGTCCGGTCCAAGCCAGAAGAGAGGCTGAGCAGGCGAGCTATCTGCAGTCCTAAAATTAGAGTGAAGCATGCCACCATCTGTTATTTCCACCTTACCTTATGGATGTTAGGATGATTGACTCTTAGAAAGTAAGTACTGGTCCTGAGTGGGACTAGATTTAGGAGTATTTTAGATATTTACACCTTTCAAAATTGTAGCCTTTTAAAGTTAAATCTTTTAGTTCTCCAGATTCAGTTTTGCATGGCTTGATGTAGGACAGACTACAAAATAATATCAGAAAACATCAGGAAATGGATGGAAGAAATTGGTGGAAAGCTCAGAGGTTCAGAAGATCCAATACACCTGTTTGATGAGGAAGCTGTGCCTCTAGGACTTCTTTACATTCACTCTGTGAAAGGCCTTTCACAAGAGTGAACATGTGGAGGATTTTGCACATCTCTGGTCATTTTATAAAACCCTTCTTTGGAAGGCAAGAGAGAAATAATCTTTGGTGCTCTTTGGCATTTCATTTTTTTTCCCAATTGCAGTGATGTTAAACCTTTTTGAAGTATAAAATACACATAGGAAAAAATTAGTTTTTGAAACCGTGGAAGGAGCTCAATTAGTTCCAACTAATAGGGAATTCTTAGGCCAAAGGACGTCACAATTCTGTTCAATTTTCATCATTTCCAAAGTGTTCATACACCCCAGACACTCTTTTATTAGAAGACCATCATCTGAAAACAGTAGGCTACAGGACTTTAATAACAGACTTAATTTATCCTCCAGAAACTTTGCTGTAAATAATAGCAAAAAAGCTGGTGGAACACAGACTGACCATAGTAGGTGAAAGCGAATATAGAGAATTTTCTTTTTTTCCTGTTCCCTCTAACATTCAGAATTGAGCTGAAATTTAAGATTCATCGACAGTGGAGTCAGGAGGAAGGCAATTTTTGCATCAAAATAACTTGAACTATGCTTTTAAGTGTTCACACTACAAAAGTTCAAGCT
This sequence comes from Molothrus aeneus, assembly GCF_037042795.1. Lineage (NCBI taxonomy): Eukaryota > Metazoa > Chordata > Aves > Passeriformes > Icteridae > Molothrus > Molothrus aeneus. The sequence goes on from NC_089648.1 coordinate 103,202,831, forward strand.
TCTAGTTATAGGCAAGACAAATCCTGAAGGTCTTGAATAGCTAAACTGAAAGTTACTTTTGAGTTCAAATGGTTCATAAATCAACCCCCTTTTTCTCAGCTCTTTTTCCAATCCATTATGGGTTGGGAAAACGAACCATCTACATCAGATTTTGTGAGAAGATATTTTTGAAGTCAGATCTCACCTGTTTCTTCAACCACTCTGTATCCCAATCACCAAACTTAAAGTATAAGGACAACGTAGTTTCATGAAAGAACACTTATCATGATTTCATAGGTTCTCATTTTGGACACCTTGGTAGCTTATTTAATATTCAGTTTGTCTAAGCTTGTGTTTTCATTTCAGCTTTCCCATTTTTAGAAGGCTGTTTAAAAAAATTAAAGCACTGGAAACAACTTTTCATCATTTCTTAAAAATGTCTTCATCCTGACATCACACAGTCCCTCCCTTTCTAAAACACCCCATTTCCATTCTATCTATAACTGTACATTTAATTATCATTCTGCAAATTTAGTTTTCATATGTCATACATTTTGGGTCAGTCCACACATCAGTCCTAAAAGACTGATTTTGAGAAAGTTTATTTTTTCTAGTAATCCAGTAGAAGAGGTAAGAATCAATGAGTATGCACATTGGGGTTATTTAATCACTGACCCTCTAAGGTGTAGCAAGGAACATGAAGCTGGTGCTTAATTAAAGTAGTGTTACCTTTTGGGTTATGGTTTTGTATTTGGAATTTAAAGTAGACCTCATAAACAGATAACTAAAAGAGAGGACAAATTTGTATCAGAATAGTCCACTTCTCCAAATCAACATTACATTAATCCAAATCTTAGTCTGTTTACAGTAGGATAAAGGCCAGAGCATTATATGAAATGAGGCATCACACCTTTTCTATGTCATGAATATATTTCACCACTTTTTTACAATTATCGTTTTCATTGTCTAAGAGTACACAGTTTAGGTCATTAGCATGTTTCCAGAAAAGAAGTGCCACTATGTCTGAAAAGATATGTCTAATATTTTTATTGTACCTCAGTCTACATATAGCTGAATAGTATATACATAAAACTGCAATGGAAAAGGAGAATATCTTGCTTTTACTGTCTCTGCCTCACATACACACACAGACATGCCCGTGCATACAGATACACACAAAAGGAACACTTTGGCCTCCAGCTTCCCAAATTATTCTTTTTTTTTTTTTTTAGCAGAAATGCCAATAAACTGAAAAAGCCTACAGCCACAAAAGGATGCTATAGCAGGAAAAGGGAGAGGTGAAGAGTATCTGCACTGTGACACCTTACCTGGGAACTCTAGGGTGCAAAATACAGTCTCACACTGTGAAAAGCAGATCATCGAAGCAGACTCACTAAATCACCTTCCACTGCTAAGCACACAGGCCAGGCACCCTGGCCCCACGGCAGCCAATAAGCTCCTACCTATTTGTAATGCTGCAAACACAGTTAGCAACATATTTGTTAGCAGGTGTCACTGTGATGAGAAGAGCAGACGGCAGTCAGCCTGTAATTATTGTGTGAACCCAATAGGCGTTACACACTTCATTTTGGAACACATCACAGAATTCTTTAATAGCTGGCCTGATTATTAGGATCTTAAGTTAATTTGTGCAGAATGTTATAAAAGTTAAGCAAGAAGATATTAACATTATACAAATGAGCATGGTTCTGCCTGTTAGCTTGAACATACGGCAAGAAACAGAATGACACTATCCGGCACTGCGAATTTACATTTAACAAAATCACTAAGTAACAATTTTACAGTCATCTTAATTTGCATCACTAAAACCTGGCAGCATTTCACCCAAAATGCATTAACAGGAACTATTTATAAGATCAGTATCAAGGTTTTCATATAAAGCCAGTGAATTAATATGATTGTTAGAACAGTGCTTACATGGGTGATGCCTAACTTCCCTAGAAAATTACTGTTACGGATCACCATGAACACTTCTTCAAACAATTCATATCAAAATGACTGTGAAAAGGTAAATTTTGGTAGAAGGTGACAAAATATAATCCAGCTTCTTAGGGCAATCAAATATCATCATATTGTTTACTATCTAGAGTGTGAGCATAAGCACTTCACAGTGGGGATGTTTTTAATCTATATTTGCCCAACATGGTACAAAGAGAAGCCACAACTTACATTGATCTTGTCATTGTGTTTGTGCAGCAGGTGTGAACTAACAGAGGCAGGGTCCCGATTCCTATTTCTCTCTTCATGGCAGGAATCAACCTGCCTTCCAGATCAGGTCCTGCTTTTCTCCCCAGAGCAATGGGAAAAGAAGGAAAGAGATGTTGCAGACCTAGGTCTGAGCATGGAGCCAGACCACAGCAGGAGGGAGGGCACTAAACCTTGGAGACGAGAAGCCTTTCCAGATCCCACAGTTTAAGAAATATATTAGTATCAATAATTGATTTATTTATAGAAATTTACCTAATCTTGCTTTCCTCTGAAAGAGTGATACATTCCTACAAGGCCAAAATTTCCTCTCAGATCTGCTCTATAGATTTTAATTACATTAATCTACTATACTGACATACATATTTTCCTTTATACCAGTTGGGAATCTACATACTTAAGAATATGAAAGCAAACTGCTATCACGTGGATTTAAAGAGAATTTTGCCATCAGATTAAATAAAAAAAACAAAAACCCCATGACAAAAAAGGCTGAGTTTCTGACAGACTACACCACTTGTATGCTGCTTTATATAATATGAATAATTTATATTGCTAAAAGTGCTTCCCCTGAAATATGGGTAGAAGTGGGTAATTGCCCATGGATAATACTTTATATATTTTGTAGGAGGAACATATCTCAACCCAAGAAATACACTGGTGCTAGGGCACAACTTTCAGATATGAATGACTCAATGAATCATGAATGACTATGATTTTCTTGGGACCTAATGGTTTAACACACACTTAAATACATAACAAATGCATGAAAAACCCTAAACAATCTAAATTGCGCAGCACAGAGTGGACTGTGAACTCTTCTGTGCACTTCAGCTGCTCGGGGTTTAAGCAATAAATGACTATATAGGTATGGGGGCAGCTTTTATCTGGATGATGGTAGCATCCATCTCCACTAGAACTTTATAAATCTTTCTGAAATCTTCCTCTATTGCTCTGTCTTAATAGTGACATGCAGTGGCTGCAAGGTGCAACAGAGGTTTAAGAGAACAGTAGTGCACAGATAAGAACATTTAACACATGACAACATATCAAATTGTTACACCACACAGCAAGTTTCTAAAGACATTGTTTTTACAGGTATTTAAACAGAGTTACTGCTCATTCACACCTCCATGCAATTGCACTGAGGGTACTTTAACAAAAAACAGATCTTAACTCAGAGGTTTTTATGGACTACGGCATAGAGCTGCCTGTGTTCGAGGATCTGGTCTGGCACAGAACGGCACCAGAGAGAAAGCAGTAGTCAAGGAACATTTCAGGAAATATGTAATGGTTTTGTATACTGAATATTAGCCTTTGAATCAGGTGATCACTTTGCAGTTGGGCAGGGAGTGAAGTTGGCCCACTTCTCTTTTGTGCTGAAGGTTCCCCTCTCATCAGTCGTTCCTCCTCCACAGTGACTCCACCCATGCCTGCTGCTCTTGCTGGAGTTGCCCTCCCATTGCCTCTGCTTTTTTTTTGACATATTCATCTTAGTTAACCAGGTGGAATTTCATTTTGCAGAAGCTTTTAAATCTCCTGTGGAATTAGGCCAACAAACCTACAAGTATCTGAAAATTAAATTGATTGTGCTGGGACTAACCCCTTTAAAACAAGGAATGCATTAGGCAAGCCTGTTTTCTTTGCTTTAAGTACCAAACTCTGTCCAAAACGTGGACCTTGATCAGTCTCTATTCTTCCTTTTCCTGTCCCAGCAGATATTATTTCTCTCTACTTAATGATGGTTTGTATTGACTCCCAGTGCCTGGCATATAACCATGTGATTTTCCTCTGGACACGTGTTCCTTCCAATGTAAAATGATATTTAAACATTATTGTAAAACTTCACATCTATCTGGAGCAAGATAAGGAAGGAGATGAGCTGCAAATAAAATAATTATTAAAAGCTTGAGGAAAATATGTGTTAATGAGTTGATTATAGTCCTAAGGAATTTGGAGTAGCAAAAAAGACGAAATTGGGGGCATGTAGTCCAGCTAAGTCCATCTTCTAGCAACAAGAGAGACCAAAAATAGAATATGCAAATTCATCTTTAGGAATTATTGTCAGTTTTACTGACATTAGAAGTGGTTTTTTTGATAGTCATATCTGCATGGACTGTGACACTATAAAACATGGTTAAGTCATTGTTTTGTTTCTTAATTTTTTGATACTATTTTAAAATGCAAATATTAATTCTGAAATTCCTGTGGCTATAATAAAAATGCACTTTTTACTTCCCTGAACCTCTTATTTCTTCTGTGTATTTCCGGACTTAATTTTTCAGCTTAAATTGGGAAAAAGTTGGTTTTGTTTTCTGTGAAGAAAGTATATATTCCAGGAGCAGAACTGTCGTGATTGATACGTTATGCATCCATCAGCTGGGTTACATGGACTATGAGTCAGGGTATAATTCTGCCCTATGTCAGCATTTTCCTTCCCAAGTGCTTGAGACTGTGCATTGCAGAAACATGCTTCTGGGGAGAATACTTCAGAAAATTCTGCTAACTCCTTGGTTCCTTCCATCACCACTATGTCATATTAGGAGGCACAAAGTGACATCTTGATATATTGCTTATAGCCTCATATAAGGTAAAGTCTTATTAGAAAGTAATAAAAGTGACCTCCTGCTTTTTTGTCCATAATCTTGTATTACGTTAGGATGGAAAATCAGAGCTTGTTATGTTTGCCATTATTTTGTCGTATTTAAAATAATATTGTTCAACACCAAGGTTGGAGTTTGAAGAATGCTAAGAAATAATACTGTCTGGAGCAATGTATAAAATATTGATGAAAAGAGAAATGACAACCATACTTCCCCACAGTTCCTTTTGGGTGTGTCTGATGAAGAAAGCAAATAAACTCTCTGCCTTCCTCTACAGTGTGTTTCAGCTTAAGTAGGCACAATGCTCAAAACACTGTAGTCTAAAAAAAAAAGGTGGGGAAATATTGTAAAAATCAGTTTAGTTGGGAGTCAAATGTGGCATGCAAGTTATTGTGCACACGATATGCATAACACCACAGAGAGTAAAGGTATTATGTTAATACCTTTAACAAGTAGTTAAAGAAGTGGTAAAAACCCCGTGTCACCTTAAATGAGCTTTCTCTGCTACAGAAAACAAGTAATTTCTTTGAAGGAAGGGTTAGATTTGGAAATCCATCAGGAAATATGACTTGAAGTGAAACTTAAAAGAAATATTTTTTACCTACTTAACTTCAGAAATGTCTATTATTATATCTATATAGGACAAAAAATCTATTTAATTTAATGTAATTAAAGTTTAGCATGTCCTATGTTAGGAATGTTACTCTAGGGGGAAGAAAACTGGTAGCAATAGTGAAATTACAAAAGTTGTTTTATGTCACATTAGTTAACATATGCAAGCTTATTTAACATGTGGACCGCAAATAAGTGTAATTATATTAAAACAAGGATCTGTAGCTCAGAAGCAATAAAAATAGACTAGGTTGTATTATTAATTCTTGTGTTAAGGGTTTTGAGCCATGTTGATTGGCCTGAATTTTTTGATTTTGTTATGGTACAAAGGGATTGTTTGAAGTAATTTGTCCCCGAGAGAGGCTCACAATCCCAAGCGGGTTTCAATTCAGCAAAGCAAATCTAATTTTGTTTGCTTTATGCAAACCAGAAGGGGCTGTGGTTCATTCTGTTTTCACTGGAGGGGAAAGGCGCACTAATGGGACCTGCTGAAATGCATGCATTGCAAACATCATACCCCTGCATATATTAAATTTAGCTATGTGATGCACTGTGTTCATCATCTCATTGTGTACACAGATATGCTTTAGAACAAAGCCTTTAATAGTACAGAACCTTACTACATTATGCCAACACACTATTGTATTTATATTTAATGCTACAACTGGAATTTTTTCCCTTGGATAAAGTGTATTGATATGTCGTCTTTTTTTCCCTCCTGTTACTTGTTATAGTAGACAGTATACTGAGGACATTACATGCTTGAGCTTCAAGCCATCTGAAGATTAATTATATGGAGGTCTCATAATGGTTTTTAATTTTCCTTTTTTTACAGCCCAGAGTTAAATAGGAGACATGTTCAGGATCTGATTGCCAAAAGAGCAATAATCCCCGATCCATCAGATCAGGGCTGGAAGATAAATGATGGGGAATAGCACCTGCAAGACAGGTAATGCTCCAGACAATAACCACTGCTTTGACAGATTGCTACCCTCTCCTCAGAGTGGCTCCTCTTTAGGCTTTTCAAATGTGGTATTTATATTGTGTAAAGAGTACACCAGATCTGAATAAATGCTGGCTACACAAGAAAATCCATTTCTGTAAGAGCCAAAGGAGATGTTGCCATTTATTTCACCAGGAGTCAAAGTGGGCCACTAAAAAAAATTTTTGATGCCAAAGTTGAAGGATGGATACATTTATTTGCATATAAGTCACATTATTTATTTATTGAATTTTCATAATAGTGCTATGGTTCACGTGGTGTTGCTCAATTTTTTCCAGGGTGCTTCTGTTTTGAAAACAATTTCAATATTGCATAGAGACAGACACATCTCAAAACCCTTCAATTTGTCATTAGACATTTGGCTGCTTGCCTATTTTGCTGATAATATTGCAAAACTACATTAATTTATTGAATGATTTTTGTGAATCAGTTCACACAGAATTCAGGATGATACTTGTCATGCATCAGATGATTAACTATTAAAAGCATAGGTTTACTTGTTATGCTTATTGTGTGGTACAGTTCAAAGTTTGCTTAAGTGTGCAATTTAAATTCAAAGATGGGTTAGGAATAATGATTCTCTTCCTTTTAAAGTTCCTTCACAAAACACTCAGGAATATTCTTCCCAGTTCTGTTCTGTGTGGCCACTTACCATTTTTAACAGCTACTATTCTTCCTTAACTATTTGTGAGATTTGGAAACCAAAGGATTTTCAATACACTAACAGAAATACCTCAGTCTGCATCCCCAGAACTCTGAGCACAGGCAGCCTGGATGGGTTGATGGGTGTCCCTGGGCAGAAGGTCTCCTCAAAACAAGTCCAGCTACGGCGCATGGGATCAGAGCTCTCCTCTGTGCCACTTGCACAATTCAAAAGGTGTGAGTGCACACTTGATAGAGAGAAAATACATGCTAACATTTCCTAATCTTGTAAAGCCACTCAGAGGTAATGCAGACAGGTAAGATTTTTTTTGTGTGTGTTATCACATAAGGGATATTTGGAAAAAAATATATTCTCCACCACTGTATGTCACCTATACATTCCTTAACACCTAGATAAACACACACAAAGGTTTGATGCATTCTTTTCTGCAAAATTTAGGCAAAAATTCAGATGATGATGTAGAATTAGGTTCTAGACAATATTTTAATGGGAGAGTTCCCTCTCTCAAAATGGCAATTGCTCAATTAACAAAGTAAATTTTCAAACTAAACCGAAACTTCTAAGAATGTAAGAAAATAAAACTTTAAAAGGACAAATAGCTGAGAGCGTTTTTCAGAAGACAAATCCTTTTGAAACTGGAAGAAAGACATTGTTGTGCTCTGCTCTTATGATAACAGAGAGGGACTGGGCCAAGATATTTCCATGGTGTAAAGCAAGACAGGAGATCTGAGCAGCATAAGTAAGTACCTGCAGGTCAATAATGCTCCTCAGAGCTTCACACTTTGACAGAATGACTTTGAAACTACTTTTATTTACTCCAGATGAGGATCTGGCCTGAAAAAAGAATGAGTACAATTTAAATGGTTTAAAAAATAAGTGCTCTGATCAAAGTACTTTTATTAGCTGAGGTTATTGAGCAAATATTATCTGAAATAGAGCTTAGAATGAAGAAAGAATGTTTGTCAGAAGAGTTTAAATTGAGATAATTTTACAGAGGGGGACTGGGGAAATGTTGAAATTACCATCAATTGCAGTCATAAAGTATTTTCATAGCTAAATATGATTTATTACTCGCTTTTATTTTTTATCATTTCTCATTTATATTGGACTAACTACTTTACAAATATTAATAAAATAGTGCATACTTTTAGAACCTTAAAGGCTAACTGAGATGAACATAAAGAGAAATGAAGGGAAGGGATGCAATGTCACTTCAATAATGCAATACATATAGCAAGAGGCAATCCTTGCTCCAAGGGGTCTTCTGTATGAATAGACAAGGCAGATAAAAGAGCTAATATTAATTCCTCAGTTTATGGAGGGAGAACTGAGGCACTGAAAAATCGAGGGACTTACCCGAACTGACAAAGAAAGTCTGTCTGAGTAGACACTGAATCCATTTTCTTCATGCTCTACTTCAATACCTTTCCCTCCCCAAAGGCTAATGTATATTAAAATAACATAAACTTTATACACTCTGAACTATTCATCAAGATCATGTGGGGCTGAACCTATTTCAGTTTATTCTTAGTTGAGGGTCTGGCAGAGTAAGATGCTCTATTAATCCCTGGAGTGAACTGATCTAGACTATAACAAGTGTTAGAGTCCAATTCTGCAAATGATAACATAGTCTAAGATATCTAGATAGCCTTGTTGATATTTGATCTATGAACAGACTTACAATTAAGACTCATATATGTTTTATTTATTAGCCATTTGTCGTTAAATGGCTAATAAATAAAATAATTCTGTCTGTGACCCAGCACGGGTCACACATAGAATACTGTCATACCTATAAAAATATATTTCTATCTTTTAGAGGTGCCTGAAATACAGAAGGAGCAAAAGCTAAATTTCATAGGTTTCTTATTTGTGGAAAAGGAAGATCAAACAAAGGTTTTATTTGAATAAACCAGTAAGATCTGTTCATCTAGAGGACTTCAGGAGCCTTAATCGACTTAAGGAAAGGCTCAAAATAATTAGAAGAACAGAATTCATTTCTTTTCATATATTTTCTCTTACAATGTGAATAAAAGTAAGTTGGAAAGTTATTGTAAGAAAAAAAAGTTCCAACTTGATTTACATCAGATAAAAGGATTTCTGTCTTCTGGGTACATCTCAGGATTAATATTTTCCAATAATAATCTGTTAATATTAAATATTAACAGATATTTAGAAAGTCTGTTAATATTTTTCAATATTTTTAAAAATCTAAACAGCTCATCACAGAAACATCAATAGAATCATTGAATGATTAAGCCTGGAATGGTCCTTAAAGATCATCTAGCTCCATTGCCCCTGCCATGGACAGGGAACCTTTCACAGACCAGGGTGCACAGGGCCCCATCAAGTCTGGCCCTGAACATCCCCAAGGATGGAGAGTCCATAACATCCCTGGGTAAGTGTTCCAGTGCCTGACTGCCCTCACAGCAAAGGATTTCTCCCTAATATCTAACCTACCCTCCGTCAGCTTACAGCCATTTCCCAAAAAGATGAATAAAAACCCAATATAGATAAAGAATCTAATTAGGTAGAAACAACTGCTCATAAATAATTTTTTTTTAAATCCTGTGCATATGAGTTCTCTTTGCTAGATCCTCTTTTTATGAAAAAAAAATATTTTTTGCTTCTTTTGCGAATAATAATATCTGCTTTGGGTCTATACAAAAAAATAAAAAATATTTTGCTATTGACACCAAAGCAAAACACAGAGCTTGTCTGTATTAATATATTTTTCATGCTGTTCTTGCTGTTCTCATTGGGAATTCTGTTTCAGAAAGTCCTTAAGAGTTAAACTTTTAGATTTTCAGGAGTAAAGCTTCTATGATTCCCTAACTATCAAATGGGGAAAAAAATCCAAATCCTCTAATACGGTATTGCATAAGGAGTTGGATCAATATTTGGCTTTTTTTTCTCAGGCTTTTAATTTAAGAGATTTTGGGTGACATTCAATGAAGTATTGCTTCTACAATAGCTACATATTGAAAAAAATAAAATCATAAAAGTCAAAGAAAGAAAACAGCCCAGTGTAAATATATGCTTGCTCCCTGTGTTACAGTTCCCACAGAACAGAGCATGAGCAATGCCATTAGTTGATGCAGCTAAATGCGCATATAGATGTGCATGTGTGTATATTTGTATATAAATATCTATATACAAAAAGCATGAAATAAACCATGGCTCTAGAAGATTGCTTCAGAGGCCTGGCACGTGCCTAGTCAGGACTTGCTGAGCCATTGTCACAAAGTTTGCACCTTGATTAACACAAGGTCCTGACACATTGTCATCTGTTATATTTCTAAATAAATTTGATTTTTTTGAGTTTTTTGGGTTTGGGGTTTTGTTTGGTTTGGTTTGGTTTGGTTTGGTTGGTTTTTGGGGGGTTTTTTGGGGGGATTGGGATTTTTGTTGTTTTTTTCTTGTTTTCTTTTGTTTTATTTTGTTGGTTTTTTGTTTTATTTTCTTGGAGGAAAGATGCTGAAGTGTTTTTTGGAATATCTCCACATTGTTAGCACTGCCCAAGGGCTAGTGGTGTTTGTACTCTACGTGCAATGCACTGCATGGGATTTTATTGTAGCAATTATTGTAGTTCATTAACTTTATTACAGCTGGATTAAAATAAAATTTGGTTTAACAAACTATAAACTAATAAAACCCATATTGTTTATTCAAAATGATAACTCTTAAAGAGCCAAACCCTGGGATCATTTAAAAGGACTTACAAGACTAGCAGAAGTTAAACTGATCTTCAAGAAATGCAAGAAAATGCCCTCCTCAAATGGAGGCTGCATTGCCTGACATTCCTTATAGCACATTACCTTGTTATGTTATGCAAATATTTTGTTCCTGCCTTACCCCTGTCTTCAGCTCTGTGCTATCCACTTAAGGACTCCAGCTTCTGGAGATGATGTGAAGTGCTGCTGAGCCTTGTTCTGCAGGACCCCACAGAGATTTGCATGTCCCTGCCAGTTAGAACAGGGATGAGGAGATCAGACAATGTGATGGTGAAGGCAGACTCGAGCAAGCACCAAGTGACTTGAAGACAGGCAGAATGCAGAACAGTAGCAAGGGACCTCACTGGAGTGATGGGAAAATCACACCTGCTTCTTTCTTTTCAAATGTGTCATTTAATCTCTTGGCTTTGATTGGTTTGAGAAATGGACTTGGAGGGTGATCAGACTTAGCAGCACTTGTGCCAAGTTCCTCACTTGGCACTTGTCTCCTTAAGGCTGCCAACATTCTGCTGAGGCTCAGCTCTGTATGTGTACCCTGGAGCCCCATGGGGTCCTCTAGGCCTAATCATTTCCACTTATGTTAAGTGTCTGGGCCAACTAAAACACTACCAATATCTTCTCCAGAGTCTTCTGTATGGGTGCACAGGAGCAACAGGAGATGGCAGCTGGGAATACTTGGAATGAGCACCCTGCATCACTCTGGAATATCTACAGAAAAGGCAGTCAGTTACTTTAAACAAATCTCAGAAACATCAAATCACATCTGGGAGTTCACCCAGTTGGAAACCAGAAAGATGTTCTGCATGTCAGAAATGTTGCCCTTCCAAATGCTGGTGGTACACTGTGTGCAAGGTACTGCGTGGGATTGGCAGGAGAAGGGCAGGTACAAAATTAGGATGATGAAGCAATATCTTTCTGATAGAGGTTCAAATCTTTTTATATTTTTATATTTCCTACCTGAAATATTTTTCAAAGACCTACTCAACCTCTGTTCATTTTGACTCCAATTTCAGTGTGTATACAATTGCTGCTATATTTGGAGTAGTGGCAGGAAAATACTATGATAGTCAGGGACCTCGGGATCTGTCATATTAGAAGAAAATCTAAGATCTCAGTAAACTCAGCAAAACAAAGCCCAGATGACTGGCTATATACACATCAGGCTAGAACATATCTTGGAGAGTGAAAAGCTATTTACAGAGGTTTAAAGCTATTTTGAAAAGATTGACACAAGAACAAATAGGTATAAACTGCCGGCGACTAGCTTCAGTCTGGAAACTAGGGGATTTATAACCAGGAATGAGGTAAACATCTGGAACAGCCATCTTCTGTTATGGGAAGAAAAAACATTATAACTACTTCTAAGCAGCAGCAGTTTGAAATATGTCTTGTCTTACCAGCAGGTACAGGATGGATTTAAGAAGCAGCAAGTTTTGCTTACTGACCCTCAGATTTGACACTCTGCTGTTATCTGAATCTTGGAAGCACTGTGGCTGGTGGCCTCACTGATAGAGATATTTTAGCATTTGTGGCCATTGGCAGTGAATGGTATTTGATATGAAACTTTTTTAATAGTCAGTAGAGACTGTTTTGCTGACCAGTATGTCTATAGAGAGCATGTCTCACTAAAACCAAAAGATTCTCTAAATGTCTTTCCTGCATTGTGCAATTAAATCTGCATACAAGTTGCCCTTCATATAATTTGTTGTATGCAAATATCAGATCCAATTCTGCCAGCTTTACTTATGTTAAGTAACCCTCAAACAAATAGTTTCTATGAAGGCCCAGTGGGATAACTCACATAAGTGCTGCTGCACACAACGAAAGGTGGCAAAGCTGGGCTAGAAATGAACAAACACAATGCTTCTCTATTATTTTCAGCCTCCAAAGGAATGTGACACAAGCATCATTTTACAGCTGATTGTAAAAAAGACGATTCCTTGGATTTGGGCTACCCCAATAGAAAGAAATATCCCAAGTGCATGCATATCTTATTAAGCAAAGTTAGATGCTTATTCCTTGATTTTCACTGTTAATGCAGACAGTTGAAGGGCCAACTGTGGGACAAAGGCAGACCAAGCAACAAATTTTGAAGATGGTTAATAGTACTTTTCAAAACCTCTCAGCACCAACAGAGTAACTTCATTGCATTATATCCTCAAAGCCAGCTCTGGCACTACCAATCATCGGTGTGTTTTGAAAGGCATCATAGCCCTCTAGCAGTGAATTATGGATTGCACACCACCTTCCTCAGCAGCTTGTTGAACCAGAGTCATTTATTCAGTTGGTATTGAGAGTCTGGGGGCATGACAGTACATCTGACCCCTTTTGGGTAAAATTTGATCTGGCATTTCATTTCACGGGCTCAGCCACCAGTCTGTCAAATCTTCATTTTGCGGGTGCCCAGTAGAACTGCTGACGCTTGTCTCTAACTCCTGGTGCTTTCATCTTTCAGCGGCAATAAACATGTCACACTGCTGAGGTGAAACACAATCTGGAATTAAATTTACTGCATATAAAATATGGTGCCCTCTTTATTGGTTCAAATACTTGTCACTCATAATTTATTTGAAAGTGTATGGCATTCATGAGGCAAGAGCATTGCTGGAAATGGAGGTGGGGGGAGCTGCAGAACTCCAAGCCACAGCAGTTTGCATGAGCTCTTCTTCTCCTTTAACACCCATTTCCCCATCCCTTGCCAGTCCTGACTGTTATAAACACATCAAATATAATATCAGTGCCTTGGCCAATAAACAGTATGTACCTCAATAAAAACAAGCTCGGGTAAATTTGGCTCTGCAGCTGCACATCAGTTGCAAAGTGGCTGGAGGAGGGTAACCACTGTTGCCCTCAGAAGAGCAAGTGTGTAGATGTTTATACTTGTACATCTGGGGGAGGAGGGGTGGGAAGGATGGGAAGGAGTCAGATTTAGTCCTAGTCCATTTCAAACTCACTCACCATGCTTTTCCTTTCTGGCACTCAACTTTTTCATGATTTATTCCAAATACTGTCGATCAGCTTTAACTAATACAGTTCTTGTATGAAGCACCTCTCTAATCTCTTCAAACACAGATGTGGAAGCGCGGCTTAGAGCATGGAGGCCAACAAAAGCACTTTGCCTGTACCAGTGATTAGCTTTGATTGACATAGTACACTTCTGCTTTCACAGGCATACTTTAACACCCATAAATGATTGTTTTAAAATGAGAAGGACTGGGTAGTGCAGCTCTGGCGTTAGTAAATATGCAGTACAAACGTGGTAGCAGATAAGTGAGAGAATACAAAACACTTGATATTCTTTTCTGGCTTTTCTTCTCCTTTTTCAGTTGTGTTCTTTTGGGTTGTTTTTAATCTAGCATTAATTCCTAATTGTCAATGAAAAATTATGGTAATATGTATTCTGCTAAAACCTGGACTTTTGATCCTGCCCTATGTGCGTTTCACAGTTTTTTATAATAAGGTGCAATGGGAAAAGCAGTCTGGTTATGAAAAAAACAAGGCAATGCAGAATGTGAGGGGTTTTTCCTGTTGCAATACACAACTTTATTTGTAATAAACTGATGAAAATAAGGAAGGATTAGAAAGAGGCAGATTCAGGATGTGTAAAGACATCCAAACTACAAAGCACAGGGTGCCAGCAAAAGAATGTCAAATATGTGCAGCAAAAAGCATTTGCAGACACAAGTTCTGTTCTGTTGTAATTGCTTAATTGCTATTTTTTTCTAGAATCCTCTTGATGTATTTATGAATGCAGTCATGTGATGCTTGAATACACACTCAAAAATGAAGCACTAAATCAGAGATAATATCAAAAAACTAAAATAACTTCCACCCACCAAGCATTCATTCCCCCCTTATCAATCAATAATGCCCATGCTTTCTTTTCCCCTCAAAAAAAAAGCCAAAGTTTGCTCTATGACCTATCAGCCAGGCAGCCCACATTCTGATGGGACAGTTAGGGAAGCAAGTTAGAGTTTTCAGCTCCTTCTGCTATCTCAGCCTCTGGTCACACATGAAGAGAGAAGTGTTTTCTTTGGGTATCAACAAACTAAACCATTTAAAAGCACACAAATTTGAAGCAGCACATAACACTACACTTGAAAATGAACTGGAAATGGGCCACAGCTGTAATGAGATCCTGGTGAGAAACACCCATTAACAAGTGAATAGTCACTGTATGCAAGAGGTGAAATTTCCAAGCGATCTTAAGGTGTAGATTTGTATAAAGTGTTTTACCAGTAATCAGTAACCCAATAAGGGAGATACTACTGACAGAATGGACTCCCAAGCACTTCTGTACTCATACTATGATATAAAGACCTGAAAGTGCATTTTAGTTGCATGGTTTCATGAAAAGATGACACACAGGCTACTTTCCTTCCACTGAGTCGGATCTAGTATCGAACCCAATTGTGAGACTCCTAGTCTGGTCTGTGAGAGCCAACAGAGCCCTGCACATAAATACTGACACTATACATAGCCAGAGTGAAAAAAAAAAAGGGAAAATGGAAAGATAGCTGATTGCAGTACCTCTGCATTCAAAAGGATTTATTTTACCCTTATGAAGAAGAAATTTCAAGTAATGTACACAAGCTGGGAAGTCACACATTTGTGGTAATAATTTTATGAGTCTTTAAATGTTTTATACATAAAGCTGTCATTAGTTGGGTGATAAAATCTGCATTCCAAGTTTCCATCTGTGTGTGTGTGCATGTACATTCCAGCATTTTTGCAGGTATGTGCACATATGTATTCATGGCACAAGAGAAAAAAAAATAAGACAAGTAATTTCTGCTGAATCCAGTGATTTTAATCTCAGTGAAAAAAGGCTAAATAAATTCTGGAAGTGGGTATGTCTCATTCCCTTCTTTGTTGAACAGGTTTTTGGGTTTTGTTTTTTAAATAGGCAGTATTGCACACCAGGAGAAAAGGGAAGGTGCAACTTAATTAGTACAGATCAGATGCTGGATATTCATGGTCAAGTTAAACAGTTTTCATAGGAATTATCTACACTTTACAAGAATCTAGACAGGTTTTATAAGATTTACATGCACTTTTCTTGTACTGAGAATACAGTTACCACAATTCAACAAAAACACAAACAGGACCAAGCATCCACTCTGCAGAAAACAAACATGAGTTCTGCACCTGCAAGGTTCACAGGAAAAAAATCACCATGGCAAATTTTGCAAGAATAAATAGCAACCTTTTTGCATTTGAAAATGTTTCCGTTCATTCTTTAGCCTTCCTGTCAGACTCCAAGCATACTCTGGACTTGCTGCACTTTGCACTTTGTCCAGAAGCAGTTTGGTTACCAATGCCCCTCAGAAAGTGAAGTCTTCTTGAGAAAACAACACACAATTTGGCTGGGGAGAGAACAGAGGCCTGAACAGCTCTTTCCTGAACAAAGGATTTCTTAAGTGGAAGAAATTCTCTTCGTCTCGCCTGAGTGGCTGGGCTGACATCCGGGGAAAAAGAAAATCCTATTGCCATTGTACGCTGCTGATGGAGAGCCTTGTGCAATCTTAATTGTTCTCTGTCTGTCTGCTATCTGACACCTTATACAGAATGGTACATTTCAAGTCCTCTTCCAATTTTTCTATTCTGACACGGATAAAAAATGCCTTTTCATATATACTCTTCCACATTTTAGATCCATGGCAACCCACCTTTCAGGAAAATCAGCAAGGTCCCTTCTTCAAAATCCCATGCAGAGGCCCACAGATCTAACTGTGTCCCAGCCAGATTCAAAATCGTTTCTCCTTGGGTCAGTGCTTTGTGTTGTCCATCACTGGAAAGAGTCCCTGGGTAGGTTTTCTCCAGTCATTTCTTTCTCTTGTATTTATTGCAGCCCATCCTTTTTATGCCAGCTTTTTCTTTCATCATCTGTGCTTATGCTCTTATCTTTCTCCCTTCTCTTCTCCATTCATGGTCTCCATCCTGCAATTTCCCCTTTTTTGCATACTTTTTGCTCTTGTCCAATCCCTTCATATCTCTCTCCCTTTTCTTCTGCACCTTTATTTGCTTCCTGTTCTTTTGCCCTTTTTCCTGCAACAGATTATTAAGAGCCATGAAACCTGTAGCCACAAGCTGTGTCTGACTAGGCAACCTGAAATGATAGCTGATATGTATTTTAAATAAAGCTGCAATCCTCAGCTTTACTTTCTGTGAAGTTAACAGAAACTGGGTGTAGTCACCAGCAACTCCCTATTAATGGGCCTGGGTATGTTTTAAGAAGCTTAATCTTACTCCCTTGCCTTGAAAATTTTGATCATTGTCTCTCCTGCATGAAGATATTATAGGTATGAAGTTTTATTGGCAGGGCTGGGGGGGAGATAGATCTTTTATTTCAATTCTGTATGCTAACTAGTGCTAATTTACATCACACAGGATACATCAAAACATGATTGAGAAACAAAAGCAACTTCATGCACTTGTCCATGTCAATCTTCAAGAGACAGTGGAGGGAACTCTATGCTGCACATGCTTTATTTGCAAGCACAGAGATCTCCTAAAGTACTAACTGAACAAACACATAACTGAGGCAATAGGTTGAGAGCAAATCTGTACTCCAAGTCATTGTAACTCTCTCCAGCTGCCACACGTTTGGCCATCATCCATGTCCTTTTGCATGACAGGCCTCTATATCATAAAGTGTCCAACCCTTGGTGTCAAGTCTGAAGTAAGCCATGTAAAAGGACCCAATTCCTGTTGCACAAAAGAAGGAATGGTAAAATCTGCAGTGTAAACTGAGAGAAAGCTGAATATTGCTTTGTGAGGGTTTAGTTCTTTCAAGTTTTAGATTTGCTAAAAATTCTGTCATGTCACATATCATTTATTTCATCCTCTTTCCCAAACATTTTGCACCTTTTTTGAGGCTTGGGATTGATTTCTGCAATCCTCCAGGAGAAGCAATCATCACGTTTCTGTTTCTTTTATTAGCATTTGTCTTAAAACCACTAGCACATGTCTAGTTCTCTCTTTTTTTTTTTTTTTCCAGATTCCCAGATGTCTATTTTTGGCTCCAGCAATCTGTGTTTCAGAGTGTTTGTCATGTGTCAAGTTAAGATTATAACTTCGTCCATCTAGAACAGAATAATTTGGATCCAGTATTTGCTAGAGAGGACAGGATACCTCTTTTTCAGGATCAAAAAAGCTATCTGGCACATCCCCTACCCCATCAATTCCTATCTTCCCCACCAACAAGCCAGCTGAAAGACTCTGAGCTGCAGTGGCAAAGAAAGGAGATCCACTGGCATTGTGCTCATATTTGATGTTTCACCCAAATCTGGCTTGGACATTCTGGAAGAAATTTTGAGTTTAGACAGACCTGGGAAATTGACCTATTGTACCTCAGCAGCCCTCTGTGGTCAGCATGAAATGCAAAGTGTAAGGCAGACCACAACAAGAATTGTTGACAAAGCAGAGTAGGAGATTCATGAGCAGTCTTCAGTGAACATGGACTACTCAGTGTATGCAGACATTCCCTACATTTTTGGTGGTTTTATATTATTTAATGTAAACTTCAGCACTAAAAGAATACACTATTGTTCTTCTAAGAAATATCTGGCAAATATCTTTTAACAAATACATGGCATTTTACAAGACTTTAGACCCACTCAGCCTCATAATACTCTCATGGATGATATTAGAACATACAGAACAGCAACGTGGATAGAAAGTCACACGGATACTATTACTTATATTGCCTTCAGTTCAGTTTGCACATGTAGTAGTATTCAATACGTGGTTAAGCAGACGTCACTCCAAACTAACATAAATTCCCACTGAAGGACTGTGATTTCCTATGGCACATGCTGGAGTATGTGCCATGCTGAAATACAGGCAAGCCTGCCTTCACTTGAGCCAACCTTAATTAACCAGATTAAATCTAGTCAAATTAAGATTATGCTACTGAGTCATGAATCACATTACTTAACTGCAGCAGCTCTTTAGCAATACTTAGGGAAGCAAATATTTATGTATGTCTGTAAGCATGTGTGTCTGTAGGGATGTGTATATTAATGCATGCACATGTGTGTCTGCATGTGTGTGTACAACACAGCAAGAATTCAAGGCATTTTCCCCAAAGGGAAAGTACTGGAGTGACTGTGTTGAATCAGTTTCAGTACTGGTCACCAGGTTGCAGCTGTGTTTTAAAAACCTGGTTGGTTTTATCATTCAACTCAGCCTGGATTTTAGTTTTTATTTTTGGACTTGCTCCATGGAGGAATGAGATGGATGTAGGAAAAAAAAAAGTCAATTCCAAAATTGTTGCTTTGCCTACAGTATTATTATACCGTTTGTGGACTTTGATCAAATCTAAAGGTCCTATTAAAAAAAAAGACAACAATTTATTTTTTTAATTTTTTTCAGAAAAGGGAATAAATCTTTAAAGAAGATGATCACTTAAATAATCACAGGTGGAGGGAAAGTGAGACTAACACCTAGGAGTTTGGTGATTAGAGAGAACAGAATGGATGACCAGATAGCTTCAAACAGTGCTGGGCAGCTTTTGCCTTGACAGCAATGGAGAGCCTGTGGGGCTGAACCTGTCATGCCAGCCCATGCTTTCCCTGAATTAGCTGTCATCCTGTTGACTCCCACCTCTCACTTCTGGCACAACCAGTGTACACTCAGCAATACATAGTGCCTACACAGCATATAGCCCTAACTGAAATAATAAAAGCAGCTTAAAGTTGAGCCTTGAATCATAGAACCATAGAATGTTAAAGGGTTGGAATAGATCTTAATGATCATCTAGTCTCACCTCCCACTTCCCTGGACAGGAATACCTCCCACTAGACCATATTGCTCTGGGCCTTACCTTGCTTTGAATTATGCCAGTGTTGGGGGATCCCCAACCTCCCTGGGGTTTAGTGTTTCACCACCCTCACAGTTAATAATTTTTTCCTAATAAGTAACTTAAATTTCCCCTCTTTCAGTTTGTACCCGTTCCTCCTTCTCATAACACAACAGTTCCTGATGCAGAGTCCCTCTCTGGCTTCCTTGTCAGCCTCTTCAGATACTGGAAGGCTGCCATGAGGTCTCCACACAACCTTCTCTTCTCCAGGCTGAACAGCCCCAATTTTCTCAGCCTCTCTTCATAGGGGAGGTGCTCCAGTCCTCTTGTCAACTTCAAGGCTTTCTCTGGACTTGCTCCAACAGTTCCATGTCCTTCTTATCCTTGGGGGCACCAGAACTGTGCACGGTACTGCGGGTGGATCTCATGAGAGCAGAGTGGGAGAATCACCTCCCTAACACTGCTCACCACGCTCCTTTTGATGCAGCCCAGGACATCCTTGGTTTTCTGGGCTGTGAGTGCACACTGCCAGCTCATGTTGAGTTTTTCTTTAACCATCACCCCAAAGTACATCTCCACAATGCGACACTCGGTCACTTCTCTGCTCAACATGCAGGCGTGTCTGGGATTGCCACAACTCAAGTGCAGGATCTTGCATTTCACGTTGTTGAATATCATGAGGTTCACACAGACCCACCTCTCAAGCATGTCAGAATCTGTCTGGATGGCATCCCTTCCCTCCTAAGTGTCAACTGCCTCACAGAGCATGGTGTTGCCAGCAAATTTGCTGAGGCTGCACTCAATCCCACTGTCCACATCACTGGTGACACCTTCACTTCTTCCAGTCCCACCCGTTAGTCATCCCCATGTTTTTCCCTATTATGACCTGTTTCAGCAACAAGAACTAGAGCTCTTTCTGGCAAAGGATGGAATCTACAGCAGGGTTTTCGTGAGACAACTGTCACCCTATTTACAGGCTGTGTATTAGTTAATATAATTAAGGCATTGGTGCTGTAAATTAAATAGTATGGAAGACATTTTGCTGGCACAAGATCTGCACAATATTTTCCATATGCTTGCTTATGAAGCATGAAAAATGAACAAAAATATACAAATTAGAAGTCAAGATGCTAAAACCTTCTGCAAGGCTTTACCAGTAGTCTGTTATTTCTGTTCTGAGGAACTTTCTGGAGATTTCCATAATGGATAGTGATGAACTTTTCTTCCTTCTTTTCCTTCCCTTTTTTTAAGTGATAGCTGCCAAATTTCATAAATCCTATAATGTTCTGCACTGTAATTTGTTTGGAAGCCTGTAATTGTTTAAGTTTCAGCCAGAAGATAAAGGATGCCAAACCACTTGAGCAGAAAAGTTGTATTAATGGCTTTGTATTATCACTTGCTGATTTATTTAATCTCTTTTGATCAAATTGCGATTCTCAAACAAAAACAAGAAAAACTCAAGCAGTTGTTTTTCACCATGAGGAGGAAATGGGCAAAATGGGCAGAATGGACACACACACACACACACACACACACACACAACACACTGAGACAAAAGGGCTTTTGTGGCTGAAAGTGTGCATCAACAGTCTTGAACTTCAGTCATGATTCAGAGGAAAATATGCTGTGGGAAGAGTTATATTCAGTAATGACAGCTAAAAATTATACATTTGGTTACAACCCAAAGACTGGCCCTTGTGCTTCTGCAGTGTGGTATCCCAGGACACCTTTCCCAATGTTAGCAAAAGCTAGTGCACTTGTTCTAGTAATCAGAACTACATCAATCTGCACCATTTACAGCTATGAACTGTTCATGTCTCCCTTCATATACAGATTCTTCCTATGCTTTCATAACTGGAGTAGCAAGCATTTAGCATCAGATGTGAGAAAAGTTGGGAAGTGTATTGGAAAAGTCTATTGTTGGCATTTTTTATAAAGGTTATAGCAAAAGTCCTTTTCCAAAAGAGTGAAGATAAAGTACTGGGGGGCTCATATGTTATTCATGGCCTACGTGTTGGTGTGCACCATTTATACAGAGGTGCCATTTAGATATTGTGTTATCCTCTTGTGTAAGATACTTCTGCAGTAAGCATTAACAGAGGACAGTCAATAGCATGATATAGGAAGAAGTCTATCTAGCTGCTATTCATCTTCAAGGAGTCAACATTGCATGCTACGCCTAAACTCAGCTCAAATGCATATGTGAAGAAACAATTTTGTTCAATTTTCACAAGAGATACTATAGTTTTGTTTTATACTTTGTCCTTGAATGAAGGGTTTTTTGGTTCCACTTTAGCCACTTTAGCCCATCTCTGAACTTTAAAAAATATAGGAGCAATTTCATTAATATTAGATTACTTTCTGCTCCTGAATTCATTACATTTTGAATTTCCTTGATGCATCAAGGCCTCTGTGAGAAGAAAGTTATACTAAAGGTTTGACATAACTCACAAAGAGATGGTGCTATTTTTATTGCAGACAGCAAGAATTATACTCTCTTTGTATTCACTTTTTAGGGGTGGCTAATGTCAGCCATTGAAGGAAACATGTCCCTGGATTTGCTACCAAAGCTAAAGGAACATTTCCTTGTAATGGCAGCTCATGAGCTTTAAAACAGTTTACATCATGGAAACTGAATTTTTGTAAAAACTGAGAGACAAGTAGGTATTATTTCAGATTTCTGGTGTTTTAGGCTTTCAGTCATTGATTTTCCGTTGAAAAATATTTTCGCAAATGTTTTTCTCTCTCCTCTATCCAGCTGACATTTGTAATCAGTACACTACTCTTTTGATAAAATGTGATTTCCTCTTCTACATTCCTAAAATACATCTCTTATTCTATGAAAAGCATTTCGATATCAATGTCTTCAGTACAATTCATATTGTACCTCTGGATGGGTAGAAGTATTATAGTATTTCATTTTAGTAACTCAGCTTAAGACTTCTATAATGTTAAAGTCCTACCAATAAGCTGATTTGAAGACTGAAACACAGACCTTGTATAAGGCCTTCTGCCTCAGTAGACTCATTCTTTATAAAAAAAGTACATGGATTTCACATGCAATTAGATAGTGCTTGGCAAAATCTACCATATTGCTATAAGGAAGCAAAGCATTAAGTACATGTTACACAACATTTAATTTATGGCATGATATAGATGCAATAGAGAAAAAATTTAATTAGCTGGTATAAAATGTGAAAAGGGGCAGATGCAATGTAACAGCACATCAGGAGATTTCAGTAGGCTCTGTAAATATTTTTGATATCTAATCATAAAGACGTAATTATCTGCTGAGGGCCAAGGATCACAACATTGCATATTTGAGTGCATAGAAAGAGAGGGATGGGCTAGAACAGGGAGCCATGTTCCAAATAAAATCACAAATATTGAGGTATGGCAGTCATACATTCCTTAGGCAAGAGGCTGTGAAGATGGGTAAGTCCAGCCAACATGCTTGCAAAGTATCAAAAGTAAGGATAAAGGTCTGATGTCAGGCCAGGTCAGCAGCACCCAACACCACACAATGTACAAAGGCACAGGAGCTTCTGCACACACAATGCACTGTGGAAGTCACGGCAGGGCTGCCATTAACACTCAGCCAAAAAAAAAGATACACAATGGATGAAGAAGACTTAGATTAAGGTTTGCATTGCAAGATTATTTGCTTTGCTGTGGTACCAGCCAGCACACCACATATGATTGCTCAGCCTGGGTAGCCACAACAGGAGTATCCTGTATAAAATGGATACAAAGCCTAGACCATCTCCAAGCACCAGTTCTGATGAATGTCTGTTGACTTAATTATGATTTAATGACATGTATTGACATTTACCTAATATTCTGAGGTTCCCCATTCAAGGAAACTTTTTTCATTACAATGACTAAATTAATTTGATAATGTGCAAACAAAGTACTCCATTTGTAATTATGTGTGTGGGAAACTTTGTCATTTACTTGAGCAATTAATGCTTCTCCATATGATCCTGCTCTTAGCATTGATTGTTTTAGTACATTTTGTACTGAGCCATCTGAAGAAAACAAATTAAAGCAGAGGATTTATGAGAAAGCCACACAAAATCCCAAAGATGATATCGTCCTTACTGAAATCAGGTGGTATTCAAAAAAAAGAGATGGGGAATGCAAAAAAAGAGAGAGCACAAGCTAAATTCTAGAAAAAATTAATTACTAAAATCTTACAAGCCTCAGGGGAGACATATGCCTGTAATCAAATTCTGGGAAACAAGCCCCTGCAAACTCTCACATTTCAACTTCCAACTCACTACCATTTCATGTTCATATTGTGGCAAAATGTGACTCTTCTAAAACAAACAAATAAACAAACAAAAATCAGTTTCAAAATTTCCACTTGTCCATGCAACTGAAAAATCTCCCAAGTTCAAAGCAGAGCAGCAAGCTGCCATCCAAACTCTTCAGAAATGAGGTAATGGCTTTGCGATTTCACTCCTTTGGTTGGAGCAAAGAATAGAAGCTGGGAAAAGAGAGTCTCAAAAAGTGTACTCTTTATCCCTTCCCCGTTGGTTGCCTTCTGCAGCTTTCAGCCCCAGGAATGCCAGGGATGATGTAGTGCAGCCGGTATGTACGGAAGCACTTGCAAACCCATTGTACTTAATGAGACTTGGAAACCAGTCAGGAGCAGGGCACTTCTCCTTGTGATGCTTTTCATCAAGACCACAAAGAGGGACAGAAGAGAGGCGTGAAATGTTCCATCGTTTTTGTAAATATTTAGGGCAGGATTTTTCAAAACTAGCCAGCTGATATCCAAACATCCTCAGCTCCCAGGAAGCTCCTGCTGAAGATCCCATTCCTTTCAAGTATTTTCTGTGCTCTGTTTCAGATCTCAGCCTTGAGGACACTGCTACTGCAATACTGGACCAGCAATCAAGCAGTCAAGGAGGAGATGCAGAACAAAACTCTTTTCCATATAAAAGGAGAGTTAGAGAAAGAATGTGCTATTTTGAAGGGTTTGGATGTTATTTTCTGTTTTACACTCAGCTCTCTGTGCTTGTCAATTCTGCAAACATTTTAATATTCCTGACTTCACAGTTCTTCACAGTGTAAACTCTAACACTACCAACAAAATATGTAGCCTTAGATTACATCAAAAGCCTCTTGTTTGAAGAAAAATGGGTCAGGGGTGTTGTGTCCAGACCTTGCAAAAGTGTGAAGTAGCCTGAGTCAAGTCCAAGGTGAAACAGATGTAGCCAAGATTTCTGACAAGTACATAAGCTGCCCAAATTGTTGTCATCCAGCATTGTCCAAAAGCATATCTCCAAGGTCCACCAAAGAGATAATTCAGGCTTCAGGTGTGCAGCATTTCATTTAGTAAAGGGCACATTCATACCTCTGTGGATGTGGAAGTGTTTGTAAATATCTGCCTCTATAATTTATGAAGCCACCTATTTAAGATTCTAGTCATTTATCAAGATGCTTTTGAGACTTGATTCCCTATTTTGCAGACCAAATGTTAACATTTGATTGAATTTATTAACTCAATTAAATAAGAAGTGTTCCACATTAGAAAGCATAATGTCGGAATTAATCCCCCAAAAATGTGGTGATGCTTTAACTAATATCCTGTGACCTCTTGATACTCCCCAACACTGTCCTGATGATCTCAGTATAAATAATCACATCAGAGATCTCCCAGGGATCTCTCTCCAGAGGATATCAGATGTCTCCAAAGGGGCATGTGTGCATCCCTCTTTTGGCCAGGAGAACTGCAGAATGCACCCCCTGTCTTTTCCTAGTCCCTCCTCCCTCCATGACTCCCTCACAGTCATTCCTTAGCAGAACAACATGCCAAATCTAGCTGCAGTGATCTTCAGGAAAATACTCCCTTTGCTGACTTTGATCCCGAACAGAAGCTGAATGTGGACATTAGAAGAATATTTGACCAGGTACATGGCCACAAAAAGAATAAGTACCTGGGTATAGAAATCCAAGCACACACATACAACCTGAAAATACCTCCTTGTAATTAGTGATCCAGAAAAAAAAAATATTTTTGCTTACTTGTATCAATCAAGGTGTCTATTCCTTTGTCAATATTTGCCTGGTGCAGATCAATTTTGCACCATCACCAAAGAAGCAACAGCACCAAACATGAGGCCATATGTGGACAGATTGCTTCAGAATCCAGTCAAGGCAGAACAACCCATCACTGACATCTCACCACCACACTGTCTGCTCTGCTCCTCATCTAGTAACTTGAAGTCAATTGGAAGCGGGACCTCCATCATCAAGCTGACTAAATCATCTTCCATCCCAAGCTCTCTTTATAGTTAGGCTGTTCTAGTTTCAAAAGAACAGAAAATAACCTCATTAAAGGCAGTGCATGTAACAGATTTCCTCATAACCACTGCAACTTGCAATCTGGTATGACACCAAGGTGAATTTTGCTGTGCAAGAAGAAATAATCAGCAACCTATTCTCAGACTGGCAAAAAAGTTCTTGAATAGTCACACTGGGGAGTGATAAAGGTCTGGACATCATGCCAGTATAACAACAAACTGTTCCCCCCAAATCAATCACTGAATAACATGAATGAATTTTCATTTTTTTAATTATCATTTTCATAAATTAATTTTCATTTATGAAAATGTTCATAAATAGAAGAACAGAGAATATGAAGGATCTTTATTCTGTGCCTAGAAAAGAAGATGAGACATGCAGACTCTGGACTTTAACCTTAACATAACCTCACTGTGCTAAAGAAGGCAATTACAAAGGTGACAGAGAACAGGACACAACCGTAACAGAGCTCCACAAGCACCCAAGGCAATCTAATCCCAAACATCCTAATTCCCATTTTGCATTATAAATCCCAGAAATTCTTCTGGTCAGGAGTTGAGACACCTTTGGTGGGAAGAGGTATCCCTACTATCCTTTGGAAAGATCATGTCTCAGCTTCCTGAGTCGTTCAGGCACCACGCTGGACAGGGGTTACCTGCCAAGTGCACATAACTCTACGACACACTCCTCAGCCCAAACACACAAACTATCCACAAAAGAATGATAAAACACAGACATGCTGTAGGAAAGGGTCTTTTGCATAATCTTAAGGATTCACAGATGCCTGGCTGTATTCTTGTTTCTTTCCCTGTTCTGTTATTCCACAGACATTGGATAAAGAATAAAAATATTTTATTAAAACTGCTTTTTTATTTTGAAATTCTTACAGAATTTGCCACCCAAAAATGTATTCTTTAACTCACAATTTGAGATTATTTTTAATATCAGGTTTGCAATTTCTCATAAAAATACTGCATGCTTTCTTGATGCTTCCATCACTCAAGATGAAAGTAAAAATTTCATACTCCATATTTGTAACAGCAATGATTCTTACACTATATATACATACTCTTATATAAATTGTATCTATTTATATGATATATACTAAATACATAAATCAGTATTCTTACAATAATTTCTGTATTTTATCTCACATAATCTGCCTGCCTGATACAGCTTTTTATAAATCCTGAAAGACTACTATCTCATTATGCACTGCTCCTACTTAGAAGGAACCAAGTATATGCACTATTGTCCTTTATTATGAAAAAACTCAAAAAATTGATAGTTAATTCTCTCCCAAAGACTCCTACTTAATTTTCACCACTATCAGTGTGGGTGACTTGGAGATGTTTAAGGGGAACCACTGTTCTGCTGCAGAGTGAGTCCCAAACATAGCTAATGTGTTCTCTCACTGTCACAAGAAACACGAGAGCAGCTCCCATCAGCTTTTAGTGTGCATGTCCCTGTTTAGTTTAGGCCTAGCATACAGGGTAGCACTTAACCTGATTAGACTATATTTGCATGATAGGTACTTATGCTGCTTAAAACATCTTTCTATTGTCATGGCTATGCTCTGGTTAGTCTTTGACAGAATCGTCTCTTTTGTTGAAGAATGCTCTCAACATTGCACAAATAAAATAGATCCTTCTGACACAATCCACAAAGTCCTTCATCTTGCTTTCTTATTAAGCTTTCTTTTTTTTTTTTTTCCTAGCCACCAACAGTGACTAAAAGTATCATTGACTTTTTAACTTTCTCCTGTTTTCTTGGAGAACTATTTACTGGCTTTCATTCCTAGTGAAAAAACCTCTCATTTAACAAATGCATCATATTCTATAGTCAAATCACTACCAACTCTTTTTACTTTTATCATTTGGCTTAATTCAGAAAATGTCATGTTTTACATAAATCACTTTTTTTTCCTCAAAAGTATTCCTTATTGAATAAACTAGTGTCACTTTAGTAAAAAAAATAAAGTACAAAGATCCTAGCCCTCCTTTGGTAGTTTACATTATTTCTCCACCTGTAAAGTGGTGTGATTCTGATGCAAATGAAATACATTTTTAACTTACATTTTCCCTTCTAATAGAAAATTACTCCAGAAGGCTAGAAATGTTCCTATTTGTGTAAGTGAACTTTCAATTACTGTAATCCCACAAGAACTGTACATGTACATATATGCCCATGTTCATTCAGAGCTCTAGCAAAATTGAACCCATTAGGCAGTGCTTCACTTTGTTCTTGTTGGCACTGCCATTCAGGTGCTTTGATAAAACAAGCATATCGAGCCCTTTTGGGATGACAATTCAGAAATGTTCACTCTCAGCTTTTAGCTTGGATCCAGGCTGGAAATATGACACATTGCAAATCACACTGAGCCAGATTTATGGCATAATGTAATAGATGATTCACCAATACTTTTGCTTGTGCCAGACTGAGACACAGACCCTAAATCAGCTGTCAGTGACAGGTTTGGAACTGCATTGTCTATCTTAAAAAAAAAACAAAAAATGGAAACAAAACAAAATGTCTCCACAGGATATTACTGTGGTTGTGAAGATGCAGAAGTACCATGATACCAATACTAACATGGAAACCTTAATTTCCATGTTTATGTAAATTATCTACTGTAGCTCTGGGAATGTTAACACATGAAGTTTCCTTGAGCTCCCACATGCAGCCTGAAATACAGACAAAAGGTATCAAATCCTACCTTATTTTATTTTTGAGGATCAAAGGAAAAGGTATTTTCCATGCAAAAACTGTAACTGCTAAACTGTAAACTGGATAAGTCAGGGTACTCAGTGATTCACATTTTAAGCAACTGTGTGCTTGAGTTTGCCAATAATATGTTCTGAATATGTTCTGAGATACTGGAAGTGTGTCTGTGTGTGTGTGTGTGTGTGTGTGCTGTCATAACCTATCTGCCCAAGCATGGACTGTCTTGAAAGATTAAGTGCACCTATTTTGAACTGGAGGCTGCATGCCATAATTTTTAGCTAACCCGTTTCCTTCTTAGTGAAAACAGAAATAAAAATATATTGTGCACACTTCATTGCTAGAACCTTTGACCTCAGCTGCCTGTCTAGCTGAGACTGTGATGAATGCTTTGTGTCTCTTCATTTTTAATTGCTCATAAATTGTTATCCCATGAAACACAAAACTAGCCTTGTCCTCATTTTAGTAGGGGTTGGAGGTCAGCCTAACAGTAATACAATTAAGGAGTGTCTTTGTGTGGGGGTGTGGGAGTGAAGAGGGCAGGAGGGTTACAGAAGGTTGTGGTAGTGAAAGATGTATTCCTTTCCAAGGCAATACAAAGCAAATTCCACACATTCAAACAAAAGTCTTTAATGTTCAACAGTGTTGAGAAAAGCTTCTGGGAGGGCATTTAGAAGGGCAATAAAGTGCACATCATCTTCTATATCTGTATAATCATTCTTAAACATACATGTACACATGGCTGCCTATGATAGCACCGATCTTCTCTTTGCAATGGCAGACTTAATCCTGAGGGTCAAATTTTACCCAGGCATGCATGTTCTGATTTGCTGGTTTCAGAAAAAATAATAGCCTACCTTTTACTCTTCTATAAAATAATCTAAACCACATCTGTGGAGATAACTCTGCAGAGTTACTCCCCCCTGTGTTATCTTCCTGTGGTTGTCACACACTTCCTTCCTGTTCTTGAAAAGCTGTACTACTCTTAATTCAAATAATATACAGTTTGTCACAACACAAAAATATCTTCCACTTTCAAAATGCCTGGTAATAAATAACAATAAACTCTTAGCTCAGTGAGATCAGGGATCTTTCTGTGCCCAGTAAAGGCAAAAGGGATCTTACTTTTGATTTTGGTTGAATTAATATAAAAATAAATCAAGCTTGCTGAGTTTGCTTTTACCTCACACCACACATAATTCTGTTTAACAAAAGATACTGAGCATTTGGTAATTGAACATGTCTTCAGATTCCTACAGATAAAACCATTCTGATAATACTGGGTTCTTGTTGAGGTTACAATAGGCATTTTCTTCCAAAACCCATAACAATCCTTGTTTCTTATTTAGGTTTCTTATCCTTATTCTTATTTATAAGAATATGTGGTATCTGTTGCAAAGGCACCAAGTTCTCAGCAACCTGTCACAGAGCTTAGAAACAGTCTTCTCCCGTCCTTTAGGCAGGCTAATTCCAACAGCTGTTTATAAAACACTGATAATATAGCATTTAGCACCCAGTCATGAATTCTTCCTGGAGGACAGAAAACTTCACCACTTACTCATAGCACAATGGCTGCTATCCACTCACATAGACTCCAGTGGTCCAGACAGCAGAAAGTTTGAATCTCAGTAAGTGACGCACGGCTGAGTTTGGCAGCCTAATTATCTGTACCTCCTCACCTGCATGCTCACCAGTGACCTGCTCTCACACTTTCACAAAACATCCTACAGTTTCATCAGATACTGCATAGAAAGTGATGCAACAAGTTACTGTGGAAGGCTCCTAGGGCCACAAGGTAAAAATGGAACTGGATTTCCAGGATATTCAGTTTTGCCTCAGAACTAAGTCTGGGTTTTCTTTTCATCAATACTAAAAAGTATTTATTTTTCAGATACTAACATTTTATCATTTTACTTCATAGAATATTAATTCCTCTCCCATGAACACTAATGCAGTGCTATTAGGAAAGAGAACAGAAGCTATTGCAGAATACTGCTCTCCCTCTAATGGGGGATTCTTTCTTGCTTTAGCTGTGTTAGTAGTTAAAATTAAAAATGGTCCCACTAAGATTAAATTATACTTCAGGTCTTCTGTAAACTGAATTCTCACTTTAGCAGATGAAAAACATATTAGCATGTCTAGGATTTGGGGTGGAAAAATACGTATTTCTCTGATACATGGAGTCTATCACATTATGCTGTAATGTTTATCATGACTTCTGCAAGATTTATCCTTTTACTTTAAAATTCCATTCCTGAAGTCTGATGACTCTGTGAGATTCGTAGCTTCCTTGCTCAAAATGTAGAGGCATGGTACCATCCCTTAGCACCCCATATCACTTGTGGCCCATGAAGTCCTTCCTCCTTGAGAGGTTGGACAGCTTGCATGTTAAAACTGAGGAAAGCACTGCATTGGTTTTCTCCATATCACATTCAGTGGAATTGCCAAGACTGATCCCTCAGTATATTCAGAAATGCCCATCCTTCCTCATTCTTTATGTACATATGCATTTTCAGAAGTTCTCTCAGGACTTCCTACCTAAAATTTAAGTATATCTTCGTCCCAGATGTTTTGGTCAGACATAAGCTGAAGCTCAACTTGAAAACTCAGGTAGGCCTTAACATTTACACAACCCTTCTATAGACTTAATTGGAAAAAGCCTAGTATCAGCCAGATTAAAAAATCAGGGTGTATATTTCCGATGTTTTCTCTATTAAAACTTATCACAGCACAAATGAGAAATCTTGGTGTTCTTATTGAATCACAGCATTGCCTTACAGCATTCCCATTGAAAATTGAAGACCAGTTACTTTTGTCTTAATAAAGTCTAATATTTCATTCTACTGATGGGGAAGGTTTCTTTCAACATTGTGTACAAAATCTCTCAAAAAATTCAGTAGGGTCCACTCAGGCGGATGTTGCTGCCAACATCAGCTGCTCAGCAAGAGTTTGCATCAGTGGGCAATCTGAGTAATAGGAATTCAGTGGGTTCTCCCTCCTAATTTTTCTAAGAAAACAGTGATTTTGAGTAACTTTGATACTAAAGATACTTTTTTTCCCATAAATTTTCACGTATTCAGTTGTTCAGTTAAAGTAAATGTTCAGAATGGAGACTGAATCCTTGCTCCATTTGTACTGGACAATAAAGGGCTATATGGTGTTTTGAGGCCGACTGTGAAAAGTGACCTGACACTCAAATCAGATTGAAAGCAAGCTAAATCCAAGAGATTATGGGGCCTGTGACTGGTTTTCCCAATGCTGCTGATAAAACCTTTTTCCCCTTGTGAGTCCCTTACGAGGGAAGGGTTAGGAACACAGCAGCAAAGTCAGTCTGTTACCCCAGTAGAGGAAGGGGATGGAGATCCATGTGACAGCAAGGATACTAGGGTTATTGATGTGCAAGAAACCACAGAAGCACTGGAGAATGGTCATGCAGGGATTAAAGCTTCTCCCTCTGAAAAGGGAGCAGGATTGTTAACCCAGCTGAAGTATATCTACACTAATGCACACAGCATGAGCAACAAAAAGGAGGAAGTGGAAGCTGCAGCAACATAGTTGCCATCACAGAGACTTGGTTAGACAAGTCACAAAATTGAAGTGCTACAGAGGATGCCTATAAATTCTTCAGAAGGGATAGGCAAGGAGGCAAAGGCTGTGGGTCAGCCCTATATGTTAGGGACTGTCTTGACTGTCTGGAGTTTAATGATGGTGGCAGTAAGGTTGAATGTTTATGGGTAAGCATTGCCATGATCTCTGGGGTCTTTTCCCATCTCACTGGTTCTATGAAAGGCCAGCATGATAGGGTGACTGGTTATGGCAACACTCTGCCAAATATCACTGAGAGAAGGAAGGTTAAAGTCTGTGTCTCCCCCAAGCAAAAAAAATTGAACTAAAAAGACCAGCTCTAGATGAGTTCTTGAAAGATATGTTCCAGGAATGTAACTCCCAGGTCTGTTAGTAAAGCAGCCGTTTGGCCAGACAATATTCCTGATGTGTCTATTCCTTTGGCCCTGGGAAGCCAAACTTTTTTTCTTTTTTTCAAAATATCTTTTAAAGAAAAAAGTCATCACCTTACAATGATGAGCCTACTTCTGTACATCACAATTAATTTCCTTTTTAAATATATTTGAGCCTCTCATTTGCAGAGGCTCATGCCTAGAAATAGGCATGTGTTTTTAAAATGATTTAGCATTCACTATATACCACAAAGGTCCTGAGTTTATGAGCTATTTTTCTTTAGGGCCATGGATTTTAAACAGGATGTTTCTCAAAGCAAAGGAGAAAATTAATTTGAGGCTTCAGGAAGTCAGTGCCAGGGCAAAGTTAATGACTCTGTCTTCTCCAGCATGTGGCAACTTCAGAAGAGAACAATCCTGGACAAAAGCTGTCCCCTTTGAGGCAGCAAATTAACTCTTTCAGAACAGAAAACTCTGAGAGAAGAGATGTTTAGAAAGCAGGTTATGCTTGTTCAGGACGCCCATTTTACAGTCCTAGTGTCAGAGGGCAAGAGCAGTCAGGATTCCAGGGCACCTGCCCTGCTTTGAGACAGAAGCACGCTGCCGCCTTGAATTTTCTCGCCAGCCTCATGACGAGAACCAGGAGAGCAGTGAAAGCTGTTAAATGTAGTTCATAATGCAGCCATATCTTTGGCCTTAGCTCCAGCAAGCCCAGATGGGAAATAAGGGTCGTTTAGAAACAGAGCACTTCCCACAAACTAGAGAGAGAGATGTAAAACGTACTCACCTACTCATAATTTTCTTCCTCTGAAGTGGATACTGGGTCCTCTGTGACCCATTAGAGCTGGATTATTCTTCCACTCTAAACAAAGAAGCTATCTGATTTTTTTTGCAAGCTTCTCAAACTAGTGCCAACTGCCCAAAATGGGAAGACAAACTGCAAATCCTAATGAATAAACATTTTGCAAGATTAGCCATCTCCAAGCAGGAGATGTTCGCTTTTATCTATTTAATTTATCAAAGAAAAAATGGAAATGAAGACGGTACAGCAAGATACCAAAATGATGGAATCGAAGGATTTCTCCCTTAGGTCTCAGCAGGAGTGCTTTCTGAGGGACAAAAGGATGATTAGAGACATGATGCAAATAAGACAGTGTTCTGGGTGGGGTCTCTCCACATCCACTGTAGAAAAGGAAAATTCCAAGCAGGAAAATACATTTTAGCTTGTTCCCTTGTGGGTGTCTGGTGCTCAGTGATGCATCACAGGTGGGACATATCAAACAGTAAAACAAATCTTCACAAGCATAAGAGACATTTAAGATATCAGGAAAATTGAACCCAGAGGAAAGAAGATCTTTATTTGAGAGCAGCTGTGTGTTTTATTATGTTGGGTTCTTTTATTTTTCTTTACTGCCTTTCCACAGCATGGATAGAAAGCTTTCTTTAAAAATGAACAAACAAGTTTCAAAATACTGCAGAATTTTGTGCCTACAGGTCATGGTTGGTTTAAACAGTACATAAGGGAAAGCATAAAAGAGCAGGTATGCATACAAGAAAAGAAGCACTGACCTGCTGTAGCCTTTTCCTTGGCAGCTGCCCAGATAAAAGCTGGTCTTAAGTAAACAACCTCATGGACTAGAAAACTTCTGAATTTATACATCAGGAAATAAATATTAGATGTGCCTGTTTCCCACCCCTTCTTAAAGTTGCCCACATAATCCTAAAATTATATCTGATGTACTTCAGTGATTAATTTTTGCATGAACAGAATCTTTTGTGAGCAGAATCTTTAAGTTCCAACCACTTAAATTCCATCTTAAGTGCTAATGTGTATAAATAACTGATCTTCTGGAAATACTCAAGAGCACAGGAAAGGAAAGAAAGTTCAAATGACAACTTAAGCATGCTAATATGAATTGAAAATCAGTCAGAGAAGATGCACACTATTATTGGAGGTGGAGAGTGGCTTTACATGTACCAGCTCTCCTAAAATGCAGTAAATAAAGCAATAATGAGTAAGTGACCAGAAGAAATCTGAATAATAAAAAGTTTTATAAAAAGGTTGCCATTTTTAAGGCACCATTAACAGGATTTTCAGAACTCTATGTAACACCATGACACATGTGCTTGAATCCTACATATTCAAGATGTGGAAGGCAGAAACTTCTTTTGCTTTCAAATTTAAAATTATTAAGAAAGTTGAATAATATCTAGAAATAAACACATCTATTGGCATTCAAGACTTTTAAATATTCTGAGTGACTACAAAAAATCATGTGAAAGACTACTAGTTACTTCTACCACATGATAAGGAAACCAGTTGACAATTGTCCATGGAATTCACTTCATCTGATCCATGAGTCCAGAGTCCATGGGCTGGAGGACAAGAACTTCCAGAGAGCAAGTGATTCCAAACTTAATACTTCCTCTAGCACTGGATTCAGTATTGGGAGGTACTTGGCCATTTTCATGAGCTGCACAGGGGTCTCAGACATTAATCTGCACCACCCCCTTGCCTCCAGATGACTACAGTTTGGCAAAGTGAGCTTTAACAGTAATGGGTAACTTGTACTTTCAGTGAAATCACACAATCATATTCATCTGATTTATATTTTGAGCTCATTAGAACAGAAACTATTCTAAGGCCTGAGAAAGAACTCAGCAGGCAGTATTTATTTACTAGCATTCACTATCCCAAAAACAATTTTCCTTTTCTTCATACTAGATTTTCATTGAAAACTTTCACTTCCAACTTGTCTTATGAAAGGCAAACAAATGCAGAGTAAAAATATTGGAGAAGATAACACTACCCTCTTCATTATTAGAAAGATGAAGAAATTTTAGCTTTTGGTGTTGTTTATGATGTTATCTTCAATGACTGGATCCTGGACTAAATCCTAGGCCAATTTAAATTTTATTTAAATTTCTCTGACAATTCTCTACGCAGTCATGTTGGTCCAAACACAGAGTTGTGTTTACACCATTTCAACATCTATGTATTTGATGTAAGAGCAAATGATCAAGGAATCCCTAAGAAGAACAACAGGAAAACAAACGCAAAAGTTGTAGAATGCTAACTTGGGAGTAGAAATGGTTCCAGTGTTTAGTAGATCAGCCAGGTACTCGGGCTCTCTAAAAATAGCCGGCAAAATTGTAGAGTGACAGCAGCTGAAAAGTCTGGTCAGCACATACACAGATCTTCTACAATGAAGTGTGATGAACATCAGCCAGTGATCTTGCTGTCTTCTGACACAAAAAGGGCTTTGATCAAGAATAGAAATAGGCCCGCAACAGTGCAAAGCACCCGAGGCACTTCTAGCAAAGCCAGCAAATTGACGTGGAGCTCTTTCGTTATACAACACCAGAGCTTCAAGATAAAATATCTGTCTAGGTAAAATGGTAAAAATCTCCTTTTCCTACCAAAAATTGTAAAAATGTACTAAGTGAGCAAGTTAATTTACTTGTTCTCAGTGAATTTACAGGAGAGGAGAGGAGAGGAGAGGAGAGGAGAGGAGAGGAGAGGAGAGGAGAGGAGAGGAGAGGAGAGGAGAGGAGAGGAGAGGAGAGGAGAGGAGAGGAGAGGAGAGGAGAGGAGAGGAGAGGAGAGGAGAGGAGAGGAGAGGAGAGGAGAGGAGAGGAGAGGAAACCAGCAGGGTACTTGGGAAGGCTCAATTCTTAGCACCTGACAGGAATTTCAAGGATATTTGGAGATCTGGAAATGCTTCAG
This sequence comes from Molothrus aeneus, assembly GCF_037042795.1. Taxonomy (NCBI): domain Eukaryota; kingdom Metazoa; phylum Chordata; class Aves; order Passeriformes; family Icteridae; genus Molothrus; species Molothrus aeneus. Next base: position 103,239,171 of record NC_089648.1, read on the forward strand.
AGAAAAGCTGTGGCTCGATGAAAGAAGTGGAACATATAAATATTTTTCTTTTTCTTCCACAAAAAGAAAAAAAATTATAAAATATTAATAATGTCTTATTTCATCACCACATTTTAGTGAATCATCATTCATGTTCATTTAATATTTTCTCTTACCCTTCCAAAATACCCTTCTGAGTAGAGACATTGGAAAGTGCACAGCGCATTCAAGAAAGCATAAAGGGACCTTACCATGACAAATTTGTGAGCACATATGTCCTCCTAGCAGAGGGAAAGCAAGTATTTCAGTGAGATGTTACACTTTTTTTTGTTGTTATTTATTTGTTTGAATAATAAATTACCCTTAGCCGCTTACCAAAAAACCTTTTGGGTACTGTGCTGTTTCTATACCAGCAAGACAGCCTGCATGGAATGTACTGAAAATCAGATCTGTCTCTGAAAGGCAGCCCCCCATTTGCTTAGACTGTCCCACTGCACAGTTGTAAAGTTTCTGTTGCTGCTACATCTGCAACACTGCTGCTGCCTCAGCCTGAGAACTGTTCCTTGATGAGACAGGGAATTCCATTTAAAAAAAAATAAAATACAAAAGTATATTTATAGAAGCAAGGCTGACAAGGGGAGGGGGAGGGTATGGAGTGAAGTGGAGAACAGGGAACGAGCACTCATGCTTGAAACCCCTTGCTTGTGCAATAATGAGCTTGAAAGCCTTGCTGAAGTGGTTTTACAGCTGTGCAACAAAATGGTGCACTCTCCTCCCTTAATACTGACATTTTAATGTAGGATCACAGCTATTCAGATTGTCCATTGGAGCTGGCAGGCTGATGGTGTGAGCAACTACGCACTCTCATCAATGTCGCTCGGATGAAAGCTGCTGTCAGGCTCAATAAAATGGCAGGCTAGGCCAATCTGGCACACATGAAAGGAAACTAGAAGAAAGGCTTAATTGCACCTCCAGCAGATTCCAGTTATTCTGCTGGTCTGTTAACAACACGCAGCCTGGCACGCCAGTCCTGTCCAGTCCGCTGTGCTGTGCTGGTAGGAAAAGCTCCTTGAAGATATGCCACAAATGTGCTCTGGGTTAGACCACCATAACCCAAGCCAAAGAGGTCACAAGTCTTCTCAGCTGGCTTAGCAGCAGCTGCTCTATCCAGCAAAACACTGAGAACAGAGAAAGGACCCCTAAAAGAAAGCGTTAAGTTGATTCATGCTTAAGGGACCAGCACAGGATCCACCAGGACTGGGGAGATGCCAAGATGGGCTGGGCACTCTTCTGGGACATCTCAGGGAAGATCCAGTAGGAAGAGTACACATTAAAGAGGGACATTAAGCCAAAAGAGAGTGAGAAGAGGCATGACTGCTGAAACTGAATACTGTGACATTCACTCTGAGCTGAGTGCTGGGTGGCATAATGGATGGAGAAACTAAGCATTTGTGTCTTTGATCTGATGGTAGGAGGTTGAGGAAGAGCAAGAGACTGGGTTTTATTAATTTTCTAATTTTTGTTCAGTGGTCATGGTGATCATGACCTACTGTTGGAATGTTTGCAAAAAAATGTTTTCTGCTCACGAGTGGAAGGAGACAAGGAAGAAAAAATGTACTGGATACAAATATCTTTCCTAAAGATAGGGAGCAACAAGCCCTTGAAGCCATATTTTTCCTCTTAAATGGGACTGAGATAATGGGAAGTAATGAGATATTGCTGGATATCTCCTTTTGCTAGCATTGCAATGTGAAACTAAGGAAAGAAATTCTATAATTTAAAAAAAAAAATAGAAACCATACTTGCAGAATTACTCCTTTTTTGTAGATCAACACCAGGTGGCCACAGGGTAAAAGATTTAGTCCATCCATTCAGTCTGTGTATGAGGATTACATGATTTCTTAGTATTTTTATTTCTTGCTATTTTTAAAATTTTACTTGCAGGCATGTTCAAGGACCTCATACAGCAGATCCAAGACCGCAATTTTATTACTTTTTGAAGCATGATAAAAAGGAATTACGCTGAACAAATATTAACATTTTCTATAGAGTTATTCTTTTGTAGCGCAGTCTAGAATTACTCAAGAATATTATGTACTGTGATATGCTGAGGAAAAAGAATATATCCCTGTCTTGTGATAAATCCAATTTCAGTTGCACAAACCCTTACATTTCTAAATCTGATTGGATCACAACCCTCACTGTCACCTATACTTTGTGTTCTTTTACTATCTGGGAATGAATGGATCTTCTTACTGTTAGGCACCCAGTACCTACACAACCAGGTAGGAGAGACACTGTGGTCATCAGTATTGAAATTACCCCTATTTCTGGAACCCTCTGCATAGAAAATTTGAGCAAATGAACTCAGTAGCTCATCCATATAATGGACTGCCAAAAATAGAGAGCACAGTAACTTCCCACAGGACATGGATAGCTAGAAAGCTGCAAATGCTCCTTCTGTCAGCTTGACAAAAATAAGGAGGAATTCTTAATCCTTCCTTAAAGATCAGCTCTCTGTTTAAGCTGGAGTCCCCCAAGCTCATACATTAAAGAGCCAAGTTGCCTCAGCTTAAGATCGCAGTCATAAAAAAATTAGACCAAGGAGGCTGTGATTTTTCAGCACTCAGAAGCAGAGTAGGCAGTTTATGAGAAATTTGTTTTGGATAAGTAATTCTTGTAGGGCACTAGTAATTCTGGCCTGCCTATTTACTTCTCCAAAGTACATTATGGTTCCCCAGATCAAACAGTGAAGTCATGCATGATTCTGGATCTGGGGATGCTGAAACAATACACTCATTGCCTTGAGAAGATGGAATAGAGGGTTCCACTGCTTCAAAGTGTATTTAGCACTTGGGATAATTTCCCAGACATTCAGGCTTGGAATCAATTTTTGAGGGCTTGGAAGTGCACATACCAGAATTTTTGCAGCATGCTTGTGTCTACTGAGGAGTTTAAAGCTTGGCAGCATTGCAACAGATATTAAAAATACATGATGCTTCCTTTAATGTAAAGTCCTCTGATGGTAAAGTGGATGGGCATTGAAATGGCCAAAGCCATTCCCTTCAGATGATTTCAGGAAAGAAATGCATCCTTAACTCAGTTGCATATGACACAAATATTCATCATCCTAAAAATGACACAGGGATCAATAAAAACTGGAAGAAATTCATAGACATATCCTTTCCTAATTGAAAAGCTTAACATGACCATTTCAACAAGAATAATATACCCAGATTTGACCTACTCCAAAATTTAAAAAAAAAATCATTTTATGGCTGCTTGCGTCACTATATATACTTGTTTCCTTGAAGATAGCTTTATAAAAATATAAATATTCCTTGCCAGCATTTTGATCCAAGAGAAAAGTTTCATCCTTCAATAGTGCACATAATAGAATTGGTCAGATTTGAAGCATGGGAGCACTTTTTTATCTTGGATCTTTAATATTTTACAGTTCAGGCAACAGAATTTAACCAAACCATTGGAGATATAACTAATAAGCTCTCCCCACACACAAAATTTTATAGTATAGCCTTAATTTTGTTTCTTGCTTTCCCAATATATGTGTAGTAAAAACACAGTTTAAATAAGATATAAAATTTGCATTCTTATTTAATTATCTCCTCAGACAATTAATGTTCCCAAAAAATTTCAATATTTTGACCACAAAACAGATTTAATAAGAACAAGAGTGGCAGCACTAAAGTCAAAAGAAAGGTCTATTAAATCAGTAACCCTACTGATTTAAATAGGACTAGGACTGCACCCTGTGACTTTATGGATACTTATCATGCAAATTTCCAGAACATCCTAGTAAGCTTTTCATCCTAAAGCACTTACAAGATCCTGCCTCCAACAAACTGTTTCCTAGAGATGCACATGTCACTCACACTTAAACCTCTTCTCTATCCTAAACCTGCGGGGTTCTAGAACAAGATCAGAGCTTGGATCACGTAACACCGCTCCCAAGCCTCTTAAAACTATGAAATTATGCTGCAAATTTTAGGAGAATGGGTTTGTTTGAAATATTTTAATGGTATCTTTCACCATTCCTATAGCAAAATGTTAATTTTCAATCTTAAGAAGTATCTCTTTTCAGAAAGTTATGATTCTGTTTTTTTATGCCAACAATATCACGCATATTTTTCGAACTCACAACACACCCTGAGGTTCACTCTTCAGAGAGACATTGAGAACCATACATTGTTTTATTTCTTTTTGATAGGAAAAACTCTCTTATAAATAGAGCCACCATGACTAAGAGGAAAGTCCTGTAAAACCAGGTAATAATGAATATGATATTTTAATAGCTTAGTTTAAAATGTTCTGTGTTTTAAGATTTGTTTAAGATAATGCTAGGAACTGACCGGTCACCAAATGTAACAGGCAAGGTATGGTAAATGAAATGCAGAATTCAAGGGTGTACAATAATCATCAAGCTAAAACTCATACACAAAGTTAATGGCTGAAAAATTAGATGTACAGTTTAGTCTAACTTAGATTTCCTCTAAACAGAGAAACTAAATTTCAGCAGGAAATTCCCCTCACTATAAAATGGCTTCTGAAAATTAGATAAATTGCCATCTGAAGGTATCAGTCTCTAACCAGTGACTACTGCTGGCCTCGAGACATCTAAGTCAGAGTGGGCATCTACCTTCTGACCAGCTGCTGACACCTCCACTCACTAAACTGCATGGCAAAGCTAGTAGGAATACAGTGCACCAGTAGGAGTCTGGATGTCCTGGTTTTTGTTTAGAAATGCCTGCACCTCTAACAGAGACACAAAGGGTGATGCTGAGAGAACCTCATGTGCAGTTCTCAGGGAGTTTTTATGAGAAGCACTTGCAATAGCTGGCTTTTGGCTGACTCCGGTGATTTGCATGTCACAAAAGTATGTCATCCACAGGTGACAGCAAAACTGACCCAACAGGTAATCCCTGAGAAAACATATACGTCCAGCAGGGAAACAGGACAGCAAAGAAAACTATTTTATTTTGGTACAGGATGAGCAAAGTTCCTCAGAGTTGTGCTGTAACCACTTCAGTTTGCTCCTGTTGTTCCTACCTGGAAAATCAGTTTCTTCTCCTGTAGTTTCCTGCCTCCCGATGACAATAGAGAGAACATATACTCAGTATTTAATGACAAGAAGCTGCAGCGCATACTAATGCTGCCATAGCTTCTAATATCATCCAATATCCCCTGCTGGCTTTGCAATTACATACACATGGAGCAGGGAAGTGGCATGTGGCACTCCCGGTGAGGATAAACAGGTGTCTAGAATTACCTACTGACATCTCTCAGAGGAAGAAGGTAAGTGTGAGTTAACTGACCCCACACACAGCTCTGAATGCCTTGGGGTCCCTAATGGCAAAGGCTGATGTTGGAATAAGGGGAGTCTGGTCTCTGTGTCTGAGTGACTACCCTAAATTCCCTTCCCCCTCTCCTGGTCAGGAGGACACTCCTTATACTCAAGCCAAAAACCAATGTTTTGTTACCCACTATTGCACCTGGTGTAAAGGTATTTAATCACAGCATATTTAACAATAATAATCAAAGCATATGTAATCAGGGTCTTCATCTTCAGTTTGTGGTATTCCTTTCCACTGAATTATACATGTAGGAGGAGTATGTAGTTCAGGAGAAACAGAAGTGTTTTCATTTTGGGATTGGGAAGATGATTTTATTCCTCCTATGTACTTTTTACCCTAGAAAGAAAAAAAAAACCAATAACAAATGGACAGAGGGCAACTTTTTTAAGAAGGTTTTAATTGTTTCTAGGGTTAACAAGCCAGCAGTATTTTGTGTCTCTGCTGTTATTTAATGCTAAACCTGTACTAGATTAAATTACATGGCAGGGTACTACAGTGTATTGGACAGCAGGTAAAGGACACACTATGCTCTACTCATTACTGTGCACTTGACTAAGGATGTGAATTTGAGTGCACCTCCATTCCATAGAATCCTATATCCTATAAAGAATATTGATCCCTGTTTAGAGATTCAGTTATCAAGACCAGGCTTCTCCCTTAATTGTATAAGGAAATACATGGCTGAGTCACTTTTTTTTCTTTTGGTTTTCACCGGAAGTCAAATGACCATGGGTGGTTTTTTGTACACTCTCAGGGCTAAAACTGTTCGCTTTTTAGATTTCACAGAAAAAAAAAATATTGACAAAATTAAGCTATTTTTAAAAAAATCCCTGAGATTTAAAAAAATTGGCTTTTATATTCATAACTGAAATGTGCTTATTCACATATATGCATGCCTATGAGTGTGCCTATACAATAAGTGTTACTATTTGAGAGAGAGAGAAGAGAGAAAGGGAGAGAAAGATGACAGCATGCCTTTGGTAGTCATTACTTCTGCATTGCTCTTTCTTCATGTAGGCATCACTTTTTACTCTTGAAACTGTAAGTTTAGTCAGGGAGCCTCAAATTTCATTAAATCCCATGTTTCTATTTTGGCATGAGAGCAGGAAAACCAAATCGTGTATCCAAATCCAATTTGTTTGGATACATCTCCCCAAAGCGAGAGCTGGGGATCTGTCAAACCAGTGAGTGACCTGGTTGTTTTCTACTCTTTGAGCTACAAGATTCTCTAACTCTGTTAGCTTCTCAATTCCTTTATGTTTTGAGTCCAGGGAGGGAGGAGGGGGTTTGCAATTAAAATCGGCACAGGTCACTGCGTTGAGATGAAAGACGTTGTTGGAAGGGAGGCACCTGCCCGGGTGTTGGCGTGGAGATGGATGATGAATTGAACACTGCCACCTTTTGGCTGTGGCCACGGCCAGGGAGTTGCGACCAGGCGATTTTTGCCAACTTCCTTCTAGAGCGGGCTGGGCATCTGGCAAAAGCATCCTTCCGTGCCAACCCAACGTTGGCTGCACCTCCTAGTACAGCCCACGTTAGCACACACAATGTTACCATCACGTAACTTAGATTTCGCCCCTTATCTGTGAGGTCCTCGGAACTGAGAAGATGGGCTAATAATACGAAGAGCTGTTAGCTTTACTAAAGACTAAGTGCAATCAAGTTGATGTAAACAGTCACTTCAGCCTGACTGTGGTAAACTCCTCCTGCCTCAGGAATACTTGAGAGTATCTCGCATTGTGTTGTGCTGAAATAGTGTTTTCTCAAGCGGTGAATTATATACAGTTTGTACTTCAACCTCTTTTGAGCACTTAGCTGTGAATGTTTGTATCAGTGCCAGTGAGTGTGAGGTGATCTCATTAGAAAGAGAAAGAAAATACTATCAGCCACAGAATTATTTCCTAGTGATTAAATGACAAACTCTTATCCGCATGCTACGTCTGCACTTCTTACAGAGGTGTAACAAAAAAAACAAAAAACAAAACAAAAAAGCACCCACAAAAAAGTAAAGAAAAAAAAAAAAACCACAAAAAAAAAACCAATAAAAACACCAAAAATTTGCTTTTAAGAGCCCAGTGTCTGTCCTGCCGCCATGCCGAGGTGTCCGCGGCTGCCCGAGGTGCAGAGCGCTGGCTCGGTGCCTCATCGAGGTACGAACACCTCGTGTTCTCCCCACTCAAACCTCACCCACACAAGGGTGTGGGCCCTCGCCTCGCACCCTCTCCTGCCCCCGTTGTACTGTACCGGCAAAACCCCGTTTGCTCAGCGGCTGAAGAGCTCCGGGGGAAATGTCTGTCCCCGGTGACCTTAACAGGGCCAGGCCTTCACCGCCACTTTCCCACCGAACTCTTCACCTTTGTGAACCTAAAACGCGCGGCTCCGAGGGGGGATGCAGGTGGAAGGGCATTCCCCGTGCGAACCCCGGGCGCTTTCCGAAGCCCAGCGCGGCCTGGCTCGCGATCCGCTGCCCCTGCGGCGGAGCGCGTTGCCCGGCAACGGGGAGCCCCGGCCCGCCCGCTTCCCCCGGGGCGCGGAGGCGCCCGGCCGGCGGCGGCAGGACGGGAGGGAGGGAGCGCGGGCCCCGCTCCGGCTGCCGGCCCAGCCGCGCCGGGCCGGGCGCTGTCCCGGTGGGAGCGGCGGAGAGGCGCAGCACCCGCGGCCCCGGGGCGGCTGTCGGGCACCGCCGGCTGTTCCCAGCCCGCCCGGCAGGCTCCCCGGCCCCGGCCGGGCGGGGAGGGCGCGTTCCACCCGCGGCCGTGCGTGCGAGTTGGGCGGCGGGCCCGGCCGCCGCGGAGGGGTCCTGGACTCCGTCCATGGGCTGGTGTGCGAGGAGGGAAGACAAAGCCCCCTGGCTCCCCTGCCCCTCCTTGGCAGAGCCCAATGCCCCGCTGCTTTCATTTGTTTTTGATCTGCCTCATTAAAAGACTATTGATGGCTTTAACTATTGTCCTTGTTTAGGTGCTGATTTACAAGCGCTAATATCTGACTGTGCCGAGATTAATGGGAGCCCGTGAAGTTTACAATTATCCGCAGGTCCCTTGACCACACATGGAGGGGTTTGGGTTGGGGTCACGCACTCTTATGAAAACCTCCAAAGCAGGCTTAAACCTGGGAACATTTTAATAGGATTGAATTTGTAATAGGATTTGGCAGCTTGGCCTAAACTATAGGGTAGGGGGGTTTGCTCTGGGTTATTTTGGAGTTGAGTTTTGGGGTTCTTTATCCTGGTGTCATAGCTATGGCACAACAAGGTGCAGGTTTCAACATTGTGGGTTTATTTTTTGTGAAAACCTAAGCACAAATATCTTTGATATGGCATATTAAAACAAGGACCCCTCTATCTGAACATAGCATTTATGTGATAGGCTCCAACGTTATGTATTGTTTGATGTGTATCTGCATGCTCTATATGAACTTCAAATTATTGACAACATATATGGCATCTATTAAAAAAAATACAAATATGTTACTTAACTGAAGCAAGACTTCTGTTGAATAACAAAACATTCCCATGCCAACTCTTGGCTTACTCAAAAAAAGCCACACTAGGAAATAGTAACTGTGCAATAAATTATATATATTGAAAGTAGTGCTACAAATAGAGGGGAAGTTACATGGGAAGGTAGGAGAGAAGCTAAAAGTGAATCATATGAGCAATTAGTTCTCACAAGTTAACAGCAGTGAATTTCAGTCAGTAGCACTAGCTCTATGACTGCTAATTCATTCTACATCACTTTGTGCAAGGCAATAATGCTGGTATGCTTCTTATGCTACTTGGCTTGCTGTGAAACAGGATCTTATGAATCACCTCATTATTAGGCACCCTCATTTAGTGGTTCTGGGTTTGTGGCTTACTCGGGCTTTTCGTAGGGTTTTGGTTTTTTTAGTAACACGGCAAAACTGGAAATACATCATACTTGTCCTCAGGGTCATGGAAGTACTTCTTTTCAGGACATAAACTGGAAACCCTACAGCACCAAGGGAGATATACAGATACAGTTTGCTTGGTTTCAAAAGTTCTAGTATTGCAAACTTTAGGGAAGTGAGAGCTTATGAGAAAACATTAGCAGCAGCAAATCCTGCACTAATATATGTCCCATGAAATCTCAGAAAATGACATTGGCATTGCTGGAGTAGAATCACGCAAAAAACAGGCAGAGTTTCCCTTTATTTAGAGCCTCAAAGCTCCATTTTTTGAATTTAAGACTGACAGAGGAAAGTGCTTGTTCCAGGGGTCTGTATGTGTGTATTCTAGCTGCTCAGTCTTTTGCATTATGGTAATCCCAGATGCTGTGCATCTTTCCTGTCCTTATAAAATCAATGACTTGAATATTCTGTGGCAAGGTTGTGGGCGCCTGGCTCCCCTAGCCAGATTTATTCATTTTTATAGCACTCTGTAACTGCTCCTTGGAAATTCTGAGACAAAACAAGCAAACAAAAAATAATACTTCTAATTAATTTAAGTATAATAATTATTCCAAAGCCTCTGTTATTATTCCATGGCTCTGTTATTTGCTAACTTTATTCTAGTGCTGATTTTCAACAGCAGCTATTCATAACTGCAGTGAGGGATTTGAAGATATATTGGATATAAGGGTTTCCTGACAAGTGGGTGGGCATTGTGTTTCACAAAGTAACCATTCCAGTCACCATATAGCTGTAGCCTTATTAGGAGGATTAACAGCCAAAGTAATTATGATTTGAAATGTGCATCGTCTCTTTTAGCCTTCAGGAGTAAAAGGTGGAAATGAGTGGGACAGTCCTCACCTCCCTAAGAAATGCTGTTTTATGCTATTTGCAGGTCCAAGAAAACAAATCTGATTCAGCTTAAATTATATTGGAAGGTTTAAAAATCTCATAAGGACTAATTATATTTTGAATATTTTCAAGAAAACCTTGTAGAATCATAATTTTGAAGCTACTCTAAATCTTGTGGCAAATTCAATGGTCATGACTCTACAAGAGACATGCAGCCCAGTGTATAATGAAATTTTGAGACTGTTTTAACCAGGGAAAATGTTTTCTGCTCCGCTATTTTCTTTGAACTCAGATTATGCTGTCTCATTAGCAGTTCCTCACTGTCTGACTGAAGTAGGAATCTGGATGAAAATGAACTGACAGCAACTTAATCTAAACAAGTAGGACATGGTAATTGCTCACAGCGAAAAGTACTTTAAAACAGTTAGTAAAAGCCTGTGGGGTAGGAAAGGAGAAGTGGAGGGGAGGGGGGAGGTGTTGCTTGTGAACTAAACAGGTAGGGCTGACTGCTGGTTTGGTGCTGTACTACATACAGAGATAAGGCTTTTTCTAACATCAACTGGAGCTTAAGGATGAAGCCCTTCAGGCTGCCCAGTGCTCTCCTCTCTATTTCTTCCCTCTACTTTTATTGATAAGAAGCTCTTACACTTTCAGCAGCAGCACTGGTGCTTCATTGTGGAGCAGACCAGGAGATAATGCCCCCAAGACTGGTACAGTGAGGCCAGGTGTATACACATTCATTGCCACTTAAATGTGTAGCTGCACAGACATTTTACATTTGCTAAAGGCAGCACTGCCACCAGAAGAAGCAGTCCTGCCTGCCCCGGCCCCAAGGAGGCTTTTCCATCCATCGTCCTCATTGCTCGTGCACTATCACACCAGCAGGCACTGGTCAAAAGACCTCTGAGAGCTGACCTTTGTAAGTACCCCATGGAAAAGTGTGGAATGGAAGTAGAAATCCCCACTGTCACTCCCCACAGTCAGTCCCCTGAGCCAGCTGCCTGTGGGGCTGCTGCAGAGGGGCCGGGGATTAGCAACGGGGAATATAGGAGATGATTGCTATTTTTGGCAGTAAAGCCAATGCTGTTCTCTCTGTGTGATATAAAGAGCTGGCACTCCTAAGAGCCTCTCAGGGGTAATGTTGGGGTGCAAAGCAGAGTACAGAGTGGTGAGATGGCAAGATTGAGCTTTATGCCACCATGATTGTGCAAAGACTTGTGAGGCCCAATGGGGCCAACCCAAGGAAAAGGAGAAAAGTGCCTTCTGAGACTGATGGATGAGATATGGATGGAAGAAAGTTAATAAGCAATCATATGGATTAACTCTGTGCATCCATGAGCCTGTTCCAGGAAGCACTGCCTCTCTACATGCATCCACTGTAGCAAAGACAGGTTCTGCAGTTGCCACAGGGAGGGGTGACTTTCAAAGAGCCAGGGACAATGGTAGCTGCATTCAACTGTGCACCTGCAAGACCTTTGAAACATCAGGTTGGATAAGAACCCAGATTACATATTTGAACATAGGCAGTTGCCATGTTTCTGCAGTTATTATTTTGTCTTTCTGGTATGACAGAAATTTAAAAGAAATGCATGCATTTTAAAATTATGACAGGCAAGATAGACATCTGGTATGGCATTGCAAGTGTTTCAAGAAAAGGTGGGTTAAGATGTAAAAATATTATGCAACTTTTATTCAAATGACTGAAGCTTTTTTGGGACATTTTGTTATTTACTTACAATATACAGAATCATTCTGAATCGATTTATAATGATTGACTTTCACTAATAATGAAGTTTTACTCAACTCAAACTGGAGGGAGGTTCTCCTTCCATCTTTTAATGTTTTTAATGTGACACCAGAATTATAGACAAAAGCCTCATTATGCATGTATGTGAAAAGAAAAGTGGATAGAAAAGAGAGATTACAGTCACTTAATCTGTAACACTTACACTAGTTTGAAATTAGAAAGCTATAACTAATTATCTCATTTGCAAAGATTGAGCAAAATCTTACCAAATATCCATGACAGAGTCTAATTTATCATGTATCTCATATGGTATCTTTTCCATAATAGCTAAATCAATGAGACCCAAGTGCCAGTCATTGATCTAATGGACAGATGGTGATTTCCATTTGATAAGGATTAAAGTTTTGGCAACGAGAATGGCTAGAACTATCAATTTTCTTGTGGTGAAGAGATTGTTGAGAATTGCCTTCAAATATTTGTACTGTAAATAAAGGTTGTGTTTTTGTATACAGAGAAGCTAGCCCTGCTTCTCACAGCCACTGCTGCTTGTGCTTGTCAAGTCACCAAGCCACGGCGAAAATGCTCCACATTCAGCTTTGCACAAAGTGCACAGTGGGGATTAAGGTGTTTGTTGTTTGCATGGAGCAAGAATTTGCTTTCTGATGTACTGTGTAGGCAGGTGAGAGCATCTTTGAAAGTTGCCAAGATAAGTGTTTTCTCAAAATGCACTTTGTTGTTTGGGCTCTAGTCTTTTCAAGACACCCTCTCTGACATTAAAGGACCACTGATGACATCCCAGGTGGCTGGATCCGTATTACACAGAGGGCTGCTGCACACTGAGGAGGTGACTTATCACTGAGGTTTTTCAGCCAGGCAAGTAGATGGCTCTGTCTGGCCCCAAATTTCTGTGTGCAGGCCCTAATAGGAATTTTCCCAGAGTAAGAAATAAATCTTGAGTGTCTCACTAGAAAAAGATTTTTATCTCCACCAACTGCCACTGATTTGGTTGTGCTATCTGGTTGGATTGCAGCATGGAAACCCACAAAGGGAACTTACAGTGTTCTTTTGGAGGAGTCTTTTCACTGAGGTTATTGGTTACAGGTGCTTTAGAGGCAAAAAGTGCTTGTTTCTGAAGTCCTTGATGGGATATGTCCTAGCTAGCATCTCTCTAGGAAACAAAGGAAATCATGGCAGTTTCTTTGCATGATTTCTCACAAGAAAAAGTAAGAAATGAAAAAAAACATGAGAAAGTGATTCACATTGTATTTTGTTTGCTTCTGCTCTTGCTTTCACGTTTCTGCTGCTTTTACTGCTGTACATTCTCTCAATGACTCTGGTCCCTGTCTTTGGGCTTTAGCCATGAACCAGGATAATGGAAATAGGTCTTGGACAAACACCTGATGGAAAACAATAATAGTTAAAGCAATCCTAAAATAAATATTCCTTCCCCAAGGATATTATAACCTGAGGAATAATGTACTTGCTGTGTTCTCTTCCAGTGAGCTGCTAGCTCAAAACTATGATTGTGACTTTGTGTTTTTCCACAGAGCTACAGGGCAAGCTTTCTTTTTGAGTAGAGGAAATCCAAAGTGTACCTATATTTAAAGAATTAAATAGGAGCTAATAATAGATACACAATGACAAGTAAGTAGAGTTAAACAATAACCTGATATCTGCTAGGATGGTCAGTCATGTTCTAAGTACTGTTCTGTATGATAATTAATCTTTAAACAGCTCTGGTAAAGTCTCAATTTAAATCCAAAGGAGAACAAGCTCAGCAAAGAATCTGTAAGAATTCTGTATTGCACTGAATTTGGGCAAAGAAAAATCATATATATAAAGGCTGGAGCAAACAGAGAATTACAGTTACTGGAGTCTGTCAGAAACTGTGTGGCTGGAATGTTTTCTGAGGCTGAAGAAGCACAGGTAGCACTGACAGCAGGGTCACAGGGTGCTGGTATTTATTATATAGAGAAATCTGTCTTGAATGAGCACACAAGGAAGCAGTAGAAAAGGTTGGTTAGCAAGAAAGACCACGAGCTGGACAAAATTATACTTAACTTGGTGAGTATTTTAGAGAAGCCTGCTCAGACTCTGCCAGTCAATGCTGGTGGATGTGCAGCAACATTGGTTTGGAGGGACAGTCTAAGTGCTGTGAGAGCAGCCTAACCAGTTCATAGTTATATTTAGGTCCTGACATTCATGTAAGTGGGGGCAGAAGATGGGGAAAGGAGGGACTGTGGCTAGGAGCAGGATGGATTTCCTTTTCATTTCCTATTCATCCTGTTGCTAGCTTTTGTGCTACAACTCTGGGTTAGGATGAGAAGGAGGTGGAGGAATTTACTTTATGTCCATATAATGTACCCCAAAAACATCTAAACAAAAGTCAGTGTCTGATTTGAGTAGTGGAACAGCCTAAGTGTAAAAAGCTTGGATTAATTACTGTAAAACAAAAATGAAAACTTAATAAAGGCATCACTACAATGTCTTGGAGGTGCATTTCTGTGTTGATAGCTGACCACAGAATGCTGCCATCTTCTTGCCTTCCCTTTTGCTCCTGCTGTCAAGCCCTGTTAACCCGGAGGAGTCTTGTTTCCCTGCTGTCCCTGCCACTGTTCCCTGAAAAGGGGACTATATACCCTAAATTTCTTTTCCTACCTCACCCTGCCCTTCCATCTCTTTTGAGGACACTCACATTAATGTAATTTCTACTGTGTGTACTGCCAAAATTTGCCTTTTTAAGAAATCCTAGGCTACACAACAGGGTTGAGGTTGTTATTAGTTGGCAGACAAAGGGAAAAGCATTTGGTTAGGTACAACTGTATAGTGCTTGTAATTTTTTTCTTACCAAATATGCAAAAGAACACAGGTTGTCCTGTGAGTATCACAGCTTATAGAGTTTGATTTCCTACAGATTTGTATCCCGTTTCCTTCCCTCACTCCCACCACAATAGTTCTGTCTCCCTCTGTAAACCCTCTGACATCTGTCAGGCAAGAAATAACACATACCCTGGCTAATCTGGATCCATGCATATGCAGATTGGGCAGCTGGCTACTACCAAGCCACATAACATATCACATCCGAGTTCTTCCTGCTCTCTTTTCAATGGGGTTTTCATGCTGAGTCTCTCTCCACTTCCCAGCTGCAGATTTAAAAAAAATGCAGTTAATTGTCTCTAAGACTTCTGCTTCTCTTTCAAATTGTAGTTAAATTGCCTAACAGACTAAAAAGTTGTAAAGGAGACTTACTGGCAGAAAAGTGGAGAAGCAGAAGGACAGAGGCTCCATTTCCTTGGCAAGCCAGCCTGAAATATTTCATTTAGATCATTCTCTTTAAGGACAATACAGTATTTTGCTTTACTCTCCCATGGCACAAACAGAAAATGTGAAAGGCTGAATCCCAAATCAGCTGCAGAAGATGTCATCCATGTCTCTTTACCCCAGGTTATAATCACTTTTCTCTGTACCAGGAACCAAGCTTCAGCCTCTCTAGGGAACAGCAGTTGTTTTAGGTAGGGATTTCTCTGCTTCATCATGTTGACACTTTCACTCCAGACTGGCTGAGGTGTCATTCAGTGAGTCAGGAACTGATTCTTTGGTGATGATCCCTGTCAGCATGCTGGAGAAACATAAATTGGTATCAGCTTGGTAGCATTGGTATCCATTTCAGTATTGAAAACAAAAGTTGGACAGCACTGGCAGGTAAGTCAAGTGTAGATCATGCCAGTTGTTTGAAAACAGAACCACCTGGATTATCTTTCCTTCTTTGCCTACAGTGGGTTTGAAGTAGGATCCTGAGCTAGTGCCTAACTCTTCAAGTTCTTCTGGTTTTTACACTGAAACCCAGAGCATAATTCTTACTTGTCTTTTAGACTAATTTGCTGAGAAAGTCATGGGACCAGAAGTTTTGGATTACTTTCTTGGTATGTCTTAGTAAGGATTAAAGTGCAATACATTTAGCTGTGAAGACTGTCCAAAAAGCATCCAGAGAACACATGAAACATATAGGTTTCCTTCAAAGGCTCTATTTTTTCCAAATTCAAGCAAATTTTTAATGGGGAGAACAATAGATAAATCTTTTACTCAATGAATTGTCTCAGACAAGCATGAAGTACCTGCCTGAAAGTTTACATCGTTGAACTGTTTTTAAACCATTAGACCTATTTGACATATAAAAACATATTTTTCACTAATATATTCTTCAGAATTGATCTGCCAGTTTTAACTGAAACCTAGAAAAAATATTTTGACTCTCCAGCCTGGAAATTTCTAATCACATAATTTAGCAAAGTTACTTTAATGAATCTACTACTGTAGTATTGAGGTGTGACACACAGAGCAGCCAGCTTTACATGTATAGAGGTCTGGTGGCAAAACAAAAATCTTTGAATCTTGCAATGTATTTTGCAAAAGCTGAGGCTCATCTGACACTCCTATACAAAATTCATCCGGCAATGAGACAGTCCTCAGGTTTCATACTGACTATAGAAATTATGATTCCATACCCTAAATATCATAACACAAGGAAAAAATGGCAAAGAGCTAATCAGAACCAGTGCTGAGATTTTCCCTTGTGTTTGTACACCTAAATTTAAAACATTATTTTAAAAATGTAGAGGATCTGAAAAATGTCCCTATTGTTCATAATATTATTAACCTTACACTTTAAATGTGTTTGACCATATTTTTTCAACTTCATTTTCCTATCCAGAATAAATAAAGGGAAAGGTAAACAAAGTATTGGGGGAGAATTAAGGGGTATTGCAGCTTCACTGGAAAACTGGAGAGGCTTTGACATGGAGGCTTCATTATCACTTCCACTCCTTCCCTGTAGGGATTCATTAAAATGTCAGCTGTGTGAAGGTATACCCGTAAATATATAAATAATACATAATAATTCCATTTGCAGATTCCACTTGGGAATACTAGCCCCAAACCATTTTAGTCTTGCTTATACCAGGGAAAATCATAAGCATTATTCTGCTTCGGTATGACTCCACTGGTAGTAATAATGTTGGTGCTGCAATGCAAAGTGGACACATGGCTTTTCCTTCAGCAGCCTCACACCGAGCTGACATCCTGTGGTTTGGGAGCCCTGTGGACTTCATTGCCTTCCACATCAAAAAGTTAAGAGCTGTGGTCTTGAAATAACACCAGCTCAATTAGATCTAAGGGTGGTCTCCAGCTGATTATCCCTGCATGTTTGGACTGGGTAGATGAACTCCCACTTTAGGTCATCCCACAGCCAGGTACAGGAAGGCACTGCTGTTAAGAAAGTACAGTTATATGTTTGTGCAGGCCATCTTAGTTATGGTCTGCTTTGTGTTTGGGCAAAGGTGAGAGAGCTCAATCTGGCTGCAGAGAGATGTCACCTGATAGATGACTGCATCTCTTAGGATAACAGTGCTAGCTGATATGGAGAAAACATTAACAACCTGGGGACAGCTGCTTGACAGTCTGTGTGAAAGGCATGAATGGTCTCAGCCTTGCTTATGGCAGCCAACTGGCTGATAAAAACTCCCTTGAATTAATCAACACCCAAACCAGCAAACAAGACAGTTTAGGAGCTGAAATACAGGATTGTTTTGGTTGGAAGGGATCTTAAAGATCATTTACTTCCAATATCTCTGACATGGACAGGGACACCTTCCACTACACCAGGTTATTCAAACACTGTCAAAACTGACCTTCACAATTTCTTTCTATTATCTAATCTAAATCTACCCTCTTTCATTTTTAAGCCATTTACCCTTGTCCTGTCACTACATGCCCTGGGAAAAAGTCCCTCTCCATCTTCCTTGTAAGCCCTTTTTAAGTACTAGAAGGTTCTATGAAGTGTCCCTGGAACCCTCTGTTCTCCAGGCAAAACAACCCCAACTCTCTCAGCCTGTTTCCATAAGAGACATGCTTCATCCTTCTGATAATCTTGATGAGCTCCTGAAGAATTGCTCCAACAGGGCCACAGCCATCTTACATTGGGTGCCCTGGAGCTGGACTCAGTCCTGCAGGTGGGATCTCATGAGAGCAGAGGGGTATAATCACCTCCCAAGTCCTTCTCCACAAGACTGCTTTTAGAACATAGAGGACATAGAGACTGGATTAGCCTCTTGGCCTTCCCAGTGAATCTCAAAGAATAGGGCTGAAGGCAAAATGCATGGACAGCACCTTGGGAGACTTTGCCCTAACACAGTCCCTATAAAACCCATTCCATGGGATTACAGTCTCCAAGGCTGTCCAGGCTTTAAAAAAGCAGTAAGTTGCCTTTTAAAAGATGCCAAAAGAATCTTAAGGAAAAAAATACATAATTACTGTAAATGCAAGTTTTCCATTGGGTCATACATCTTCATTTAACATAGTGATTTAGTGATTCCTAAAGGAAATTATAATAGTCCTTTGTTCTTAAACAAATAAGTTGTGTTCTTTATCCTCCAAAAAGCTGATAATATGATAGGTGTAGCTCTAAGGAATAATTATACTAAATGGCCGTGGATACCTCAAAAGACAGAATACATCTATTATGCAGAATTCCCTACAGAAATCTTAGAAATCTTATATGCATTGATTGCTAGTTAGCATTAGAAAGACTTTTGCAAGTTGACTTTACCAAAGCAGCAACTATTTGCATTAGCAAACAGGCAACATCAGCCAGCTGATAAGAATACAGTGGAGTAATGCAATTAATACAGCTATGTCTGTTAATTAGTGTTTGCTGACTGTCAAAAGAAGATACTGTTAGGAGACAAACTTATTTTCCTGATTAAAGAGTAGGGCCCATCTTGTTGAATTGAGCTGGACCCACTTTTGATCTAATTAAAGCTAGCAGAGTACTGTGCGCTGGAAACTTATGCCACTCTGACATAACATTTGCATATTCATAAGTGAGATAGATTGATATTTTGCAATTAACATGGGCCAATGAGAATAAAGCCTAATTAGTAAACATGCTCTCTTTATTAACTTTCAGGTCAGGCCTTTGTCGTAGTATAAAGTAATAATGGAACAGGAAGTCCTTTTTAAAAAAGGACCTTATGTCACATATAGTTCATTCCCTTCTCACTCAGGCTCCATCTACTTGTTACTCCACTACTGCTGAGAATCACTGAGTTCATGACGGGGATAATGCTAAGGAAAAGGAAATGTATGAGAGTGAAGAAGGAATATGAGGTCAAAATACAAGTGGAAATGTTGGTACATACAAGACTCAGCTATAGACAAGTTCATTAAAATGTGCTCCTTTTTTCTTATTTGAGTTTGCTGATTTCAAGTCAAATCTTTAGGTTTGGAATGTTCTCCCAGATCCTCAAACAACAAAAATTAGACTATAACAAGATGCAATGTGTATGTCAGAAGCTGGAGTATGGGAAGAGGGGACAGGGGGGAAGAGGTTAAGGAGCTGGCACAGCTCCGTAAAACATAGAAATTGTTAGATTTATATATAATTATATTTTTATATATACAAATAATTTTAAAGATCAGATTGTAGAATAATGATCTGCTCAGAATGAGCTGGCAAAATTTAACCTAATAAGCAAAATTTAGCTCTGCATACAGCATACTACACATTTTCCAGAAGTCTCACATTCCTAACTAGTGTCCTCATTATGATTAAGTAAAATTAATTCTGTATGCCAGTGTTTACAAATTCACTGAATCTAGCCTTCATTTTTTCTCTATTTAAAATACACAAGGATAAGGCATTTAACTAGATGTAACACATCAGAAAATGTCTCACAGACAAATAATATGCAGTATAAACTCCCATTAACTAATAATGTAGTTGACATTGATTGAAAGTGATTAACTCTAGTGCTCTTTTTCATGTTGTTAGTTAAAATAAATACCAGTCTATAAGGGGAAAAGTTGGCATCTTCTCATTTTGCAAATGGAATGAACAAAGCTGAATTCTTCCTCGTATTGAGTTAAACTAAAGGATTAGTAGATGCATTAGGGAGACAGAGGAATCCAGGTAAAGCAATAATAGTCAATGAGGCAGTCTCAATCATTCACCTTTCCTACTTAAAAGAGGTTAGTTACCTAATGATAAAATTTCATGGTCAATTTGGAATGTGTAATTAAATCTGATTGTAAACCTACTGCTATTTCTCTCTTCTTCAGAGGTCAGCACAGCAGTATAATTCCTGACCCCTGTCCATGAGCATTTCTTATAACTGGCACCAAATACTGTTTTGGAGGAGATATCTCATTTCCCTAGCCTTCAACCAGCAGCTTGCTTCTGTGTGGGAGCTGATAAGTCAGTCATACAGATTCCCATCCCTAAATGTCAGTCGTGACAGGGGCCCAGACCCCCATCACAGCTGCCCCTCTGGGAGTTTGGTGCTGGCTTTGCTGGTCTTTCAACACCTGCCTGTCTACAGGGGGCTGGTCAGGAGCATGCCTGAATATTGGGCCCAGCTTAGTGACGTGCTGTCAGTGCTCCCGCAAGGTACAGTCAGGCATTCCTTGGAGGGGTTGCAGTATCAGTACCTGCACTGCATCCACAGGGTGCCACGTGGGTGGAAATCCTCAGGCCGTGGTGAGACCTGTATGTGTAGTCCAGCTCCACCAACCCTCTTCCCATTTACCAGTTTCCTCCTTCCCCCTTCACCTTCTCACTGCCAGATGTGCCTATCAGTAAGACAAATTTAGGACTGCTGCAATCCCAAAACTCCTGAGAGAGGGCAATAATCTTGTTTGCTTTTCTTGTCTTCAGACAGTGATGTCTTCACATCAGCAGTGATGACTGGGCAGGTGATGCACCAGACCTCCCCAATGCTCCTTTGCAGCACAGGAGTTTCCCAGACAGTTTTCTCCTTTTTTCACCATTCTTGCACCAAAGCTTCTCCTTTCTGACCCAGCTGCAGGGGTGGAGGAGCCAGGTATGTACTGTAGATGTCCAGTCTTCCTTCTGCCTCCTGCTACTACTGTCCCTGCAGAGCTGATGCTGCCTACTCCTGTAACTGTGGTTCCACCCACTGCCTCACTGGCTTTTGTCAAAGAAAAAGAAAAACTTCTGTACTGTCAGGCACCAAAAAAATGTCCTGAATATTGTTTGCAGTCAGGAGAAATTTATTATGACAGGACCACAAGAGCAGAAAATGAGGATGCTTCATGAAAAAAAAAAAAAAATCGGTAACCTATGATGTAAGTGGTGAAGTTAAGGCAAATAGTGATTATCTGCATCATGGCACTGTTTCAAAGGCTAGAAGGAGGATATCCTACATTCTGGAAAAGTGTAGAGCTAGCTACAGGTAGTGTAAGATGGAATCTTATGAGGCTGAAAACAAAATTTTTGACAACTTCCTGCACCTGGGAATGGTCCTCTAAAGAGAAACTGACCTGGAAACTTAGCTCAGTCTGGGCTCTTAGAGAAAGCGGCCTGCTCTTTGGAGGAGTGCAATTGGGTGTGTTTATCTCAGATCTTGCATGAAGCTAAGAGGGAGAACATCTGACTTGTGGATGATGATAGGCTTTAGGTTTGAACAAGGCATCTGATTGTTCTGCCTTGGCACTATTGAGGCACTTGTGAAAAATGACAGACACTGTGTTTTCTTGTATTTCCAGTGTTAGGTAATATCTCAAATGAGATTTTCAGAGATGTAAGTTTAAGTGTACTTTAAATACCCAAGTCATTTTCTGTGGCTAGCAGTTAGGTTTTAAGGCAATTTATTTAAAAGTCTTCCTTTTATTATCAAGCCCTACATCTTCCAGGCACCCATCTGAAAAATAACAATTTGAAGCCTAAATCATTTACTATAGCCACTATTCTTTCAAAATGTCTTAGGCTCTCAGATGAATGGCTCAATGTTAAAACTTGATAAATTCAGATTAGTGAGGAATTATAATTATCTAATATCAAAAGCATTTGACCACTGGAAGAACTTATTAAGAATTGCTTTTAATTCACCATCTCAAGTAGCTTTTGATTCAAGATTAGATTTTCAGAAAAGGAAATGCTCTAGTTTAAACAAGTATTAAATATAAGAAATCAGTATTGTCTGTACCCTTGTTATATCACAGCCCAGATTAGCTGCCCACTATAGTCAGCCCTGAAACCTGAAAGTTAATCACTGACTTAACATAACCTTAAATTGGAGGGAGGAAATGGCATTGATCTCTACTAGCTAAAAAAAGCAAAACAAAAGAAAACTAACAAAAAAATATTTCCATAGGCCTTTCATGATCCCTCGATCATCTTCACAAGGTGATTAAGAAAGAAGAATATTCTCCTGTGTAACTGTGGCCTTAACAACATTAGCCTGGCCCAGAACAAGCAAATGAGCAGTGGTACAGATCAGCTGGCTGGCAATGACAAGTAGAAGAAAGTACAGAGAAGAAGGTTCTAAGTGAAAATAAAGGGATAACAAAGATGATCTGTCAGGTCATCTGTCCTTCTTTTGAATGCAAAATAACATAGGGCTGGGGAGGAGACTGCAGCTCCCACAGTTTCGCAGTTCTTCTTGAAATGGCTCATTTTCACCAGAGGAGAAAAGTAATTTTGTTCCTCCTCCTCAGAAAAGACCTAAAAAATTCAGGCTCCTAATGCCCCTTGAGCACTGATGTTTCATTCTGAATAGAAAAAGTCAAATTAAAAAAAAAAAAAAGAAATAGCATCTCTCTTTCCAGACTCTCCTGGGCACGATGACAAGGGTGGAATGAAGTCTCTGAGCAAACACAAAGTATCGCAAGACAAAAGTGCTGAGTAGGAAACAAGTGGGACTGCACAAAGATGTTAACATGTCTGAAAATCATGTCCTTGTAGACTACAGAGATATTAAAGACTGCCTGAATACCCTAGTTTCTACAGCAATTATGAAATTACTTTTCTATGTCTTCATGCAAAACAAAACTTCTGTGAGATTCATTTTCTTATATGACTTCATCCATCCCCTCAAGGACTGCAGAGACCTGTAGTGGAGAATGAAACTTTTTCTTCAACACCTCCTCCAGTATACTCTTCAGTAAGGATTCTGATGCCAACACTGTAACCTACAGTTTTATTTACAAAAATCCCATTTTTTTAAGGATCTGTTGTGTCTTTTTTTTTTTTTTTTGGGACACTTCTGCTGTCTCTTTTACAGTGACAAAGCCCAAGATCTTTGACTTCTTTCACAGTTCTTTCAAATTGTGGATTCTGATCCTACTTTATTTCGTCAAAAGAAAAATGAAGGGCATTAGGTACATTTCTACTATGCTACACTATTCATCTTGCATGAAAAGACAAAGCAAAATGGCTGCCTTGCATGCTGCAATTGCACTCTGAATTATTCAAGTGCTTTTTCTTTCTCTTTTCATAGTTTGATGGTGCCTGAATCAACTTAAACAAATCAAAGTGGGTAACAAATTGATAGCATTTCCTGTCAGTCTTGCAGAAAATCTCATTCAAAATAGCTGCAGGTTTGCCAGTCCATCACACTATGAAGACTTCCAGGCTGATGGGTCTGATGCCAGTGAGCCACCACACTTTTGTACTGGGGCTCCCTGCACTTCAGGGCTACAGTTGCTATTTTGTTGCACAAGGATGTTTCAGATAAAGCTGTGGTCAGAGAGATGTCCTTGTTCAGAATGGCAATAATCCCATGTATTAGTAGAATGCAGCAGCATATCTTTACCAATCCTGTGAATGTAACACTTTTTATGTCTTATATTTGACATCCTCATACCATGTTATATGCCAAAACTCTCTGTCAGAACCTAATTACCATGTGAGTTTTGTTAATGATATAAGCATGAATGGAATCTTATAAATGCAGAATGTTTCGTTTGCACTTGCCATGCTATAGAATATTCAAAGTATGTGTGTGTGAGGTATAGTATGTATAAGGATCCTACATTTTTTAAAAGCTTGCCAAAAAAAAGATGCAAAAATAAAATATGGACAGGTAGAAATTTCCATGGCTACCAAGTGCTCATCACCTGCTTATGGATCAGCGATTCTTGGGAAGAGCAGCCAGCTGCCCTAACCTGCTGGAGACGAATCCAGGTATCAGAGAGTTAAAACACTTGCTCATTGGTTTTCTCAATTCCTATTTTAATTTGCTCTCCTTTTTTTGGATGGCTCTGTGAAGGCAGTCTGGTTCGCTGCTTCACCATACTAATGAGACTCATCCATCTGCCTCTGTCATTGCCAGGCTCTCTTTTCTGCTGGAAGTCAGAGATGAACGCTCAGGACAGGTCCTTTCTAGGCTGCAGTACTTAATCATTTCTAAACACGCTAGATGGCCTCAGGCAGTGAAGGCAACAAGCATTTAACCCAGGCTTGGCAGCTCAGGCTTCCACATAGGCTGGCTCTAAGCCCTGATAATGAAAAGTAGCTGTGCTTTTACTCTCCACTTAACCAGATGCTCTTTGCTTCTTGGGGCAAAAGGTTAAATAGATATAAGAACCCATGCTAGTTTTGAAGCCTTTTATTAGCAGTCCTTATAGAAGTGAAGTAGAGCATTCTGCTCCCCTGACTACGTCTCTCTCAGAATCCTGTATTTAGGACTGTGTCCACTAACTAGAGGAATGTAACCTCCTCACCCAAAGCTCATTTCTTGTTCAAGTAACAATAAATAGAACCTAAAGCCCACTTTGCCACTTAATTATTTAATGCTCTATTTTCATAGTAAGAATGGATGAAGGAGACGTTACTAGTTTTGTTTAACAGTGGCAACACCTTATATTAACAGTGCAGATAAAGCACTTTTTCCACTGTGGCTGGGACAACTGATTTATTTTTCCACTCCATCTACTGCTCCATATGTCTCTGGAATCTGCCTTTTTCCCAGAGCTCATGTTAGTATAAAGCAATTGTCTGGGATGTGTAAGAATTAAGTATCCCATCATTCAGGCTAGACATGCAATTAGAAGAGTTGCACTAATTTCCACTGCTGAGACCCTGTCACTTTAATTTATCCTTACTTTCCTTCATTTAGGTCTTCTCTGGTTTGAGGCCAAGGGTTTTATACAGTTTGAGGCAGTGGTTCTGTAGTGCCAGAGGTGGGGGGGAGGAGAATTTGGTGGATGTGGGTGGGAGGGGGAAAAGAGTGGACAAGGGGAAGTGTTAAGGGCAAGAGAAGAACAAGAACTGGCTGAAAAGAGCAAAACTGACATGTACACACTTAAAAGATCTAAGGCATGTGCCAAATAAAGATGTGTGGAGCAGCTGCAAAGGAAAGTAAAGCTTTCAGAGAAGCAGTCTTTATTGAATTGCAGCACTGGGCATGTGTCTCACACCAGCTTATTTTCTTTTTGACATAGATGTTTAGCATTGAATTTCAGCACCAGGGCTGGGTTCAAATGGCTCAGCTGAGAGCGCTGCCAAATCTGCCCTCTGCTCTGCTCCAGGTTTCCCAGGGGACAGCCAAGGGTTCAGGAACATCAGCTCCAGCTCAGGTGCCATCTCCCGAATCCCGCTGGCTCCTGCACTCAGCTGGCAGAAACCCTTAAAATGACATAAATCTGCCAGTGCACCACCAAGCTCCTTGCATAAAAGTCCAGGACAGCCTCAGACAAGATTTTTTTTCTACATCTAGTCTTTCTTTGCACAATATTCCTGCCAAAGTCAGGATGAAATTATTCATAGATCCAACTGGTAAAGCTTGGAAAAACCCTTCAAACTTTCCAAGTTTTCATGGAACGGAAGTTCTCATTACATATCTCTATAGAAAACAGTGAATCACTTTCTAATTAGGAAAAGTTTTTTTATCAGGTTGTATATATGGAACTGTCTGGGTTGATTTGTATTAGTGTGTGTCAGTCCAGCAGAAAGAAATGTGCAGAAAATAATTGTTAATATTAGATGACAGAGAAATACAGTGCTACAGTAAGTAGTTCTCTTGCTCCATTGTTTTTCAAACAATTATTTAAAAGTAACAATACAATATGCTTCAGTAAATTTAAGGAAAAGTATAAGAAAAACTGGCAAAACCATATCTACACTCATTAAGTCTTTTTTAGTAGGGTAAAGAAAATAAAGATTTAAGCTGTCATTCTGGACTTGCATCTCAGTGATGACATATTTGCAATTTGGTTTCAAGTTTTCTTAGTACTGGGGAATATAGGACGCTACTAGGAATACTTGTTACTAAGAGTTGAAAAGGACTAAATAATGATGATAAACTATTATTATAACTTAATTGAGTCAGTTGCTTCCTGTAATAATATCCACCCACTGAGATGGGTCTCATGCAAGAACAAAATTAGACATGTCAAGGAAAAAGCTCAAATGAAATCTAGGTAGATCCTGGGTAGATTCTAGAGATTCAGTTCCATGTTCTTAAACATATTTGGTAAAATGGAAGGGGCATTGGGCAACAAAGTGCCTTTGAAGCTCTCAGAGTTTGTGAGTGAGACCTAGTGATGAGAAGCCTGACAATTAAACTATTCATTGTCAATATAATTTTATGCATTTTTAAATTCTAAGAAAAATGTTTTCATACTGCCCATGTACATAGCAACTGTAATTGAATAGTACATTATTATTAATTGGGTTTATACACTTGTATCTGGAGACCTGCCAAGAACAAGACCCTGCTGCTGGCCCCTATACAAACACAGTGACACTTTCTAGCTTGAGAGTTTAAACTCTATGGACAAAATAGGGTAAGAACAAGGGAACAGAAATGGATGAGATAATCAAAGTGAATGTAATGATGGCTTGAAAACACTGTAGGAACATTTTAATCTTACAGATATTTGCTATCTTAGCCCTTGCAATGGAATGCAACCAGGGAAACCCATATCTCTCACCATATGAGCATGGCTAATTTCCATTAACCATTTGTGTTTGTGGAAAGCAGAGAGGGAAGGGATGAAAAGCAATTCAAACTAAGGTCTAGAAACATTAAGGGGGGAGAAGATGGGTGCAGAATCAAGCAGGTAATTTCCAGTATCTTTCCTCAACCCTGTCTTCTCCAAGGTTTGCTACCCCTCCCACATTCACCCTCGCTTCTAACTTTTGTGTTGTCCTCCATCGTGGGCATGATGAAGAGACCTGCCTCCGCTCAAGCCTCACATGGGCTCCTCACCATGTGTTGCAGAGCCTGCCTGGGTCTTCTAATGACAGAAAGAAACTGGTGACTGTTCTCAAAACAGAAGTCCCCAACTAGTTTGGTCTCACCCCATAGTGATTTAGGCTCTATTTTGTTGGATAGTGTGTGTGAAGGTTATGCTGGACATCTTACTGAAGTCAGATTTGTGTTTTGATGCATTGTAAGTAATGGCAAGTCTCCTTCTCTCTGTGTTTTCCTGCAGAGACTGTCATTTAAAGCGGCTCAGCTGATCCCATCTGTCAGACCAGAGATCAGCAGGAGAGTGAACTCTAATGCAGCCAAATCTTTTCTTATAGACACCATTTTTGTAAATACTCTGTGAAAATAAAATCAAAGCCTCAGATAATGTAGACCTGCAAACTCAGTATTCTCAAGATGCCTCCACAAAATATTTAAGGAATATGTGAACTTGATTCGTGGTCTGCTCTCCTCTGTGTTCCATACTTGTTGCTCGTGTTGACAAGAGCAAAATGAGAATGTCTGCAGACACAAATAAGCAGTATTAGCAGGGCAATTCTTCAGAAGTATGCTTATTCTTCCAAAGGCATTTGCATAATAATAAAGGAAGAAAGCTGTATAAGGTAAACTACAAATCAGCAAAATTGTTTCTAAAACTGAGTGCTTTTCAAAGTTTTCCAAGAGGCAGTGGGAGCTCTTTGAAATCAATGAGATAGCAAAGTGGTGGAAAAACAAAAGAGAAAAAGGAATAAGGATGAATATAGTGCTGTTAAATTCCCCCTTGTCCAGGGGTTATGGCATTTACCTGGAGCTTGGGTGACCCTGGTTTACATCAATGCACTATTAGAGTTTCCCTATGGGAATTTTGGACATGTAAGTTCCTTTTTGTGCCTTATCTTACCTATAAAGCAAGAACTGCAGTATTTTACTAATTCTGGGAGATGTAATCAAGGTTTTAGAGAAACGCAGAACAAGTTCCCCAGAGATCCTGTAGTTTTAGTAAATGAAGTGACAATGTCCCTCCATTTCAATAGGACTTGTTACTATGTAGGAAATTCGACTATGTAGTAAATTCTACTAGTAGTCCCTATCTAGAAGGGAAAACTCAGCAGGAACTAGAAAGAATAAATCAGGAACATTTTTTCTGGGGCCTATGACACTGGTCAGTGGTCCTTTGTCATGACAGCACATGAGCATATATATAGATATATATATATATGAGATAAACTCTTCCATGCCCAGTTCTGATGGTGGAGACATTTAAAAGTTCCTAACATAAAAAGATGGTATTCAAACATACAGCTACCAAAAATAAATTTACAAAGATCAAAAACTTTGCATTCACTGAACAGAGTTCTCTGTATAATGCATAATGTTGGAAAAGTGCTTGAATTGCAGCACACATTTAAATTTTGGTAATAAAACATTAAAGATACATTTTCAGTTGGGTGATTCCATGATAAGCTGTCTCAGACTGCAGGTAAGAATATAATAATATAATGGAGGGAATTAGCAAAATTATCTCTGTCTTCCTGTCCTGGCCCTGAAACCAATACCACTGTTGGCATCTGGAGGCTGCACCTGTCATGAGTTATGGCCCTTGTTTTTACAGGAAGGATAAAACTGGTACTTCAGTGCCATCCATCATATGTAATAAACTCCCTGCCTTAGTATAAATGCATTTATATGCCACTATTGGAAATGAGTACAGGAAATACAAGCAGTCAACTGTATATGTGAGACACACTTTTTGTAATACTTTCTGTTGCTAACAAAATAAGTCACTAGCTCTCTTCCAGGGGTAATTTGGCAGAGCTGAAATCGCAGGCTCTGTGTCATGAATAAGCACAGTACCACAGTACCCTTTATGCCCTTTACATCTTGTAACAAAGTTAGAGCTTTAGCTATTTATGGGCTCTGAATTGCCTGGCCAGAAACATGGACCCAGGGTTCATGTTATCCCAAAATATTTGGTCACACAACCAAATGTGTTCTGCTCACAGGGGCTGTCAAGATGTCTAGGTGAGATAAATGTCTTATTTTTTGATGGTTTCTTATGATTTATGGTGCTGATAAGTGGTGGAGCACAGGAGGCAGCAGGGCCACATGTATTTGTGTTTCATGCTCTTCCAACAGCCCATCCCATTTGCTGGAGCTCATTTTTGTACCAGCATTTTGGCCCATCACCTCTCCACATCTATGCAGCAACTTTTGCTACAAGTAGGTAACAAAAATTAAGTTACCTTCCCAGCTAGTTTCTAGGATGAAACTCCATCCATTGCCAAGCTTCATCTTCTAATGCAGGGAAATGAGCTTGCCCAGTGACTTTACCTCAGTGAGAGATTACTGCTATCCCTAGATAGGGGTCCATCCAGATGGGAAGAACATCTGAATTCTGGTAAGAGCGTCTTACCATGTTTCTGGCCATGATGGCAAATTACTCTGTAGAAGTTGGTTTGAAGGTTTAATTATCAGATTTCAAATAATTAAACACCCCAGAAATCTATTTTCAAACTATAGCAGAGTTGTATTTACCTTCCAGTTATAAGTGTCAGTAATCAGTAGTGCCATTAATTCTTTTGAATCATCTGAATACTTCTGTGTCAGTATAGGGAATAACATGAATGCTGTAGTCGAGGATTTTAAAGCCAGAATAAGGCCATGACTAAAAGATAAACTTTTTGGTTTATGTAGTTCCTCTGAAACCAGTAACAGTTGTATTCTGTTACACCACACAAGATGCCAAGTCATTTGTATAAATTGTATAATTTAAAAGTAACTGTGCCAAACTTGGTTGTGCCAGAGGGGTTGGACTAGAGGATCTCCAGAGGTTTTTTCCCAACCATAACAATTCTGTGATTCTGTGAATAGAAAATAATAACACTACAGAAGGACAAGGTGTTTTTTTCCCTGATTCATGCATATTATGTTCATTCTGTGGGTTCATATAGTAGATGGTGAAGAATAGCTACTTAAAATTCTGGGTTAATGCTTTCGCAGTGTAAACTTTTTATGAAAATAGCTTGGATATCTGTAGGAATCCTTATACAAAAATGTAACGCCAAGTAATATTGTCTAATTTCCTCTTTCCTGTAATATGGACCAATTGGAAAAAGTAAATAAATAAAGGAACAAACAAGAGAACAGCAGTGCATTTGCTCATATGACTTTTCTCACTGTCAGGGACTTTGCACCAAACATGAATAATCTTAGGTTCTTCATTAATTAGGCCATAAACACTGTACAGGCATATCAGTTTAACTTTTCTAACACTTTTCTAATTGTGTGTAGAAAACTTCTTTTCCATTGTTGTTTTGGCCTTTCCTCTGTTATTATGAAGGGCAATATATATCATTTTTACTGCAAAGTGCCAGGCAAACCAGCATATTCAAAGGAACAAACCTGGATGTTTTACAGCTTTTGCCCGCTTGAAATCAGATCTGAAAAATATAGGACCTAAATATCAATACTGTAAGGTTTTCGTTTTATATCAGGCATAAATCTTAACAACCCACACTTAACAATGAGCTCAGATTTTAACTTAATCTTTGGCAGGCTGAGAATTAAACCAGCACACACTCAGTTTTGTCTTCTCTCCCAGGCAGCTCCTTGAAAAAGGCACTGTCAGTGCCAGCAAGCTTAAAGGTTCTATAGTTTGTGAAAAGCAGATCCAGCACTGCCATGGTGGGCCATCGGCTCCCAAAAGACAAAGAATTGAGTCTTGCACTCCCCAGCTCTCTTCTGCTTAAATAAAGTTGCTCGTTGCCTAATGAATGTTAGCTGTAATACTCCCTGTGGTCAGTGGGGCTGTTGTTTAATGAATTGCTTAATGTGCTTGATTACTGATACTATGTGGAATGAGGGAAATAGCCAGAGAGATTTGAAAGACCCACTGGAGAATACGATGAAAATGAATTGGATCAATAAGAAGTTTTTGCTCATCTCTGAACAACGCATTATGTGCTTTATTGTTGGAGTTGGGGATAATGTAATTTTGTGGCTTGTTGTTGTTCTTTTTATAATTCAGAAATATAAATCTCATTTGACATTGGGTTTTAGGGCTGGCCTTCCTGGAGTTATAAATGTTCCCCTGACTCCAGTCCCGGTTACTCACATAGACAGATAAATTAATTAGGAAAACTTTTATGCCAATTACTTTATGCCCTTGGCTTTCATATGTTTCTGAAGAGCGGCAGCTAATTAAAGATATGATTCATAATTACTGGTCGATCGAGTAGTTGAGTAATGGAATCAGGAACTGTTCCAAAAAAATTATCCATCACATCATTACTAATTGTTACATAATACATAAGGATGTAGAATTCAAATAAAAAATTACTCACATTTGAAAGATTCATTCAATTAGTGGGTTTGGGATATTTTTTATAACAATTATAAACACGAGCTAGTTCTCACATTTTTAAGGATCACAGAGGTTTTATAAATATTTATAATTAAATAGGAGCATAATTTCCAGCGAGTAAAGGACTCAAGGGCCTAGCTGGAAGAGTGGGTTAGTAGTTAGTGAATTTATGGAAGATGGAAATCAAATCTTTGGGTCAAATTAGGGCTCAAATGAAACAAGTAGGATGGTGTCTTCCTAGTCCTGCCACAAAACTGCTCTAGTTAGGCAAGCATTGCAGGCTAATTTCTTGAGAATAGAAGAGCTGTTACAAGTTATAACTTGGCACTGAACAACGCACAGAAATTTGCACAGAATTTGTCAACACTCATTTTTCACAGTCAGCATTTGCTGTCCCAGCAAGAAGATCATAACAGATACCACAACCTGGTAAAACTGGTGAAATAGTGAAAAAAAAATTCCTCCAGCTCTCTTCCTTGCTAAGTTTGCAGATGTTCTGTGTTATCACAGTTTATGAGCAGTCATGACACTTCATCAATAAAATATGTCTGGAAAACTTAAGTATGGGTTCATTCAGTAATTCAGATACCCCACAGGTAAGCGTGGGAAATCTCTTGGTTCAGTTTTCTACTGGTTCCTTAAAGCCTAAAGCAACCATGTGATGAGGTCCTCTATGTATACCTACACGTGCTAAGCCTTCAGAATAACCCCTAAATGTCAAAAAGCAGGGCCAGCAATACTTGCAGCATAAGCCTTCACAAAAGATGTGAAGATGTCCCTTCTAGAAGTTCAAAAGTTACCAAGAGAGCACCTCAAGAACCCAGAAGAATTTTGTCTGACTCAATATTTATTTGAACTTCCTGGAGGGCCTGACCCTGCACATTCTTCATCTCCTTCGCTTACTTAAGTAACTCAGATCTACAGCATTAGTTTTTTCACCTACTCTGCAATGTTTTTTCTACTACACTTGGTTGGTTGTATATGATTAACTTAACCTACCACTCATTAGACACATGGCATATGGTTTGGAGGAGGATTAATAAATGTTTTGCTGTATCTGAACGAGAGAGAGAAAATGAATGAAAACAAACTTCCACTTCTGCTTACAGCTTTAAAAGGCTATTTAGCTGCCATCCATCTGCAGGTACCATGTGCAGCCCTCCTGAATATCACCAGGGAAGAAAGAAGAATTCAATTAACCATTTTGTATTCTAATTGAATTGGATTGCTATAGATATCTACAGCAGCTTGTAGGAGAGCCCAGCTGATGGATGGATAAGAGCATTCAGCAGAAGAATGTCCCTAAGACCTCAACATCCACAGCAGTAAGACAGGCAAAAGAGAGACCATGGGGAGATGGACCAACAGAAAGCAATTGGCCCCTTCTGGCAGTCAACAGTGAAGTCAAGTCTCCTTAAGTCCCCATGAGTGCAGGAGTCTCTGATGAACCTTCCTCTTACTCTGTAAAGATGTTCCAGGGAATACAGATGCTTATTTATTATTTTGTTTTAAGCACTTTTCTAATAGTGCTACATCTTTAAAAATTCTCTTTTTTTTCATTTCAGGAGACAGTACCTCCTGATTAAGTGAATAGAAAGTGTTTTTCTACTGCACCAGATCAGCTGAGCACTTGGGGGAGAGGAAGGTGACAAAGTGATGCATAGAAGTATGCAGAGGTGTTAAGGATTGCAGCTGTAGAACTAAGTGCTTTTAAAACCTCAAATTTAACATCCTAGGGAATAATAAAGTGCAAAAAACAAGTAATATACAATCATGATATTATATTAGATGGGAAATCAATACTGAACCTGGTAGTCTTAATACAGTGTGTTTCTGCCATGATGGTTAGTCAGAAATAGCTTTTTGGGATTAATGGTGACAACCTCTGACCTGTCATCATCCTTATCAAACACCTGCCTGGCAGAAGCACAGATGCCCCTCATCTGCAACAGCACCACACTGTGAAAGGGCTGTCTACAAGCCAAATGAGGAAAGACATTCACAGCTCCAGAAAAACCCCAACCCCAACACAGCATAACCTTAAATCACAAAACCCATTGAAAAGAAAAGAAATAAAATTAAAATTAATTTGAAATTAATTAAAGCTAATTTGTCTGCAGAAGTTTAAAAATAAAACTTTTAAGTTGCTACGCTGCTTGTTTATGAAAGAGTACAAATGTATTTGTATAAGTGGAGCAGGATGAGGAAAGATATTTGAGTTTGATATGGATAGTGGTATTTATGGAAGTTTAATTTCTTCTAATTTTAACATTCAAATTAGATTTTTCAGTTGTCTGGATGTTTGTCTAGAGCTAAAAACACCATGGACATATGTCAGACCTTCTCAATGTGAAGCAGGACACAAGAGCAGTCACTTATGAGCATCGTAGGGGAAGAGTTCTCTGTTGCTTTTTGAGGAGTTTTCTTTCATTTTTTAAGAGAAGAGAAGTCTTGTGGTCTATTTTAAGACACTGTAGCCTGTATCTTAGAAAAAAATTTCATCTAGATTGCTCAGTGTGTATATTGTGCCTTCTGACTTCAAAAGAGAAATAAAGGCTATTTTCATGCTAGTTTTTCAATTATTGTACAAAATTCATTTAAAGCAATTGAAAAGGAACAGTTTTGATTTAATGGTGAAAAATTACATAGACTTACTCTCATTATGAAAATAGCCTTATAGCTCTTGGTGACATGGAGGTTTTCATATTTGGGGTAAAGTCATCATACCAGTGGTAAACGCTGCCATGTAGCAAATTCCCCTATACGTTATATATTTAATATGACTACATGAAAATACAGGCTTAAACTAAAAAATCAAAACCCCTTCAGCCATGTTTAGTGCTTGAAAAGTCACATAACCAAGACTAATTAATCTCCTGTGGCTTATCAGATCAAATCAGTAGGCAATGGATTTTTCATAAATATTTGGGGTCACAATTCATTTTACTTTGATACATTTAAACATTTGATAACAAAAGTTATTTCAAAATTAAAAACCTGAACTATCATGAATGTCAAAATGGAAAAGCTTTCTTTCTCTTTTTTATTCTGCGAATAAATAAAAACAATAATGTAGACATGTAAATTTGGGTTAATTCAGTTGCAACAACAACATTTTCAGGAAACTTGAAGAACAACTGATGGGGTTTAGTCCATGATAATTGGAAGGTGCTACAGCTTCCCTGAATTATCCATAAGAATGGAAGTGTGCAGAGCTGCAAGAAGGCAAAAGGCAAGTGAGAAGAGAATTGAGAGGTGGAACAGGGCATATAATTTCTGCATTAGGCAGAAATGTGCTACCTGCAACCAGTGCTAATTAGCAGCACCAAATAATCATGAAACAGTGAAGGCTGTCATTTCTGTCTCTGAAATACTTCAAACTTGAGAATCTTATGCAGTAACTTTCAGGCAAAGCAAATATTTGTCACTTCTTGGATTTCAGCTAATTATATGCTTTCACCGGGAAGGTGCTATTTATTCTGCATGCATGAACTTCTTTGTGGAATAAACATTATTTGCAAAAATGCAAGATAATGTGGTTCATGCTTGTGTGTGTGAACTGTAATAGGCACTATTAAAATGAGATGTACCCTCGAAGCACATTTCATCATTACCACCCTTCTGATGTCAAAGGCAAATGTCTGATGCTGCAATGGATTCCAAATAATGTCCTAATGCACTTCATATGCCACAAAACTTTCACTCCCAGCAACAGCAGTTGGGCTGTGTTCCTACAACCAGTGAAATTCTGTAAGATTTTATGAAGTGTAAACATATCCTATGAAGAGAGGTAAGATCCATTGTCTAAAAAGTGGACAAAATTGCAGTAGTCTCAGGACTTCACCAACTGGTGCAAATTGAGCTGAAAATCTACCAAACAGCACACGTTGCTGTGACCCTTTGATCCTCAGACTCTAGTCCCAGAGCTGTCTCCTGAGCACAGGCAAGCATTAACACATAGCATTAAGAATGTATGGAACAGCACTGCAAGATCTCCCTGGCTCTGTCCTGACCCTCTGAGAGTCTTTCCTCCCTGTCTCAGCGTGGTCCCCAGGGTGGCTGAGCCCCTGGCACCCAGGGAAGTGACAGTGCCAGGAGGCTGGTGAGCTCAACCATCAGGAATTCTGCAGGGGCTGGGCAAAGGTGTGAAAGTTCTCTGAGGCAAGACCAGGTAAATGGCCATGGGAATTCTTCACAAGGAGAAATAAATGCCTGTTTATGACAGCTGTTCTCCAAAACCACCACACCTCAAGCACGAGCAGTGAGACAGGAAAGAAATTCTTTTCCCGCTGCTTCCTTGTGCGTGTGAGGAGAGCTGAGACACTCTCACAGTTTGGGCTGGGGGTGGCATACAAGTAGGTCAGATCAATACATGCTCCTTGCAGTAAAACAGACAGCCTAAATTATTAATATTATTTTTGAAAAATAAGGCACTTGTTGTCACATAATTCATGCTTGAAGTTTTCCAAACGCTTAAAACAGAGTCCTCATGATTTACAAGTAAGACCAGATTATTAGTGTCTGAGAATTTAATTGACTGCCTCCTCTCGGCCAGTGACTTCAGCAGTAAATTTTTTTCCAGTTACCTGCTCAAAATAGCAGCATCTGCCCTTTAAACAACCTGCAAAATTCAAGGATGGGAAAGTGTCAGTCCATTCTCAAAATAAAGCAAAATTTAAGGCTAAAAGCCTCAATCTTGTAAAACTGGCACTGTTGGAAACAAATCACTGGACACCTTGAAATCTCTGAGGGGCAAAGAAAAATCAAAGCCAATTTCTAATATTTTTCTTTGTAAAACTGCTCTCATTCTAAAATGAAGAGTCATGTGGAGTATTCATGTTGAGGTGAAGGAGATGGGCAAGAGTTTTTCTGCAGCATTGGGAGTCCTCAATGCCACACGGTGACTTTCTCTAATTTATTCAGCAGTGAATTGCAGCGAGATCTCCTCTCAGCCCTGTTTACACACATATGTTCTGATGTACAAGAGCCCTTCTCTCACATAAAAGCTGACACACAGATGTATAGCATGCACACTGTACTTTCCGACTTGGCAACTGATGGCACATCTCAGCTCCATCACGGAAGTAATCCCCACATATGTATAATTATTTTTAATGAATTAAGTCCTTGAAGTGTGAAGATCCATAAAGATCTTTATAGTCTCCTTTGACACTTGAAGGTAAATATTTGCATTGTGCACTTCAAATTAGATGTGCAATGCCTGTTAAAAATAATGGAAGCTGGAAGTCTGGTCTGTCTAATGATTTCCTTCTTGATCATTGTGATAGTACAGAAAATACAGAGAGCAGGTGCTTGAGCCCTCCTCTGCTCCCCTGAGGATGGAAAATCTGTCGGCAAAGTCACCCCTAGGGTGGATGAGAACATCCTTTCCAGAGAGGGAATCTGCTAAATAAATGGTCCCTTTCCCTGGTGCTTCCTGAGTGATAACAGGCACTCTCAGTTCCCCCTGCATCACTGTGATACAGACATTTTGTCACCTACAGCTATTCTATAAATTATGCTGAAACATTTCTCAGGTCTGCTGTCAGCAGGCAGAAAGACCACTGGTGTTGCCACAGAGGAGAACACAGAGGCTCTAGGGTAGCTCTGTGCACTAAGGACAGTGTGAGAACACCAAGTTGCTCTGTTAATGAAAGATGGGGAGCATGGAGGCTTCCTGAGGTCTCTCAGAGCACTGTGCAACCCTGCTCACCACTGTGCATTAGCCAGTGAGTAGCTCCATGCCAGGAAGAGAAGCTAACCAAGCTAGGTAGAGCTCCTCACCAGGCTGCCTGGTGCTGTTCCCTTGCCTGAGCTCACCCATGAGGGTCTGTCCCCACAGCAGCAGAGTTGGATGGGCCAGTCCTTGTCCTCAGACAAACCTCTCAGACTTGAAACCTCTTTGAAATTATTCAAAATTCCCAAAATTAATTGCAGGAAATGTGTTTCCTGATGAGGCCAAACTGTCCCACAATACTGGGAAGGGACAAGTGGGTTTGGTGGGTTGATGCTTGAGCTTCATCTTTTACCCCAATAAAAAAGAGATCAGATGGAATAGAGACAATTTTTCCCAATCCACCTGAGCTGCTTGCTTATCACTGAGGCTGAAATTTTCATCCCATTGAGGACCATCCAGGAATGCCTGATAAGATGGGGTTCCACCATCCTGCACTTAGTTCTTCCCAAGGAGCCCTGGGCTTTAGATATCAACATTCTTGCCCATGGAACAGAGGTTTGGGACTAGGTGATCTTTGAGGTCCATTCTAACTCCTTAACATTCTATGATCCTGGGCCTTTCTGAGATCTTAAAAGCTATTGTGTGGTCATCTCTGCAGTGTGTTCGGACGACTTCATTGTCCATAACTGTTACACTAAGGAAAAAGGGAAAAAAAGGTACACATTTTTACTATAAGAAAAGTCATGTGTTACTGAATATATGCTTTAAAAATTGAAACATCTGGTGCAGTGAAATTTCTGCTGACCAAAATTTGACTCTTATTGACCAAAACCAATAAAATTAACTGATAATTTCCACTCCTCTATGTAAGGCTTTTGAGTAAGTCATCATTCTATAGCCAGGATATACACTGATACACAGGAATTCATTGACAAGTGCCTGCTACAACATACAATATCACCAATCCTCTACCAAAAAAGTAACAGAACCATATATAATGTACAGAATGGCTTGGAGCCTTATTGTGAGTGACTCAGGAGGAGGGAGAGTTAAAGAAATGATGCGTCACTCACTCCTAAATGTTGCTGTCATCTGGTCTGTCGCTCTGATGCACTGGCTTTGCAAGCCTTTAGTTACCTGGAAAATCCCATAAGAGCCTGCAGGGTGGGTGAAGAGGCAGGAGGAGGCTGGGGAAGGGAGAGTGGAAAGAAAGAAAGGAGGATTAAACTGAAGCACTCCTGTCAGTGCTACATTTCCCCTCCAGAGAAATCCTTATTGTGTACCAAGTATCGCAAGTGTGTATTTTATTGAGGAGAGGGAGAAGGAACAATCAGAAACTCTGTCACATTGTATCACTGTGAAAAGTAGCGGTGGTTTTTTTAAAGGCAGGTATGTCTGGCTGGAGCAATTTCTCACTCTTTTTTAAGATCTTATATGTGGTTCAGGATGCTAGAAGAAAAAAAGTCAAGCTACCTTCCTGCACATTGTGATGTGAAGGAACAGAATATGCAGTGGCCTTTCTTTGACTATAGGTCGCTAAAAGATGCCACTAGTTAATTCCTTGGCATAGGTTTACTTTAATGTCAGATTGTACAGAGACATCTGCTCAGGTCCAGTAGCTTCATGGATGTACAAGGAGAAACACATTATTATTAGCTCCCTCAGCCCTTCAGGCATTCCCTTCAGGGTGATTTATTTGAGAAACCCACAAATCTACCCAATAGAGAAGACTGGGGGAAATCTTGGGTGTGGAAAGGATACTCACATCCTGATTTTCTACCAGCAAAGGGCAAGACAAGTATTTGATCCCTTTTTAATTTGACCAATTGCAGAGGAATGTGCTGGGTTAGTGAACATTACAAGAGAGTATTCCAAGACTTCATGCTTTAATAGTTTTCTTTTGTTTAACCAATTAGAAAGTGACTCTGTTTTAAATAAAAATAGAGTCACTTTCTAATTGGCTAAACAAAAGGAGAAAGATTGAGCTCTACCAGTCATGGATAATTCTGCCTTAAATCTCACTT
This sequence comes from Molothrus aeneus, assembly GCF_037042795.1. Classification (NCBI taxonomy): domain Eukaryota; kingdom Metazoa; phylum Chordata; class Aves; order Passeriformes; family Icteridae; genus Molothrus; species Molothrus aeneus. The sequence goes on from NC_089648.1 coordinate 103,278,081, forward strand.
TGACAGTGGCTTTCTCTGAAAGCTACACCTAAGTTTTGACTGAGCAAGGGATACCATTTTGATAGATCTCAATCAGGAAATACCAGAACAAATTGGGATGGATTCTTCCATTGTGTCAGTATCTTGCTCTTTTTCAAACAAGAAATATGATGCGTCCAATTTCACTGATTACTAGTTTCAGTGTCAGCCCTACCAAAGAAATGATAGGCTCAATACAAATGTCCTTCTAATGTTATTTTCCCAACAAAAGTTGTACCTGACCTTAGTTTTAGAGACAGTGTAGAAGAATAGATCATATTTTTCTCTTGGCTCTACCTGGTTTTTAACTAGCTGCTTAATTTAATGTCACTGACACCTCTCATCCAAGGAGCTCTGCAAGACTAATACTGAGCATTTCACTATGCTGCTTTTTTTTCCCTTGTGTCAGGATTAGAATTCACTTATGCTTAACTTATTCAGTTCTGGATGTCAGCAAAGCTGATCCTAGACTGAACACTAAACTTTCTAAAGATATGGTTGTCCACTGTAGGACAGAACAAAAACATTGTGCCTGACTGTGTCTGGCTCTGACAAAGCTCAATTGGCCTTTTTATGCCCTCCAGTAGCAAGGTTGGATTCTCGCAAATGTGCAGCCACTGTCAGAGCTACATAATTGAAGGACTGACAGTTCTCAAGACTTCATTATTATTTTTTATTAGGGAATCTGTTGGCACTGACAGTTTTTTCTCATACTTTTCAAGTACGTTGGATACTGGCAGCTGAGGATTCTGCGTGACAGCTTGCATTGAAGTATCAGGGTATTTTTCATGTTGGTACAGAGAGAGAAAAACTGTCAACATGAACAAAAAACAGAGCTCAGAGATGGTTTTATATATCTAAGTTTATTTAAAACTTAGTGCTATTTTGATTTTTCATTCGCAAATTTTAATTATATGTGAGCAAAGGTTATTGTAAAAATGTAAGCACCAAGAAGAATTTAATGCCTCTAAACAAATAGATAGTAAGAGAATAGTCAGCAAGGGAAGAAGTTTCCTGATTCATAGCTAGTTTCTTTTATTTAGGTCACCACTAGAATGCCTTTATCCAAACTTGTTTTTTCTAATGGTTCAGTACTGAACGATGCCAGATCATGAATGGCCTTCTATATCCCTTCTTCATAAACAAGGAAGCAGAGCCTAGACAGATTGGTTTTAATGTTGATCTAAAGCAAAGTCTTTAATACATAGGGAAACTGCTATAGTTGTTTAAAGAGTGTATTTTAAATGCAGGAAAGATTTTCCTCGACTTTGCTGTTGTAAAGGATTGCGTTGAACATGACTAGCAACAAAACACTTGGCATACCAAGAGCAGGAGTTTCAGATCCCAAACACCCAGCAAGGAGCAAATTGTGTTGAACACAGAAGCAGGAGATGTGGTTCCTTGGCAGACCTCATGAGCAGTGATGCCAAACTGTGAGCTGAATTACCAATGGGGAGTCAGTAAGTGTGAATAGCCCTAGAAAGGGTTAGAGGTCTTCTTTTTTGAATGAGCACTGAGAGAAAATAAGCAGTGCCTCTACAGTACTGCAGAGCTTTTATAAAATTGACTCTTCAGAGACACAGGTTGATTAATTAAACTCACTAAAGTGGATGTGATTAAAAAACATACTGTCAAAGAAAGACAAGAAAGATGATGAAGAAGAAAGATTTTTATGTAAGAAATCATTATTTGTATGAAATAATTTTGAGTTCATGCAAAGGGTTTATTGAATGCTCATCGGCCAAACTTATTGATGATTATGGATTTTCTGGATATGCCTCAAAAACAGCATTTTCACCCCTTCATAATTGCTTTTTTTTTTTTTTTCTCCCAATCAGTTTTATAATTTTATTAACTCTATGGCTCCAACAGTTTAAGCTATTTATTGAGAAATTCTATAGTCACATCAATAAGAAAAGTATTATAAATAAAGTAAAAGTTGTCTGATAGTTCAATTTGTATTTAAATTTGCTGGAGTTTTGGAGTTCTGTTTCTTTCTCATTACTAATATTGTAAAATACAGAGAGGTCTTAAAAAGAGGATGTACATGTTTAAGTGGTGCATTACTCTGTTAATGGTACTGGGGTGTCAGCCTACACAAAAAATATTTGTATGCCCAGATGATGACTGCTCACTCCACATCATGACTGTCCCCTTGATGGGGGCTCCGTGATGAAATTGGGTTCCAGGGCTATTTCCAAATAAATACGGCCTTGCTTTCAGACCCATGGGAGTCTCTCACTCTTCATGTCTATTAACTATGAAAATAACTCTCTGCACAATAATTGCCTGTGTTCATTTTCAGTTCTTGGAACAAGTCCATGGACAGAAGGTGGCAGTGGGTTTGTATTTAAAAATCATTACAGCCTTTCAGGATTTTAGCTATCTTTTTGATGACATGCTTGTTCTAGTGGATGGGGCAAGGAATTGGCAGAGAGGAAATCTGCTCATCCCAACTATTCTGCTCTGTTCTGCAACAAGTTGCGAATCACCTCACAGCCCTGTTTCCTCTTGAAACACTCTTCATTCTTCACTCTTCATCAGTTTTGTATGTGTTGGCTTTAAGATGTTGAGAGAAGTAAATATTTTTCTGCTTGCTTGTAGGCTGCTTGGAGCAGTTATCTTTTTCAGTTTCTCTAAGTGCTAATGGAACTGAATATGAATTTCTTTTTAAAGCATGTAAAAATAATTAAGAGGGCAATTTAAAAATTTCCTTTGTTGTTCTTAGGTATTAAAATAGTCTTGTAAATTCATATCCAGTGATATAAAGACCATTCTGTGAAAATGTTACCTGAGCTCCAGTCCTGAAAACCAGATTCACTGTGAAACCAACAGGACTGGCCAAGGAAATACAAGCTAAGCATATATGTATGTATATTTTGTTAAAGACTGTTGTACTGGTGTTGCTGTACTTGTTCTCTGTTGATAGAAGGATTTCCCATTTCCAGAAACAATAACAAAAAACCACTTTATAATTCCACAAGTCTTTCCAAGTTTTTCTAAAACTTTCTATAAAATTTACTGCGCCTCCTTTTAACATTTTTGACAGAAAAATAAGATGGTTTTTGAAAAAATAATAGGAGACGACTAAACTGTACACTTAAGTTTGTAGAAGCCAGTTCTTCTACAGAACCATAAAATATATGCTGTACATGTACTTTCAGTAGTGCCCAGCTACTGCCCAACAGTCAGTATGCAGATAATTGTTCATTGGTGTACAGGGTCCCTCAGAGCTTGAGTTATGACCTATATATTCAGTTTCAGCTCTGACACTCAGGAACTTTCTCTCAGGAGAGAGGTACCAGCATAAAGGGATGCTGCATCCTGCCATGTGCGAGCCCCTGCAGTTGCCAGAGTGAGGGGGTGTGTGGAATTTGAGGAGAGCACGATGGAGAATGAGCCTTCAAGGGGAAGGACTAAGCCAATGCATGCATAGAGATGGTGCATCAAAGGACAGCAAGTTCAGGATGGCATCAGTTGCAGTTTGCAGACCCTAGATGGGGGCATAGTTTGGACAGATTTGGCAGATTGGAGATTAGCTTTTCACATCAACGTGTACTGAATGGCATATTCCCTTCTGCAAATTCACTCTGGTTTTATTCATCATTCCCTTACATGTATGTAGAGATACATAAATAAGATAAAGGTAAAGATTATAATGATAATTGTGATAAAGATAGATTATGAAGTGACTATATGTCACTATGTAGTGACTATATGTCAGTATGTATATATGATTGCTTTGCAATGCTTTTGCTCTGCATAAAACAGAGTGATAGAAAATCATAGCATTCCTGTATTATGTGCAGATTAAAATGCATCCTTTTGCCAACAGGTCTCTCCAGAACAGTTGTGCAAACAGTGTATATCTCTCTGTCATGCAACTATGGGTAATTAACATATGCAAAACACCACAGTCCTGCTAGAAGCTACCCAGCCCTCCCCTGAAATTTAGGCTCTATTTATTTACAACAAAATAAAGTGGACCCTTCTGAAAAGAAACATGGCTTTGTGGCTGCACCAATGCTGTCGCACAGATGCTTTAAATCTTTTATATCTCCCAGACCTCCAGGGGCTGGTGTTGGATGGTATTGAGCCAGGGCCAATAAATAATTTATGCTAAGTAGCAATTTAGTTGTTTGGCTTGGGGTAAAGAAATCCAAGAAATTCATAAATAAAGTTCCCATTTTTGCTGTGTTCCAAAAGTTAATTTATGTTACTCTGCAATTAACTAACATAAAGGTGAAAAAATATGACAGGCCTTAGGTAGAAAATAAAGCTCATAAATCTGCCGCATCTTAACTAGTGGTGCTTTAGTGATAGTGGGTGCTTGCACTTGGTTTCCTGTTCATCTCATTCACCTGTATTTGCCTGACCCAGAAAAATGTAGCAATTAATTTCTAATATTTCCCCTTTGAAATAAATAGGCAAACCCAACATTTTTTGCTTTGCTCTTTGAACTAGAAATTAGGTACTAGAATTTGGCAGATCTATTTTTTCTGTCAAAATAGACAGAAGTGGAAATGTATAATATGGGGATAAAGTCTGGTCATCAGATAATCCCTACATTCAATGGGGTAGATTTAAAGCCAGATCCACATATTCATTAATGTCCTTTATGAATACATACCTGTATATGCAATGCATAGGATTTAATGTAATACCTGAATTCTTCCCCTTAACCTAAAGCAGATGTTTCCTGACAAAGACATGACATTTCTTCAGCATCATTCATTATCCTATTGACACTGTTTGTACTGTTTAAAAAGATATTCTCTCATATATGTAAGTGTGTGATGATTGTATTTATCTCTATGTCAGGCAGAATAAAATTATAAATATGCTGTATCTGATGTGCAAAATACAGAACTTGGGTAGACAGGAGGAATGAAAGGCAAAAAAATCGGATTCAGGTTGTTCCAGGATGAAAAGAGTATGCATGTGTTTTCTGCTTGGATATTTGCTGCAAGCTCTTAACCATAATATTCAGTGAAATTTTGAAGGTTTTATTGCTGTGCTTAGAACTTTTGAACTGTCTCTCTTTCTAGTGAGGAAGGGTTAGGGTAAAATAGGGCATCCCACTGATTTCACAGGTTTTGTTACTCACAAGAGGAATTCTGACCATGGGCACAAGGAGCATATTTTAGGGAGGTTGTCTGTTACCTATTTCTGCAGAAATAGACCTGGCTATCCACAAACAGAGAAAAAAATTGAAACATGATTATACAAGAGAGAACGACCAAGTCCTCTGCTTCTCTGCAGCACTGTGCAGCTAATGGTTTCTGTGAAACTACATTGATTCAAAGCAATATAATGTCTCATATTTTTAATTTTAAGACTCATCTTTGCAGTTATCAGTAGTCTGAACAACTGCATTCAATATCCTTCCTTTCAGCATGCAAAGAAAAGGAGGCTTCTTTCCTCCCCTCAGTTTCTGTACTTCTGAAGAGTACAGTGTTGCAAACATCCCTCACCACAATCAATGTCTAACTTCAAGGGCTCCGTAAGCTTCAAACCTGTTCAGAGGTGAAGTGGCATAGAAGAGTTCAGCCACAAATACTCCTTTACTTTCCTATTGTGAAACAAATATCTCTGACCATGTTCCAAAAGAAAAATGGTTTCGAAAGAGATTGCATTTGCTGTGATAATGAGACTAGAATATGCTTCACTATTCCCTATAATATCTGTTTTCTTTTTCTGGAGGTTTCTGTATGATGAAGATGAATTTAGCTCTTTATTTCCTGAGATAAAAAGAAAATGAGATGATTGATTTCTCTTTTAGTTGCAATCCAGAATATCTTGCTTTCTGACTCTCACTTTTAATCATGTTCCAGGCAGTGCTCTGTGTGTCAATGGACAGAGGAGCTCTGGGGTGCTGCTGCATGAGTGAGCACGACCCCTTTTCCCTCTTTGGCTGACTATGGACCACAGATCCTGGGCCCAGGATGAACAGTCCCAAACTCTTCTCGAATCTACTTTTTAGAAACAAATTTCAAATTTGCCAGATAAGAGTTTGGAAAAGACCATGTAATTTATTTAATGGAAGACAAGGCGTGAATCTGCTCATTAAAATTCATAATGAGATGCATCTGGCATCTTAACACTTCTTACTATTCTGCAAATAGACTTTGTTAAAGGCCATTTTGCTCTTTCTAGCAGGACTACATGGCACAGATAAAGGGTTTTGAATTACAGAAATGAGAATACGTTTTCAAGTCTATTACCTTCAATTTCCAGTCATTAAATGATTCAGTGGTAGAGTTTCTGTTTTAACTTTAGTGACCTCTAGCAGGGACATCAAGCCAAAGCGACTCATGAAGAAGACTTTTAAGTTCCACACTTTCATATACATTTAGAAACAAATAGAAGAATGGCTAAAAAGCAGTCCAGGCTGTTCCTCTTGGCCTGACTCAGATCAGATTTCAACCAAAATAACGTTTCCTCTAAATATGTAGTGGGAATACCTAAGTAGCATCATTCTATTCTTTTCTGAACAGGTGTCCGGGTACAGACACAAGGGGGTGGAGCTGTCAGCTCTGTTTAATCAGATACCATTTTATGTCATAGCCCGGGCATGGTTTCAGCATGGTTTGCAGCATGGTTTCATGTGGCCAGAACAAGAAGGGAGCCCATTTCATCTGGCTCACTCAGGCAAAGGGAGTGGTGGACCCTGGCACCTCTCTCGTTTATTGTCCCTCCCTTGCCAGCAGGGCGGAGTGGGGTGGCTTATCTGGAGTTTAGCTCCCTGTTGTTGTCAAAAGCAACCCAACAGGCCTCCCTCCATCTGGTAGATGTTCATTGCATTGGAGACTCAGCAAAGGAGCCAAGGGGAAGCCCATTTCTGGAGTGAACAATCCCTTTTACTCCATCGAGGTTAAAGGATTTGGGTGAAGCAAGGCACATTTTCCATTCACATATCTGGTTTTCACTTCTGCCTCTGGAGCTACCGGAGACTGCTGCTCTACATTTTCCTCCTTTCACTGCTGCTCTACATTTTCTCTTTTAAGAAAGTCCAAGGGAAGTTAGGAGGCAGTTTCAGCCCTGAACAAAAGAGCAAAATGCTTTCACAATTCCACTCCTCCTTAACACAGAGGCAGTGGGGTAAAGAGGGCTCCTGCCAGCAGATGTTATGGTAGGGGTCTCCTCCATCAGCTTGGGCAGACAGGACATGTCTCTTCCTCTGCTCTTCTATTACTCTGTGAAAAAGTCTGTTTTCTGAATGACTCTTAACAGAGCCTAAGTGCTTGGTTACCTGTACTTTTAACATTTGCACTAATGATGGAGTGTGTTAGTAAACTAACATGCAACCAGAAAGGTGAAGTAAAAAGGAAGGTATTTCTCCAGGCAGAGAAGGCTCAGGAGCATTAGTAGTTAAGCAGCATGCATAACTAGAACTGTGTATGCATGGAATTACATACAGATACATAATTGTAAGAGCTTGATCTTGCAGAACGTATATTTTGTATTTTAAATGGATGCCATGTGGGATATATTTGCTTACAGTCTTAGAGATAAACTACATCTCTAACACATCCTTTTTAATTTAAGCATTTTCTGAGTAAATGAGAGGATTTATTCCATAGAGTGTGCTATTGGGTAGCTCATTGGTTCAAAGTTACATATATGCTATGTTTATCTCCAGCTGATTTTAGCGAGACTGCCTTGTAGGAAAAATGCCACCCATGGTCAACCTACATGTATAGTCCCATGTTAGGTGTACACAGCAGAAAACAATTTCTCAGAGTGGTATGATGTAATTCACATAGCAGATTTATGCATCAAATATCCTCATGAACATGGGGAAGTGAGCAACTGGATGTGTGGAGCTGCATTGCCAGCTGGAGTTAAACCTCAACACTGCCATGACATGAGATTTTTAAAAATGAGTAATCTCTGTGCTGATTCTCCGGTCTCATGTTTCACATCTGCGTACAGTAGATAAAGACTATGTATTTGTAACTTTGCTGCAACAAGAGAGCTAATGCAGAGGTTTGTACAACACGCCCTAACCAACTACTTGGTTACTGAAGAGGGAAGTATACACATAAATACCAGCTGGTACTAGTAAGGGAAAATTAATTAGTAATATTAAAGAGTGTTCATCATAGTAAATGTTCAGAAGTGCTTATGGTGCTTTCATAGCATCTGCTCAGGACTCCATTACTAAATATTTTTTTAAAGAGGGTCTTTCTCCCCCTCTGAACCTTCTCATATGATATTACTAAAATAATTCCCAGTTCCTTCTCAATGTGCACTCAACTTCTGCTTTCAGCTTTTAAATAAATACTGCATATCTACATACTGTCTTTGGTTACACCTCACCCAATCTGCTGTAGATCTGCTGGGGCAGATCAGGACTGTACATCTGCAATTTAAGCAGAGTACTTTCTTGTGTGGAGACAACACATTTCTTGTGTTATGTTGAACAGTGGCGTTTCAGGAGCAGGACATATGTTTTTGAGGAATAATAAAGGAGCACATAGCTAGTCTTGCTTGCTTTCACAGTTGTGCCTAGATTACTGAAGAAGGGTAGAGGAGAAAATAAGCCTCAACTGCATGGACAGAATGAATTCAGAAGATTCCTCCTTACAAATTCACATAAATGTGTTCAATTCTTATCATGTTGTTAGGAAAACAGAAATACTTTCTTCTGTGTAAGCTTCTGCATCCTATGGATCTTTCTTGACTCACCTGAAACTAGTGGAAAAAATCCATTGTATTAAGTAAAAATCACAGTCAGAATTTCATACATGGGGAAAAGCAATTATCTACTGAGCCCTGTGTTACCATACTTTATTGATGAAACTTGGCATTTCAGACAGTTTTGCTCATAAACACAACAGTAACACCTTGATATTTCTAGTGAAAATCACAATTTCAGATACAGATTTTTGCTCCATATTAACCATAGTCCTGCATTTCTTACATTTGTATATTCTAAAATCAAGGAAATAATTCTTAAAGAACTTAAAGTACCCTAGCTTGTAAAATCTAGTAGTTTCAGTTTTTTTCTTCTGGGAAAACAAAGGAAAAGCCATGCAATATATTCAGCGATACAGAATATGACAAATGTGTAGGTAAATATTAATAAAATGCATATTGTAAATGAGGCATCCCTCACAACTGCAATTTTACATAGATTCATTGATACTAAAGGTGTATAAGATCCCCAAGTCAGCTCATCCCCTTAATCCACTTGATGCAAAATCATACATATTGAAATTAAAATCTTTATCTCTTTCACTTCTTTTTCCATTTTTTCTAAATTACTTAAAAGCTAAACAGAGATGAGCAGAGGCTATGAAAGCAGATGGAAAATATTCACAAAACAAGGATTTTCTCTAGCCCAACTTTAAACATCTAAGAGTTGTTCTTATACTCTGGGACAGTTATTAGTTTCTTGTGGTGAAAGAGTAATGACAGGTCTCTTTAGGCAATCATGCGCACAATTCTTATGTGTGTGTCTAGTACCAGTGAGAGGAGGCACCTTCTCAAAGTCCCTTTCCATCTTCATGATCAGAAAGAGAGCTTAGATAGCTGACCTAGATCAGCTACCAACTCTCAGATGCCAAAATGTAGGTAATGATTATGCCATTGAGTGATTTTATTTTCTGTTCAGGCCTTTTGGAAGTGGCAAATTAAAAATAAGAACAATTGTAACAGTCCTTTCTAAATTTTTCAACTGTTTCTTCCCATGTGCGTTTAGGGATTACCCAGAAACATCAAACATCTCCTTTTTTTTTAGTTCTTTTGCACAGTGTGCAAGTGGCTGTATAAGTCTCACACTGTTATTTCATTTTCCATCTCAGTAATTTTCATCAGAGCCATCTCTCAAGACCACGGAGCCTTCTCTCTGCACTGGCTGAGTGCTGGAGACTCTTGCTAGGTCTGTTTCAGCGTGGGGGTAGATTGGGTTTTTCAGGACTATATGTAGCCAAGGCACTTTACCCTGCAAAAGTGAGACCTAAGCATTTCTGCTCATACAGTGAGTCAGTTACTTAAGGAAAAACAGTGGGATTAAGGGATCCCAAAACAGCCATGTTCACCCAGGCTGTTTAGCTGTCTGAACATTAGACTGTGTCAGTGGTCAGTGGAGAAAGAGCAACATCTCAGGGGGTGGTTTATGTCTCACAAAGGCTGCTGTCAGAGGTGTCCATGAACCTCCCTTAGCAAATCACAGACTCTCTCTCTTGGTGCCTGCCTCAAAATGAATGTCTGATTTTTAAAGGGCTGGAGAGATTCATTTCAGTGCCCAACACACTTGACTTTCCAGGATATGGACAGAAGTGAAGTGAATCTCACTGCTCCTACACACTGATCACCTAACTAAAGGAATCCCAGCTTTACTACTGGGACCTATTTATTGATGTTATGTTAGCACCTGGTATAAATGAGATTCTGACTGAAAGAGGGGTTTTAATTTTATTAGAACAGAATCCACACTGAGATTTTTCCTATAAATATATGGTCTACAATTTTTGTAAAAAAATATTGAGGAGCCCCTATAATGTAGTTGTGTTCTTCTAATAGAGCCAAGATAGCAAAATACAAATGAATTTCCAATATTTTTTCCTACTTCAGCTGCATACACACACAGATCACGACACAACCAGTATTTTAAATATCACAGGTGGACCTTCAGTATAATATTCTATCTATTCATAGAGAGAAGCCCACCATTATTATCATTATTGTTGTTACTATAATTGTCTTTACTCATAGTTGAGCATCAGTCCTGAAAATTAAGTTCTTTTCCTTCAGTTCATGCTGTCCATGCTCAACACATTGTTAATATTTGGCATATTCTTTGGTAAACAGAGTCATGTCTTTCAATGCACTACTTGCCCCATCAAAATTTCCTGACAGCAGAGAGCAAAAGAATTCCTAATTTCCAAAGACATCAAAATTCATGCTAATTCTGAGTCTTTCAGCACGCAGATGTATTTGCTATCATTTCCCCACATTTCTCATAGAAAATTGTCCCTTTTTTGATACATTTTTTAGTTAAGGCACATTCCAAATTTTGGGCCTTTTATCTGTCTGGCTTTTTCACTCTCATTTATCATCATTTTCTGCTATGTATCTGTCCAGTTATCTTTTTCTTTCCCTTAATTTCTGTTTCTTGGTCCCCAGATAGAGAATGAAATATTAGGTTTGTCAAGCGTATATCATTGTTTAAATGCCTGGAGATGATGGGTTAAACAGCACAATCAATGAAACAAACCTCCAGTGCATTGCAGCTACTGCAAATGATGTTCCCTCTGGCTGTTTAAGACCTACCAAGTCAATAACCTATTAATATCATACTCTGCTAGGGTCAGCGCCAAACAAGTCACACGTCTTTTCAAGGCATTCAGCTTATGAGGGATTAAATGAAAGGCTGTTGGTCCTTTGGTGGCCTTGAAAAAATTGTGATTTTTTTTTTTATCTTCCTGCAAGATTAAACCTTGTTGACTGAAATAAATTAAAAATTTAAAATGGATCAGATAGTAGTTACTGTAGCTACATAAAATCATAGAGCAACACAAACTGCACCACCAGTAATTCACGTGGAACTATCACTCCTCTCTAGAATCTGATAATATTTTGCTGATATAGACTGCAAAATAAGTCAGCCAACATAACTTACTTTGCTCTCTGCATATACGGTGAAAAAAATATTTAGTCTTATCTCTGAAAATAACAAAGTCTTGTGGTTTTATTTCCAGAATAGAACCAGAGTACAAATAGATTATGATGCCACTTAAAGTACCATCTAATATGAGCACCATTTACAGTCAGTTATTTTTCATAAACTGAGGGCTGAATTTTACTCAAGGTGCACTTTTTAGGTCACAGAAGGTCTCTACATGCATCTGGAAAAAACTTTTTTTGCTATATCAAGCTCTAATTCATTGCATGGATTTGCAGATTTCACCATGATTAGTGCAAGCAGTTAATAAATAGTATGACAATGTGAGAAAATGTTGTAAGACCTTCTGAGAAAGCAAAATTTAGTCTGAACTTTGTGATCACAGGCTGGAACTTTTCCAGCTCTGAAAAAGATGTGGCTCAAGAGAATGATTTTTGAAAAATCCAAAACATATCTCAAAGACCTTTTAATTAAGAAGGATTTTCACTCTGAAATGATCTCTTGGATTATGTTGTGCCCAAAGTTGTACCTGTTCATTTGCAAGAGGATCTCTACTTCCAGGCCTGTTATATCCCATTCTGAACTAGACCTTGACATTTTTCAAACTTCTGCATCGTGAGCCTGTCCAAGTGTGAAGACAAGAGACTTGAGGCAAACAACACAATGCCATTGGGAAGACATGGCCAGGAGACATCCAAAGAGCTCCCAACACCCATCCACACATCATTAACAAACCACTCAATTCAAGGTGGTTAGCAGGAAAATAAATCACCTCCTCTGTGATGTGCTCTGGATAAGGTTGAAAAGCCAAGAGGCCTGGGCCACTGCACGTGTCCTGTCCAGCCCCTGTGGTCTCAGAGAATATTCCCACTGCAACTATACATGCAACCAGCATTCTAATTGGGACCTGGGAGAGTACTGTATTACTGGATGCAGGTGTAAGTCAAGTATCCCATTCCAATCCTGATCTGGGACAAAAATTGTTTTCAAAGCACAAGAACTTGAAGGTCTCTCACTTGGTAAAGTCACTTTTCATTAGGAAGGCTGGAGGAGAAACTAATGACAAGGAGGGGAGAAAGAGAGCTGAAACACAGTGATAATTCATCACCCAGATCAGGGATGAGCCTGATCTGATGCATCTCATGTGCCCTCAAGAAGAGTGAAGGTGAACATATCAAAAGGCTGGGGCTCAGTCCTGGAAGATGGTGACTCATTCAGTTGAGTACAGCAAAGCATTATTTTCACACAATGTTTAATGCCAAAGAGTAATTCCACTGACTTTGGGAATGTCTGTTGATTGAATGTCAAACCAGTGGTTAAGGTCTCCTTGTAAACATCTTTCAAGGCTCAGTTTCTAATTTAAAATAAATAAACAAGAAACCTGATCAACATGAAAAAATAAACATAACATTCAGTCTTCTCCTCAAAGAATTTACACGGGGCTCAAAATACATTGGCCCAAATTAAGCAGAAAAGAAAGAAAAAGTACCTATCTCATCCCTGATTATAAAAAAAAAAAAAGAACTTCAGGGGCTCACAGTAAAGCCTTCTGGCAGAAAGAAACTTCAAAATCTATCCTTTTTTTTTCCCTTAACTGAGAATCCCCCTTTGAAGTACACTGCAAAGGATTCTGCCTGTCCCCAGAAGCCCTGTGCAGTGCCGCTAGCCATCAGCTCCCACCACTTCTGAATTAACATCCCACAGACACTCCGAAGGAGCAGCACACCTACATTTCCTAGCAGATAACTTATTTAGTACACGAGCTCCTGTTACCCACCAGGCCAAAAGAAAAAGCACTGGACCCCTTTGGTATTATCCCTGATCCCCAAGAGGAGAGATCAGCTCTTCCATGAAACATCAAATAGCACATTGCAGGCACAGTGGATTTGTGTGTGTGTGTGACTAGGTTGTGTAATTTCCACAACACTCTGTGGTAGAGTTTGGGGCCATGTTGCTTCACTGCTGGGGAAGGTGTGCTCTCTGCATCCCTATAAAGCTTAGCATTTATGAAAGCATTACAATTGGCCATATTTCTTCCCTTTTCATCAGCTAGACTGGAAGGCTGATCCACCTCTTCACACTTCCCTTTCTGGTTGTTAGCTGGACAAGGGCAGGAGCACCCAGTGCTCATGGGGACTCATTGTTGTGGCTCCACTCAAGGGCCAGGTGTCTCCCCACACCCACTGCAAGACCCTGATCAAGACCAGCCACAAACATGAGATGTAAAAGTGAATAAAGAAAATGGGTCTTCAAGCCAAATTTTGTTTTCTGGAACAACCACCAAAGTAGATTTTAGGAAAAAAAAAGAGAAATATAAAATTGTTCATGTCCTGGAAAATGACTAAATATCCTTCCCAGATAGTGTCATCTTACACCTAGAAAATGAGTGTTTTTTCCCTGGCTTGACACTGTAAATAAAAGTTACTATCAGTATAGTTAATTTATACTGACTAATACCAGGATGTATGCATGAACAATAAACCATTTCTTTGAATTCTCCCAAGTTCCTGGCCTCAGTACCATCTTGAAGTAGAGCCAGTGGAAGTTTTCTCCACCCACCCAAGGGAGCATGGAAATCCTATTGCTGGTGCTGCTGCCTGCTGCACCAATTAAAGGAGCAGAAAATGTATCCTGGAATTCTTTACTGAACAGTCAAGAAGGTCAACTGAACGATGGCCAGGTTTGTATGACTGAAACTCTCTGTGCTCCTTTTACCCACACAGGTAAAAGGACCAAATAAGATACCCCATTAGATGATCCCTGGGGATCAGAACCTTCACTTGCCCCTACCATGACACAGCAGATCAACACTGAGATATGTTAGATGAGAATCTGCACCTGAAATATTTTTACCTCTGTGCCATGGCTGCCTTTGCTTCAAGGACTATGAGTGTGGGCACTGGCAATTGACAAAGGTCCTATTGTAAATAAAGCATAACTTTAGCACATTCCCAAGTGCCATGTCTGAGTCTTTCAAGCACAAAAGACTCTGTGGCTTCCCACTGCAAGTCAGTGCTAAGTCCCTTGTGCCCTCCTCTTTCACTCCTGTGTCCCAAAGAGCTGGAACCAAAGACTGCTCCATTCCCACAGGCTTTTGTAAGGATTTGAGCACAAAATCTCACTCCATGTTTTCGAAATAAAGCCATGTCCTATTGATAGGATGGAAGCCAAGTACATGCAAGCAGTTGAGATCTATTGCTATGTCCTTTTTATATGATATTTGCCAATTCTATTAACAGCAATCCCAGTCAGGCAGAACTAAACCTGTCCTGAGCATGGTGGTGTTTTCAGTAAGGTGAAGTCAGTGAAGGATATGTTTCTATGTCCTGTTCTTCTTGGTTTTAGAGCTTTATTCAATCCATTGGAGCTTCCTGTCCAAGCCCCACTTTTCTTCTTCAGTACCTGCTGCCTTCCCTCATTTTGATGTTGCGATGCCCCTTCCATGCTGGCTCATGGACCTTTTACTAAAGAGCTATCAGGAAATATGGATAGCATTCAGAGAAACAGTTAATCCCATCACTAAGAAAGTTCATCTTCTCAATAAAGTTTTTCACATATGAAAGATATGTCTTTTATCCAGTTTTTAGGAAAATAACCAGAATGTGGCAAGGAAGTATGGAAAAAGAGAAGCCCTTGAATTTAAAAATATTTAAATAGCACATATCACTTTGATTTTTACCTCATTTCAGAGTTCTTTTCTTGCTCCTTAGGCTTTCTCTGTAACCCCCAATATTGTCAAAATTTTGTGGGGCTTTTTTTTTTTTAATCCATATATCAGCCACAAAAGTATGTCAAGATGAGAGTTTGGTGAAGGGTCCACAAAATGAACATAGGGTCAAATATTGAATTGATCAACAACATGAATACTCTGGAATTTGACTGAAGATATCTAAAAACATAATATAAATCACATCACATTCTGATCCAGAATGGCTGAATATGAATTCAACTGGTAAGTGCAATTAGTTTTGAATTGCATTCTCCAAAACACACTTAAATGTTGCTCCTACGTTCTGTCTTTTCAGAAATGGCATTTTAAAAAATCACACATTTGCATTCCAGTAAGTAATTTGTATCTAAAGTGTTTCAGATGTTCCACAATAGTTCTGTGAGAATAAGCAGGATTTCTAGAAGTGTTCAGTCCTTGTCTCTTTCCCGTAAGTGCAAATTTTACCATGTGTTCTTTGCATACCCAGTTCAACAAAACAGCCAGTGGCAAAATCTAGCATTTCAGAAAAGATTTAACACTGTTGGGTAAACAACCTCTCCTCTTTCTGTTCCCATCATAGTACATGGTGGGAAGCTAATTGAAAGTTGGTCCTTACAAGGATGAAATGAACACAGAGAAGATTTATCTGCTCAACAGTATTCTCTTGTTCCTTCTCCAATTTATTATGATGTTTACAGGGAGATGTCTTCTAATACAAGTGTTCTAGAAAGCAAAGCAGTGGCAGATCTCTTTATAAGCTAATCAAACTGTTTCCAACAAAATAAATATGTTTGGCCAAGGTGTCCTCTGTCCCACCATCATCTCCCACAATGACACTGACATTTCTTCACGGTGAAAATGGGGGTTTTATTCTGAGCACTCCTGAGGATTCCTGCAATTACAGTTCTGCCTATTAGAGACAAACTCAGCTGGTGACATTTTTACTAAAGGCTTGATTAAAACTCATCTGGGAAAATACTTCTTGTTCATCTTATCCAGAGGCAGGAGTCTTGGTCAGAGTCTTGGTTCAGATGTTTCTCTGTCAAGAATGGCCAGGTGATGGTCAGGGTTGGCCCTGGGAGTCTGGCACCATGAAAGGAGGTCTCAGGTACCTTATGCCATGCCAATTCAATGTGCAACTCTGCTGGTCAAGTAACATGGGAGTTTTTGTCCCTATTTATTCCTCTTGAAAATAGTAAAAATAGAACTTACTCCCAAGTAAATCTCAGGAATAAAAATTTTAAGCATTTGTCTACCACTAGTCTGATCATTTTGGTATTTGTCTACAAAGAAGAAAGGCTGGAAATAGCTACTTCTGATCAAATGTCTCATCAGGGGAATTGTTGCTGGGGGAGACATGGGATTTCAAAAGAAGAAACCTTCTCAGAGAACAAAAATGGGTCACCTATCACAAGGGCTTAGGCAGCCAATGTACCAAATGGATTCGCTAGTTCCAGCTCTGGACTACTCATCTTCTCAGGAATGAACAAGAAGGATCCGTACTAGGCTGTGTCAATATGACATTGGCCTTTAGTTCACAGTGGAGTCATGGTGGTGCATGCATTGCTTAGGACTTTTTTGGTCACTGTATATGTTGCATATATTGTTTTATTGAAAAGTAAAGAAAATGAAACAGAAGTTATACTGAATGTCTTTTTTAACAGCTATCACTAACGCATTACTTTAAAAACACATATTTTTATTATGTATAAGTTATGGCAGTATCACTGGGAAAAAGCCATGAACAGCACTGGCTACAAAGTTTGGTACATCCAGTGTTGTCTGGATTGTTTGGATTTTTCCTTCCTGTGGTTTATACTCAGCAGATTTTGATTATGATGTCCTGCATATATTAAAAAGGAAGCTGTTATTGAGGGTAATGTGCATAATGACACCACTTTTATTGTAATGCAGAATGCATGGCTTCATGTGTTTGCAACAGTTTAGCCAGTTCCTTTCAAATTGAAAACAGACACAGAGCCATTCTGAATGCAACCTGCTATCTTTAGCCACCAATCTTGTAGCTGACATCTCTACAAACAGCTCAGCCTTCACCAAAGTTGAGGAAACTTCTAAGAGCATTCTTGTTTAGTGCCCCAAGTTTTAAAAGTAATGTACAAATGGTGATTTCTTTCATAAATCGCATTAAAGAAAAAGATTGGTTTTCCTAGGGAGAGAAGCATGGTCATTTTTCACAAATGGAAAGTGTCTGGTCCAAACAGAGCACTGCGTTTAATATATCACTATTTTATTCATGTCATTTGTAAACAGAAAGATATCCTTGCCAATGTCAGTATTTTTTCTCCTCTTTTGCCCTTTAAAAAATGCTTATAAATTAGGATTCCTTCTGCATCTGTGAGCTCAAAGGTAATGGCAGAAGCCCTCTGAGGCAATAGGAGGCACACACATTCCCCACCCAAACCTCGCCAAGAACAGGTTGTACAGACAGAGCCCCTGGAGGTATACTCTGGATCCCATCCTTCCAGAGGCACAGAGCTTGTCCAGTGAAAGTACAGCTGGGAACTCTCCCAGACTCAAGTTTGCATTTTCCTCTTCTCCTTCAATGAGAGATTGTCCATGGGGGAGAGAAATCTTCCCCAGAGGCTGAGAGCCCTGAGTTCCTCCAGCTCAGAGCCAGGGGCAGAATCTCTGCCATCACCAAATGTCAATGCCTAAAAAGCAGCACTGTGACAAATCTCCAGTGCAACATGTACTGGCTGGACCACTAAAGTAGCCAAATGTTGGGAATATTTTCAACAGTCACCATCCACTTGCCAGCTCCCCAGTTTCTAGAGTCCAGACCCAGGAGAGGAACAAATACAAAATAATGAAAAGGACAACCTCGGTAAGAAAGCTTCTAGAACAGTGTTGTCTAGGATCTGTTTTCTGTTTATTGTCACTTGATACTTTAAAAGTTCTCTGGGAAAAAAAGTATGAATTTTTTGCAGTAAGGTTAAGTAGTGATTCAAAGTTGGTGCAGTCCTAAATTAATGATAGAGGCAGGTGAGGTGAACAAAGCAATTTGAGTTGCTTGATAAACTAGTCTCCTTTAAACATCAAAAGTTATTGATATTCCAAACATGATGTAATTCATCTCAGAACAAAAAAAAAAAAAATTAATTAATTTCAGACTCACAAGATGCAAATCCCTTGGCCCAGACTGCACTGACCCTAAAAACCCACTTAATGCTGGTATTATGTACCATTGCAAATCTCCCAGTCCAGTGCTTTGGCTGTGAGGGACAGTAAATTTAAAAGCACAGGAATATCAAACAGAGAAGTGAATTGTGTCTAAACAGCACCACTGAGAACATTACTGGAATATTGTCCCCATCTTTCAGCCACTTCAAAACATATGTAGGAAAAATGTGAAAATAATCCAGAAAACTATTACTATTCATTAAGAATTATGGAATATTCTACTGTGTGGTAAGAAGTTAGATAATTCAATGTGTTCATTTTCTTCAAGAAAAGGGTAAGAGCAAATTTATGCCATATAAAGCTCTACCTGTTGAAAAGAAGGAAGTTTCCTGATAGCAGATGGCTCTCTAATGCAGAAGAGGCCTGACAATCTGAACCCGAAAAGTCAGTCTTCACAAATTATGATTAGAAATAAAGGACATTTCTTTAACAGTGCTATTAATTAACTAATTGAGTAATTATAAAGGATTTGGTAGTCTTTTGAATACCATGAAGTATTTATGTGCTCACTGCAGAAATTGTTAATTAATAACTCCAGAAAGCCCCACACAGCTCCAAGATTAGACAATCAGTCCTCTTCCATAAATAGATGAATCTCTTGCCTCCTCTTGTTGCCAAAAGAATCATTTCTCTTCATGCCACTGTGCATACCTAGGCATATTAATCCAGGCTCTAAGAGATACAGCATAAATGCATTGTTGTTGTGGTGGCTGGGTTTTTTTTTT
Source organism: Molothrus aeneus (assembly GCF_037042795.1). Classification (NCBI taxonomy): domain Eukaryota; kingdom Metazoa; phylum Chordata; class Aves; order Passeriformes; family Icteridae; genus Molothrus; species Molothrus aeneus. Next base: position 103,297,366 of record NC_089648.1, read on the forward strand.
TTTATTAGTTCAAAGTCATCTTACTCTGAAGACCCTTTAAAAATACAAGAATATACTTTTTCTTAATATTTTAGGATAAATTGAAGCCAAGGATTTGTTCAGGGCTGTGCTGTTCTGAAAGGAAAATTAATATATGGGATAGAAAACAATCAGCTTCTAGAAGATGAATAGTTGTTTACCTGGTCAGGTGGGGAAGGAGCCGTACCTCCCTAGGCATACAAATCCCCCTGCTCCTGCTCACAGTAGATGTACAGGGAAGGCAATTGCACAGACAGGAAAATTTGAGGGGGGCTCTGTCACTCATTCACTTGAAAAGCACCAGAAAAAATCTTAACTTTGTCAGAGCACTGATGACGAAGGTTTCCTAAATTACAGCATTTGAGAAGGCGGGTGCAGATGATGCAGCCCTGTGGTCCATTTAGGTGCCTGAACATATAAATAGTCTTTGAAGGTGTTAAAAGTTAGCTGTATAGTAACTGAGAGCTTGTCCTCTCACCCCTCTGCCCCACTCCCCTCTCCTCTCATTACTAGGAACATGTAAGACAAATGGTTGTAGAGAGACTATCTTTTAATCAGGCTCTGAAATCTCCATATACGGTGTGCTTGCTGGATTTGAGTTTGGGCTGCATTTTCTCTTCGCTCCATAAAATACTCCAGGGATATCAGGTACCCACTCTTCAATGGTTTGGTTGGTACTTGATGTCACTGGTCTCAGAGCTATTCACTGCGAATAATGTTTGGTCCTTTTTTATTTTAATTGCTGGAATGGCTGTGGATATAAGTTGCTCAACACAAAAGGGTGACAAATAATGATGAAAGACACTAGAGTGCTCTCATGTGTAGCTTGGACCAGAAGGAGAAAAGAGATTATTGCAGCTGAACTGGTCACATGGAATTTGCTGGACCTGCCTGCTCCAACCCCCTCCAGCCTCTCTCCGGGAATAGTGCTCTTACAAGCTAAGAAAGACACAGTTGGCACCAAAAAAAAAAAAAAAAAAAAAAAAAAAAAAAAAAAGGGAAAAAAAAAAAAAAATACCATTAACAATGACCTTTAGAAATTTCAAGGACATAACGCTGCCTTTGTGAAGTGTAAACAGATGCATTGTCAAATAGTTAAAGAACAGAATTGCTCCTGGATCTGTCATTTACCTCCTCACCAAGTCAAACTCCAAACTGTAGAGTCAGGAGGAAACGGCAGCAGCATGATTATACAGTTAAAGAGACAAATACTTATGTTGGTCTTCTCAGCGACTGATATTTCTATTATATTTTTAATTAACATTTTAATCCTTTAAAATCATTTTAATCCTCGGGAAGCATGTTACAGAGTGAAATCGTTGCTATGAAAAGTGTCAAACAGATAATAGCTAAAATTAATGGTTTTGTGATATATCAAGTTTTCAAATTGTTCTTTTATTAAAAGAGCCTGACATTTTTCATTACAGTGAGCAGGGCTTTCTGAATAAAAAGTAAGCATGTACCCCAGATTAGAGAACATTTAACTATTTGCATGATAAAGTCTCCCTCCCGGTTTTCAGTCTGTTGAAAGAGTTGCCAATAGACAAGATAAGTATCTTTTGTGGTGGCAGATCGAAGCCCAAAGGTATCCCAGACTCCTCCTCATGCTCTCTTGTTTTAGCTAGGGCTCTCAGGCCCTCAAAGCCCTTTTCGAGACCAGGGCTCGCTGGGGCTTTACCATGAGCTGGGCTCAGTTGATTGTCATTGCACACCCATGCCAGGGGCTGCTCTCCCTCCTGCTTGGCTCAGAGTGCCATTGGTGGTTTTCTCATTTGAGCAGCTCAAGGCAACCTCTGAAAGGCTGTAACTCATAACAAGATCAATAACTCTGTGCATAATTGCAAAAACACTTCAGTAAGTGGATATGAGCTGCCACAAAGCTCATCTTTACACCTTTGCAAAAACACGGTTCCTTGTCTCATAGTCAAGCTCTTCCTTGACATCTCTCAGTGCAGCACCCACAAAAGTCAGAATACATAAATCGTAAATCCCCTACTTACTGGGAGCCATAAATAGCTACAGGTAGAGATTATGACCCATAGGAAATGGGATCATTGTCTCAAAAATAAAATATTAAAGCAATTCCTCTAAGAACTAGCATTTTCTTAAAATCACCTTGGTATTTGATTTTAAATATGTCTTCTTGTCAAACAATGTGCTAATTCAGCAGTGAGCAGAGTCTTCTCTTTGTGGAAGTTTTGCAATGTTTTACTTAGATGTGGTTACTCCGATGGTTTTCTTCTTTCTGTTTTTTTTTCTTTAAACAGAGAGCAAAACATTACCTGTGGTACTAAAAGAATGGTGAAATGAGAGAATGAGTGATGCCATTAAAAGCCGTAGGTTGCCATCACATGTGCTCTTAGGCACATGCTGAATAATACAGGGCTGTTTGCACAGGTCTGCTTTTCGTGCTGGGGAGGCTCATGTAATGAGCAGTGTAATGAAGCCACAGGTATAATGCACTGCTGCCTGAGGTCACCAATTAAGGCAATGTATGAAACCTGAATGAAATGTTTCCCCAGCCCTCCCTACCTCTGTCTGGGTGCACAAAGCTCAATTAGGCACTCAAGAGTTTGGAGATCTGTTTTAAGAGAAACTTGCATAAATACCTTAATGCATCAGGCTGACACTTCAGGAGATGTGGTTTATTACCCCACTCTGGCACTAACTTGTTGAGAGCCCTGAATACCTCAGTTCCTCCTCTCTCCTTCCCAAAAGAAGGATAAATGGCATTTCTGTCCCTGGGGACACCTCTGTTAGTTGTCACATATAGTCGATGTGAGGCAGGCATGCTCTGGCTTGCCTACCTGCTCCCCTTCATACCCAGGGAATCCAGGCTCTAAAGGGACTGCAGCACAGAAGGGTGAGGGCAGCAAGCTGGGCACAAAAAATGCCCTCTGGGTGGGCACACAAGCACAAAATTGGAAGGACAAACAGCCACACTCACGTCTGTCAGCATTTCAAAAGAAAGTCAATCATGACCACACCATACCCCCAAGATGTCAGCACTAGATCTTTCTTGGGGAGCTGCAGCATGCCCAAAACCTCCTGTCAAATTTAGCCCATTTTATCCCTAACAGGGACCCACATGTCACATTTGTCCTCAAGTCCTTGCTGTCCAAGCTGTGTCAGCTTCCTGACAGCTTTCTGATGATGTCAGAGTTGCTGGGTTTGACCTCAGGATCCATGTCTAGTTCAGGGTGCCACCAGCAGAGATGTCCTCACCACCAGTGGTGCCATGGGAGCCTGGAGAGCAGAAGCATCACCAAGACTGGGTTTAAACTGGGGAGTCAGGGGGAGGGAAGCAGCAGGTCTCTTTCCCTGTAGGCTCCTTGAGTCTGGATTTTGGTACCCCCTACCCTTTCAAGGTCAATGCAGTGACCTTGAGGGCAAGCTACAACGTCTGTTTATTTTCCCAGGCTCTCTCTTGCAGTGGGAGTGGGGCAGAGGGGTGACAATGGCAGGGAGAAGGTAGCAGCCTTTGTGGGGGGAGGCAAGGGGGGCTTACTTCTGCTTGTGGCCATACAGAGCTTGCGCCTAGTGTACAAACTAATTAACACACTTCCTGTATTAAAGAATAAACACCCACACATTGAAACCAGGACACAAAATTAATAGCATGGTAAATCCAATATTATTAATAGTAAAATTCTTTTTTTTTTTTTTTTACCTAGACAGAAATTATTCCAGAACCAAAATGAGGAAATAGTGACATGTTGGTTAGAAAAAAATAAACAAATCCATTTATTTTCTCACAAAAGGACCATGTAAGCTGTAAATCCTGACCTGCATTAATTAAATTTCACTTTTAGAAAACAGTGGTGCAAATTCCCCTTAATCCACGAAGTCTGACTTAACTTGGGGGGTAATGGGAGGAGATTTCTTGATTCCCAGCAAAGATCTTTCTTGCATCCACTAGAGAGCCTTAGTCTTTATTCCTTCGTACAGTGAAAGAAATGCAAGGGGGTTTGAATGCTGGGGGGGAAAAAAAGAAAAGGCAAAGCAAAAAAAAAAAAAAAAAAAAAAGAAGAGGGAAAAAAAAAAGCCGCCTTCTTTGTGTCCTTATCTCTCCCGATGCGTGTTACATGTTGCAGCAAAGAGCAGGGGCGCTGAAGCCGAGCCCAGAAATCCGACTGGATTTGACGACGCCCCCGGTAAACAGCGTGGCACAAAAGTCCATTGTGCTATGAGATAACTGCGGGGCTGAATGGGGGAGGCTGTCACGGGGGGGATTGTTGGGCCAGTCACCATCGGATCACAGTCGAGGCCTGAATTCCTTTATGGTTCATCAGGGCCTGTTGGTACCACAGAAAGTGTCATGATCCTTTTTTTCACTGGGGCCAGATGGTGTCCTTTTCTGAGGCCTTCCTAATGCCCGGTTTTCCACATGTAAAACTCCTGGGAAAATGACCTAACTCACAGCTGCTTAGTGAGGCTTGAGCAGGTCTATAGAAAGACTTCTGTCAGGAACAAGGCGGCCGTACCACTCCGGGGGAGCAGGGGGAGGCCACCAACACAAACCTACCCCTCGCCGTCTATATTTAAGCGGAAATAAAATCCCGCCCGGCCAGCGCCAGCCTGCGCGGGCCGGGCCGCGGCCGGCGGGAGAGGCACCGTCGCTGGGCAGAGAAGTGCCAGGAGGGGCCGTGGGGCCGGCAGCCGCCGCAGCCGCTCTCCCTTCCCCGGCGAGCAGATGGCCTGAATAAAAACGTAGAATGTGGTCCAGAAGGGTCGGGAGAGGACAAAAAGTGAGAGGTTCCCCAGGCCGCGGGCAGCCGCCTGGAGAGAGGGGAGGGAGGGAGAGAGGGGAGGGAGGGAGGGAGGGAGGGAGCCGCCGCTGAAAGGGGAGAGCGGGAGGAGAGGGGACTTTTGATGTCGGGAGGGCCGTGTTTGCCTCCCCTCTCCTGAATGATTCCCCGAGGGGCCGCGGGACCGCAGGTGCGGCGCTTAGAAAGCCCAAAGCCTTTTCTATCGATAAAATAATGCCTGGCCAGAGGAGCTTTCCCAAGGCTGCGAGGGATGCAAAGCTGAACAGCTTCCGTGGCCGTGCTTATTTTCCCCAGCCAAGGCGTTAGCAGTAATGATCTTGATAACTTTTAGCCACGGCGATTGACCTTTTAGCCTTCACTGTACATCACTGTATCGGGATGTTTTCACTTGCCTGGCTTTGCCAGGGAATTTTTTGGTTTGGGTTGGTGAAAGCATCCATATCCATCCTTTGCACATTTTTCTTGGAAGCGCTGTGTTTCCAGCCGTACATCTGTCAGTGTATCTGCAGATATTTCAGCAGCCGCTATACCTATCCTACAAGTTTTCCAATGGTATTCTATTTTCAGAAGCCTGCACATAAGTAAGCACAGCTCAGTAAACATACCAACAGTCAGTTTTATTTTACTTGTTCTGTGACCCAGAACATGCTTTAATTCCAGTGTTAAATGCATTTCCCGTGATATATTTTAAAGTGAATATGGGAAGCTAGGATTTTTTTCCTGAACATGGCCATCTAAGAAATGAAATAGAGCTGTCTGAAAAGTAGCTATAATTGTTCAGAGGAAATTCTGAGGAGATTTTCATTAAAATGTTGTTTTTTCAGTTAAAAACTGAAAGCTAGAGCTGTTCAACTAGGCTAAAAAGTCTTTCAGTGCTGATACGTTAAAAATCAATTTTGGTTTCATATATTTAATTTATGAGAAAAAAAATACAAAAAGATGCTTACTCTGACATTTTTCATTTTCAGACTTGCACAGAACACTTCTATGAATGTTTTTCTTTCTTGGCTAAAATCTTTGTCTAACGTGTTTTTAGTTCCAACAGATTCCCAATCCTCATTTTTTTATTTTGGAGTCAGATCTGAGTGGAAAAGAAATGTACCATTGATCTCAGGTAGGTATTGTTCAAAGGTTTCTTTCTGTGCTTGTTAAGAATACAAGTTAACTTCGTTACAGAACATACATCCAGGGCATAAAAAGATGATACAAAAGAAAACAAGTACTTTTTCAATCTCACCTTCTCAGCTAAAAGAATAAAAGATGGAAGAAGTGTATGTAAAGATGCTCCTAGTTGCTCAGAATAGAGTCATTTTTCAGTGCTCTTTGAGAGTAAAATTTAAACAAAAATAGCCTAGAAGTGTTTGGCCATTCCAAACTGCTCTGTTCTGGAGCATCTGCCTTTGACCCAAAAACTACTGACATCCATGAATTTAGTTTCTCTTTGGTAACTTGCAGATTATTGATTTTATCGTTTGCCTGACATTTCACAGTGCATTGCCTCACTTACAGAAATGTTCAGCATTTACACTGTGATGTGAACTGTCATAAAGTGAGGTAACATTCCATAAAATCCTAAGGGGAAAAACACTTTGATGAGATGCAGTCCAACTTGGAAGGACTGTATTTTTTCTCAAGCTGTTCTAGGCTCACTCACCCTGAAAAAGCACATTTCAGAAGGGACAAGATAATTTTAAATAAGAACTGCTGTTTAAAAGTAAAAACGAAAAGGATGAAATCTTTTATAGTAACAAGAGCAGGAGTCACTATTGGTGTGTAACGTAAAAGAAGTGAAACGCACATGTACTTGCTATGCTCCACTTTCAGCAGAGCAACAGAGTTCAAGAGAAACAGCTTGTGCTTTACATTTTTGGTCTGCTCGTTCCCCTTCTTGTTCTGAAATGTATCACTGGGCCTGAATACCCCCAAGAAACCAGGCAGAGGCATCCGGCACGTACTTAGGATCTGTGTCTTGCAACAGAAGGAGCCCGAGAAAGAGAGCCAGCCCTTCTCCTGCTGGGTCAGTCACATGCAGTCAGGCTTTTGCATAGAGCTAGCCTTCTGTCTCCTTCCTTTGAGGGGCAGAGTAACATTTTGTAGTGACACAAAGAAATTCTTCCCTCTCTTGGTCATTAAGACCCTCAGCACTAGATCCTCTTTATCAACTGCTCTTTTCTTATAGGATACGATATATTTTATTTACATATGAATTGATCAGTTTGTCGGGAAAACTTGGAAAGCCCAGTGGTTCACAAAAACATAAACCACTCTACTTGTAGTCATTGCTGAAACTTGAAGAAAACAGCAATGTCTGTGTTTTGCCTAGCTCTCCATAATCTATATCCTCTCCATTATACATGTTACTATTGTGCAGGGCTCATAGTTGGGATGTAATTAGTTAAATTTTATGGGTGACAAAGCAGAGAAACAAACTGCAATGAAATTATTACAAAGATGAAACAAAAGTATTTGGCCACGTTCTTCTTTTGAGAATAAGATCCCTGTAAAATGCTTGGCTTTTCATTGCCTTTGAAAGTGGCTGTGCAGTTTGTGAGACACATTGCAGTAAGCACTCAAAATCTTTTGTCCCGTGTCTTGGGCACACACCTACAGGTGCACGTGCGATATAAAAATGAATTTCTTTCCAGACTCTGCTGTCATTTCTTGTACTTTCCATATGCTGCTATTAGCATGATGCAGCTCACCAACAACTTTGTGGCTTGTATAGCAGAAGAAACCAGGACAAGATGAACTGCAGGAATATTTTCTGGCTTAGTGAGTTTTCATCCTAGTCTAATCAGGATCTTGTGATTTCTCTTGGTCTGGTTATTGAGAAATACCAAATGAAATTACTAAATGTAATTCTAAGACAAAAAAAAGCCCTCCTTCACATAAAGCATGCTTGGGCTCCTTGTACCGTGTAACTCCTCCCTGGAAGAGGATGTGGAAGGCAAATGGGCTCTAAAAGCGACTACACAAAGCCAGAAAATAAAAGTCCAGTGGATAACCACATCTGTGTCAGGAAATTCCTAAATTATAGATAGCTGAAAGCAGACTGCCATGGGAAGGGTCACTCCATGCTGTTCTCCTCATAGTCTTTCCCTAAGCAGTTATTACTAGACACTGTCAGGGACAGGAGCAGAAGGACCTTTGGTCTCGTTCAGTACAGCTGTTCTCTTGTTCCTCTGTTCTTATTTTATTCCAGCAACAAAGTCTATTTTTATTCGTCTCCCTAGAACTGTGGCCAGCACACTGGAAAGGATTTTACTAGGAATCCAGACTGCTGTGAGTGTTCATGGTACACACAGGGGCACTTTTTTTCTTTCTTTGTCTGCACAGGGTAGCTGTGTCAGAGGTATTCTCTGTCTTCTCCAAATCAGGGTGCTGAAATGCCTTGCAGTCAGGAGGAAATATACTCACAGGCCTCAGTGGTTGTCTAGTAAGCCTGCAAACAACATTAATGTCATAACATGGGTAGTTTGACACCTATGTAAAAGTAAGGATGGCTCCTCTCCAGAATATGTCTGTCACCAGATATTATCTATACTGAGAGCTTTAGAAAAGGCACTTATTTAATTCACAGGAATGATACTAAAATAACCCCACTGTGTAGGATTCCTTTACTTTCTGCTGACATGGATATCACCAGAGGAAAACATGAATCTAAATGTCATAGTTAAAAAGTGTCACAAATGTGTGGATCTGTGTGGAAAATGCAAAATAACTAGTCTTCACACACTGAGTCCCAACTCAACCCAAGCAAAGGACCAGTCTTAAATTCTGTTTCAGCCTTGTTTCCCATCTCATGTTTATGGCAAAATCTCATGTCTAGCAAGGAGCATCATTCATTACTGGATAAAACCATTCAGTTTTGTTCTCAGAAGAGAGTAGGTATAGGTCATGGTGCTGACCTCTTTGCCAGTAGCTTCACATGCCAGACACTCAGGAAGCCTATCCGTGTATGCTTCTAGGGTGTCCTAGAGATAGATTGGCTCCAGAAGGACTCTCTAAATTTACTGTTGTCTAGGACTGCACAAGAGGGATGTAGCCTCCATGCTGCAGTCATTTTGCAGACTGCACCAGAATCCTTGCCTGGCACAATCAGTGCCATGTCTCATGCCTGGGCAGAGAAGTGGGATGGAGCAGGGAGGTGGCACAGCAAGGGCTGGAAGCAGAAGCAGCTGAGTCAGATGAGTTGCACACTAAGCTGATCTCCACTGGGACTGAGGCAATAGGTGGGCAGCACTTTCCCCATAGAGCCCCTGATGCTGAGGCCAGAGCAGTCCTTGCAGCCCCTGACAAGTGGAGGCATGAGTCACATTTCCTTAGTGTCTGCACGAGTGATGCCGTGTGCCCGTGCCACAGGTCCCTCGCTGCCATGGGCAGGTCTGTTTAGCATAGATGGATCGTGGCAGCACTGCAGCCTTCAGTCTAATGCCAGATGAAATTTATTAGAAATGTAATGCCAACTTGGACCAATGAAGAGTGGCCCTCAGTCTCTGCACAAAGTAACACAGTCACCAAACACACTCACCCTTCAAATCACAGACTTGGTCCAAGTGTGCTGGAAATTGTCCAAAACCAAAACCTTAGCACAGATTACCTCCAGGAGCCTGGCAGAAAAAACATGGGTTTCTCTTTCTGGTAACTTGACAGGCTGCCATATACAAACAGCCACATTTAGGAGAGCCTGGATTTCCATGTGAACACTGCCTTTCTGCTGGATAAATCCAGCCCTCTCTACTGACTGGGTAAATTCACATATACTGATTTAAATAAGCAGCAACAACTATACAAATAGTCAAATAGCAAACTGCACTGATCATCAACTAGTACCAGCAGCAAATCAAGCCTATAAATGTCTTTGACCATGGATCTCAGTCTATTAGAAGTTATCCACCCCAGTAAAAACTCCTAGGATGGTATTCTGCAGCAAATAAATACCCATTTTTTGTTGCTAACCTGTCTTCTTGGTGACTCACCCAGGCAGAGAGCTCCCATCTGGGTTTATAAGAATAAGCAGTTTGATATGGAATTTCATAACATACTTACATGTTGCTCACATCCTTCTGTTGAGCTAAATTGATCTTTTTTCTTCTCATTTCCTGGGTAGATTGCATTTGGTCTATGAGTAAACACAGTGTAGCTGCCCCCTTTTCCCAGGCTTTCTAATGAGAATGTGCTGTCTGATCAGGTGCATGCACTCTGCTGTCATTTGCAGCCTGACCTGAAGGTCAGAGGTGATTTGAGCAGGCTCAGGGATGCATACAAATCACATCCTCTTGTCTGTCTGTTTTGTTGACTGGTTCTCCTCAGGGTCATGGCTATCTTAAGTAGCAGCCTGAAGGATAAAGTGCGCCCTGTCTGAGCTGTAAAACTTTGACTTTGGACCAATTGCATCTGACATACAGCAGCATGAGGGTTGGTTTAGCCTTTGGATTCAGAACAAATCACTGGCTATCAATAGCTGATAGTGACATGCAGTTTACTGAATGTCCCCTTTTCTCTGGCAGCTGTATATTCTTTGGGAAAAATGGATGTGTTTTTAAGTTTCTAAGGTCATGTTTTAAATATGATGTTGCACACACTCCATTAGAAAGTAAGTGTAGCAAATAAATAAATAGCTAGAAAATATTATGCTGCTTTATGAGTTTGCTCTTGGGCTCCCAGGTGGTGCACAATATGGGAAGTGGGGGAACAGACATAAAATGGCATAAGAATGACCTACTCTAAAACAAAAATTTGTTTAGGATTAGCTCACTTACTGAAAACTTTCCAGGAATGATATTGAGGAACAGCCATGCAGAATAAAGCACTCTGTCCTCAAGACTGGAGTTCTGCAGGGAGCTTCTTTGCCAACACGGCTGCACCAGCACAGCAGTCGATGCCCAGGGTTATGGGCTCAGGAGCAGCGTGTTCTGCCCATACCCTCCCACTGTGCACAGAGCTCCCAGCCCAGCCCCACAGTCCCCATACTGCTCCTGCCATGGTGACAGGGCTTGCCAGTGCAGCAAGCACCCACTGGTGCTGAACCCAAGAAAGGAGAAGTTTTGAAGGCCACCAAGCAGGCATCAAAGAGTTACGGCTCTCAGCTGGCATCAGCAGAGGCCCCATTCAAAGCAGTGACCTGGAAGCAAGCAGCTCCGTGTCACCCCCATGGGTTGCCCAGCCCCCTAACACTTCACTTATTAAAAGGCGACTCTAGGACTATGTCAGTGCCCTTTTGCCTCTGCTGCATCATACTAAAAACCCACTCTTCTCTGTCTTAGATGTTTGTAAGTCAATTTTATACAATTTTTTACAAACTACTCTTTTGTTGATCAAAATGCTTTGGTGGCTTCTATTTATTATTCTATTAAGAATCACATTACTTTTGTCAACAATTGTATGTGTTTCATTTTCTCAGCTCTGCTGGCACAGCACTGCTTGAAAATTTTTGCCAAGTTTGTGCTGAAGAATTCTACTAAGGGGAACTTTGTGTTCTCATCATATTGTAGCTTGGTAGACAATTAAAAAGGGATTATGATGATGATGATGATTATTATTATTATTATTATTGTTATTATTATTATTATTACATATATATATATATATATATATAATTTCTTAAATCAGCCATAAAACCAGAATAGCTGAGGTGCCACTCTCAATAACTACCATGCTACATTTTTTGGTTTATCCATGTATAGAGGTTATCCAGGACTTATAAACTTTTCATAGAGTGCATGTGTAGGGCTCCAGTGATTGTAAAGAAACAGCCTGGCCAAGAATTTTCTACCAAAGTGGATTTTTTTCACTGAACAACCTGATTATTTCATAACTTCTTTTTTTTTTTTCCTCACAGAAAGTTCTTCCCGATCATAATAAAAAAATTTAACAATCACATTAAAAAATGAAACATTTTCAGTTTTCAGCCAAATGTATTTGTGTTTTGGGTGAAAAGGATGAAAGGCAACTGTTTGCAAAAGATAATCTCATTTTTCAGACTAGTTACAAACAAGCTGTATCTAGTACAGCCTTAAACTACCATTAAGTAATAAAATATTGATAGTACACAAAAACTGGTGAATTAATTTTTGACAGGTCTCATCATATCTGAAGACTAGTCCCAAGATCTTTCAGGTCTTAGTGAAATAAACAAAGGGTTCAACATACAGTAGAATTTCAGCCTTAATGATATCATATCTGTGAATTGTGAAGCGATGCTACAAGATGAAGAATTGATAGCAGCATAATAGGATATGTTCCTTTCCCAGCAGAATCCAGCAGAGGATTGTAATAGTTCACCAGGGGAAGTAGGGTTAAAAACCTCTGACCCCTGATATCACATAAACATTGCCAAAAAAAATAAAACCCTTGACTGACAGTGAGATGCGTGACTGCCTCAAGTCTGCTCTGAAATCTTTGCTGATAATTACTGGCTTGAATGGTATGAGAAATGGGCAGGAAGGGTATCAGCCACATGAGTGTACATACTCAGAGACCTGAGCATCTCTAATAAGAATTGATGTAGTGTGTCATTTGTAATTTAATCAGCAGCATTACATCTTGATAGCAAAAGGACTATCATGAACATTTCGCAGTAAAGTAAGATTAACAGACACACCCTCCAAATCTCTGCTGCCTTGAAGTAATGTTCCAGTTGTGACAGTAGCTGATAAATAGAAGAAATGGTGAGTTTATGCTGACACGTGTCCCTGAGCTGGTCCCACAGTGTGTAGGCACTTTGCTGCACGTGGCACTGAGTGCCAAGCACTGACCTGAGACTTCTTGTGACCACTGGCAGAGCAGTGCCAACCCTGAGCCAAATTTTGGCCTCACTCTTTTCCAGTGGCTGTTGTACCCCAGAGTCCAGGTCTAGATCCAGATCTGAGCCTCTCACAGCCAGCTCCATTGCAAACAGATCCATTTTTTCCCCTCACAATTTGTTAGTAAGTTTGGGAGACATCTGCTTTACCTTCATGTCCAGGCTTCCCTGGAGGCATCCAGTACCCCAGCATGCACCAGCCAGAGCCTCCCTGGCATGCAAGAAAGCTCCATGGATATTTGGAAGAGATCTACCCTAAAGCTGATGCCTAGGAGTTAGTCATCTCAGCTGAAGCTCCTTAATTTAGACTTTCACTGTAATGGTGGAAAATAGGCCCCTCTAGAGGCAATTTGAGCAGTGTAGCTAAAAAACTTAAGGTGAATGGTTCACTGAAAAGATTTTTTTTTCTCTGCCCTCACTGAAGAAAAAACAGAATGGTTAGGATATCTATGTTTCAGCCTTCTGAAATGAGGTGAGTTAAATCCTTACTCTGCTTACTCTCTCCAGGAAATCCAGTCTGCAGGCTCTCCCAACATCTGTGTCAACATCTTTTTAATCAAAACTTTAGGATTTCTCACCAACAGTGTCTGAGTAATATTTTTTCTTTTTTTTTTTTCTTTTCTGTTTTTAACAATGCTCAGTTTTGAGAGCTGAAAGAATTAGCAGTAAATTTACTCATGGGAAAAAGCACATTATGACAATGAAGCAAAGGTCTCTGGTGTCTGCAGTCCCACAGTGAGTATGCATGTTCAGATGTGCATATTAATTGTCATTTATTTCAGTGGCAAGAGGCAAGGAATAAATGATGCATGGGCATCTGTTTTCAAATGCTTACCCGAGGTGCTGACTCACATCCATAGGTCACCTGAAAATAAAATTAGTCCCTTAGGATCCAGGCCAAATGTTCTGGGAAAATATCCCATCTCAACAGTCTTTGAGTCTTTGAAGCAACTGTTAGTGACGGATTTTTTTCCCCCGTCTTTTCCTTTACAAATGTAAAATAACCTCCTGCTAATAGTGTTTTCAGAGCTTTGTCTGGTTATGCCACATTTCCATTACATTTTAGCCTCTTTCCTCTCATCCACCAAAACAAGAAAGGTAATTCATGTAGCACTTTTGTCCTCTAGATCGCTTGGTATCAGTCTCATGGCACAACCTGATTTTAAGATGTGTTATTGTACTTCTTACTTCTAAATTTCAGTCTGTGTTGCTCATTAGTGATTAAACAAATACATTAATAATTCCATAACAGTCAACACAAGATAAAAAAAATCTAATTATAACTTACCCAAATAACAAAAATCTGAATCTCTGACAATCATGTTAAATAGTGATATTAAAGAGCTTAAAGAAAAGCTAATGTGTTCCATTATTTACTGTAGGCTGTTTTCATGAAGGTATTCTGCACTTAGAGGTTTTTGGCAATATCCATATATAATTCTCAGAGGGAGAAATGGTTGTTTTCACACTTCTGTTGGTTAAAACCTCTGCTTTAATCAATGAGACCTTTGATTTCCTCAAACAGGTTTAAAAAATGTCTCTTAAGATCAGTTTCCATCACAGTGTATTTCAGGACTGGTGGTTTAACAATTGCTCTCCAGGAGAATTACTTATTTCTTGTTTTATTTGTGTGAGGAGCTCTACAGTGTGACAGGTCCATGAGAAAGTGAACCCAGCCGAGGAGCAGGTGGTCTGCTGCTCCTATGTTATTGCCATTATGTTGCCTTTGTTAAATTACTCCATAAACCCAAGTTTCCTCATTGCCATTTGTTAAATTTGCCTACCTCCACTCTGTGAGCACAGATAATCAGTCAAACCTTAATTGGGGTATATTTAGATCAAAGTATGTAGCCAGCATTTGCTCCCAGTACCTGGGTTGCAAATGATAGTCACATGAGTGGCTTGCCTATTGGACATGCTTTTTGTTTAACCATGATCATTGCTGGCAGGCGGCTTTTTGTGCAAGTGAAAAGCCCTTTAGAATTCCTCTAATTCTGACAAAGAAACTGTCTTTGGGAGGAGAAATTGAGTATTGCCTTCTTGCATCTGAATAGTCTTTCAGCTCTATATTCACAGCAATATACTTAATGTCCGCAGACAAGAAGCAGAAGGTTTGGATCCGTGTTATTTGTTCCTTATCCAGCTTCTCGAAAGTCTTGGAAGCTTGTATTTTTACCAGTTAAGGAGATATATGTAAGGTCTGTGAGTACAGGCATGTATTTCTCTTGAGAAGTGATGCAAAAACAGTTTGCTACAAAAATCACAGAGGTTGTCGTTTTTTTTATTTAAGAGGTAATAAATCAAAGCAAGGTTTGTGTAGGGATGAGTGATACATCATCTTTGCACTGCTCCTCTGAGAAAGGTAGAAAATGTTTATGGAAAGATTTCCATTTTTTACCTTATTTCTGATCTGATTGCTGGTTTAATCAGTTGTTTTCAGATGGATTAAATTAGCTTTATTTATTACCTTTCACATCTTTCATTTCCTTTGGTGGCACCATTTTGTATTGTCTTTTATTTTTCCATATCATGGCTGCACCTAAAGGCCCCATCTGAAGTTAGTCCTGGTGCTCTGAAAACTACAGAGAATAAAAGGTGGCTCATTCCCTGAAGAGCCTGCACTTAATCAAGACAGCACGATACATGCTACACTAAATTTGGGATACACTATGGACAGCAAAACACCTACAATTAACTTTTAGCACTTAGAGCTCTTCGGGGTTCAGTCGAGCAAAGGCATACACAGGCACTAGATTTTAGGGCACAGTTGAGCAGCCTCATTTAGTTCAAAGTGACAGGGACATATGCAAAGCTGATGATAAATCTTCCAGGGCAGGAGGTTAGGTTGTGTGACCAGGCCATTGGCCGGTTGAGAGGGAAAGCTGTCGTTAGGGACAGAAAGTTGACCTGCTCTTTGGATTTCTCTACATTTGAATGCTGAGTTAACAAAGCACAGATTTAGTATGTTTAAAGAGTCAATGCGGAGAAAATACTGTAAAGTAGCTCTGTTTTCCACAAAATTCCTCGCAGACCTTATTCTAAAGGAACTTTGCAAAGAGTAAAGGCCACTTTTGAAGCAACATAAAGGCCACTTTTGTCAGTGAAATAACTTGCTGGACTTTTTCCCCACAGATTTGTATAGAGCACTGGTTCACATCAGGGTCTGAAAAAAAATTAGTTTTGATTGTATATACATACATACAAAAGGGTAAACAGTCTGAATAAAGCCCTTTGTACTGGATTAGTGTCTTAGCTCTTTAACCCAAGCTGCAGGTTTGGGATGTCTTTGTTCAGTCAGGTTTTCGGGGCTGACCAAACTGGGTGTGTTTGAGTTTCATTCCTCACCCTTTTGAGGTCTGCAGGACTGATTCCTTGCATTCAGTGCCAGCAGTACTGTAAGTGCCCGATGCTTTATTCTGTAAGCTATTCATCCTTTCAACCTTTGGCTTTTTTTTCTTTAATCCATCTACCTTACTAAGTTTTCAAGACAAGTAAAATGTTAAATGTGCTTCAAGCAAGAGCAACACAGAAATAACAGAGAGCATGCCAAGAATTTCTGGCCATCTCGTTTATTTTTTCTCTGTGAGTGTGTGTGTGTATAAATATATGTGTACACATGTGAATGTGCATGGGGGTATATGATTGCACCACAAAAGATGAATCTACCATGAGGCAGAAGTCATGTAAAGCACATATGCCAAAGGATATTATACAGAGAAAGGCAAAATAAACACATCTGAGCAACTTCTCGCTAATATCAGAAACAAGTAATTGCTCTACATCACAAATACTTTTGTGGAGATTTCAAATGCTTAATACTGCTTGTCTGAAGCCTTGATGACTTTTTTTTTTGGCTGCAGGGGACAAGAGGCTTACACACATGCCACCACTTCAAAGATTTGCCTTCTATTAATTTTTTACTTAAGCTTCAGAGTGTTAAATTGTTCAATTTAAGCCGTGAATATATTTTATAAGATCATCCTAGCCCACCATTTTTCCCAAAATAGAGAAGTTCAGGATATTTGGCAGTTTCACCTCCTCACCAACTCTCTGCAAAATATATATGAATAATTTCTTTGAACCTCAGCAGCTTGTGATGCAGAGAAACACAAGTTCAAACCTTAGTCTTTCCTTAATGATGGAAATAGACTGTTCTAAAAATAAGTGCTGAATTTGATGATTTAGATTTAAAAAAAAAAGCACATCATAAATAGAAATGTGTTGTAACTTTTCCAATTGGAAATTAAAAATAATGGGCTATTTTCCATTTCCTTGTGGGGCTTTCATGAGCTGAATCAATATAATGAAATGTTCTAGTCAGCAAAATAAATCAAGAGCCTTTTACTGTTTTTATCACAAGAGATCCCCAGTGAGGTGAGGAAGGAGAACAGAAGAGAACACATGACATTATGCAACTATCCTACATCAGAGTGTAAGTCCGGCTGCTTCTCCTGAGCTAAATGCTGTCTCTGCTTAGCCAAAGCTGGGAAAAAGATGGAAATGTGAGATTACCAAGAACAGGGTACACTGTCTCTAATCCATCTCAATTATAAAGAAAAAAATGGGGATCCAGTGATTTCCTGTGCTCCCACTATGACTTGGAGACCTTCTGTTCATGCGTTCCTGGGGATGAGAGCCTGCATGACACTACAAATCAACAGAAAAGATTCCCAGATTACTTCTGTGAGACCTGTACCAGTCTGAAATGCAGGATTGGGCCGGCACTGATGGGGTGCTACAGATGCGACCCACAGTGGAGTTCCTGGAGCAGAGTCCTCCCCACACAGCGGCTCTGCTGTGGAAGCTTCCCACTACTCACCATGGTCTGGGACTCAAGAGCTGCCTGTCTGCAAATACTTCTTAGAGCCCTGGGAACACATCAGCAGAAAACCACTCTGGCCACTGGGTTTACATCATGTTGTGTTCTGCAGGAAATATTTGTATTTGTTTCAGAGAGAAGTCCTGCTGTTTCAGATTAAGTGCCTTTGCCATCTGCTAAAAGAATGGCAAAACAGCACGCAGTCAGCTGTTAAAGAACAGGGATAGAAACTCAGTGCAGAGCTGTGTTCTTGCTAGCTCCATGGTAGAAATTCCCATTTCATACAGTGTTCCATTATGCTTTTTTTTGGTGACATCTTCTTCTCTCTAAAAGTCAAAGGAATTCTAGTGTCAAAAAATACAGCTTCCATAGCTGTCCTAGTTTATCCCAACATCCCTCTGCTCTCTGCAGCCAGCACCACTTCCAGGGCAGGGTCAGACACCCTGGAGGAAAGATGGCTGGGGTGCCAGCCACAAGCAGGTCCCTGCAAACATATGAACACCCATGCTCTCAACCAAAGTATTAAGGAGGAAAAGATGTGAAGGCTGCTGACCTATTTCTTTCTATGAACAATTTTGTTTGGTTCTTTTAGGCTTGTCCAGCTGGCAGGGACAATAGAGCTTCAGACCTAGGCTGACTGACAGTAGATAGGACTACCTGGAAACTTGCCATTCCTGATTGCTCCTTCAGAGCAAACCATTTCAAAGCTGGTGTAAGGAAGATATGTACATCAATTAAGAAAGTGCTATTACTCTTGCTAATAACAGTAGCTGATATATAGAAGGCTGTCAATGAGCTTAGACTTTTGGATTCCCTAAGGCTAATGCTACCCAAGTAAATTAAACAACTTGAATGAAAATCCTCTGGCACTGAAACTTGATTGTCTGAACCATTAAATTGCTAGAAGGGTCCTTGGCACAGTTTTGACCAGTCCTACTAGTGCTCTCCCAATTCCTGGACATGCTACAGAAGTTAGGTCAGTCCAGAGACCATTCCCATTAGGTAGTTTGTGTATTTATGGATTTAAGCTGTTCCAGGCCAGTTGGCCAGAAAACAGTCCTGGGCATGTTTGATTCCCCCCTATAGATGCATCCAAAGTGTGCTGAGGTTATTAATACAGATACTCTGTGTCCTAAGTGCCAGACTTTGGACTCTCTGAGCACATTAGACCATATCCTCATCCTGCTGCAAGGCTTGGCATAGAAGGCTCACCAATACTAAAGGCGTTTCAGAAGTCTGGAAATAATTTAAGATCTTAGGGAACTTCCCAGCATCAAGTCTGACCAAAAAGCCACCTTACTGAGTAGCCCGTTCCCAACAGTGGCCAGGAGGGGATATCTAGGGAGCAGTACAAAAACAGTACAAAAGCCCTCTTACACTTTCCTGAATATCAGCAGTTTTTAGTTTAGGTATTTGATATCTTAGGATCCTTTAGTCTTGAGAAATACTGTGTTGTCTGTTGCAGTGATAAAATGACATTTTTGCTCATATTTATGGGCAGAAAAAGGAAGTTCTGATATTCATCTAACTATCCTGGAAGAGCCAGGTTGAGTTCTGCTCCTCGGGCTTTCCTGGGAGCTCTTTCTGCATATTCTGAGCACTTTGGGAGTGACAGTGCAACATGCACTGGGAAGATAGACAGGTAGATGGAGGAGGGATGTTTAGCCTGCAGGCTACTAAAAAATATGTGCTCCCCCTGATAGTTACTGTGTGCTGTTTTGCTCACTAGTTGAAAGGATGAAGGGAAAGTTGGTCACCTCCTACTCCTTTTCCCACTTAACAGCTTGTTCAGCTGAATGTTGTACACAGAAATGAAGAAGGCATCTAGGAAAGGGTGAGGAACATATTTTGCTCTTAATTTTGAAAAGATAGGCACATGTGGGTAATGAGTAAGGTAGTGGTCACTTTGTGATGAGAAGCCCTTCCAGTGCATCACAGAGGTCCTACAAGACTGTATATGACATCTGCTTTAGTCCATATTTGGTTTTTATGGCAGTAAGCCTGGACATTTTAATTAATTCCTCCAGAAACATACCATGAATATAAATCCAAAGTCAATTAATGTTGTTTTAACTATTGACAGCAGGGAGAAATAGTGATCACTGTATGTCAATACAGTAAGTTAGAATATTTTAAAAACCCAAAAATAAATGTTGCACAGATAAGTTTGTGCCTTCCAGACCATATGAAGCAATGCAGATGGGTAGCTAATGGATATTTTCTTCTCAGAGGACAGCAAAAGGGGACATTTGGAGCATTCCAGGACTCCCCTTGTCCTTGCTGCTTTGCAGGAATAGAGGGAGATTTGAACCCCAAAATAAGGCAGTTTGACAGGCTGGACACTGTGCTACACCAAAGGCTGAGGAAGGCTTTTTGCCCTCCCCGATAGCCACCAGGGTGGTCTGTTTGCCTCTCAGTCATCCTCATGAGCTCCCTCTAACCCTTCTCTGTCCTTTTCTCTCCCATTTACCATGCTTCAGAACACATCATTGTATTCTTCCACCATTTCACCCTTCCCTTGGGATGTGTGTGAGCGTTGTCTGAACACGTCCTCTCTTCTCTGGGTTCATTTTCCCTCTGATGCAAATCAGAGACAGTGAGGGCCCCACTCCTGGTCACTTCTCTGTGTCAGCAGCTGCTCTAAAGTCCAAGCAGCTTGCCCCTAAATTTGAACCTGGCCATGCAAACAGTGATAAAATTGTGATTTTTTTTTTTTTTAATACATTTGGGAATGTTTCTACTCAGATTTCACTGGGTTTGGCCATGACAAACTGTGACAGACATAGCATAAGATCCCCCATTCTGGTAGACCTCCTGAGCTGTCATAAGAAGGAAACATATATGGAAAGGAAAGAGAGCAGCTATGGCAATTTTCCAGGATAAGGAAAAAATGCCAGGTGTAATAGGGTTGTTAGGGACTTGGCTTGACTAGCTAAAGAGAAGCAGCAGAGGCAGGCCAGTAATTGTATGTGTGTTTCTGCAAACTGACCTTCCTTTGAAGGATGGCACTGTGCAGCACCTCCCCCCAAGGAGTAAAGAGTTCTGCAGAGAGAGGATGTGAGAAACCAAGAAAATTTGCTCTCTTGCTGCTGCTTGCCTGGTGCCTCCTCTTTGCTGCAGGAACAGGAGTCATCTGCATGCCAGATAATGGCACACTCTCTAATTTATGTTTTCACTTCTTAACATGCAGCATACAATAACCTGCATCCTACAGCAGCCCAAAGGGATGGAAACCTCTGTTCTGTGAGATTTGGCCCATTTACTTCATTGCCTCGAGTCTGAGGGTGCTGATGAGAGTTGGGAAAATGGTTCTAAACTTTTTATCTGACACTACAATTGAAGTGGCTGTACTTCTAACCATCTGCCTTGTAACACATATGGTATTCCTAGCTGCCCAACACTGCTTTTGCTAGTGCCACTGAGCAAAGGTGAGAGAATAATAGCTACTATGACAAGAATAGAGAGTAGGAAATGACAAGTTGCATATGCATTTACACTGCATATTGCAGTGTGATTTGTCTTTTTATCTGAACATCTCCTACTGTAAGGTCTAGCACAGAATTAAGCACATAGATTATATCTCTGCTTCTACTTTTATTTCTGGCCTTCCTGGAAAAAAAACCCCAGTTTTATTTCATATTTACCCAAAATTATTGCTTTTACTACTGAACTTACATTCCCTGTGCCAACAAGTCCAACCTGTGATTTGGGGACCTGCTGGATCTCCAAGTCTCTGACAGATTGTAGTTTTATCAGACTGATAAGCTCTGGCTTTCAAAACCCGTCTGCTGGCCTGCATTGCACCCCACTGGTACATGGAGATGAGTTGTGAAGCCCTTGGCTACAGCAACTACCTAACACAGACACAGATCTCCTGAGGTTTAGAAGTCTTGTCAGACTCTGGAAGACGTTTATAAACCATTCCAAAAGCCTGCACACCCTCAGCATCATGTGTTGGTGCAACAGTTTTTGCTGTGATTGATGGGGAAAAATATCCCATTGCCCCTGGCCTGCTGAGAAGAGAGGAAGGATGGTTCAGGGGTTCTGAAGCAGCACTTGCTTTTAACCATCCAGTTGACTCCCTCCAGGATAAGTCTGTGTCAGGGTGACACAGTGGAAGGGACCTTTGGAGCTGGCCAAGCAGCTGGAGAAGCAAGCAGATGTGCAAACAGTGAAGGAGGTGTGGATACAGATGAGGATATGGGTATGGATGGGGTTGGGAATGCAAGCACACCTGTGGCACTGAGGACAGGTCCATCTCTGTGGATTTCATAATGTGCAGTAGATCATCAAATGATTTACAACTGTGACAAAGTTGCTTATGGGCACACAGCATTTTAGAAAGAAATAAGTTAACTCAAAAGAAATGCTGATTGTAGAACAGTTTTTAAGTGCTAGCCTCAAAACTGGCCTTTTAATTTTCTGCCTCAATTTTCTTATCCGTAAATAAGCTTAATATTTAATTCAGGCATGCTATTTGGTTTAATTGGTTGATAGTTTTAGCTTAGAAAGTTAAGTGCTATGTGCATTTCACTTAGTTTTGCTTACCAATAATTTAGCTGCTACTTTAATGAGTGGCCCTAAGCTTTTCCTGTGAGCAGCATCTGAAGTCAGAGCTCTGCCAGTCTTTAAGCAATGAGGGACATTCCTCTGACTGTCCTTGTCAGAGCAGGGGGAAATCTCACAGCAATTTTTCCATGATGGTCTTTTGGTGTGGGCCATGGACCAGAGGAGCACAGGGTGTTGCCTCAGTCACCAGCTGGGATTAGCCCCTCTACAGGTTCAGGGAAGAAGTCCCATGTAAAATGAGACTGATGAAACCAGTGAAGCAGAGAAAATTTCTTCCTCCTCTTCTATCCCTGCCATCAGTTAGCATAGGGACTTAGCGTAATATTATTGTAACATTTTTTACAATAGGAATTATAATTGAAATTTGTTATGTATGAGGATAACTAAAACTCAATCATTTCACACCCTTCAGTCCATGCCTGAGGACCTTTTGGGGTAAATAGATTGCTTAGAAACAGCCAGTGACTACAGCTAAAATTACATTTTACCAACTGAGCTGAATGGCTTTTTAATTACAACACTGATGTCCGCATGCTGTCACCACCATCTAATACTAAGATGGTATTGATTTGATTTTTAACTTTGATGTATCAGGGGAGAAAATGCAGAGTAGGATTTTTTTCTGAAATCTTTTTTCCAAAGTAGTCAAGAGTCCCAGCTGTAACATGATGTATTTTTTGTCTGTCTCCTTTTATGTTTACTTGAATATTGGTACTGTCCACCTTGAGTTTGTTTAGTTGTATACAAACATTTTGAAATTAAAATTTGTAATTTCATGGTACTGGTGAGTCTCAGTAACAATTAATTTATTGCTATACCTACAAATGTTATATGAAACAACTGAAAAAGCTACCAAGCAGACATATAAGCCAAAGGAATCTACATGACCACAATCTCCTCTGATAATGCAATCCTAATGCATTAATTTCCTTACAATTAGCAATTTTTAGCAATTACAAATGCTTTGGAACCAAAATGCCAAGGGTCTGCTGTTTTATGAGAAAGTACTTATTTTTAAGGATTTATTCTCTATCTTTACTGGTCATTAAGTGCTACTTAGAGCAAGGGAGTCTTTTCCTTTGTAAATGCAGACCTTTCTTTCTCTGTCTAAGGAAAAATTTTAATAACTTGCCTGAGATAAACCTTTTCTTTGCAAAAGGATCGCTACCTTGTCCATGAGCTGTGAGGAAGCCACAGGCACAAGGCATCTCTTCCTGGGTTGCTCTGCTCCGTGGGAAAAATTAGCTCCTGCCCTGCAGACTCCTCCACTCCCAACTTTCTTAGGCTCAGATGAACAGCTAAAAGAGGCTATTTCATATCTGTATGTGAACATCAAGTAATATTGGTCCAATACATTGGTTGGGGATTCAGAACTAGGAAGAGAAGAGTTGGCCCAAAATCCATTTGATTTGAAGGGTCTCTGAGTACTATGGGTTTGGAGGTACATTTGCACAAGTGCTGTAGAAAAGGTGATCCATTCATCATGCAGGTGGGACACTGGTCTGTACAGGTATTCCTTTTTGTGGTTTAACCCCAGCCTATTGCTGGAGCTGGGATTACAGCTGACATCATTAATATCTGAGCTAACAATAAAAAGGGAAATGAAAGTATATTAACTGCACCCACTGCGTAGCCGTAAAGGCAAAGGTCTGTCTGAGATTAACAAACAGCTTTTCTGTGGAGACGGGACTATAACTCACTTCAGGGACTCTGATCTTTGATGAGTTTATGAATGAAAACAAAGCTCGAGTGAATGAATTACGGACATGATTCACTCAGTTGTCTCATACACTTTTATGACCTTTAAGTGTTTTCAGTAGCCAGGAGGATGGGATGCTGGGATGGCCTCCAGGAGCCCTTTTGCTTGAGCTCTGGCTCGGTTAAAGACTTGCAGTGCGTCCTTGGGAAAACCTCTTTAATATACCTCACATCTCTGCTCCCCATCTGTAAAACAGGAATGGTAATTTTGTGTCATTTGTATGTAGGTCACCTGAATGTCAAATTCAGTAATGAAAAGTTCTAAGTTGTAGCCTACTGTGCTATATTTCCCCTGTCATCGGTAGAAATACTCTTACTATATACCATTTCCAACCTAAACTACTCTGCCAAATAATCAACAAATGGTAAACAGAGCCAAAAGAATAGGGAAAAATGAGAACATCCAAAGGGGAGATGCAGCTGTGGTAACTGACTCTGACGCTCCCCCCCCAAGGACCTCAGGAAGAAGTCTTGGCAGAGCCAAGAAAACAAAAAGGAAGAAATAATTTGGACTTTTATGATGTTTTTCGGGGTTCATAATTCCAGCCTTTTTACCACAACTGACAAGGTCAAAGAACTACATGAGAAAAGTGGTGGTTTCACGAAACCATGTGACTGCTGGATCTGGACCTTTCCAGATCAAACCAGTTGCTGCAACATGTGCAATAGTAGCATGAGGTGTTTGCCATGCTACTAAAGAAAAATACTGCACAAACAAGCAGAGTAGGCCTTGGGTTGTTTTGCTTTTTGCTGGGGCCGAATTCAAGAATAAGGGTGTGGTCAACCCATATCCTGCAAGTTTTCCTATCCTGCTGATCTTTCAAGTAGAATTTTGTCCTAGGCTGAGTGATTTTGTAAACCCAGCTCTGCCTGAGATAGCTGATTTTGTAATGGATATTATCTAGAATTTTACGCTGTAAAATTCCAGTAAATCCCATTACCCATTACCATTACCAGTGCTTTGTACGTATTGTTTCATAATAACTTATCATACATTAAAGCAATCTCTTAGCAACACATTTTGAGTACTCTACCATCTTTTGGAGTGTGGACAAAAGGGAGGGAAGACATGGGCTTTATGCAAGTAGGCAGCTTCTGAAGGGTTAATGAACAATGAGGAATTTGTGTATAGCTCATTAATTGTTATATTGCATCCCTTTATCTAAATTGTTAGTGGCCTGCTTAGTCAATTGAAACGTATTACTTTGATATTAAAGCTGCAATCAAAATCTTTATTCTTGTGCATGTTCTACTTGAGAATACTAATCCTTCAGAATAGGGCAGTTGGAATTATCTTGAAAAGTATTACAATTCAATAAACCATATGCTCAAAAATAGAGACATCAGGTTCAGCCAAATATCTCAGGAACTGATGCAGTTATTTTGACTTTCCCATACAAACAGACCCATAAATACTGTATGAAAAAGCCCATCAGGGTTTGGATTTAAATTCTGACCTCATGTTCAAGGAAAAGGAGGATGATAATTCCATGCCAGCCTATCACACAAAATTAGCTTTGCCGTGGTAGTACAACAGAGCCCTGCACAGGGAGGGTGGATATTGTGGAATGTGATATGGTACATGGAGGTTTTTATATTTGTTACATAAGCCCAGAGTATTCCAACTAGTTTTTGATGCTCTGTGAGCCATATCTGCTCTAGATTTTTTTCTCTAGATCAAGGAGGGAGAGAAGAACTTTAAAACTTCTCCAGATATTACTGAGGCTTAGTTGTCTTGACAAAACGCTGTTTTCACCTCAGTGGAGATAGCAGTGTGGACACATTCCCAAATTCAGCATCTACATTACTCCCTAGAATAAAGAAGGATGAGCATGGCCCTTAGTACCCAGGTAGCCTAGGGAAGTTGCAGAGCCACATTGCATTTGGCCAGTGTCAGAGCAGCCCAAAAGTGATCCCTGTTACAAGCAGTTTGAGTGGAAGACAAAAGCAATAGATGGAGTAGACCAAAAAGAAGGGAAATAAGGGGTGACACCAATCAGTAGAATTGGTGTTTAGTCACCTATGTTTTCAGTCATCACCAGGAGCAGAGTTTTAAAAGGGAAGAAGGGCAGTGAAATGCCTTGAAGAGGTTTGTGGGAAAGAGGAGGGTGCAGAGGCGCCTCCTTAGCCTTCATTTAAATAAGCCTAAATCCTGAGTGCCTTCATTCACCATGCTGGAGTTGTTTAGGAGCTGCAGAAGTGTGGGTTGGGCAGCAGAGTGATAAAGTTTTTTGTGTTGGACCCAGGGAAGTGTTGAGAAGCTCAGTGTAACTGTGCCCATACACACAAGTGTGCACTCCAGCAGTAAAGGCACAAAGTACCTTCAGGTGTGTAGGGGATTGAGGTACACCACTCAGAGCATTTCCCTTACATTTTATGAGATGTGGTTTCATGAAAGAGTCAGCAAGACGCACAGCTGTCTTCATTTATTTACCCAGCTAATTTAGAATGTGCTGTGATCAGCCTGTGTCTGTGTTCAGGGGTGGGTGTGGGTGTGTTTGTGTGCATGCACATCCAGGTGGGAAATGCTGTATTACTGGGAGCAATAATTTTATAAACAGGGAAAAATTTTATAAACAGTAGAAGAATGAACACCCATATTAATATTCTGGCTTTTTCCAAGACAAAAGAAGGATAAGAGCAGGAAGTGAAATAGGAATGTTCAGTCAGAAATGTCTTTCTGTGTTCCAAGCTGTTCACACAAACCTATGTTTCCATAGACATTCGTATGCCTTTGCATTTCAGATTGTTAGTGTCATGACAGCTGTTATTAAGAAATATTATGTAGTGGGTAAAAAACATTTCACATATTTTGCTGGTAAAGTTAATTCATTCAAGGACATCAATTAAAACTCAGGTTTTATAAAATGCACCTTTTAGTGTTAAATTTGATGATATCAACTCAAATAAATCAAATTTGACTGCAACCTAAGGAAAACAAATGCTTGAGCATTGTTTTAAAACACATAGTAAATAGAAAGCTCAATAATGAGGAGATGGTGCCAGGAATGCCAGGATATCATCTTCTTACTATGATTCAACTTAAGGTCAGTGACATTGATGTAACTTTGACTTCAAGAGAGGAAATATTTCTTACTAAACAGAGCAAGAATTAATCCCCTTTGGAATAGTGAAGGTACAAATTGCTTTAGTTTTCATTTCTGTACTGCTAAATTTGTATTTCATGTGTGGGACTGTAATTGATGACTGCTTACTTGTCTGGATGAAGAAGGTTGAAAAAAATGCATTCTTATCGTCAAGGGTTTTTTTGTGTTAGTGGCTAAAATAACAGTCATCATGCTGAAATCTTTGTAAACAACACACAAGCAATTCTTTTCTTCTTAAGCAAAACAGAAAAGGAGAAAAGAAGCTTCCAAGCCTAAATATCCTTGTATCATCTGGCTGACATCCGGGACTATAATGTACAAATTTTCCTGGAAATATGATTTGTATCAGCTAAGCAAACTCCAGTGTACCAGTTAAAGCATTAGATCTTCAGTTAAAGCTTTGAGGGATTTGAGGAGATTTTAACACCAGGTATCCTAATTCCCTTTCTACCAAGGTTCACAGTTAAAAATAAAGAGGTTTCTTCCACAGTGTTTGTCAGTAAATACTGTAAAATCTATAATTATTATTTTCATATGCCAATTTCTCAACTCTTCCAAAGACTCCCAGTTGCCTCTCATTATCTGATAGTCCCACATCTAAATTTCCCCTGATCCCTTACAGACAAGATTATGTTCCAGTTAACAGTGTAATTCATTAACATTCTCTGTGTTGTAGAAGAAGCGAAGCAAAACAAAGCTCTCTTCAGTTAACATTTTTTTCACATCTTTTCAGGAAGAGGTGGAGTTGTTTCTTTATTTGTCTTTGCTGAGCTTTTATCTTGGATATTTTTCTCTCATGAGAATTCCAGTGGATTGGAGAAAAAAAAAATCAACTTTTTTTTCGCCCTATATATCGTATGAGCATGATCCATCTTCAACATTATTTGGGACATGTTTTGGTTTTGGTATTGTAACAGAGTGAGTGACTGAGACTGAGGATGCTTGGATTTTATCTTGCCCTTGTCTTGGAACTGCCTTGAGGAAGTGACTTTTATTTGAGGAGGAAAAGCCATCAAGTCTATCTAAGACATGGCAATTGTCAGAGCCTGATGAGTAAATGAAGGGGAAAACACAACACTGAACTCAGTGGCAAAGGACTCAGACAGTGATCCAGAGACCTGTTCCAGTTCTGTCTTATTTTGTTTAATAACTCTGATTAGCATTAAACGAGAAATGGAGTTTGTGTTCTTATTGAAGACCAATGAAATCAGCTTAGATTTGTTTACAGAAGAGTAGAATCCATGAAGAACCTATATTTCATTTCAAGAATGAATTTTTTTTTTCATTTCATTTAAGGAAATAATTTCAAGTAATTCCTCTAGGGTCAGTTTCCAGAGTCTGTAATAAAACACTTGTAGTACTTTAAGGGAGAATTATATGTAATTGGGATATATTATGTGTAATTGGGAAACATTTGCAAGAGAAAGGAATCTGGGAAGGATCAGTAGCATACCTCATTTTACTCTGAACTGAACGAAATTTGCAGTTTTCTATATTCACCCTTTGTTTTCCCTGCACTGAGGGATGTATACAAGGCTCTCATACAGATGCTTTTCTCAGCTGGCTACACTGTTCATTCTAAGATGGGGTAGCTGGGTGTTTGTAAGTCTGAAAGGAAGGATGACAGGAATTCTCTCTTATAGGCATCCTGATCCTTAGGGTGATTTTTGGGTAAATCCACCATATCCCATAGATCCCTTCCCTTCTGCACTAGAGACACATCTCTAGTGTGTCTCATTTTTGTTCAAAAGGACATCTTGTCCCTGATCCAAGAAAGCGCGTGTAAGAGACTAACCATATGTTTTAAATAGAGGACAAACAACAGGTTTACAGAAAATATGTATTTGAGACTTCTGACCAATTGTTTTTGTGCACTGGTTAGTATTAATACAACTCAGGTGGACTGCAACTGCTCCCTTGTAAGAATACATGTTTGTGTTTTGTTTGTGTGTAAGCTGTAATTGTTACAGAGACTATTCTGCAGAAGAAACATGCAAATAAATCATTATGTGCTTTTTCTGTGCTCCATTATACACTTCATTCAGTTCATTGCCTTCACAAGACAAGTGAGAGAGTTCATTTTGTTGACTGCATTTTCCTAAGGCCTAATGGTATCACACACACCATGATGCAGAAAGTACTGCATGACACACACGTGTTCCTGCATCACTGCTCAAACTGCAGTGGATCCAGACCATTTTCTCTGGTTAGTGTTTAACTGGAAGTCTTTGTACCCCTAATCCACAAGCCTGCAGCAGACAGCCTGCTCAGGCACTGCCAACAATAGATATTTGAACTGAAATAACCTGTAAGCTGGAACTTAGGTTACAGCATCAGAGAAAACTGGAAGATCATTTCTCCTATTGACAGCAGCTAGGTCATGATCTTGTGGACTGAACACAGTACAATTTCTCCATGCTTTTCCATGCAGCTTTATTTTTTATTACTAGGATGTGATAAAGCAGTAGCAAAGGCTGTTCCATTGCTGATTTCCAGGGTGCCATCCTTTCTTGTATTTAGGCAAGCAAATACCCTTATACTCACAGGGCATACACCTCAGAAATTGTAAGGAAAAAAATGCAGAAGTAGGTCTTTCATCCATCCTGGCTCATCCTTTACACATCATGAAAGGACTCCACCTGCTGTTATTAGAAAAGGTCTAAACTTACTAAATTGTAGCCTTTGCAAAATTGTTTTATGTCAACAGCAACTTTTGGGCAACAGCAGGTCTGGCTCAAATTATTTGCATCTGCTGGGGGTTGTATTACCATCCTTTTCTTTTTTAAAGGGAAAAAAATAGAGTATTTCTCTCTACACATACACACAGTCTTCTAGTGGTATTGTAAAATACACTCTTCTGGACTCTGGGTTACTGTAATGTTGTTTCAGCTGATAAGTGTTAACAAGAAGCCAATACAATGGAGTATGAAGCCAGTGTGAGAGCTCCATCAGAGCAGATCTTTACAGAGAACAACAAACACTGTAAGATGATATGTGTGATCTTTTCCACCAGGAGTAGAGAGGCAATAGATTGAATGCAGCAAAAGCTTTTTGAAACTCCTCTGCTGCTATCCAAGTTTTACCTCTTTGTCTCCTTGTATAGTCAAACGAAACTCCATTTTCACTCCTTTCTCTACTTTTTTCTTTCCTTTACTACACTTTACTTGCCATTCTAATTAGCTTTCTATTACTACTTTAAGGGGAAAATAGTGATGCCTGTTCTATAGAGGCAGAGAGCTTTTCTGCAGGCAGCTGTGGATGGGTTTGCTTACACTGTCAGGCAGGAAGGATGGAGCAAGGATGGCTGCTTGCCTGGTCTGTGAGAGAGTGAGCATGAGCCCCTTTCTAGACTGGGTCTGGAGGAAAGGCTAGTGGAAAGAGCACTGCCTTTTCTCATCCACAGAAGGGTAAGAATGATGTTCTCTGGAGAAGGGTAGTTAGAGAATAGATATATAGATGATTATAAGATGTTAAAGAGAATTAAACCTGCATAAACATTCCTATAACGTTTCTATGCCCTTACACTTAGCACAGTTCCCATCATTTCCCAATTCCATATATTGGGCACAGTCTAGGGCTGTTCAGAGCAGCTGAAAACAGGCCCTAAAAGAGCACCAGGTCCCCCACAGTCTTACAGAAGCTGTGTAAGGAATAAGATCTATGGTCAGAGATGAAACAGGAGACTTCAGTGACCCTGATGATGGTATTTGCTTCCTCTTCCTCATCTGACACTGATCCTTTTTGTGAAGCACTTAGAAGTCTGGGAAGTGTTACACAGGAATTTAGTGCTATTTATTAGGTGCTGAAGGAAAATGTGGATTCTTGGTATTGCTTTCTTGATGTAGCTGAAAGGAAGCTTTGTGCCAGGAGCTCTGTTCCTAATATAACCTTTTGGATGTGAACGCTCACACCATGCTGTTCATCTGCTGGTTTCAAAGCCTCAGGAGGGTCTGTCTCACAAGGAACTGTTCATGAGGTACAGGGAGAGGAACAGTCTGCCTAGGATCACCCCATTTCCAATGTAAAACCCTCGATCCATGTGATGTGCATCAGTGAGGGCCCTCCTGAGACATCTGGGCTTTCTGGGGAGTGCTGGGGAACAGCCCTGCATCTAGGGAGACCCTGCAAACCTCCCCTTGCCTCCTGCCCAAGGCAGAGCCAGGTCTGGCAGCTCTAAGCTGCCTATTGTGGATTTGTGTGCATTTAGGGTGGCCTATTTATTCAGCTTTAGCATTATGCCCGTGAAAAATGCTGGCCAATAAAGCATAAATGGCTTTATCCCACTAACATTGGCACTTCTTGTTCTCTAAAGGACTCCTGAGACCACTGAAATAATGCAATTAGCACATATGTGGTATGGTAGAGCAGGGACAAAAGAGAATAAGACAGGTTTATTCTGCAGAAGAAAATGTATGTGTAGTTTAATCCTACAGCCCACTAGGGTGACCATCTCCACACCATGGGGAGGTGCAGGGGACTTGAGAGTTTGAGCAGGGGAGAATTGTGATCCTAAGTCAAGTAATTGAGATTACTTGCTCAAAATAAAAAGCAGAAAAATACAGTATATGAAAATACAGTTTCCAGAGTAAATAGAAGCTGCTTTGCCAATAGTTAAATATTGTCTCACAGCTATAGGCCAAGCCATTCAAAACACATTTAAAAAAAAAAAAAAAGAAAAAAAACCTAAACAGACAGATTGTCTTCATGTTTCAGGAGAAACCAAAACAGTCTGGAGGTGGCAGTGGCCTACACAGAGGAATGTTGTCCTTAGTCTCAACAAGCTCCATCTGGTCTCAGACTCAGACTTCATTTTGTTTGATTTGGGGCATTTAAAATTATATTTGATTTCCTAGTTGCCAGCATACTCCTGCTGGGCTGTTCAGTAGAAGTGAAATGTCCTTGTTAGATGACATCTTCCTCTTCCCTTGCTGGTGCTAGCATGCAGACCTTAGGCACCTTTTCTCATTCCTTCTTGATGTTCCCAGCTAAAAATGCTAGTGGTGCAATACAGTGCTAAGACCAAGGGCTCTGCCTTTTCTGCTTCTCCACTCTCTAATGCTGGAGCACATGGCAAACACAGCCATGCTTAAACGTTCCTTCTTAGGTCTCTCACAGATAAGTGTAAATGTGAAGATAGCAGCTCACAAAAGGCTTTCCACAGTTACCAGCACATAGCTCTGACTCCAGTGGTGGGTACCATGCACATTTACCCTGAGGAGTTCAGCTTCCTCTTTTGGACACTCTGGCAAAGACATTCAGGCTACTTTTAGAGGAGCAATGGAACTGCTACCCTGCTTTGAATACCTGTAGTGCCACCCTTGAGTTTTTAATGCCCATTGGAGGCTTGTACACAGTCACCTCTCTCCAGGGGGTTTTGCTGAGCCCCTGCAAGCCTGCCTGTCTGCCCCTTCTTCTGCCTCCACACACAGCTGCTGGAACAAGGGGACTTATTCTGAGTACAGCAGGTTTATACCCATTTACTGTGCTCCAGCTGCTACTCCTTACTGATATGATGAGGAAGAGTCACTACCTCAGCTTTTTCAAGATTTGGCTTCTGGCCTCTTTCTACAAAAAGTGGAGGCAGACAGGCATCTCTAGGTGGAGGTTCAGTCCATCCTCAGAGGTGAATCCCACAGTACCTGATTCACTCCTGGTGGAAGCAGAGGGTTCCAAATGGTGCAGCCTGCTGCTGCCCTTCCTTTGCATTCAGGAGGGGTGGCTGGTGGAAGGAAGTTGCCCCAGGCTCGATCAGCAGAGTCTCAGCAGAAAAGCACTCAGCGTGGAGGAGTGCCCACCTTCCCACCTACTTCCCATTCACCAAAGCACATTGCTTCCCAGCCCACAGGGTACGTCTGTGCCTGAATGACAAAACTGTCTTCTTCAAGCCTGTGTGGGCAAGAGGTATATGCATCAGTAAACAAAAAGTTTAGAAACACTTTGCAATCAGTCTATTTTTAATCTTTTCCTTCTCCCTCTCATTCTGTCCTGCCTCCTTCCTCATTTTGGTTCATTTCACCAAATAAATATTAAATGTTTTACTTCACATGCTCTGATAGTTTTCTTCAACTCTCAAATTCTTTTCTTCATTGGAGAATATTTTAATATATTATAAAGTGTATTTTTAAAAAAGAAGGAGTTTTTACCAAACAAATCATCAGTATAACAAAATAAAATGCATCTTGTCTAACATTATAACCCTAATGCCAGGTGAGTTGGAGCAGTCTTTGCATCACCCCATCGTGTCTCCTGCAGCAAGATGGGCCAGAGATCAGACCACTCCTCTGGCCACTGCTCTGTCAGCTCCACTCAGAGCCAGAAGCAGTCCATGCCACCCCAAGATGCTCTGCAGGCTGCAGCCCTGTGGCACAGCCCTGTGGGGCACTCACAGGACCAAACACAGGCAGACAGTCCCCTGTGGAGGGGAGGTAGTCTGCAGAAGCGCCACAACAGTCAAGGAATTATTCCCAACTGTTGGACTCATTGCAGCATTTTCTGAGGCATGATACAAACTGAGAGAGGAGTGGGATGCAGAGAGATGAACTTTCACTTCTTTGGGATGTACAGATGTGAAATATCTTTGGTGCTTTTCCTCCAACCATCCAAACTCTCTCACTGCTAAGAATTTCAAAATTAAGGAACATTTCCTCTTCCTACTTCTCCATAGAGGGAAAAAAAAACAATTTTGATCCAAAAGATGCTTATAGGAAGAGCACAAAGACCATAGGCCTTTTCCAGTGCTGCTGCCCTGCAATAATGACCTCAGTCCCAAGCCTGGAAGGAGAGTTGGATGCAAGAAATTTGTCTGCACTTCTGGATCCCTTTAAATCCAATTGGATGTCATTTGCCAAGGCTGATTGCACCAAAGGGGGCATGTGAGTTTGACAATGCTCTTTTGTCCCCAGGCTTTAAGATTCAGTCCTCTAATTAATGCATCCTTTTAACCTCAGTGTATGGGCCCACCTTTACAAATAGCTTGGCAAGTGTGTGAGCCAAAGAAGATGCTGACCTTACCAGCTAGGACATGAGCTTGCAATGTGGCAGCTATATTGAAATTATTTCCATGCAGAAACCTCCTAGATAATTTGCTGGACTTTCATGTGAGATATCCACTGTCCATTGGGGAGGAAACACTTGGCTGGGACAGCATGTCTGTGGTCTGAGAAAAATGACATGCTGCAATTTTGCACTCCAGCTTCCAAGAGCTTGCCCCTGTTCCTCTGCCTTTCCTGACTCAGTTGCTCTCATACACCCTGCTGCTGTGACTTCCACTCTATTTCAATCCAAGGTTTTTGTGATGGCTCCACTTTGTAATTAGAAGTGCTGCGAAGCATAGCTCAGAGAGTGATAAAGGATGGGGAGGATGAAACAGCAAGGACCTGCAGAAGGATGCTGACTTTCACTACCTGCTCTCCTGGAGATGCAGCTGCAGGCACCACAAGGCTCCCTGCAGCTGCTGAGCTCCCCATGGAGCAGGGCACTGAGTAGGGCAGCACTTTTTGGTACTTCAGGCAGCCAGCTTTGGGCAATTGTCCTTTCCTCACATGTGACCAGTGGGTAGCTCCCCCCACCCCAAGCTCTGGATGAGCATTTCTCAGCAATGTCACTCCTCAGCTAGTCCCACTAGCCAGTTTGGGACTGGCTAGCAGCCATCAGCAGAGCCTGGGCTCTGGGGGCACAGGGCCAGTGTCTCCTTTGCCTGAGCTGTGGGGCTGAGGCTGCCCACAGACCAGTGAGTTCACAGGACAGAAAAGCCACTTGCAGGATTGGATCCTTGTCCCACAGCAAAGACAGGAGCAGGAGCAAGGAGCTAAATGGTCTCTTTCCAGCACACTCTGGAGGAGAGAGCTGTGGGTGAGGGAAGGTAGCACTGGCCAAAAGTCCCTACCCATGCTGCAAGAAGGGGAATGCAGATGGGGAAGGATAAGGATGTGCTGGTCCTGGACCAGCAGGCATACTTCTGGCTAGGGAGAGCAGTGTTGCATAGCTATGACATATGGGATAAATGCTTCTGATCTGCTTATGTTTTCTCTGGAGACTCATGTCTCAAGTGCTGAAGACCTACTGCCTTCCCTATTTGTCCTGCCCATGTCAGCCATAGTTCTTGTTCATCAGGAAATGTTGCTATGGCCCCACTCTACTGAAAAGACCTGTCCCAAGCAACAAAGAAAAGAAAACAATCAAGGGAATCTCCTGGACCAATTGAAAAAAAAGATTAACTCTTAGAAGAATCTGAGATGAAATAAAAAAACAACAACTGTAACATTTCAAAAGGAAAGAAAATGCTCTGAGAAGAAGAGTCCTTCTGACACATGCAGCTTGTCAGCTAGGCTGGCAGTCTGGGCTGGCAGAGAGGGTAACTCACTGAAAATGGAGCCTGTGTTTTGATTGAGGAGAGACTGTGCACAATGAAGAATCCTTAGCATTTTCGGCCATGAACATTTTTCAGCTCTTTTGTGAATAAAAAGGGGCATTTCCCAAGGCCAATAGTGGATTTTTGCAAGAGCTGCATTCCTGCTGGAACCACACTTACTCTGAGGCCTATGTGATCTCACTGTTTTTTACTTGGCTATAAGGAATTCAATGCTTTCCACAAGGTGTAACATCTGTCACACATCCACACAAGCATTGTTTATTTTATGAAACATGAGCTATGCTTACAGCTACTCGCTCTCACTTTGCATCCCCCAAATGAGAATCTGCAAGGAGAATCACGGCACTTAATTTCCAGTGGTTTGTAGAGGCATAATATACAAAGTGGGCCTTCTGTAGGACACTGATAATCCTACATAATTACACATATATGCAGAACTAGTGTCAACAAACTGAAATCAAAGTCTGCTTTGAAAAAAAAATCCGTGTTATTACACAGAATAAATCACAGAGAGGAGATGTGCAGCTGTATTCAGATGCTGTCTGGAAGATGGAGAAGAAAGGTGTGATTGAGCAAGGCTTCAGTTTTGATCCAGAGCTGCTGCTGACTCCCTCTTCACCTCCAGCAACTTTGCTGGCTGGATTTCTCCAACTGTGAAAGGCAGAGGGGATAATGTTTATGTAGAGGTGTGCTGTGAGAGCTATTGGCTGCATCTGTGTGAATGCTAATTTATTACTGGTGAAGTATAGCCCAGATGAAAGTGTTACAGCATGCAGCCTTCAAAGTGGATCTGCACTGCAGATTTTTATCTGAGAGGGCTGCATAACCTAGGCACAGCCTGGAGGTGACGACCACAGGGATAAATTGATAATCTGGGCAAGTACTACCAGGAAAGAAACATGCAGGGGATGTGGGTCTGGAAAACAAGCATAGTGTGTTTTGCTCTGAATTTTTAGCTTTCTTTTCACCCTATACTTTATCTGATTTTCTAGTAAGTGATAGTCCATTGATCCAAATTCACCTCTGATTAAGTCCAACACCCTGAGAGACATTCACCCACGCATACACCCAGCAGCTCACAGCACAGGAGCTTTTGAAAAGAGTATTCTGTACTGTACATGTGAGTAGAAAAATAAAAAGTGCAATGTAAAGTATAGTTGTTTATAACTGGGACAATTTGGCCTTTAACTAGATGCCATGTTGTGCTGACATCTGTCTTCCAATGTGATAATTTTTTGTCCCTTTTGAGCAAGATGCAGTGAATATGATGGGGTACGTCAAGACTTTCTGCCTTAATTCGAGGAAGCAGCCTACACACAGCACTTCAGTTTCATGAACGTCCAGATGGCACATTTCTGGGGGAAGGGGTGAGTAAAAGCACACGTGTGTGTGTGTGTGTCTGTGTGTCTGTGTGTGTGTGGACACCTACACACGTGCATTTGGCTATGAAGCCACCAATCAGTATGTTCACAGTGTAGAGGTAAAAAGGAATGTGTTTATTCTGTAACCCATAAAAGCATCTCATCATAGCTGCATCTTCTGTGAGCCCTTTCCCCCTCCTTCAGACAGGTTATAGCATTTGCCACAACTCCAGACCAGGGGTGGGTCAAATGTGAGTTTGCCAGCAGTTCACATCTCTCCGGTATCCATCTGACACGCATCGTTCCCTCTTGGCTCCTCTTTCTTTTACACTTCAGGCAGGAGAAGGACTCAGTCTTCAATAAACTAAGAGCAAATGCCCCCTTCCTCATTTCCAGTACTTGCTTACCTTGAACAGTAAATAACTAAAGTTCAGATCATTGCCTTGTCACTGTGATGAACTGATTGGTGAATAAGTTCATACTGCACTCTAGGAAGGCCCTATCAACCCCACATGGATCTCTTTCCCTTGCATGGGCATGTAATCCACCCACCTCTTTAGCCTGGGGTACTCGATTTATCAGTACAGCTTCACCTTACTGAGGCTGAAATGGCAGGTCAAACAAGAGGAGCAGGCACTTCTCTGCATTGCATCCTGCAGGGTGAAAATATTCATGCTCTCAAAAGTGTGGGAAGATTCTTCTCCGAGCGAGCAGAAGAACTGAAGTTGTACCTCCAGAGTGCTTAGGGGACACACAGGCCTGGAAGTAGCAGCACACGAGAGGAGAACCCCACAGAAAAGTGACAAGATTAAAGGATCTTCTCTCCCCCACCCCCTTCTCCCATCCCTCCCCCGAACGGGTAGCAAAATCAAAGTTAAAAATGTATCTATGGAAGGGACTGATGAAAGATTAATAATTAATTTTAGAGCAGCGATACAGCATTTTTTGAAATGTAAATTTGATGCGCAAAAGTGGCATATTATGATAAGCAGGAGCAACAAGGGAGAGTGAGTACAGGAGGGCCTGTTGCTCAGAGACAGGCTAGTGAGGAGCACTTACAGCCGCCTTTATTTTTTCTCTTCCCCTCCCTCTCTCTCTTTATGCAAACTTATTATCTGAACTTAGGAGGTTTTGAAGAAGTTGAAGGGCTGCATATCTGAGGCACAGTCTTCAGAGTGCATCTCAGCTGTGGTTTTGCCTTGAAAGCTAAATCTCTAGTTGTGCATTGCCATCCAGTGTCTTCCCACACTTCGCTTCTCCTGACCGCTCCCGTCACTGTGGTGCTGCTAACTGTTCCATTTCCTTACCAAGACTTTCCCTTCTGCTTCTAATATTTGGATTTAATTTTCTGCCCCTTCCCCTCCCCGCCCCATGCCCACTAGCCTCACAACTCCCCTCCTCCTTAGCTCAGGCTCTTTTGAACCATCTCCTTTTGTGCTTTTTCCCGTGCATGGTGCAGGCTCTTTTACTCCCCCTTTTCTTTCCCCAGCCCTGTTTACATGAGGGCTTTGAGAGCAGCTTCACCGTGCGCTCTCATGAGAGTTGTGCAAATTGCACCAGTGCTTTCGTTGGAAGAGACACTCATCTCTGGAGCCCCATGCTGTGCAAGAGTGCATCAAGACCAAGTAAGCCCCTTGATGCTGCCTCACGCTGTGATCCTCCTTTGCACAGTGTCATGTGTCAGGACGGTTTTCCCACAATGCATTCTTTAGTTCGGTGGCAGGGGAAAAAAAAAAAAAAAAAAAAAAAAAAAAAGAACAAATAATCTGCTGTCGTCACAGGCAAACACATTACCTGCGGGGCAGGGAGAGGAGCCAATCTTCCTTCAATGAACCAAATTCACTCCCTAAAGTTGCCTTTTGATGTGTTTTTATTAATTATTGCCCAGGCGGTCCAAACTCTGACCCTTCCAACTTTTTGCCCATTGCATGTTGGTTGTTTTTGCAAACAACAGAATTTTGAAAGTTGTTGAGGAAAAAAAAATTTTTGTACTTTTATTCCCTTACTTGGATTCAAACGATGGCTTTATTAATACATATCGACAGACCTAAGTTTCACAAGTACAATTAATGCCACATAAATCGTTCATATCCCTGCCCTGTCATTTACGGAAATACAGCATAAACTCCATATCCTTATCTTAATTAAGCTGATAAGGCACAACAGATCCAGCTCCGAAGTGCAACTGCAATGAGCCCTGAGCGCTGCGGGCTCTCTCTCGCACGCCCGTGTGTGTGCGGGGCTTTCACCGCCCAGCCAGACATCACCTGCTGCAGCAGCTGGAGAGCAGCAACCGAGCCCTGCATCGCTCTCTGCTTTCCGGGCAAGGTTTCGGCACTGCCATCCGATTTGGTGTTTCTCCTGCAGGGAACCCACGCGGCTCCGCAGCCCAGCCTCGGGTGTCGGCAGCGAGGCGCCCACGTCCAGCTGCGAGCAGAGGCTCCATCTACAGCGGCCGCAGCCCGCAGGAGGCACGGCTGGACGGGGAGGGGGCAGGATGCAGGCAAAGCGGGGCGATTTGAGATCAGCCAGCCCTGCCGGAGGCAGAGGGACAGGCTGCGGTGCCACCCTGCCCGGGGCCATGCGGGAACAGCGTCCCGATGTCAGACACACGCTGCACCCAGTCCCTGCACCTGCGGGAGGGCAGCCTGGGCACAAGCGAGGTGCTGCTGGCCTCTCTCGCCCTCTCAGCATTGCCGATGGTTGCCCTGCTCGGGAGGGACTGTGCGTTCCTCAGTGCAGCTGCCCTTCTGTTCGTGCACACACCTCTGCCCCCTGGCCCTCGCCTCTCGCCGCCATGGGCAGCCCTGCCAGCCCCGATGTACAAGGTGAGCTGGCAGAACGATGGGGTTTGTGCGTGTCTGACATCACCCCGGGGGAGATGAGGAGGGAAGGGAAGCTGGATTTTGGGAAGGAGGAGAAGCAGCACCCCAACAGTGCAGCTGGAGCAAGAGGCAGGCTAAGGTAAGAAGAAATATTACACAAGAGTATTTTCTGGCTTTTCCCCAGAAAAGCATCCCTATTCAAGAGGAGCACTTCAGCATTTGCTTATGTTTAAGCACGTGCTCAATTCCTGTTGACCTAAACAGAAACGAAGCATATGTGTTTAAATGAGCATATGCTTAAGTGCATTCTTCAGACAGGAGGGATGGAGGCAATTAAGCATGTATCTATATGCAAGCTAGCTATCTGTCATTTACATTTAGTCATTGTGATGCATTTTGGACAGTGAACAATTCTGGGAAGAAATTTTTTTACTAATCATTTCACAACATTTGATAGCTTTAAGGAAAAGACAACATTCTCCCTTCCTTTGAAAAAAGTTGAAAAAAGGTTTTCTCCCTAAAAATACCACAATAAATAAATAGACCAAACCATAGATTTTGCAATTGCAACTTTTCTCAAGGAGATAACAACTAGCACTGGAATGTAAGCTGCTGTCTGTGTCCACTCTGGGTCATTTCACCGGAGAGAGACATCTTGCATAACCATGAAAGGAGACAGAACTGTCATTTAAGTCTTGAAACAGAATAAACTTTTCCCATCCATTGTTCCCTTGTATATGTGTAAACGTTACCTTTAGTGGGCATGATTTGATTTAGGCCTTCCCCACACTGCAGCTGGTTTAATAGAATGCCATAATAGTGTCACACGGTTATTCTTGAAAAACAGCTACTAAATGTTGATGTTACTTATTGTAGCAATATTTATGTGAGAATGCTGCAAATACTTGGGAAAAGGTTTTAAAGGTTGAAAGGCGAGTATAACCATAAATTATGAGAAATGGTGCAGTTGGGAAGTGACATAAAGTTCAATGGCCTCAGCTGTCGACACTGTGTGTTCATTGTTTTGGACACTCATGTGACTGCATCTCAGCCAGCCAAGGGCTGGTTCTCTCCCTTACTGCATGGGATTTCAATGCAGAATTGTGGAGGGTTTTAAAGTGATTCTCTAATGTCTGTTGTGTAACTTTCTCATCTCTGACATGAGAATCACCCTAAAAGCCAACCTTAGTAGTCTGAGTGACTGAAACAGATGATAGGGTTCACATGAATGCTGGCTTACAATACTAAATCATGTTTTATTTCCTCATGACACTGAACAGAGAAATGGAAAACAAAAATGCAGTGCTGACCAGTAAGGCAAATTTATTTGTTTGTGGTTTATTCCCAGGATGTTTGAACTGTTTTTTGGGAGGCTCCCACCCAGCAAAGTGAAGAGAAACTCAGAGCCAAAGCCAGCCCAAAGGGTCACAGTGCCACTGACGCAGTGGGGTTTCCCTACCAGGCAGAGAACATCTGGGGCATCTCTTGCCCCAGGACTAGGAGGGAAGGAAGAAGGAATGGAGCTGGGACAAGGAGCCTGGGGGAAGATCTGCAGAGCTGGGCTGGCTGCTGCTGTCCCCTGCCGTGGCCATCTCTATTTGATCTCATGCTCAGCAGCAGCCTGCTGGCTTCTCTCAGGCTGTGACACAGGCAAAGCAAGCAGCAAAGCCAGGATAACCTTTCTGCTCACAACAGCCCACGGCATCTTTTGCCTGTATCTAGACTAGCACAAGGGAAGCTTGGAATAGATAACGTCCTGAATTGCAAGATTGTGCCAAACTGTCCTCAGACATACTGTGCCATCCTCCTCCTGACACCCTCCTCAGGCACTGGAGAGCTCTGTGGCTTAGGTAGATTAGATTGGTCCCTTTATAATGTTCATTTTGAAATGGAAGTATCAAGTGTTGTGGCATGCAGTGAGGCCTCCAACCTCCCCTCAAAACTTTTAAGCATGCTCTGAAGGGTGGAGGGAGGAGATAGTTGTACCCAAACCAGAGGGTTTGCTTTGTGGGCAAGGAAGAGTCCACATGTGAAATTCTAGGCAAATCTCAGAGTGTCATGAGGGGTTATTAGAGTCCAGTCAATACAGTCCTTAACAGCCATACCTGTAGTTCTCCATGCACACACCCCATGCTTCTTGCTGCCTTGTATCCCCTCCCTGCCTGTGCCAGTCCCTGAGCAGCTCAGCCAGATCCAAGGTACTGTGATGTGAATGCTACAGGTGCTGCAATTATGGCATCATCTACAGAAGAGTCCACATCTTTGAGAAACTCCACTTTTCCTTCAGTTTTACTGCTTTGCCTTAGTTAGGCTTTGAATTCTCTGTGCCCATTGGTATCAGCAGCATGTTCATGAAGCCTCTGGGCAGTTTCCTCATGCCAGGACCACATTGGTGCTGTCTCAAGAGTTACCAGCTCACCAATAAACTATCCACTTAACAAAACCTCAGAAGTTGTCCCTGAGCACTCAAAATCCTTTTGTCCTGCTCCCTGTGGCTCAAGAAGCTCCTTCTGTTCAGTAGCAAAGGTGATAAAAACAGGAATTTCTGGACCCAACTCTGGCACCTAGGGTCCATTCCACCACTGTAGAAGTCTTGCCAGCCAGGCAACTTTTGCAGGAACAAATGCACCTTGGAGATGGAGCACTTTGATGGCCAGGGCTTAGAGCTTCCTGTCCTTTTACAGCACTGAATATGTTATGCAAGCACATGTGGCTACAGGTGCATGCATTTGCACAGTGTTTGTCACTTATTCTGCATTTATAAAAAGTCTGTAATGCATGTTAAATTATTTTTTCCCTGATTTGAATATTTGGTTAATAAATGGGACAGCCTGTAGCAATGTTCTCTTCTGCCAAGACAAGGGTAACAGGGACATTGTACAGATATGCATTTAGCAAAGTTGGAAAATGTCATTAGCACATAAAACCTAAAACCATCATAAGCCCATAAAAACTATGGTAAGCCAACAAGTAAAATCTCAGTAAGTCTATAATCACATAACCCCTGTAGTAAATTGCTGTTGTGTAGTTAAAGCTGATTAAAAATTGATTAAATCAGTTCAAACTATGTAAGTCTCACCTTAATGCATCACATGGTGTTTACCCTGACTTGCATGGAGCCCTTTGCTTCCTCCCCTCTCCATACATACCCACACTGATGGGGCAGACAAGTTCTGCTTACCTATACCAGACCTACAAATCAATAACTTACAGTGTGCAGAGACAGTGCCAAATAAAAATACTCTGCTTGAGCCTAGCAAACGTGCAGGGCAAATCATCTAAAGCATAAATATGGCACTGGCCAAGTTACACAGCTGCCAACAGCACTGTCCTGCTTTCAATGCCTTCTCTTCCTCAAAGACTGCTGGTACCTGTGGTCCAAAGTTCTTCCTGACAGCAGAGAGGCACCTAAAATACAGCTAATGAGGAATTAGCTGATCCCAAATATGAAAGCAAGTGCCAATTCCTTGCTGCATCCCTTTCTTCAGACAGCTGTTGTGGGAAGAGGTTCAGGGCAAGCTCTGCACACCAGACAGTGCCACAAAGGCCCCTTGCTTTGTTTGCAAATCCTGAGGCTTCTATTCTGGTTCTGTGGGATGAGATGAATTAACCTCACCCCATTATTTTCTCTAACTCCACCAAGAAGGAGCAGCAGCCACAGTATTTCATCATGTCAGGCCAAGTCTGCCAGAAATCACTCAGCTATGTCCAGCTGCTGTCTGTGTCTCAGGAGATGCTCCCCAGGTGACAACCACTGGATGCTCTACTGTATAAATGCTGCTTCACTGTGTCAACACCCATCCTTCACAAAGAAACAGCTCACACAAAGTTTCCATGGTCTGTCCTGTCACAGCCATAGGCAGCAGCAAGAGGAGAAGTTCGTGAAGTTCAGCATACACACAGATTTGTGACAGGGACACTCAGAGCAGCCTGGCCTGGTCCCTCCACACCAAACACCCTCAGTGATGAGTGAGCTCAGCAGCTGCCCAGCTGTACTGTCCATCTGGGGGAACCACCCAATGTTCCAATTAGAAATGTGCTGTACAGCAGCAGCTGATTTGTGCTGGTGGCCCCATGAAATGTCACATAGCCTGGTGACCAGTAATCATCTACTTGTCTTTTCATTCTGAGAGTTTTGTTCACTGGTACCCCAAAAGGGGAAAAAGATCACCAAATACACTGCTTATTGCAAGTCTTTTATTCTGTCCCTCCTGCAAAGAAGATAAAATTCAAACAGTGAGGGGAGCATGAAACCTGTTTCTGACAGTAATGTAGAGTATCAGAGTTTTGGAGAAAGAAATGCCTTTTCAAAACATGATTAACTAGTAATGTCTCTGTAATGATAAAGGGGGGTTTTCAGAAAGTCA
This sequence comes from Molothrus aeneus, assembly GCF_037042795.1. Lineage (NCBI taxonomy): Eukaryota > Metazoa > Chordata > Aves > Passeriformes > Icteridae > Molothrus > Molothrus aeneus. The sequence goes on from NC_089648.1 coordinate 103,341,134, forward strand.
GTTCAGCATTTCTAAATCAAAATAAAATTTTCAGATCAACTTTCAAATGGAAGTCCCAAAAAATCTCTGAAAAAAAAAATTGAAAGCACCTAGTCAGTGGTGTGATATCTTTCTGTGAAGGGTTCAGTACACCTTGTCTAGGAGCAGGAGAGACAAGGGAAGAAAGCAAGGAAAGAGTAGGCAAGGAAACAAAAAATATTTTAGAAATTACTCTATTGCTCACTAAGAAACTAACTTTTAATCTTTATCTTGGCTTTAAAAAAACTATGTTATCAATTAATTTCTGAGTTTTAAGCCATGTATAAAATTATCAAAGATATTGATTCTGAAAGAAAATGCTTGTAATTCACTTGCATAAGGGTGAGACGGAAAAATCCAAATGTCAAGCTGAAGTCAAAGAAGGATCAAGAAGATCAAAGCTGTAGGACTTTGTCTTCAAAGTTACAAGCTCTTAGACAATTAAATGAAAGTCTGAAAGTGGAGGTTTGGGATGGTTTTGGAGGCTTCCAAAGAAATACCATTAGTAGCTGGCAAACTGTAAAGCCATTAAAAATAACCTTGAAGTTGATACAAGTTTCATAGAAGATCTGTCCTAAAATAAGAATTAAATGTGCTACAGAACTGGCCAGGAAAATCATCTATTCCTTATCATTTGCTTCGTTGGACATCTATAGGATAACAGCATGTGCTGCCTCAGTGAAAGTTAAAGAATGATGTCCATAGGGCAAACAGTTATCTATAAACTCATTTCTTACAAACCTTTAGGGAGACAAAATCCTTTTGATTTTATTGAATGTACATTTCTGTCTAATCTCCTGCCAGCCTGTCCTTAGTACTACCCATGGCTGCAGAATTGACCCCAGGCTTGAGCTGAGCTCACCCTTTGGAGTGAGCCACAACTCCTGGAAATGGGATATAAAGGCATTTCTGATGCCTGTTTGAATGAAGTGGATATCAATGCAATCCATCAGAGCATTCAAAAGCCATGTGGGATCCAAAGATTGCTAGTGCAAATCATAATTTGACTTCTTACCCCATAAATGCATATTATTTCTTTTTCATGATCCTCACACACTTCATAGTCAGTTAGAAGCTAAGACAAAGGTGTTTGGAGTCTTGCCTTTAAAAATTAGTACTTAGGATCTGCTTCAGCAAGGCATCTGAGTTTATTCTTAGCTTTATTTTCAGACCATTCTTCAAGGAGCATCTCTGCGGCTTAACAGCTATAGTGTAATTAAGAAACATACTGGGGACAAGATTCAGACTACCAATTTCACTCAGGAAAACCACAAGATCATTATTTGGAGACAAAAATTAGGACTATTGAAAGACAGGTTCCTCCTACCAAGACTCCATATGCAGTCCATGGTGAGAAGCAAGCATCACCAGGAAGGAATTCATGCCACTTTTCTTGGGTAGCCATCTGAGATGAAATAGTCAGGAGTTCCAGAATCACACGTCTTGTCTTTAGTGACACAGCAATGTACAGACCTGAAGAATATAGATCTTTATGATCCCTCTCTTCTCTTCTGGTCTTTTTTCTCCTCACCTTGTCCATTGGTTTGAAGAGACATAGTGCTACAACAGATCCTTTTGGGCTTCCTCTCTGCCCCAACATTCTTCAGAGCACCTGGAAGATGCCTTCCTGGCTGGTGGGCAGGACATGCTTGGTCAGTCTTTCACCTGTGTTTTGCCAGTGTCTCCTAAGAAATCCTTTTTTCTATAACCTGTATGTCCTTTAATTGTGTGAACTTCTGATCAGCTTCATTAGACACACATCTCTAATTTTTTTTCTCCCCTTCTGGATTAGATAGGAAAAATGGCCAAATCCACCTTTTTTCCCTAATGATCTGTATTTGAATTTCCCATCAGCAGAAGTTTCTATCATTAATCTGTCTCAGGTGGAGGAGCCTCACCCAGCCCTTCCTCAGTTTCTTCCCCAGTAAGGAAGTAAAAACACCAGATAATTCATGTGTGTTCCATATTCATAGTAGATTTATAGAGAGAATCCCTGGTGTCAAAATCTTAAGTTCTCCATAGGCAGAACAGCCAGCCAAGAGTGCCCAGCAGTGGACAGCCCTCTGAGACTTCATAACACCAGTTAAACTTCATAAAACCAGTTAAACACCAATGCTAAAGGCTCTCTGCCTTTTTTATTCATTTCTAAGATATGTATTTGTTCTTTTTGTTGTCAGATATTGAGATTGCAATATTTTTAAGAGTTCACTGTTATGTTAAGACCCCTGTTACATAAATCAGGTAGACATACTGAAGCAGTGGTGAAAGGATGGCAGCAAATTGGGAAGAAAAAAAAAGATGTTTAAAGAAAAGTAATTAGTACTGGACTGTGTCACATTTTCTGAAAGGTCCCAGATGTAACAAGCAAAGCAGGGCTAAGCATGTAAGACAGCAAGATTTTTGCACCTTGAACTGAAGAGACAAATCACAAAAATTTCTCCCTTGGACGCACAAGCTGAACTTGGTCTGCAGGTATTTGCATGAGATGTGCCTGGATTTAGTGGGCTCCAGCACAGGTGGATTTGGGTTTATCCACTGAGATCAGTAATGGCTCTCAAACTCCTTAAGTACTATTCTCCATCTGTCTGGAGTACCATACTTGCAAAGAGGACACTATGGGAACAAACCGAATTTATGCAGTCTTCAGTGAGCTGAAGATGCATTTATTTGTGTGGCCCTACCTCTCCAGCCTTCTTCCCATGCTTCTATACAGCAAGACCTAGCAAGATAAAACTGAAGCACATTCTCCTGCTAAGCCTCTCACTTTGCACTGAAACAAGCAGCAGTCCCCATGGGACCAGGTTATCCCAGCCTGTCATTGCCATGCTCCGAACCATGCCGATGCCTTTTTCTTGGTGATGGCTCTCTGCCAAAGGAGCAGAGCTGCCTGCTGTGCTGGATCCTGACACTGCAACAGCCACATGTGCAAGAAAAATGCATCCTCTTCTCCTCCTAGCTCTGCATCCCATCACTGGTGTGCACAGACAGATAGTCCTCCAAAGTAATTACAATTACATTTCAATTAGTAACAGTCAGAGCTTCACAACAGTGGGCAGTTTCCAGGTAGTACTCCTGTGTGAGGGATGTCAGTCTTTCCACATCTGTGGCCGAAATGCTAAGGAGAAACAAGGCAGTAGCTCTTGCTCAAGACCAAATCCTCTCAGCTGCAATTATCTTACTCTTTGCCTAAGAATAAAACCAACACATTCAGAGTCTTAGCCCATTTGTTGTTGCTTGAGCTTCATTATGCTGTTGCTGTCAGTGGTGCTTGGCTTTTCTTCACAGATCTAGGTGAAGCTGGTCCATGCTGAAGTCAGTTATCTCTGTAAGAAAAAATTCAATATAAAATCTCTGCCTTTGGCTTTTCTCAGCACTTGCCCTTTCACTCACAAAGCTTGTTTATGGTGCAAACGATTTACAGAAGTCTGACAGCAGTTCAACAAGGTGAAAAGCAAAAGGCAGAAGAACTCCACGTTTTTGTCATGTCATAAACATGATAGAACAACAAAAACAATTCCACTTTCTGCTTTCTCCTTTCTCTAGTGATAAAGTCAGATCTCTGAGGAGGTATTACTTTGAAACTAACACTTAAATATGTGCCTTTGAGGCTTTTTTCCCATTGTTTTCCCTTTAAAATGAAGTTTAAAATACATTGGGGATTCAGTAGTATCTATAATTCTGTCTCTAGATTTCTGCTTCTTTGAGATTTGCTTCTTTGTGTCTTTTATTCCAAAAGTATCTCTGGTGTAAACAGGTGCAACTGTCTCATCTTCCATGAAGCTGCACCCATACAACCAGACATGTTAAATTAGGCATTTTGGGAATGCAACCCTGCAGTTCCTTCCTTCCTTCCTTCCTTCCTTCCTTCCTTCCTTCCTTCCTTCCTTCCTTCCTTCCTTCCTTCCTTCCTTCCTTCCTTCCTTCCTTCCTTCCTTCCTTCCTTCCTTCCTTCCTTCCTTCCTTCCTTCCTTCCTTCCTTCCTTCCTTCCTTCCTTCCTTCCTTCCTTCCTTCCTTCCTTCCTTCCTTCCTTCCTTCCTTCCTTCCTTCCTTCCTTCCTTCCTTCCTTCCTTCCTTCCTTCCTTCCTTCCTTCCTTCCTTCCTTCCCTCCTTCCCTCCTTCCCTCCTTCCCTCCTTCCTTCCTTCCTTCCTTCCTTCCTTCCTTCCTTGCAGGTCAGCACCAGGGTCTCTTTTCCTCTGTTCCCCACAGTGATCCTCTTTCCTGGAGCAAGGAGCAGAACACAAAGTGAGCCATGACACCATCCCCCAGCACTTGGGTCTCCCAGCTCACAAAGGGTTTCATGTTGACCAGTACTGTCACATGCCTGACATGGAGGGAAAAGGCATCTCAGCAGTCCCAAATCAGCTTTCTGCAGGTCTGGTAACACCTACTTCTTCAGTGAATGAGCTGGAGAGAAAGTGATACCAAGCTCAGCCAACACACTGAAATGACTGCAGTGGGAGAAACTACTACCCAGTTATTACCCAGATAATTATTTTTACCCTTTTTCTTTCTTTTCCCTCCATTAACCTCAGCACCAATTTATCCAGAATATGCTATGGAAAGAGAAGAGGGGAGTGGAAGGGGAAGAAGATTGCTTTGCAGCTGACAGTCTGAAGCACATAGAAGATGGTCTTTTGGAATATTTTGGCCCAAAACAGACTCTTGTAAACATGTGGCTAAGGGACACAAATGCATCTCCAGATAAGACATTGGTATGCCTCTAAGAAGATATTGATCTATGACGTAGGTTTAAACTGGAAGTGTTTACAACAGCACTGAAAACTCTTGAGAAAATCACAAATGCTCGTATACAGTTGCTTCCACCATTGGATACAAAAGACCAAATCTGTGACTCTGCTCATACTCAGTCCTCTAATTTGTTTCCAAACACTGTTTATCAATGGGTACACATGCAACCAGCAAAGCATGACTGGTATGGCTGGCTGTTGGCCAACATGCCACACATGATAAACTTCTTCCAAATGAAAAAAAAAAAAAAAAAGAAAAACCAAGGTCTGCTTTTTCATCAATTGTGCAGCACAGTAGGATTTACTGACAAAGATAGGATACACCAGAGAGAAATGCATTTCTAACTATGTCCACTGTACTAAGACCTCTTCTTCCCTGGGAAAGGTTAAAGGATATTTTAAATGATGTGAAGAAGATAATGTTTTAAGTTGAATTAAATTTACAGAGATATACTCTGACTTTCTGTTGGCTTGGCCAATGATCCTAAATAGTTCTGGGTCAAGATTAATGTTTACAATCTCTTGGTCCCAGTGTTATTGTGGGCTGTTGATCCTCAGCCAAATTAGAACAAGTTCACAAGCAACTAAATCTAAGGATGGTCTTTTGACTTCAGTGGGTTTGGTAAGCTTCAGTGGGCTCAGGATGTTAGAAAGTGCCCTAGAAAATGTCTGTTGCAATGCTAACCTCTGAAGTTATTTGAATTAAAAGGAAACAATGATGCAAATGTGAAAGAGCAGAATAATTTTTCAATTATTCTACTTCCTCTCTCTGCTACAGGTTTCCTGAAGTATTTGGAAACACCTTTCATCAGCACTTAGAGTTTCCCCCTCCAAAATGAAGAAAGTAATACTTGCCATCTTCAGAGGTGGGTTCTAAGAGAGGTAAGTGTGGAAAGTTCAGAAATGTGCTGAAACCCCCAGGTGACAGACAGGGGTAGAAAAGTAATATCTGCAGCCACCTTACTTATTCTGCTCTAAGAATCATAAGGACCACCTTTTCAAAGGGGTCTGGACTCATCTTTCTGCTTGAACAGACCATGTTAAATATTAAATCTCAGTCGTGTGCCTTTCCTCACTTGGATTGTCTTTGCCCTCAATGGAAGGGAAAGTCCTGAAAATGTATTTGCATTCCGTAAGAGCAGCTCTCAGCTTCCATCGGCAGCACCCAGAAACCAGCCCAGGGTGCGGCGGGGAGGCGCGGGCGGGGAGCGCTGCCCCTGCTGCCCCCCCAAGAGAAAGGGCTCGATTTTCTCCCTTTTTCTCCTGCCGAAGGAATCCCGGGGGCGGGCTGGGAAAGGAATCCGGACAGGGGGAGGAAGCTCATTCATTCACCACCCTCTGGGCCGGGCTTTTACTCGCCTATTCCTTAACCCATTGAGCCGCGTGCTTTTCCTCTGTCTGCTGACCCAAAGGAATTGTTTTCTCCCTGGTCCTTGTGTCAGGTGGATGTGACATTGGAAACTACATCTGGGATGATCTCCTCTACACCGGGCTTATGGATCCCATGCCCTCAGCCCCACTATCTTTTGTGTCCCTGCAATGTCCTGCAGGTTTGTCCTGCACAGCCTGGAAATACTCATTATTTACCACAAGGATAATACCCCGTGTAAGACACCCATCCTATGATGCTCAGCACATTTAGTGTAACTCTCCACGTAATTCTAATACCAACCCAGCTGACCCTCTGGGGATATCTAGCAACAATCCTGGCTTAGAGCTCTGCAAAGGCAATGGGAATTTTTGAATCTAGCTTTCTTAAGAAAAAAAGACCAGAATGGTCATGGAGGTTTTGCACAAATTGTGTTCTTGTCGGTGTGAAAGACAGAGATACCATTGCCCCTCTGCCCCACCTCCCTCCTGAACTCATGAGCACTTTCAGTTTAACCCAACAGAAGTGCACAATGTTCAAAGCCATTCTTCTTCCTGAATGTTTCATGCAGAGAAGCAAAAGGCAGGAGAGACAGACCTTTCCAGTGCCCTCTCTGAGAAGGCAGCTACAGGCTGCTTGTGCCCACCAAGAGATGTCAGGAGAAGGCATTGAGAGGGAAAAACACCCCAACCCCCACATACACTCTGCTCATTCCTTAAGCCCTCCTAGACACCATAGGATCCAGTCAGAAGACACAGTGCAATAGGAAATCAATTTTTGTAAATCTCAGTGCTAACAGAGCAACTTATTAGCTTTTCTTGCAGCAAGCACCTTTTCTGGAACCATTTTCTGAAGAAAAAAAAAAGTAACACATTATTTTGTGGATGATGTATCTTGCCACATCTGTTTCAGGACAAACCGGAGCAGGGGTACCACTCTTTTCTCATTCTGTTTATGTAGTTGCAACATTATTTGATGTTTATTGGAAAGACACAAGATTTCTCCCTATCTTATACTTTTCTCTGAATCAAAACTCCAACCAATCATTTTTCTTTAAATAAAATGTAATCACAAGTTAGTATAATTGGTTTGTGGATAAGATTGCTAGACTGGGGGGAAAAGATGTGGAGGTATTTTCCTATGAATCAATTTCCTGGGGAATTAAAAAAAAAAAAAAAAAAAAAAAAAGCTGAACAAAATCTGATGTCCAGCATAAGTTCTACAGCAGCTGTAAACTGGATGCATAGACCCAAGCAGGAAGTCATTGTGTAGGTACCAAGTTGTTTAAGAAGTTGTAGCAAATTGTTTAAGTTAGCAACTTACAGAAGCCTGGGGGACCAAGGGGTGTGAGGGATGTATGCAGAAGAGCAGAATCATGACCTCTCTGGATGTTCTCATGCTAACAACACCCTTCTCCTCCACTGAGCTTTTAAGGGGGCTGGGCTGTAACACGAAAAGGTGCTGGTGAAGGCAATTTTTGGTTAATCAATATCTATGCATTGTCCTCTTGCACTGCTAGCTGTTACTTTCAGCTTCACAGGATCCTTAGACTCAGAATCAGTATGGAATCAGTGTGTTACATTTTGAACCACTTGCACCAGTCTCAGATCTTATCTGTGCTGACATTTCACCAATATCAGCAGTGAATTTGGCCCACTGTGTTTGTTATGACACCTGTCCCTCAGGGCTTTGAGACCTACATGTTCCTACTAACATCATAAAAACCTCTGTATGAGTCTTGGTATTTTATGGGTTTGCTGGCATCAAGGTCACAACTAGGATCTTCAGTGTCCAGTGTGCACTTTGGGATCTGCAGCTGCAAACAATGTGCTAGGTGTCAGTAAGGATAATATGCTGTACTATCTACCAACAGTCAGATTTATTAATCAAATTCAGCTTCAGCAGAAATCATTATTTTTTTGCAATTCAACTGAATTCAGTGGAGTTGAAATGCATGCAAATGGAACTCAAATGGATGCCATTGCAACAGACATGAAATCTGGTCCTGTCTTTCTGTATTCTAGCCTATTTAAACCTTAATTCAAAACTAATAGTGCTATGACTGAGGATTTTGGTGAAGAGATTTTGGAATTCCTCCATCCTAGTGAAAATTTGTTAAACTGGATTTATGCACCAATCTTGAAATGGATCATTCAGTTAATGGTGAAATTGTCAAGAAAAGAACTGATTAATGAGCCAACTGGATCAGAAGGGATTTTGATACACTTTCCTTTGACAGTCCTAGTGGGAGAAGCTCAGGTAGATGTCAAAATGAGTCTTTTGCTTTCTTTCATATCTGCTTTGTTGATAAGGCTGGCTGTAAGGTACAATCTCCTTACATAAGTAAGGACTTACAGATTTGGGTTATTTCTGTATTTTGGTTTGCTGTTTCATCCAACCATGTAAAATTAACTGTGGACAGAAAAATGGCCAGAGAGGCCCACCTGGCATGGGGAGCCACAGGAGGCAGGGCACATTGTCAAGGCAGCACATGTTGCCCCAACAATGGCTCTGACCCATAGGACAAATGCAGCTCCTCCTGCTGCCTGCATGGCCAAGTGCCTGGGAAGTCAAGTCAGTAATCTCAGTGACTCAATATTTCATCTTCATGGGATGAATTTTGTATTTCTGTGTCTCTGGAACAGAATAAGGGGAAAATAAATCAAAAGCAAATTTCAGTTTTGTTTTATAAAATATAACTAGATGACAATACACTCAAATGTTTGACAGGGTCACTTTTAGAAAGCAAAAGCCTGGGTAGCCTTCCAGTCCTACTAAGTTATTTCAAGCTGATCAAGATCTCTTATACAGCAAAACTCCTTTTTGAAACATCTGCAGAAATTTTGTTGCCTTTTCCTGTTGCCTTTTAACTTTTTGCATATCCCATCTCTCTTTTCTGACTGACTTTTAGCTGATTATTTCAACTTGTGTTGGTGATATTCACCTTCCAGTCTGATGCTACAACCATCCAGGCACACATATAATTGGATGTGCTGGAGTTTCTCCATTGACATTCTCTGAACTAATGGGAATAAATTAAGTTCATGCAAAAGCTTTACATGATCCAGATTCAAAATACCCCCAAGTGCAATCAATTCCTCTGTGAGTGTTTGATCCTTTTATTTCAACATGGGTAATCCTACACTTTTGTGGTTTGTGATTCTGTTTTATCTGTTTTGAATTGTGTTGCTGTTATTCAGGTGTCATAAGTAAATTGCCATTGTCTCCTAATCATCTTGGATTATCACCTTCTCTTTAACATTCCTTGTTTAAGAGCTTGGAAAAGAACTGGGGGTGGGTTGAAGGGAAAGATGGTCCTATGTCTGACCATCTAGTCACAAAAAAATTTCCCTGAAGTCCAGTTTGATTTCCATAATACTGAGGCTGGGTTGGTTTGAATTTTTAATTATTTATTACAGTCTTCAGAGTGTGGCAATGTGAGTGACCTATTGCTTTTTAATTATTTTGGTGGCTTTTGATACTATTAACCATGACATTTTGCTGATCCAGCTACATTATTCTTTCAGTTTTGGCACTGAGATCATTCAATGTCTCTGTCCATCTCTGTCAACAAAATGTCAGCCTCTTCTTAAAAGATCACTTTGTCTGATGGTGTCTGTTGGAAAAGATGATTAAATCCTCACCTCCAACTTGTAGGTATGAATTTGGGTTAGATTTTTGTCTCTTCTGGCACTGTGTAGATTTCTGGCTCCAATAAAAAAGTAATATCCTAGGGTTGTTTTAATCTTGCTTCAACATGAAAAGGAACACGTAATAATTTCAATAAAGGGATGTCAGCAAGACAAGCTTTTATTAGCAGTCCCATGCCTATTACAAAAGCTCATTATCTTTCCTCCATTTAGTGACTGGAGGAGGGAGGGTTTCGAAACAAGGCAGATTCCCCAGTTACTCCTGCAAACCCCTGAGAGATCAGAGCCCACTACTCCCTGTTGTGTGTCATTATCTGCATGGGTTGCACTCCTGTTTTGCCTGGTTCCAAAACTGGTATTAGCTCATCTATAAATACCATTTGTAAAATGGTAAAATTCAATATGCTTTACACTTTGCAATTTTATCAACCAAGTGTAAAAAAGGCAGGAGCTGGAAGAAACTGGGCTGTGCCGGTGGGGTAGAACAAGCTGTGAAAAAAACACTTCTATTTCCATAGCCAACCACTGAAAATGAAAGCTAGAATATGAAGCTTCCCTCTGGGACTATGTGGGTGAGTCTGAGCTCATGAGGCATCTCCTCATCTCTGGTTCACACAGAACCAGCACCTGGTCACGGAATCTGGACCAGGTTTCAGTCAGGCATTGTTCCGTGTTCATTTATAATCATGGAATCATTTAAGCTGGAGAAGACCAAAGACCAAAAATTAAATGTAAAGCTTTTCCTTTCCCAGATTGTAGGGCTTTACAGCCTGATAAAAGAAGAAGGAAAATGTTGGAAAGAGGAAAAGGAGAAAAATTTTATGGGTCAATATAAGCCCCAGAAAACATAGATCTCCTCAAAGGCTTTGGGGTCCGACTTATCTAACCAAAAAATAATCCTTCTCCTCAAGCAGTAGTAGATAAGAGGAATCATGCCCTAAAATTGCATATATTTTCTGCCAGGAGAAGCAGACAATAAGTACCATCTCAGAGGAAAATGCATTCCTTTGCTGACACTGAAGGAAGGGATGACAGGAAGGTGCTGCTGCCAGCTCTGAATGCAGGCTTTGAAGAAGCCATGTCTGGGGCAGAGAACAGTTCCTGGGGGAAACAAACCTTCCCTGACTGTCTTTTCTTGTTGTTGTGCAGAACCCCTTTTGCCAGCACGATGGTCCCACAGCACAGTGTGGTTCCTGCCATGCCTTGGGTACCCCCACTCTACACTGCCCTGCTCCACTGGGCTGTGAGCTTGCCTGGCAGAGTGAACACGACTTCAGCCTTTGCCTGTTTTCTGAAAACTGTTGGTTATCATTTTTATGGTATTTTTTTCCAGCAATGTTCAAAATACTGGGTTCTTAATCCGGTGGAATCTTCTGATTTATTCTTTTTTGAAGGACACCCACTTAGCCCTAAAATCATTCCTTTTAAAGCTGAACAGTTTTACAGAAACACATCAGCTTCTTCCTTCCCCTGCAGACCATGCCTGGGACCTGGCTGAGCCATGTGTGGGCATCCTGTAAAGGCAGTGACAGGACATAAAAAAACCCCTCAGACATAAAACATTGCTGAGCTGTTTTATGCATTGACAATATTAATGATTGTGGCGTGCCTAAATACTAATTCCTTTAGGAAAATCGGTGTCTCAAGTTGATTTTCTGTGGTGCCTCTGACAGTGGGGAAGTAGATTTTGAATTTTCCCTTTCCTAAACATACTTCCATGTCCTTGTACCACTACATTTCATCACTGCCAGCTCCACGTGCCTCCTGTTCTACCAGAGAAAGCCCATTAAATGAACCCTCAAACTTAACAACTGTGGAAGGAAACCAAGACACAAATGTCATCTGACATGGTTAGAGCACTGATATCACTATTTAGAATTAGTTATGGATAAATCATTATTAAGTGTATTTTGAGCCATTTCCTGTTTGTATATGGTGATCACTTATAAAAAACATCAGCATCAGTGGTTGCTGCACTCTTTACATGTAACACCATCTCCACACTACAAAATACCAATTTTGTTCCACCTGAACTAAAAGTTGATGAGCAGTCAAGTGTCAAAAAGAGGAATGCATTATATCCCACTTATCCAAACAGCACAAAATACCAAATTTTGTCTCATAAACAATGCATATTCCTAATCTAACTGGATCACGACTTCAGCTGGTACAAAAGAAAAGCTATCTCGTTTCATCACCACTTAATGAACACCAAACTTGCTCTGGTTTTACTCCCAGTCCCTGAACAGAATCCCCTGAACCTCTGTACTCTAGACAGATTATGGTACATAATCCGAAGCAATTATTTTGTCTTTTATCCTTCTGTCTAATATAAATATATATTGAATGCACAAGTATTTCACAAAGACATTAGTTCCTTTTTCCTTGGCTTTGTCAGTTTATAGTAAAAGAACCTGTTCCAAAGCAGGGAATTGCCTATGGCAATTATAGCTTATGGAACATAGTACTGATAACTGAGTAACATACACTTTTCATATATTCATACACCAAGAAGAATAGGAAGGAAGAGTGGAAAACAACAGGGAGCAGTGTTAATGACAACACCAAAGCAGTAAAGCACAAAAGGGAAGAAGCATTGAGAAACTGCTCTGTGCTTTGCTATCATTACCAGATACAAAACAGTTTTCCAATTTGAGGCTCACAAAGAAATTGGTAGCACCTGACCCACATAGTTCTTTCTACAAACCTGTATGAGGTTACCTGGCATTTTTCAAAACCAGTTTTAAAGGAGAGGTATTTATAGGTCTTCTTATATCTAATTCCAGAAGGTTAGGGCAGCACACAAATTCACAGTTTGCTTGTGATGAGTCCTTTTTATTATCAAGATTACCAAACTATGAAAATATTTGACTGAATGCTAAAGTCACACTATAATCTTGCCAGATCAATATGAACACTCCTCCTGCTGGAGTGTTCTCTTCTAAAGAAGCTTTCTGCAGTAGCTCTTTTTTGATTGTGAATACAACACACACAGATTCCCTCAGAAACAACTAAATCTGAATCTATTTGCAACAGCCAAATGTTAGCTGTTAATATTTATACAGAAGAAGGAAGAAAAAACCATGGAAGATGCTACTACTAAGCTCCTTACTGGTCTTTTGGTTTACAGGAATTCACAGAAGATGCAAACTATTCCAGATCTGATTGAAATACAAAGGTTTTATTAAAATCCTGGGGAAAAAAACCCACAGTCCCAATCAAGCCCATGGGAATTTTTCCATTGGCTCTGCTGTGCCAAGACTTCAAATGGGTATTTAACCTGGCGAAGAAATGAGTAGAGACGATTGCAGGATTTCCTCTCGTTTGAACGTTCTCATTAGATGAGGCCTCAGTGACCCCTGGGTTGATGGGTTGCTTCAATGTTTAATTGCTTTGACCTTCAGGGAGTTTCTTTTCATGTCCAACATAACCTTAGGTTTTTTTAGTTTAATGTGACAAATTACTTCATAAAAACAGCCCTGGATATTTTCATTAATTCTGGACAAATTGTGTTACACATAAAAGCTGTCTTTTTCACAGATGCTGTAACCATGCCAATAGTATTGTAATTGTTCCTTTTTTAGCTACTTTGGTATATGTCTGTACATATTTAGAGTAATTGGTGTGATTTTGGAGAGTATATAAATGATGAGGTAATTCTAAGAAGGGTAAGATCACAAAAAAACCCACAATTTTGACACCCTACTCTGTAAACTAAGCCTTCTCAAGGGTCACGTTTTCTGAAAATTATTCACTTCTTTTCTTCTGAGAAGGGAGCACTGTCCTTTCCACAATGCCACTGCAACAGTGACAGAGCCACCGAAGCAGCCATGGTGGTTATGCAGAAAAGGTGTTGGTTCTTTCCAAAGGAGCCCTGTCCATCTGGGAGCTGCATCTTCCACATCTCTGAGACCCTGTAGAGCAGTCCAGCTGCTCTAGAGCTCTGGAAGTGCCACCACTGGCTGCTTTCCACACAAGTCAGGTGTCAACTTCCCTAGGCACTCTTGGGCCAAAGCATGTCAATGAAAGCATTTCAGAGTCAAAGCACACAAGTCTGTGGATGGTTTTCCTGATTTTTCCCTTCCAAACAAAGAACATGAAGTTGCACATGAAAATGCCGGGTACTGCGCAGTGCTCCTGCACTGCCTCCACCAGGCTGGCACTCCTGAGGAGGAATAGGGCCCTGTAAATCCAGTGTGGTCAAATTTCCAGCTGCTGCAGACTGGCCTCTTGGTTGACACAAAGTGCACTTATGCCAGGCTGTCCGTATGGAAATGAGAGGCTCAGCTGCGTGCCTCACACATGCGGATCCCCATCTGCAAATGTCACCTGTGAGAGACAGGGGCCACTCCAGAAGGCACAAAGCTCGGGATTGTTTAGGCAGAATGGAAAATGACACCCCGGCATTTACAATGGGATTTTTATTATCAATGTCACAGATATGATACTTGCTACTGACATGCTTGAATTAGAAGAGACAAAGTAAACTGTTAGAAAGGAGAGGCCATTGAACTAAATACAAGTGTAACCTGCATGCTTATATTGCAGCATTTGATTTCCTCTTAAGTCTTGGGAAGAGGGGGCAGACAGCAGAGGGGAGACCTGTGTTTCAGCTGAAATCTCTTGTGTCTACACAGGATAGTAGGGCCTCTCCCAAAAAGCAGACAAAGAGCCAGGAGCAGGCAGTTATGAGAGGTTTCATTACAGGAGATGGAATTTGCAATTCCCGCCAACCTCCATCCCAGTGCAGATCTCTGCAAAGCTGCAAGCAAGGAAAAAGTCAAAAGTACTGCAGCTGGAAACATTCCTAAGGACTGAGCAGCTAATGACAGATCATGATCAAAAGCTACATTTGTCTGTCCTAAGCATACCACTGCTGACACAGGTTTGGCATCTCTGGATTTACATGCTGAGCAAGTGTTCATCCCACGTGTCAGAGCCTGAACCTGGCTGTAAGAAGCAAGAGGCCATTTTTTCTTGGAGAGTTTTGGATGGGAGCTGGGCTGAGAAACCAGGCAATCCAGTCAGTGCTCACACGCCCATTTGCTTTGGAAAGACAAATTAACTGGTGCTATGTGGTGAAAATGAAAGAACAGTGAAGTTTCCAAACATGTCACCCAAAGAGAAATGTCACTGGTCACTAAGCTCTGTAGAAACTGCTTATAACAGCAGTAAAGTAAGGGATGAGTAGTTTTCATCTCTGCTGGTTCTTTTCTCTTTTAAGAAAATAAAAGTATTTTAAAAGCATTTCTAGTATTGAAGCATCGATTGCAGAAGACCCTGTGTTAAGTGCTTCATTCCCCAAGAGGTTTGGCCCCTGAGGGCTTTTAGGATCATAGCTCAAAGGATAGAATCTGTGACAGAGAGACACAGATAGATTATGAGATGTCTTAGAAGGCCAAAAATCTGGTCCCTTCTTCTGCAAAGCTGTGTACCACTGGAAGAGTGCAGCTGAATTATCCATACTAAAATCTCAGTGTCTTCATCCCATGCAAAGAGCCTCTCTAAACACTGTGCTGTCAGGAATAAGAAAGAAGAGCAAAATAAGCCACTGTGTGATTCAAATATTCCTAAGTGGTCACTGAAACACCCTCCTCTTGGCCACAAGACTGCATTCTTCAACTCTGTTTGCTGCACTATGAAGCACGAGGTCATTTTTAGCACAAGCCTTATGAATAGAGACTGGAATTTTCTACAAGGTCTTCTTTTCTTATCCCCCATTTCTCCCCCCTTTAAAAACAACTCCCAGTCTGCCAGTACAAGAGGGTTCACTGTCTGGGAATTCCCTCCCCATGATACCTATAGCCTTGGAGGGGACCTGGTGGCCCCTGCCGGGTCTGCAGAAGCATTTGCCAGTTTACCTGGAAGCAACCTGATCTCCTCCTCCTGCCACCCTGCCTGGTATCATCTAGCAACAGCAAGAGGCTAAGAAACATCAGGAATAACAGATTCAATTTTCCTCTAAAGCCAAAGTTTTATGTTAAGGAGGAGAAGTGAATGATACATTGCAGGTATTTATAGCAATTAGATGCTGCCTGTAAGAACATGAGCTTGTCAGGAGGAGCAGTGACTGAAAGGCATGCAGACAGCTCCTTGATGAAGTGGTGTTCACTCGATGAAATCTGTACTCTCAGCATTTTTAAACAAAAAGCAGCTCCTTTTGGGTGAGACCTTTAACACTGAGTCCAGAAGGGGAACAATAAAGGACTCTGGCACAGACATCTCCCAATGCTTTGCATTTGAAACTTAGAGCTACCATTTTCTATTGTTTTCAGCCTCGATTTAGGAGCTTCATTACTTCTCTAAGTAAAAGAAGAATCTGTCCCTTAACAACTACCTCTGCTATTTTGCCTTTTGCAGAATTTCTCAGTGTGTGCCAAACGCAGCACAAATGAGCAGCCCATACATGTGAGTCACTGGCCAGCAGTGCCCGTCATGCTGGGGAGAGACTTTTGTGTCCAACACCTGTCACTTCAGCAAGGAAGAAGGGTGAGTCTTTTGGGTCCCCAGGGGCACTCTGCCCCACCTGGGGTACATCCCAGCCAATATGAAACCACAAAAACTAGTCACTGGAATTAATGCCACTTCCATTAAAATGCTATGAGTGAAAACATACTTCAGATTGCAAATTCTTTGTTTTGACTCTACATTTTTTTAATAAATAGACCAATTCTTAATTATTCAAATTGTGTACACTTGCTGACATTTAGATTCAGGGCCAGAAGCCTTAGGCCCAGTCCTGAAATCCTTTCTGACATGGGTGGAAGCAGAAGGCTGGGGCTACTTCTCAGAATGCAAACAGCACTTGCTATTCTGTGTTTCACTCTTCCAGCAGCTCCCCGAAATGAAGTCCTGCTGGAGCAAGAAGGAAGCCTTAGCAAGAGAGCATGCCCCAGCTGGGATACATTTTGCAAGTTTTGCATACCATTATGAGGACTTAAATTGAGCCCTCCTGAAGTAGCACAGAACAGGGAACTCCAGTGTAGGAAAAAAACCACATTTAGATTCACCCAGATTTATATCCTTTGATCAAAAGCTGCCCTTGTGCTTATGAGAATCTCATGTAAATATCTGCAAAGTTACTCCTTTATCTGCTTTCACATTTCTTTCCAGAGAAACCTTTGCAATGCTATCTGCAGCAGCTGTGGTTTCTTGGGCTGCTGAAATCGTGGCTCATAGTGCTGAACATTAGAATCTCATTATCTTTTTTCTTGTTAGGGATGTATCTGCCCCTTGTTTCAGAGGCTGTGACCATATTTTATCTCCTACTTTTGCGGTACCTGTAAAGATGGAGTCCTGCTGCGTAACTGGGCTCCAATCTGCCATGATAATGGAAAGAATTCCTTTATTGCCACTATGTTTTTACTTAGCTACATCTTTCAAAGAACACTGCCAAGGTTGGTCCAAAGTTTAAATCTCACAGAACCAGACTTTTACAAACATATGTCTGAATAGAAACATTGGCATTGATTTTTTTAATTGCAAATGAAAACAGTCGTATTTGATGAAATAACCATTCCCCTGAACTTTCCACCCTAAGCCTGAAAACCTAAAAGTGGAAGTGACTCAGACACAGGCAAACCTGACTTCATTGATTTCTATTGTCTATTGTGAGAAAACACAACTGGTAAACAAAACAGAAAGAGTGACAAGTAAATTGGATTTTTAAAAATTCTTTCACTTTTAATAATGTTAAGGTGGGATTTGTAACACAGGTAAAGGCATTTGTTTGTTTTCAACATAGGAGCTGTAATGTGACAGTGTCCCTTTAAATGCCTTCCCATTGTAATTTATTTGCTTCAGGTATGGAGTTCACACTGGAAATACTTGCAGCTCCTGAAGAAGTTAAATTTGCCACAAGTTTCATACCCTTCCTCAGAGAAAGCTTTTGCTTTCAGGTCATCCCAAAGCAAGTCTCTTCCCCTACACATTTGTCCCTCTGTGGGATATGGGACCCCAACACATCCCTACAGGGTGCTTGTGCACACCCTGACTCTCCCTCCAAGGGAGGAAAAAGAAGATTCAGGCAGCTCAGGTGGGGCTGGGCAGGGTTTCACAGCCAAAGATGAAAGTCCAGAGGCTCTCATGTCACAGCCTTCACAGGACAGAGCAGCAGGTGGGGAAATAGATTTTCCCCTTCCTGCAAGCCAAGGAAAACTCTGATGAGTCTCCATGGTAATATGGACCTCATTTTTCTCAGACCCAGCTTCTTTGGAAATCTATTGACTTTTGCCCAAGAAGAACCCAAGACAAAGTGGACCAAGGATGTCAGGATCTGGCATGATGTGGGACCCACATTAATGGCTTCACCTGATCAAAACTGCCACTGTGGGATACGGATTCCTGTACCAAACCGAAAGTCAGAATCCTGTGCAAACTGTTTATATTGCATATTATCACATTAAATGATGCTTCTGTAAAAAATGTGAGGCTTTTCAATGCCAGAATTGTTCGTGTCATAAATGCCTGAATAAAGCAACAGCTAAAGTCTCTAAATGGAGGAAAGCAACTGCCTTTGCTTCCACTGATCAGTATGTCTGGATAAAAATCACCTTTCCTGTTTAGTGTTTGTCTTCCATATTTTCAAGTGTAGAAATTCAAGCAAAAAAAATTGCTGTGCAGCAGCTGGCCCATTTAAGGAGGTGATACATATTATTCAAGTGATTACACGAATGGCTAAAAGTGTTGCATTATTCCCTATTTTCATTTGTGCAGCATAGCTTTGGCATGGTGATGAACTATGTCAACCAGGAACCTTGGCTGCCTTCTAATGGAGAAAGCCCCTCAAAGATCTTTGATGTGACAACGAAACTGGGAAATATTACTGACTCACAGCCTTTAAGCAATCAAGAAGTGATCAAAGCAGTGACTCAAGAATTCAAGGGAAAAATTACATGCTCAGGGAAATGAGGAAAGCTTATTACCTACTGATATTCAATAGAACAGGCAACTGAAAGTCTAATTTTGTGAAATATGCTTTTAATTGGTATTCACCGACTTATTGTATATTACTTATGTAAAAAGCAGCTTTTAATTCCAAAAAAAATTAATGGCTCAAAATTCCAGTCATGATAGTGTGGGGTGGAAACACTTAGTCTCATTTCAACTCTGTCCTCCTCTGGCATAAAATGCAGGGCAGGGGTCTGCAGGGTTCACCTCTGTACCTCAGCCCAGGAGCCATCAGCCTTGCACAGATTTCTCCTCTGCCAGAGAGTGAAGGGTTGGTAAGGGCATCTGAGCATCATTCTGTGAAGTGCCTACACCTGCAAATTAGGCAGGGACAAAGCACAAGATGCCCAGCTCTGCAGGTAGCAGCACACTCCCCACCCAGTGCCTGGGGACAGCCTGGGATATGAGGGGAAGACAGCTGAAAGCACAACAGGTTTGGGGAGAATAAAGTGCTGCTCCCTTAAGCTACCCTGTGCCACATGTCCCAGCCCATTGCACTCTGGGGTTTGGTATGAAGGTGTGCCTGCTTTCTGGGGAGTGTCTGTTCCCTACCATGTGGCCATGAAGGGAAGATGGGGTGCGAAACAAAAAAGCAAAGTGCTGTCCTCAAACACAGAAATGCACCAGGGGAAGCGCCTATCAGCTGTCCAAAGTCAATACATCTGGACATCCAAACACTCCAGGAAGGCTCCTACAACACATGCTAGCATGTGGTTGTTTTCCTATGCTCTGTTTTGTTTATATATTTATATATTATATCTTTATAATCAGGTGGAACCACCAAATATCTCAGTTTCCCACTGTGGCTGTGCCATCACTGAATTTAGGATGGCCAGAGGCACTGGCCCCTGCCTGGGAGCTCAGGTGTACAGAGTCTGTCAGCCAGCCTGAAGACTGATGGCAAGGGGACATGTTTTGGAGCTGTGGCCATGGAGTACTAGTGAGTCAAGGAAAAGTTTCCTTCCCAGACAGATTAGAGATGGGACAGGGGAAATTCCTTTCACTTGATCAGCATATTTTTGCTTTTGCTGAAAACACCCATTTATTTGCCCAGTGAACCATTCACTTACATTAGCTACATATAATTTTTATATACCTCAACAGAAAGATTTGATAGTCTAACTGGTTTTCTGACTGCCCATTGATTAGTTGTCAGGCATCTCCATATATAAAACTCTTTGATTGTGCCAATGATCAAGTGAAAATTGAAGCTACTTGTCCTTTTGTCTTGTTGTATTTTTGGTCTTCAGCCAGACACTTTGACACTGCTGCTCCCACAGCATCCTCCTGGAAAAGCTGACAGCCCACAGCTTGGACAGGAGCACTCTTTGCTGGGTTGGGAGCTGGCTGGATGGCCGGGCCCAAAGAGTGGAGGTGAACGTGGTGGTGGCATGCAACTGGCAGCCAGTCACCAGTGGTGTCCCCCAGGGGTCTGTGCTGGGCCAGTTCTGTTCAATATTTTTATTGATGACATGGAAGAGGGAATTGAGGCTTTCATCACTAAATTTTGCAGATGACACTAAGCTGGGAGTGTGTGTTGATCAGTTGGAGGGTAGGAGGGCTCTGCAGAGAGACCTGGAATGTTTGGATGGATGGGCAGAGTCCAATAGGATGAAGTTTAAGAAGTCCAAGTGCTGAGTCCTGCATTTTGGCCACAATAACCCCCTGCAGCGTTATAGGCTGGGGATGGTGTGGCTGGAGAGTGCCCAGGCAGAAAGGGACCTGGGGGTGCTGGTGACAGCCAGCTGGGCATGAGCCAGCAGTGTGCCCAGGTGGCCAAGAAGGCCAATGGTGTCCTGGCCTGGATCAGGAACAGTGTGGCCAGCAGGAGCAGGGAGGTCATCCTTCCCCTGTACTTGGCACTGGTGAGGCTGCACCCTGAGTGCTGTGTCCAGTTCTGGCCCCTCAGTTTGGGAAGGATGTTGAGACTCTTGGAGCACATCCAGAGGAGGCAACCAGGCTGGTGAGGGGCTTGGAACACAAACCCTGTGAGGAATGACTGAGGGAGCTGGGGGTGTTTAGCCTGGAGAAAAGGATACTCAGGGGTGCCCTTATCACTCTCTACAACTCCCTGAAAGGTGGCTGTGCTCAGGTGGGGTTGGTCTCTTTCACAGGCAGCAACTGACAGAACAAGAGGATGCAGTCTCAAGCTGCATGAAGGGAAATATAGGTTGGATATAAGGATTTTTTTTTTTTACAGAAAGAATGATAAAGTACTGGAATGACCTCCCTGGGGAGGTGGTGGAGTCCCTATCCCTGGATGTGTTAAAAAAGAGATTGGATGTGATGCTCGATGCCGTGGTTTAGTTGAGGCTTTAGGGCATGGGTTGGACTCGATGATCTTGAAGGTCTCTTCCAACCTAGTCATTTTGTGAATTCTGTGTCTTGATGTTACATTCTATTCCCCCTAGACTCTACTTTTTAAATGATCTCAAATACTGCAAAACGAGAATTGTATGTTTTTAGAGGATGATGACAGGATGATCCATGCTCACAGACATTCACTCACTATCTGCCACAGGTAGCCCAGCATTTGGTGCTTCAGGGCACTGAAAGGATTTGATCTAATCTTATATTATATGAAGCACCCAACATTGTACATTCTCTTTTCCAACACAGACACTTGTGTACAGCCTAAGGGCCCAATCCTGCTCCTCTTGAAATCAGTTGAGAGTTTTTGCCTCTGCTTCAGCAGCAGAGGGGGAAGGAGCAGCTTTTGTAAGGGTGCTAATGATGGCTGGTCCTTCAGTCTTTCCATCCTAATCTCTGTTTAATGGCAGAAGGCAGACACAACAGTGCTGGAAATACTACCTGTGTAATTGGAGCAACCTGCCTTCCAGCTTTTTTTTCTGTCAGTTAACTTCTCTTCCATTGCTCTTCCTTGCTAAAAATCTGAAATTCATGCATTGACTGGTAATCTGGATTAAGGAATGGAGAGGCCCTTTCAAGAGATACAGAGTTGTATGAACATCAAAAGAATCAGGGTTCTTCTGTAATAAAAACAAACTCATTAACTACATTAGAAGGACATGTACACAGAATGCAAATACTCTCAATAACTAAACACTTCTTGTAAGCAGCTGATGAATTGTGCTTATTGAAACAAAGCCTGAATACAGAAGCCAATGACTAAGACTTAAGAATGCTTTTCATTTTCTTTCCCATCTTGTTAGCCAGTAAAATGCATTTATTGTATCCCATCATGGCCATTCATTGTAGCACATCAGACTTTAAACCAAGAAGATATGTTACAGATACTGTGCAGAGCTGCATAACTGAGGAACATGAGGACTTAGCTCAATGCAGGTTTTCTCTGCCTGATCTTTGCTAATAGAAACCTCAGGGCACTCATACGACAAACCCAGAGACTGCTCTGGCAGTGTTCATGCTGGTGATCCTTTCTCTTACAAATAACACAGGTCCTTGGAAACTGGCTTCTAGCTGCTTGCAAGAAGCACTTACCTTTTTTTTCTATTTCCTGGAACTACAGGACTTGGGTCAAAAATATGCAAGTAAAAGAAAATATTTACCAAATTTAAGGACTGCATTGAATGCTTTTAATAGCTTCAAACACAGAGATAGAAACAACTACAAGACTGGGGTCCAAAATATGCAATTGAAAGAAAATATTGATTAAATTTAAGGACTGCATCAAATGCTTTTAATAGCTTCAAACACAGAGATAGAAACATGTATAAGTTTGAAAAAAACATCCAAAAAGCTCTGTTTTCATATCACATTATCCATTCCTGGCTGGCTGCAAGCAGCAGAGCCTGATCCAGCTAGGTCTTATTCATGTAGGTAATCCCTTTGACCCTCGTCATAAATACATTATTCTAGTTCAAGATAATCTCCAAGTATCAATCTGAACTGATGTCTGTGCTCTTGGACACAAATGCACATTTTCCATTTCTTCCATCTCAGAGTTGTAATGCTAAGCAGGCTGTCTTAACATAATATTTTGTTAAAAAAATACAAGAGTATCCCACCAGAACTGACTTTTAAAAAGAAAAAATCCAGGTGGCTCAATTTGGAAAGAAACTTTGGGTTTGTTGTAGCTCTCTTTCCGTGTGCTTTTTTTCCCAAAGGCAGACATTCATACACATATAATTCCCCCTTCTTGTCACTGGGCTTCTGGGTCAGTGAACATTCCTTTGCTGTAGTGTTTTTCAGATGAAACTCCAAGAGAAACACTGTCCTCAATGATGGGTCGGATACAGAAGAGGAGGATGGGCAAATATTCTAAGATTGGCCTGGATTTTTGCCAGGAGCAGAAGAAAAGGGCCTTTGTGTTTGGACATCTGAAGGCCAGGCATAAACATGTTAGCCGATACTTAACACCCAAAGCCAGAGCCAGAACCGTTAGACACCCTGAATAATCCCCACTAGGCCTCCTTTGGGTTTCAACTGCCCATTACAATGGGGCAGCCTCCTCCAATTACCAAATGTGTTTCTTCTAAAAACATCCTTACAGGAACTCCCAAAATAGCAGCGATTAAAAGCAAACAGCCTGTAATTCATTGACATATGCAAACCTTTTAATGTTTTGCAGGAGACAAGTTGCAACTTTTTGTACCTACAAGACTATTTATGCATTTTTAATAATTACCCTTGTATATTATGTGATACAATTCCTTTAGGCATTTAGTTAAGAGAAGCAACAGAATTCACATTCAAAAGAAACTGTTAGTTTTGCTGCAAGAAGCGCAGCTAATTTATGTAGTGAATTTTTTATACATTTTTCCCCTGATTTCTCTTCCCTGCTGTCCTCTTTCCCCTTTCTTCTTCACTACATTAAGAAATTCTGATGTGCCTGCAGCAACATCCACTGGTAGGGAGTGTCTGCAGTGATGCCAGCCCAGCAGTGGAAGCCAGCAATGTGTGCTGCTTCAGCAGGGTGTGCTCCCTTCCAAGCCCCCTTGGGAATGGGCTCACCTTGGGGTCCTCTCTAATCACACACCCTCTGTGAGCTGTCACCTGGCAGAGAGTGATCCCCAGCCCATCTGTTCTGCACAGAAAACAGCACGAGAAATCTTTGCTGCAGATCGGGAATAAAGATGCTTTCACAACCAGCATGGTCCTGCAAGCTCTGACTTTTATTGGAGCTCAGATCCCCGTGTGTCCACCCAGCTCCTCAGCTCGAGTTTGGGACGAGCTGATCCCAGTGCCAGGCAGGGAAATCCAGGCACGGGGCTGGGCATGGCACTCCTGCAGCTCCCACCACCTGCACGGGCACACACAGGTTTGGGAAAGCAAACAGCACAACTCAGCAAAGGTTCTAGCAACAGGCAGTGCCTTACCCCTGCCCCAGGGGTAAAATGTAAAGAGTTCATTTCTCCCCCACCAGAGGCAGAGGACCAGATCCCCGGCTGTATTCCTGCACTGATTTCATCCATTTACACCTGACAAAAAACTGCTCCTCCCTCTCTTCTTATGACAACAACCAAAGAAAACCAGGTCAAATAATTTTGTGTTACTGTGGTTTGACAATATATTTGAGGAGGGATTTTCAAGTCAGCCATTGCAGATACTGCACTTGAGAGAAATGCAAATAAAACCTATTTCTTAGCATGTGCAGGTCACAGTTATTGCACAACAACATTTCTCTTGGCTTCAGAAGGCAGTTTGTCAAATCAAGGATTTCATCTTCCCATTGTAAATTAGCAGTAGATAATTAGGAACTGCCCACAATTAAATATTGATGTTAAAAATAAATAAATCCCAGCACTTCCCTGTTTAGACAGTAAGAAGGCTTCGCATCAAAAAACACAGGACACATGAGAATGTGAATAGTAAAGAGCTCATAACAAAGAAGGATAAACTCTTCATTGTGTGCTTACAGCATTCATTTCTTTCTCTGTAACTGAGAACCTATACAAACAAATGGGATAAAAAGACAACATATACCGAGATATCAGCTGTAATCTGCCAATTCTTCAGCCAAACCATCAGGAACACAAAGGAAAGGGGCAAGGTTTACACAAGGTGCACAGTGAGCCAGCTCTTTTCTCAACAAAACTCCTCCTCAGCTCCTATAGCAGCAGCAGGACAAGTCTAGGTAGGACTGACAAAGCCACTTGCCCAGCTCCAGCAGTATTTCAGCTCTTTGCTCATCTTTGGAGTTCACTTGAGACTGTGACTCACTGTAGGTGAATCCTTTAGTGGCTACACTAGCAGCAATTTCAAGCCCTGCATCATCACAATTCCTGGGCACCCTGCTGCGTGGGAGGCGTGGATCTCTGCCTGCAGAGCACAAGGTGCTTTCAGTATCTGAAGGAAGAAAACAACTGAGGCAGAAGTATCTAAGCCTGTGTCCAGTGCACAAGGCAGGACCTGGGCCATCATTCAGTCTGGAGTGGAGCCCCTGAGCCTGTGCCACAGAGGATGCTTGTGCTCACCTGTGTGTGCCCACAGCCTGCTTGCAGCCATAGCAGGGGTAGGGCAGCCAGGGGGCTGGAAATCCTCAGCAAGTGTGCACCTGCTCCAAAACCCTCCTTGAGAAATATTCTAGGTTGAGGAAGACAATCAGCCACAGAGAAACCATCTTTGTATGGCCGTATGTTCTTTGTGGGAATCCTCTCCTAGACTTAGGTACCTCATCTGTGGCTTCCTATCTCCAAAAATTACCAAAGAATTCCTCAATCTCACAGGAGAGCGGGGGAAACCCTGGTTCTGCTGTAGCTGAACACAGAGAGCTGCTGGATTGTGAAAAGATCTGTTTTCCCTGACCTCACCTCTATCCTTTGGAAAAGGGATCACTCCCTTCCTGCGACTTCACAGGAGTAGGGGAATGGAAATGTAACACTGTTTCAGTGCATCACAGTGACAGTGTTTGTAGCAAAGTTTTATTTTGAGAAGAAAAAAGGCTCCATGCTAGGAAAGGTTTACCAAAATATCAGCAGCAATTCAAGTAACAGTAACAATTTAGAGCAAAAATGCAAGATCATCCCTGTTTCTGGCTCTGACACTTCAGGCAGCATATACTAACAGGAGAAATTGTGATAGAATTACTGAGCTAGCATTGCTTTCATTCACTTTATGGGCCAAAATTATTGTCTCAAATCCTTCTGAAGCACCCAGATGCTGAGGGTACTTTGCAGTACTGTCATCCCACTGCAGGTGGATTTTCTACCACCAGGGAGAAGCCAGACAGGCTTGTCTCAGTCAGTGATGCTGGTGTCAGCCTGGTGAGCCTGATGAATTGGCTTTGGTTAATGGACCAGGCTTGCTTGTGGCACCATCCCACCCACCCAAGTGTCACACTCCTCCAGAAGTCCTTAGAAATCAGTCACACAGCAGCTAAATGGAATAGTGGACATTCATTTGGGATGGCAGCTTTCCTGCACAATTCAAGAGCTATAAGGAGGTAATTATTCACTGGTTTTTCTCTGTGACAAAACTATTTAGAAGGGATTGCAATCTGATGAACACAACTGAGGGAGGAGTGCCCTCCTTTAATTCCCCAGTAAAATGGAGTCACCATCCAGCATCATTCTATGCCTCCTTATTTCTCATTAACCTCAGCATTTCCTTTCTTGCCCCTCAAAAAGCACAATTATGTAGACTGACAGTATCTCTCCTGCCCTAATGCCTCACTACAGTATATACCTTTGCTTTTGACCCTCTCTCCTGAGCCAGATTTAAGCCTCTGGTAGGCTTCATGCTGACACCTCTGTAAGAAAAGCAGGACCATTTAGGAGACAGGCAGGAGAGTTATCAAATAAAGTTTCCATTTTATTTACAGTTCAGGAGCCTTGCAGAATGACACACACTTATGGTTTGGGATCACTAGCAATTATTGTAAAGGTGAAAGCAGATACTGCAAATTTAACAAGCCTTTTGTATGAACTAATTGCATTAGAATACATTAGTAAGGGTGCACATTGTAGGTTTTATGTTTCATTGGAAAGGTCATCCTAGATTCTGGGTGAATAGTGAAAGAGAGGAAACCATATTAGCAGTTTATCCAGCAAGTGTCTCTAGGATGAATTTCCTTCAGGTCATTTGCATTATTTGATTGTAGCTGAATAGTTCTCCCTCTGCTAAGCAAGTAGGGGAAGACCTACGGTGACAATAGGGGAAGTTCAAAGTCTTTGAGCCTTATTAGAAGGCTCATTTTCTGCACACATTTTCGTGCACTCATTTCCCAGAACTAGGCTAGCAGCTGTATAATCAGGACAGCAACTTTACATGCCTCCTGTAAAATATGAGCCTCCCAGGGAAAGCTGCTGTTGGTTTTCAGGAGGCAAGAGGGCTCCTGCTTCTTCAGAGGTGTGACACCCTGTTATGCCACACCACACAGCCCCCCTTGCTGGTCCCTCTGCAGATGATTTGTGCCAGTTCCAGCCCTGCTTCATCTGCCTTGGGTGTCTCTAAAACACTCTGTTGGAGACAGTTGCTAGACCAACTCTGCCAGCCCCCAGGCTCCAGTGGCTTTGCAAGCCTGGGGGTGGTGACAGCCCTGAAGAGGCTGCAGAGGGCAGAGGGGTGGTAGCAGCAGAGGCAATGTTTGAGGAAGAGAGAGGGAGAGAGCAGCCCACAGGATCCTGAAGGTGGTTGTGGGGTGGAGAAGTTGAGCCAAGTAAGGCACAAAGTTTTGGTTCAAAGAGATAACTCCTCTTCCCAGTCAGGCAGAATTTCTGGGAAACCATCTTCCAGTGCTGCCTCATCACATGGTGGCAGGAAGGGGACTAAGTGACAACCAGAGAAGGGCAGAGACTGTGTCCATCCAGACATTGTTGATCTGACAGTATAAAATCTTCTGGTTACTCCATGAATACCCATCAGGATTTCCAGAGGAGTAGCTAGTGTCAACTGGTTTTACTGAGCTGTGTATTTCAACCAACCCTCCAGAAAACCTTACTGTGTAAAAATCAGGAGGTGGCATTCCACTAGGCTAAAGAGTGCCAGCAAACCTAGAAGAGAAGCTAAATTGGTGCTAAAAATTGTTCCTATCCCCCCCAAAGCCCTCTCTGTTGTGTAAGTGGCAAAGAAAACACAGCACCCTCTGGGAGGCTGCAGTGGCATTTACACTGTCACCAGCCACCTTTGCTCTGAAAGGAGGTGGCTTCTGCCCATCTGCCACTCCCAGAAGATGTAAGAGAGGAGCATATGGTTTTGAGAAAATGAAAGGTCCTGGTATCTCAGCTTGGTAAAGCTATTGACTTACTGTCTGACCTCTGGCAAGACGCGTGCCCTCCATCTGCCCGGCTCAGGCTGGCGAGACAAGCCAGAAGAGACCCGAGTGCAGAGAGGCTGGGTTTGAGTTCAGCTTGTCAGAGCCACAGCAGCTGGTCACCCCTTTGATGTTGACAAGCTACATTAGGTCCCATTTCAGCCAGCTCACAGAAGCTGGGTCTCCTCACCCCACAAACTCAAACTGGCTCTAAGGCTCCCAACAACTTCCCAAGCCCAGGAGCACAAGGAGTGTAAAAATATGCATAGTATGACTGCTGCCAGGGTAAGATGAGACCCTCTGGGCCCCAGCTCCTCTTTCCTCAGCTCCATAGCCCATTCTCCAGCTGCTGCAGCCCCACAGGCTCTCCACATCTGCTGGGGCTGCACACTCACTCCCTGCCTATAGCTCCTTTATACAAATGCTATCACTCAACCACGGCCAAGGGAGCAAATCAATCCACTCTGCATTGAACGTCACCTCTGGCAAGGTTAAAACTTCAGTTCTGCAAAGCCCTTGTGCATTTGGCCATGGGGACTCATCCTGTGCTGCAGCACATCGTGTAGGTGAGCTCTGATTGTGCAGAGGATGACTAAGCCCCATCAGAAACCAGAGGCACCTCAGCCTTCCAGAACCAAGGCAGCAAAATCATAACACAGGAATAGTAAATATTGTCCATTCTTCACTAAAGCTGCAAAGCAGCCCAAACAATAATTTTTACATACTCCACATTAAAAACATAATACTTCAAATGTTACTGTCCCATAATTTGCATATGGAATTCCAGGGAGGATATTTGATGGAGTGTGTGCCATAGCTCCTGTATGTATGTACTATATCCAAAGGACATGACAATCTAGCATAACATCAGGTAAGTCCTAATAATAGCCATATTTTAAGCCCCTTTTTAATATTTAAAGATGCAATCTGAAATAAAAATGGCGTGTGAAATGTCCATATTAATAATATTATCATCAACCATTACTAAAGTCAATGGCTTGGGTGTACATCACTGCTACAGTCCCATTAATAACTTTAGCCTGATAAATGCACCCAGGACCTCTATTTTCCTCTTCTTGGCCTGCTTTATCATTTCTTTTCATAGGGAACTAAAAGCTGCAAGTTCTAGAAGAGGGACAAAAACCTCAATATCCCATCAGGTCCCATCAGCACAAACACCCTGAGGCTGCTTCTGGTCCCTTCTTGGTGCCACTGAAACAGGCCTGACAAATTCCATTATTCTGCCACCCAGCACCTTTTTCTCTCCCATCCTACACTAATACAAACATGTTTTCACTGTCCCTCAAGTTTCCTGGTGAATTAATAGCCATTTACATCTGGCACTTGAAAAATATTTTTAAGCTCCCGCCTCCAACATGACTGGTGCCTGCCACCTCTGTCACCCCCTTCCTTGTTTACTTCACCCCTCTTAGATCCTGGTCTAATTCTTCTCTCCATTTCAGTAGGAATGGGGAGGGACAGTGTTCCTGACTGCGGTGAATATGATGGGGATGAGGAAAAAAGGATTTATATTGGTGGTATATGGGCTAAATATTCATTATATCAATGTCTTTACACAGCAACAAAGTAAATATAAAACTTTTAACAATGTGTTTTGAAAGGTCATGAAAATACATTGAAATACATCAAATCAATAACAAGAACTTCAAACTACTCTCAGAAAACACTAAATAGCTACATATAAGAATGATAAACATTGGAAAGAGCTCCATATAAAATAATTTCTCACTTCAGTACTCTCTTATGGTCTGATGGAAAGATTTTTCTGCTCTGGAAGAAAAATATTTGTAATATCAGTCTAATACTATTAGTTATATTGATTCATGCTTGACTATAGACTGTTGGAATTTTCAAAGCTTTAGCATTACACAGCTTATGAAAAATCTCTCCCAGGAGCTTTGGGCTGGGCAAGGTGCACAGCAGGGTCCCCCAGGTGGTGTATATTTTGTTGGATTATGTTTAATTGAGCCATGAAATAATTACTATCGATTAAATTTTCTTGAGTCGTTGAAATAATTTTATTAATACATCAAAATCTTGAGTCTGTTTCCTTGAACTATTCTACAATTCCATTTCTCCTACTATTCTCCTATTCTCCATGTGAACATATACAGTATTCTTGGTAAACACAAGCACCTGGAACGTGCTTGCACAAGACACTTCCAAAGACAGCACATAATCATTGTGTTACAATCATAACCCCAACCCTCATATAAAGGAAAAGGGCTGTGTGAGGCTTTTGTTTGCCAAACCTCTCTCACTTTCCCAAAACTTCCTACAGTATCATTACTACAAATTTGTTTCTTGGGAAGATCCCTTTGTCCTCATGCTCCAATGAGGCATGAACCCCAAGGACTGGACATATTGTGCAGGGCTCTGCAAATGTGGATTACTTTTTACCTCAAAATTCATAAATGAGAAAGGTAATCTCATGTGGACCTGCTTTTCTGAATTGTTTATAGTCTTGGTTTGTATTAAAAAAACAATTATATTAAAATTCCTTAAAATAAAAAAAAAGATTCCTTAAAGTCTAGAAGATTAACAAAATAGAAACACTATTTAAGGTGATGGATCATGTAAGGTAATCACTAAACTCTCAGACTGTAAAATAGGATTACACACCATCTCTTCTTCCTTTTTTTTTAAATTTTCTCTCTTGGACACTGCAGTATCAACTGCTGTAGTCCTAAATTTAGCCAAACACTGCAATTATCAGATGAATTCAGTTGCAAAAGCTTTTGTCACTTTCCTGGTTGTCTGACGGTGTACGGTTCAATCATAAAAGGGCAAATGACAGGCGGGTGTAGGAAATGAATTTTCTTCTTCTTCCTGACATACCAGGGGAAGGCCCCCTGCTGTAATATGGAAAAATCTTTTATGCAAAAGAGCACAGCAACTTACAGCACACAATCACTATGCAGACTTTTGTTGGAGTCTTTTTTCACAATTCAGCAAAGGAAAGAGAAGAAAAGGCAGCCCTAAAATCAAGTTTAAAAGTTCAAATTTGATTTTAGCATTAGGGTATATTTATAGGTTTAGGGATCTGGTAATTAAAATGCAGCAAAGCTCCTTCTAAGTATGAACACGCCTTCTTTAAGCAATGTTGCTTTTCTGGTGATCCCAAGGCCACAGCAGCAGAGTTTTTCACACACAGCTCAAGCAAGGTGAGAGGCACAGAGGGATGCTGAGTCCAGCTGGAAGCAGTCAGGGCAACCCCATGTTGTCTACTTGGAAAGCAAAGAGAAGGCTGTATATTTAGTATTTATACTAAATACATTATTTCTGAGCATGATGCAAACAAGAATCTGGGACAACACAGAAAAATATCCTTCCTGCAGGTTTTAAGAAAAACTGCCTTTGGAATAAATAATCTCTACTCCTTCCCACAGAAGGGACTTTAACACCTTCTGGCAATAAACAAAATTCTTAAAGAGGGGGCAAAATTAGTATTTGTCATTTTAAGGTCCTGGGGTGTATTGGTGTTTTGGCAAATAAGCATCACTCAGATTACCCACAGGGTTTCCAAATGAAAACAGGTATGGCATAAAGACTTGTTATTTGCCAAAAATACACTTTGGCTCACGATCACTGCTCAGCTATATGAACCACAGGTGCCAACTCTGAATAAGAAAAAGGCCTGCTCCTTACACAGAGGCTGGCAGTGGACACCATGGCAAATATTCTGGGGTTTCCCAAGGCAGTGACTCTCCAGCTGAAGGGAAATTGGCCAAACCTCAGGGGCATGGTGGTGCCTCCTGGGCAGGCCTCGCAGGCTGTGCTGACTCAAGGAGCTTCACAGGCTCCTGTCCTGGTCAGGGTGCAGGCCCTGCAAAGAGAGGGAACACAGCATACACAGGGAAGCAGAGGTTTTACACCCCCAAACTACACTTCCCATCAGGCATTGACACAGTATTTCCAGATCAAATGTGGGGTCACTTTCAGCTTAATTTCTTCAGTCTTAATAAAAAATAATACTTTTTTTTTTTTCAAGACATCTATTTACTTGGAATTTTTTTTCCAGGAAAGGCTTATGTTTTGCTTCTAAAAATCTATTTTTTTTTTTAGTTAAGAACCCACATTTCTAATGAAAAACAGTCTCAATGAAAAATCCCTTTTTAATTGCTCACAGAAAACTGAATACCAACAGCAGGACATATAGTAGGAAGGAATATTTAGTTCCTTAGGAAGAAAAGTAGCCCCTCAATAACCAATGGCTAAAATAGAGCAGAACTGGTCCCAGTGAGTGCAAATCAGCTGCTGATTTCAATGAACTTGTGTCAGTCTACCCCAGGTGAAGTTCTGGCCCACTGAGCTCAGAGAAACAAAATGTCACCTTTACTTTCTAAACACTCTTTCTCAAATCATATTTCCCTTGTAATAATGTGCAGCAAGTGTTTAGCTCAACATGCCTCTTATAGTTTCTGTTTGGGAGATGATTTTTCTTTTTAATTTCTCTGTCAGGCACACTTATTGAAGCGCACACGCTTTAGACAGATGCAATCTGCAAAAAAGGTTTGAACGACAGTGATTTATTTATGAAATTCCTGGTTGAGAGGGTGAGGTAAGCCACACAAAAATTTTAAAGCTTCTCACTAATGTAAGGCATATGTGTTATATATGTAAAACATGCAGAGGGAAAACATTTAGAATATTTGGGCACAAATCCTTCACAGGGTGGAACTGCAGTGGGAGAAAAGGGGCAGCAGGTGGAGAAGAAGCCGTAAGGACAAGTTCTGCTCTGCCTTTAATTTCACTTTGTTACCTCAGGGCCAGCAGCATTTATCATATGGGCATTATACATACATCAATTTTTTTGTTCTTGTGTGTTTTATGCAGTGTAGTCAACACAGCAATCAAACCTGAAGCTCCATGGTGGGAGCTTAAATTTACTCAAAGCATAAATTCACTGAAAGTCCCTGCAGTAAAATGTTTTGTTTCTAGCTAAACCCTTCTCCATGAAAAAGTCCTTGGCTCCAGCTGGGAAGTGTTTTAACTTGCAGATGTCTTCCAACAAAGTGGGCACACCACAGTCCAAAATGTGCACCGGGAAAACAATTTTTTGGCTGAGCAAGTTCAATGGCTGCCAGTGCCAGTGTCCTGGGGTAAATGTGCTCTCCCTCCACAAGGCTGCTCTTCCTGGCACTGTGCAAGGTGGGAAGGACTCCAGCAATGCCACTCTGCAGCCTTAAAAGGGATTTGTCCCAGTCCATGTCCCACCATTGAATGCCCCTGTGACAGAGCTGGCTGAAGAGGAGGTGCATCCTAACCCCTGAGGAGCAGCTGGCTGGGAAGAGCCAGTGGGAGCCCCCTCCCTTCCCATGCCAAGCTATGAATCACCAGAGATTGTCCATACTCACTGGGTAATTGAAGGACATGCATGTGGAGAGGAAAAGTACCTGTTTCATACAGTTTGCAGCTAAAAGGTGGAACTGAGCAGCCTGAATTATGGGAGGGAGAACGATGTAGGGAAGAGCAGCAGGAACTGGAGTTAAAGAGACTCCTCTGGAGGCTAGAGTTAGCCAGGGATATATGCAAATATTTTTTAAAGGCACATCCAAAAAAAGAGATTTTTAAAGGGCTTAACAGTCCTGCTGTAAGCAGGTGGCAATTTTTGCAGGCTTTTCAGCTGAAATGGCATTGAGAATTGGGGAAGTGGGGTGGCAGGGGCTGAGCTGGCTGGCTTAGAAAGGACAGCCCCTGCACAGAGACAGGACCATCAGACTGCTGGCACTGGCAATCAGGGACAGCTAAAGTAAGGCACAACAGTGATCAGGAAGATATTGGAGCTGCCCTATATCTTACTGAGGACAGGAAAGTTGCACTCAATAAGGTGGAGAGTGGAGTGGTGGAGAGATTCAAGGTGTGAGGTGAAAGGGAGAAATGTGATGTGAAAGACCAGTGAGAATGATGATCCTAACAGGGATAACTGGGATGCATTGCCAAAGGCACTCTCACCACACCAGGGGGAAAATCTGTACTCACTATATAATCATGTTCTGCTCCACCATCTTGTCCATCTTCCTGGCACATAGTATGGAAAACAACGTCAAACCCTGTGGGTACAACACCAAATCACCATCACACAGGGCACCAGTGCCAGGATAA
Source organism: Molothrus aeneus (assembly GCF_037042795.1). Taxonomy (NCBI): domain Eukaryota; kingdom Metazoa; phylum Chordata; class Aves; order Passeriformes; family Icteridae; genus Molothrus; species Molothrus aeneus. Next base: position 103,375,171 of record NC_089648.1, read on the forward strand.
TGCAGAGCTGGCAGTGGAGAAATTGAGCCAAAAAACATCCAAGGAACTTCCTAAGAGTGGACAAGCCCTTGGGTCACCCAACCCTGCTCGAGTTGGGTGCAGGAGAAAAGTCCTTTCTGCCCTCCAAAGGGAAGAGCAGGGACTTAGGACACTGCCAGTAGCTCCCTACGAGTGAAAAGGGTTAGAAAAGGAGTCCTCACCTGCAATGTAAGACTATCGCTGGCAGAAATAGAGCTGAGGAAATTCAAGTCTCAGACTAGAAAAATCATATTTGTGGTGTCTTCTCTTTCTCCCTGAGGGGTGGAAGAATTAGGTGGAGGGAAAGGTGAGGAGATGCTGAGTGTTAGGAGTTGCTGTGTGAATGTACAAAGGAAAAGATGACATTAATCAAGGTGGGAGATGAGAAGAGTTTTTGCAGTGCCCACGGAGTAAAGCTGAAAAGGAAGATATGGCAAGCATTAGAGAGGACCCCAAGGGGATGGAGCTGGGGGTGGAAAGGAGATGAGAGAAGAGGCATAGAGAGATACCACATGTAAAAGATAACAACCCAGTAGAATTTTGCCAAGAATAAAGGTTTCCAAGCCATCGCTTTGAATTCACATGTCCACCCTCTACTAGTAAAACCATTAGACAGACAAGAATTAAGAGGAGAGGAATCAGTCTCCTTCCTGCAAACAGCTTGCTGAAGACATGACATTCCTGAAGAAAAATGTACACAAGCCTAAGCAGCTTACAAGAGCGAGCTATCTCAGCCGGCTCACCCCCCACGAGCACTGGTAAATCCATGAGAATCAGAACAAGGAAATTGTCAGGGAAAGGCTGTGATTAGCCAGAGTCTTGACTAGAAAAATAGTTTATGAATTGTCATAAAAATTTAAAGCTCAACCTCACATTAGCTGCTGCAGTGTCTCTGCTCCCACCTACAGTACAGTTCGTCTCCCTCTGTCTTCATCACTGACTGTGCCAGTACAAGGGGGAAATCTTCTGAATGTTTCCCCAAAATTAAATGCTGAAACAGCATAACATTATTTTTGATATTCAAATATATTATTAATAAGCTATACACTACAAAAAAGATTCTGAACATGAGTGATACATCTCATAATTCTGACCTATTAACAGAAGTACATGAGTCTCCCTGGACCAAAAAAATAGTTGTTAAAAAAGATGAATCGCTTACTCAAATCAAAATAACATGACAGTTCCATGAAAGATTTCAAAATAAAAGTTAATAAGTTAATGGATTCATTTTACTGCTCCTAGGATGCAAACAGACAATGCAGAACAGTCATCTTCTTATTAAATAACATGAATCAAGACTCCACATGTTTGTATAAAGCAACAGGCACCAGAACTCAGTTTTGGTGTGTCAGGGTGAGTGTGTCAGTGAGAGGGCAGAGCCAAAGCACATTCTGAATCTTCTTTGCCAGCAGTGACCAGGTACTTAAAATTTTGTCATATACCTAGGTATTATGCTGAATGCAGGGACAGAAAGGTCACCCCAGCTGATGCCAGCAAAGCCTTCCTGATTTACAATGGCTCCTCATCCTCGTGGTTTGTGTGAGACTCACCTTAGCAGCTGCCCTTTTATGTGCCATGCAGCAGAGTGCTGGGAGCTCCCTGAGTCCCTTCTCCTAAACACCTCTCCCCTCCAAGAATACCCAATAGCTCCTGATGGAGCCCAGCAAGTGGCTTGAACCAGGCTGCTGGCTTTTCAATAGTGAAAATGAGGGGAGAGGAATACCATGCTCGACATGCACTAGAGGAAAATATTTCTCAAATTTTTGATTTTAAAAAAGTAGGTTTTTCTCCAGTATGAGCAGAATAAAAATAAAAGGGCATTTCCCCAGTATAAAAATAATTCTTCTGGCTTCTTACAAGTGCTCTAGCCTAGAAGTATTCCTAAGGAGAGGGAAGATACTTGGAAAGAAAGTTGCCCTTAGGGAGTAGTGGAGGGACTTTCTCCAGCTCCATGCATGTCCTGTTCAGTTTTGGCTGCATTATGTGGGCTTGATAACCAAATTCTTTGTATGCACAGGAGTTACTTAAATAGGAATGAGGGGTAACAAAAAATCTTCGATTTGAAAGTGGATTGCATTGTACAGGCATAAGGGATTTCCCTGCCTGCTCAGAAAAGATAGATGGGAGAGGTTTAATGTAAGAAATCAGGTGCTGAAAGGACAGGAAACAAGTGACTTGTGGCTCCTGCCTTTTAAGCATGAGAGGGGCATGTGAAGAGGCATTAATTTCAGCCACACTGGGCTGCAGGGTAAGGACTATTCACATAAGTAAGGCTTTGGAGGACTGGGCTTGTAAACCCCAGCTGCTTAAACAAAAGTCCGAGGCACCTTTTTCAAGAGCACCCAAGTCTGGTTTTCTAAAGGACCTGCCCCTCTTAAGTTACTTAGGCTACATCCACCCCTTCCATGGTGGATAACAGGGGGGCTGTGCCTGGGCTGGGGAGGCTCTCAGTGAGTGGGGCTGTGGCTCAGCAGGAGCTCCACAGGCTGCTGCTGCAGGGCTGGATGCACCAGCACGGGCAGGGTACCAGGACCTGCCACTGTCCCACATCCTTCATTCCCTCAGGCACTTCCAAAACTGCTGCCTTAAGCCTGCAGCAGGATTTCAGCAGAGGTCTCTTAGGCTTAAAGCAGCTTCTAACTGTATTTATGTGCTTTATCCCTTGAGTAGGATAAACAGGTTAGCAATTAACTCTGGTTTTCTGACCTCTAGCTGGATAACCAGATCTCTAATTATATTTTCAGTGGCAGTGAATCTCAGGAGTTGTGTGACATTATCTGAAAGTTTCCACTCCCATGTAACATCTGCAGCTCTTTGTGGAAATTGGCAGCCAAGAAATTATCGGCAAAACAGAAAGCAAATTTTTTTTTCCCCTCGTCGGTGCTTCTGCCTCCTCAGCACTTCCAATCCTTCCTCTCTACTGCTTGGAAAATATTTACCCTGATAGGTGATTCCTGGTATGCCAGACAGGTCATATTGAAAACCAAAAAATCCTGAGAAGTATTTTATTCAAAATACTATTTTTTATAATAGTATCCTTGTGATAGACAATATTCACAGGAATTAGAGGCAATGATAAGCCCCATGCCTTGATAGGTTCTTTTCTATTGTTTCTCAACAGAGCACTAATTTTTTAGGAGCATGTTTTTTAGGGCTACAAAAATATTATTTATGAAAAAGAAAAGAAATCAAAAGAAAAAAATTAATGTAGCATTTACTATAGAAGCACAAGTGACCTTCAGAAAGGTGATTTAGTTGGAGGAACAGCTCTGGAACTGGCAGAGCACCTCAGGAACAGAGTCCCTAGATGGCCTCGTGCCGGGAGTTAACAGTGACAAAGCAGAGCAATTTGGAAAATCAGCTTGCTGTCATCCTGGATGCATGTAACTCTTGAAATAAAACAGTGATCTAATATAAGGGAAGTATATGAATTTACTCTGACAGCAATGCCAAGTGTTCATTCTAATCAAGTGCCACACATATTCTCACTTTAAAAGGGGTAAAATAGACAGCAAATTAGCTATGTTCACATCTTCAAAATGAGTGGTCTTTGCACTAATTTTTCCATGTGGATTACTGTACTACCTGTACAGAAATCCACATGGAAAAATGTGGATTTTCCTGTGGATTTTCTGTACTACCTGTACAGAAAATTCATGTCCATGTCTGAGCTCACTTCTTACTTCACTGCCCATACAAATTATCCTTTCTGAAGACAGATGTGAAAGAACTGCTGAAGTTCTGCATCAAACCAGAAGGAAAATAAACTACTTCTTACTTACATAGAACATGATAATTTATTGTAATAAAAGCTGGTTTGGACTCACACCACAATCACTTCCACACTTCAGGCTTCTGTGCTGCAAAGATTATTTTGGAGAGCTGTGCCAAGTTTCCCTGTCATCAGGACAAATGGGCAGTCAGACACTGGTAGATTCCTTCTCAAGAAGGTGAAACCTAAAGTAAGATGTGCATACCATCAGATGATAACCTACAAAAGTAAAAACCAAGAGAAGAAAATAGAGTTGACACATTAGCTGGAAAGCTAATTATACAGGTCGAGAGGACCATGATAAAGTCATTTTAGAAGCCTAATTTTGATTCTCAACACAAAAGACAGAGGTCAGCTCATTAGTTCCTGCTTAGATATTTCCCTTCTCAGTGGCTTCCTAGTTTCTCACAACTTGCCACCAATTCTGTTCATCAGGGCCAGTGCATTACACACCCAGCACCAGCCAAGTCCCTGCTTTGCCTGCACTAACCCACCACCAAGACAGAAACTCATAACAAAGGTTACTCACACATTGACTACGGAGAAGAGATGCCTAGTGAGCCACTGCCGTTGGAAATCACATTTCCTCTATTTGTGCAGAAAGGAAACAGTGGGAATGTAGTATGGAGAGCAGGTGAGGGATGCAGTGCCAAGGGATGCACACCTGAAGCTGTATTCAGTAAAAGAGAAAGAGAGGGAAGTACAACTGAAATTTTAATTGTTCTCATCTTTTAAAGTAGTGGACTAATTTTTTCATCTAAAATTTTCAGACAAGGACTTAAGGAACAGCCTTAAACATCCAAATAAACTTTTTGGAGGATATAGCTAGAAGTCACTGTACTCAGAACAACTTAGCAAGGTATAAACAGCATTGCATGAGGCCAGACTTAGCAGAAGGACAAAAGCACCTATAAAATTCATGTCTACCCCTGTGCTGAGTGTCCAGCCTGGACAGTGCCTGCTTGGCTTACATGGCACAGCTGGAGCCATGTACTTGCCCTTCTGCCTCACATGTAGACAGACACATGAGGAACAAGAATGAAATTGTTGTAGATCAGAGATTCAGGGCACAAAATATTCTAAGTGCTCTAAGTAAAGGTCTAAAAGAAAAAAAAATACTATACTGTATAATTTATACCTCAGAGAACAAAAAGATGGGGATGATTCTGTTCTTTAGATGCCTGAAAGATTCCAAATAAATCAAGACCAAATAAGTAGGCAGGCTATTCCAAGCTGAGCCTGAAGGGTAATGTGCAGGAAGAGTTGTTTCATGACTGAGCTTACCCCATAAGTGTGTTCTCATCCTCTGTAACCTGCTTCTAGGCTAAAAAAAGACCAGACATCCTTCCCGTTTCTTCTGCCCTGTTTTTGTTCTTGGAAGAAGTTATAAAGGCTGAATTCTGCAACTACCTGGCCAGCCACAAATACTTTTTTGGTGGTAAAGCAAAGACGGGGAATCCAGTGGTTGTGGTTGAGTAGCCAGCAGTAAGAGTTTGTAGTCTCTGAGTGCATCCTTCTCCAAGAAGCTTTGCTATTTCCCTGTTCCTAAAGTGGAAGATAATTGCTTCATAAGAGTGTTGGCTTTTTAACAGAGAGTGATATACATACACCAATATTCAGATAGTCTGAAAATTAATACTAATCTCTGTGGCAGTTTTACATACTTGGTTTTCCCCTTCCCAGCCTGTGTGTTAATTTTTTCAATCCCATTAACAAATCACCTAGATAACTAAAAGTGGTCTACACACAGTGTAAAGTTAGTAATGAAGAGTGGCACTTGTCCATTGTCCAAAGATGCCATCTCACCTAATCACAATTTTAATGCATAAAAAAACCCAATATTTCACACATTTATGGAGGGGAATAAAACCGGTCTGTTACTGGTGCCTTTTAGTTTGGTTTAGTTTGCTCAGGAAACGATGGATTAATAAGAGCCCCCCTCACAGAAAGCATGCAAGTCTGAATTAGAAGTGTGAAACTGAATTTATGAAATAACCTTGGCAGTAAATAATAGCACACCTCAAACCAGGATTCATCACACACCTGTGTGGTAGGGAATGGAAGTCGGCTTCATCCCACTCAGAGTATCAATCACTCCCAGGATGCAAATTCCATGAGATACAGAAAGATTACTTTACATAAACTGCAGAAAGTATTTGAATCAATGTAATAAAATTTTCAGCACGGCATTGTACAGCCTATGAGTGTCCTTACAAACACACTTTTTTCATCATTTTCCATACGAACACGAGCGTGGTTTGTAGCTGCAGACATACTACACTTCATTCAAAGATTTATTCAAAGCTTTCAGTAATGAGTGTTGGCTCTTCATCAGAAGAAGCCTCACCTCCCTTCAATTAGCAGCAAAAGACCCATGACCTTCACTCAGGGTGGGTCTTCCACCCTAAATGTATTTTGAGTGCTCTGCTTCATTCTGACAGCATTTCTGAGTGGTGCCCAAAGGAGGCTCAGCCAGCAGGACACACAGCACCATTCCTGTGTGTGTCCCAGCCATGCTGGCTGGGACTGCTGTTTTGGAAGTGCTCCCCTGGGACAGAGATCACTTCATGGACTGCAGCTCTCCACAGGCCTGCCTCTGCCTATACTCCAGTAGAGGCACCCAAAGGAAACACCTGCATTTCCAAGCAGCCCAGAATCCAGTAGCAAAATTCTTGTGAAAATCTGAGTAAGATATGTACATTAAAGTCAACTTGTTTTAAAACAGCAGTCCCAAAATGTTGGGCAAACCCTTCTAAACCCGGGTCCTTGGTGGCCAAGCCAAGTGCCAGGGAAGAGGGAGCACAGCACAGTCAGCTCAGACAGACACTGCCCCCTGAGCTCCGTGTGGCAGGCACAATGTTAGCCAGGCATTTTGCTGGGAAGGCAGACAGAAGGAGACAGACTCTTATTTTTAACTTCTACTCCATAATACAATACTTAGGTTCCATTTACTGCACATACAGTCTCCTAAATACTCTGTTATTTGGTAAAAGTATATCACAGTAAATCCCTGTGTCATGTATATTGCAAGGAATTTCTGATGCCAAGATACCTTAGGAAAAAAACATGCATGTGAAATGCACAGTAAAAAAAAATATGGAGGTCGCTTCTTCATTCCCATGGTTTTTCTGCTGTCATCAAAGAAGTATAAACATATATACATAAAAACATAAATCTTATAGCTCATTTTATATGTGTTTTATGTATTAAAAAGAGCTGTTTCCCTTCAGTTTCTTATTGTATTCCTTTTGAAAAGAGACTAATATAAAAAGATTTTAAAATTAGTCATTCCACTGCCACTTTTGTATTGCACTATTTATTACCTCTTTGAGTCTGCAGAAGAGGGATGCAAATGACACTTTATTCCATAAGTCTTTGGGTCAAACTCAGTTGCCTACCATGCTGATCAGATTTCCTTTTTTTAATTTTGGCAAGGGCTAGATATAACCCATCTTCATATTGGATTTTGCAATATAATCCTTGTTACCTAAGCCCACCTACACCTGGCTTTCAATTTTTCTTGTAATTTCTTTTTTTTTTTCTTTCTGTTTTCTTTTTTTTTTTTTTTTTTAATAGTCACACACATAATCTCTGCCCTAACTAATATATAAAACATCAGGACAAAAGATAATAAACTTGTTTGCAGCAGTTTGGCAAAGCCTGAGAGGAAGCTGGGAATGTCCAGGTCCTGCAGTCACATCCAGAGTTAATTGAAGCCACTCCCAGCCTCAGTAGAACAGAACTGGAAGCCTCTATTCAGAAAGGAGGGAAAAAAAAAACCCAACACTTTAAAGACATGCTTAATTCAGGGCACATCAGATCACCAGCATCACCCACCTGCTGGAAATCAGGCCCACATCTAAACCTTGAGAGCAGATCAGCTCTCATTGCTATTACATTTCCATTCAGGGGGGCTGGGGAGGCTGCACCCCAGAGCACAAGGGCAACATTCATAACAGCCTTCATTCACTGCTCTGCAATAATTCTTCTTCCTGTATTCTACAGAAGAGTCATTTAATATTTGCTTCTGGGTAATTAATTTTGGAAATGCTCTGCATTAAGACTGAACTGATCACTGTGTGTTCTGCATGTACTACAGGCACCCAGGTAACCTGGGGCTTGTGCTGTGCAAAGCTGGAGACAGAGGAGCTATGGGTGGGATGGAGAGACTGCAGATTTATAAGATTGTTTTTTAAGTGTGAATGAACTGGCAAACCTAATTTTTCTTGGTGCAGCAATGGCTCATCTCTACTTAAAAATTAGTAGATGCAGAACTGTGTTGAATATTCAGTATGCAACCAAGACTTCTGTCTTTGCTGTGCCCTACCTGGAAATTATTAAGTCCAGAAAAATACTAAACCTCTGTTCCCATGAGTTACCTTCACTCTGCCCATCTCAAATTGTCATTTTGGAGCTTGATTGAAAAGTGATTGAGAAGGAGGAGACAAACAGCCATCAAACCAGGGCCTTGGCTGTGACGCTCCTGCAGCTGCTCCTTGACCGCTCTCATGGACAAGTTGGAACTTCTCCATCCTGTTCTAGGGTGGTATTAACCAGTGTCCATGGCTCACCTACACTTTAGAAGTTTGGGAAACACAATGAGGATAACTCATTTCACAATGCTGTTCTCTATTCTCCCCAACAAATTAAAAAAGTGACACTTCCTTTTACTTCCAGCTAGAAGAGTGAGTATAATGAGCTTGTGTTCCAGCAAGTAACAGGTCAGATTCCTTATCCTGATGAGGGCTAGTAGTGTTCCACACACGTTATAAGGGAGGCTTTGGAATAAAAATAATACACACACAATGTCTAGTTATTATCTATAATTGTCATATAGAACTAAAACCTGAAACTAATTTGGGCTTTTTATCAATTCCTCCCAAGAGGTCACTCCACTTTAGATGACCAGTCTTAGTCAACTGGGACCACATATGTAATCACACAAGCACATTTTAATTTATGTACACAAGAGAAGAAACTTAATTCTGACATCCTGTAACTTTTGAAGGCTCAATTATTCAACCTTCATACCCCTCAAACAGATGGAGTTCAGGAGGAGGAAAACTTTATGACTTGTTTTAAAATAAACATATCACTGGGTAGGAGAATTAAGTCCTCCACTCACAATGAAGTCTGTGACATCATTCATTGCTTGAAATAATGGCAGTAACAGGCTGTTATCTTTGAAGTGCTGCTCACCAGAGGTGTATTAGAGCATGGGTGTATGGGAGCATGTTCAAGACTACTGCTTGCAAGTCAGAACACAAATGCAGAGAGATGGCACTCTTGGATCCTGCTGTGGATCCCCTAGGGAGCTGCACACCCTTTGGCCTCTTTCCTTCTATCCCCCTTCAGTGTCATATTCTGTCCTATTTTGGGCCCTGATGTTTTTCTCATCCTCTTAATTTCATCCTGATTTTCCACCTTCCTCCTCTTTTCCCTTGTGTGAACCCCCATTCTCCCACCATCTTTCCACACTTCTGGCAGTTCTCCCCCATCCAGTACTCCTGCCTCCTCCCATAAGATTAAACGCATCAGATCACAAGAGAGCAACCCTTACTGGCTATTACCCTGCCCAGAAACAAACCCACTCACCTTGCTCCATCCAGAGCCTGGTCATGACCAGGTGAGGGAGAAGCTGAAGTCTGTTAAAGGTACCTAGAGTCTCCAAGGACTGTGTCTGGCCCAGGATAAAAAACCAGCTGTAAACTGACATTTTTAGAAATATCAGAGTTTGGTTAAAAACAAAATTCTGCACTTCTCTACCAAATATTGATGTACTAGACTTTCACAATGAAATAATAGTGATATTTTTGTAGGAAGTTCAAGTGTATCAGTTTTGCCTTAATTTCATTCTCTGAGACCATGGAACCATGAAAGTGACTGCTTCCAGGACAGTTTGCCTTGAGTCGGAGACTAGCCAGAAAAAGCTCTTTAATTTTTATAAGTTTGACAGAGCTATAAACAATACTGCCAGTCCTGAGCATTAAGAAAGTACAAATCAGGCCATGCACAAAAAGCCTCATAGATTAGCTGTAAAAAATGAGTTGTTTGGGTTTTTTTTAAATACCAGTAAAAACAGACACCTGTCGTTGAGGTGCTTTAAGCTTTCTCATTGCATTTGCAAGGCTCCCCTTCCAAACTTTGCAACTTTGCAAAGTCAAGAAGCTTTTCTTTTGAAATGAAAGATAGGCTGCTTATATTTTCACTTGTCTCCTGGATCTTGATCTGGATGAAAACATCAAGCACTGAAACACTCAAATCAAGACAGATGGCACAACTATATAAGCAAGAGGAAGCAGAATTTCATGATGAAAAGCATCAAGGAACGTATCTATAGGTGATAGCACCAGTGTGTCTATCAAGCTACTCATATCTCTTAGGATAAAATTCCAACCTATGAACCTCAGCTCTGTGGTTAGTTATGTGCTCCTTTCCAGTGCTTTGGATAAGATTTCACTGCACAACAAAAAAAGTGATTTCGGGGTAGCAGTACTCGGAAAGCACGAAGAGAGTTCAGCTTCTTGCCCTGGTCTTCTCCTTTCCTTGCATCATGTCTATTTTCCTACCTAAAGCCATGATAAAAAGAGAGCTGTAACATTTCTAAACCAGCAGCAACCGCCCCAGTGGAGTACAGAGGACCATGGCTGAGGCAGCAGCTTACATGAGCAATGCCTGAGAGGGATCAGACCCTTTTGGGGCCAGGCTCCACAGAGATATGTGCATCAGTGAGCACACCTGTGTGCAGCCCCAAGTGCTCCAGGAGCTCCCTGGCACCACAGGCTTCAGTGGGAAGAAACACACCCCTGTCTGCTACGTTTACAAGAAAGGATGCTGAAGAGCTTGCTGAAAAAGCTCCTTCCAGAGATGCCACGTTTGGCTACCCTGGGAAGCAGGGTGAAACTCTGTGGAAGATGGAAGAAGGGATGTCTCCAGGGTATGCCCCTCTACAGTCCCACCCTCCATCCCACTGGCTGCTGTGGGCACTTCTGCCTCTGCTGACCCTTTTTCCAGAAAGTAAACCTGTGCATAGCGCTATATGTGCTGACTTGATACCCCAGGGATTTGCTGAGAGAAAAAACAGATATGAAAACAGCAAGTGGATGCTTGTTCCTGTACTTCTATACTCCAGTAGCTTCCAGAAGAGTTTCCCCAACATGTACCTAACCCCTTTTTAAAGGGCACACTAACTTTGGCCACTGCCATGCAAGGATGGTGCTAACATATCCAGAACTTCTCCTGGGACAAGTTTGTGTGGAACTGATAGCACTGTCAGCAAGATATGGGACAATGGTCCAGTAATAAACTGGGCTACATGGGCATAGAGATGGAAAAAAAGATGCAAAAAGTAGAAGGCAAGAATCCCAAACCTTCTTATTTTTAAAGAGGGGAACATTTCAAAGTGAGTATCAGTCACCTGTTGTTATGTGCTAATGGGGAAATCTTTCCACCAGATCCACAGGGCAGGTCTGAGATAAGCAGCTGGAGAATGATAAGTTATCTCTGTTTCGATTCAGGAAATACAGATGCTTCAGATGCTAATGGTGTGTCAGCAGGGAGCCAGGCACACAGTGGACTGCGGTTAAGTAAGCTCAGGAAGGTGTTTATTCATGTATAACATTTGCAGAGAAGGTGACTCCCTGCCTCCCTCCTGGCCGCCCGGAGGAGCTGCTTATGACCAGAAACATGCTCGGAGAAGTCAAGCAGAAAGGTCAGGGGGGCGAGAGGTGAATCCCAGCCGTGACAGCCCTGCCGGGAGCACTGCCCGGCTCCGTTCTCCTCCTGGGCAGGACGGGGCAGTGCCCACCTGCCCCAGCTCAGGGACCGTGCCGGGCTGCAGCTCGGCAGAATTAGAGGTCACTGGAGCATCCTTTGGCACTGGGCTGGATCGACTGCAGCTAAACCATTCCCAGCAGACATCCATCCAATCTATTTTCAAAATCCTCCCACTGTCACTCTAGGCAATCTATTCTTGTGCTTTGCAACTGAAAGTTAGAAAGCTGTTCTTAATGTCTAATCTAAACCATAAGTCAACTTTAAAAATGACAAGTATGGTTAAAAGTTTCGAGTTTTTTCCTAATAATAAATGTGGTTTTCATTCTATTTCTCTGTTGGTTGCTGCACATTCAGGGTACTTTCAAATCACTTTTTAAAACATCCCTCTAGAATCATGATGTATAGAAACCATATTTATTATTTTTCACAAGAACTGAGATTGTAATTTAATTACATAAATCCAACAGTAGGAGATTTAAGAAGGGAAAAAAAATTGCAATAAAGTCCTGAGAGAGATGCCAACACTTAATTTAGCTGTAAAAGGTTTTCAGGGGTTTTTCTACCTGTATGCCTCACAGACCCATTGCCCAAAAATGTTCTGAAGTGGCAACAGTGTCAAGCAGAAAAGACATCTCACCCATAAATAATAGAGAAAAATATCTCAGGTGTGGGAGACAAATATTCCTGTGTATATGCATACATATTCCTTCATTTACCACTCACCAAAATCCCTTCTAACTGTCCCACTCATGTGAACACAATCTTTCAGTGGATACTTTGCAAGATCCCATTCAAACCAGTTAATAGCAAGAGAGGTAGTTTCCTCCTGCCTCACTGAAGATGAACCCCTAGAAAACTGCCACTTTGCTCTGGTGCTTGAATTCAAAAACATTACTCAAAAAAACCCAGACTCACTTTCTGATTCAGGCTTTTTGAAAGTGCACCCTAAAGTTGCTACCAATCCTGATTCAAACACAGAAACACAATAAAAACACAAAAAGGAGCTCTGATCCTTTACATCAACAGCACTAGATATGAAGGAAAACTACACTGGCTCAACTTTCTAGATACACATGGCTGGGCACTGATTCATCCCTGGAGACAAACATGCTCAAAATTTACATCCTCAAAGCTTGTTATTTATCACTGGAAATGCCTAGCTTTTTAACTAGGGTGTCACATTAATTTTGCTTGACTTTAGCATCCATGGCATAGTCAGCTGTATCTGAGTGAGTTACCCCAGGCACTGCACTTCCTCCCAGAGCAGACACAGAGCACAGCAGATGAGCTGTGCCTCCCCTTGGCTGCCAATGGCCCCTGCACTGCAGACATCAGGAGTTAGGGGATATTGCCATCACCCTTGCTGCCTGCATCCTTCTCTCCAGAGCCACCCGGGGAAGAGCAGAGAGCAATTCCTGGTAAGAGATGAGTGGCTGTCTCTGCTTACATTTCCTATCAGCAGGCTCAAGCATGCCCTGTTCAAGGTGCCTGCTTATCAGGATTGTAATTGGGATAACCTGGAGTGCACTTCCAGGCTGAGAATTCCCTTGGAAAGCCAGGTATATAAAAATTAGATATTGCAACCCTGAGTTTCAATCTCCCTCTAGGTATCTGGCCTGAAGTGCATTGCTAGTGTCTTTTCTGTACCTTCAGCAAACACAAGGGAGGGAAGAGGGTTTGTGGGTGTCCTAAGCTGTTTAACTTTGATTTTACCATATCACACTGCACCTATACGTAGGATGTGCCTTTTTCTTTCTGGATATAATACATTATCTACAAATTACATTCAAATCAAGAAGGAGTGTCTATGGTCTTGTCTTTTGCAGACCAGCCTAAGATGATAAACATGGTCCAATGAATGGTCCAGGACTGCACACTCCTGGAAAAGAAGAACAACCATTCATACTCATTGTGTCAACCATGCTCTTAGAATGCCAAGGCATGTAATTTCCAAATGGCCCCAGTTTCCACCTTCAGCATGCCTACAGGACACAGAGCATCAAACTGGGTGATCTCAGTCATGTCTGGAAGAGCTAGCTCTGTTATGCTATGTACATGCATACCTACAAAGGTATGCTGTGTACATAGCTTAACATGTGAAGCCAGTCCCTTTCAATCTGTTCCCCACTCCCTAGACCTTTTTCTTTGCCCCACTGTAGATTAAAATCTATAAGATGCAAATGTTTTGTCCACATTCCTGAAGTGCAGTGTGGCAATAGAAAATCTGGACCTTGTTGATGCAATCTAGCAACATTATAACCAAAAATGTTTAACTGGAAGTATCATACAACTATAGCAAGGGGCAGCTCTCCCATTCCCACCTGTGATGACCAGGATGCATTCAGACAGTAGGCGAAGAGTGAGGTCTTCATCTCCTACCCTTAAAACCAAAGCAGGCAGATTTTTTAATTAATGCATTATTTTTTTTGTCAGCAGCCATGAATACAGACCTCTTTAAAATAATGTATGAGCACTGGATGTTGACCAAGCTTTTCTGGATAGTTACTGGATAAATACGTTTGTATAGTATAAAAAAGGACTATAAAAAATGAAGAAAGGAAATAATGGGGGTGGAGCACAAGAAACCCTGCAAGAAATTTGGGAGAGCTGGTGGAAGCCACTACACCACCAAACTGCCCTTGAGTAGTGCAGCCTAACCATTTTCCACCAGCCCAAAAGGTTTGAACCAACAATGCCAAAACTCTGGAGCAAAAAGACTAAATCAGAGACCCTTTTGGCTGCTTGAAGAACTTTTATTTTGAGCAGAGAACAAGTTGTTGTGAAGCCATGGCAGGGAAAACACACTGACACGGGGTCCCCCAGGATTACTGGTGCCAAACACAGAAGCTACTGTCAGCTCACAAAATGCTTTACTGACATGCCAATGATAAAAATTCTATATTGCCAACCACCCTCACCACACATCCCAAAATGTGCCATATGGCCGAAAGTACGACAATGGATTTTGCCATTCCTCGGGTTTGGGTGTGAATTGACAATGAGTCTAACATATAAATTACATCATCTTTTAACTTTTTGTGATATATAACATTAGACAGCTTTGTCTGGGACAATCCATCATGAACTAGTCTTGTTGACATTCTGGATTCTCTCTTCTGACCTTGTCCTTTCAGCACAGGCATAATTGTGCTTATGATAATTTTATTCCCAGTTAGGCAGTGATTTTGCACACCTTTGAGTTACAGAATAACTAAGAAGCCAGTTCTCTGTACGACTGCTTAAACAAGGCACCTTGAACCAATTTATGCTGAAGTGCAGGCCGGTAGTGTAGCAGTAAATAAAAGTGGATAAACTCACCTCTCTCGGTGTGCATAAGCAGGTTAACTCTTTACTCCTATTTACTGCTGACTCTACCACAGGTGCACTCTCACCTGGGGCTCCCCACTGAGGAAACACCAACCATATGTCTGCACAGCAGAAAGTGGAGGGGGGGAGATGTACGACCCAGCCTTCATGGTATGAAGGGTCTAGCAGGCAAAGGAAAGGGATCCAGGCTCATTTCTGCCACCCAGCTCTCATGCAGAGAGACTCCCATTTCAGCCACGGAGCCCTAGGCTCAGTTATCACCACTAATTTTTACGTGCTTGCATATCATCATGGGGCTTTAGGGATTTTTTTTTAGAAATGTAACACTTCAGCAATCATCTGGGGTGATGGGCAAATCTTTTTTGTTGAAGGATCGACTGTTCAGTGTCACTTTAGTGGGAATATACAATTATTATGGTACATGAATTATTTGAGCTGTTCCCTGCGAAGACTGATAGCCTTTCAAGGGCTGTGTGTGGGAGCAGCAGAGAAATCCCTGCTGCTCCAACGGGTGTCAGCACCCCCAGACAGCCAAGCAGAGCTGTGGAAGTGCAGCTGTCACGTCACCTGTAGCAGCACCTGAGTCACGGTCCCTGCCCACCCTGCACTCAGAGCAAGGGAGTGATTTAGCTTGTTTCTAACCACTGGATTTACACAAATGTGAGAAAATAAGTTGGACTGAAAGATGCTTAAAATTAAACTTTGAGCTGTCACTCACAGCAGAGAGAAAGGGGCATCCCAGCACATCCACGTCTGCATTTTTAGGGAAGAAACGGTAATGTCAGCTGTAGTCTCCTCTCAATATGAAACTTGTAGACCAATTATTAGATTTTTATAACAAATAGGCTATTGCACTCCCACTGTGTTAACTTGGTAACCAGAGGAGTGCCAGTGTGTTTTAGTTGAAGACCACTACCACCCAGTCACTTCTGCCCTCTTCAACATTTTTCCAGCTCTGTCACTGAAGCTGACAGGAGGATATGGAGGAACACACATCAGCTCGACCAGAGGCAGAAAGTTCCTACAGAGTTAGTGGTTCTAAAGCTGGAAAGAGTGGCAAACAATAGGAGCTCTGCAGGTTGCTACTTTTTTAGCTGATTGTCACAATATTCTTTTGTGTGGTTTCTGGATCTGCTTCTGTTAAATGTGTTTTTCAGTTGTTTCTGGTGGAGGTTCTCTTTCCTGGAGTGTGGATGTGTTGCTGAAGATGCTGTTCAAGTTTGCAGACTGCTTGTGTGCCACAAGTTAACTTTTACTGCCCTCAGTGCCTCTGGTCCCCTGTCTATCCAACCTTATTTGCCATCAAATTTAAGATAAAAGGTATTTGTTATTTATTGGAAAGATTAACTCCCTGGGGAATAATTACTTGTTTTTAGCATTGGTCTGACTGCATGGCCTAGGCTTCAGACATGAAGGAGAGGTGCTTCTGGAGAGCAGGACCAAAGAACAAGACAATTTACCCTTATCTCTTCCACAGCCGCCTCACCTACTCCATTTCTTGAAGCTGTTACTTAATAGCATTAAACATAAATGGTTATCAATCCAGTCCAGAAAGTGGGCAAGAGACATTAATAGACAAGAAATGAATATTTTTGACAAATGCTGAAGCTCATGGAGGAGCAGTTACACTGCAATAACAGAAACTGAGTTTCAATTGAGTTGAAAAAGCAATTATCTGGTACTATAGAATGAAGTGAGAACAAGGAAACATTTTATAATGTTATGATTCCTGTTCCTAACAGTTTTTCGAGGTGGGTAGGGGGTTGCTATGACTTTTGCATTTAACCATGAAGCTACCGAAGGCCACCTCAGCTCTGCTGCACAGTTGCTCTCCCAAAACAGCCTTTGGGTAGTAACGTTTGTCTCAGTCTGGCTTCCTCGGACTTTTCTTCAGGAGCTTTCCGGGAGGCTCAGCACAAAGGCAGACACAAGGAAGGACAGCCAGTATCCCACCACCAGGCCGGGGATGCTGCCAGGAGCACGGAGCCGACAGGGTCGCCTGCCCCCGGCATCCTCCGCCCCACGGGTGAGCACCCTGCCATACGCTCCCGCCTCTCCTTTTCCTCTTTTTTTTTTTTTTTTTTTTTCCAATTTGTTTTTCCCCTGCAGAAGTCGAGGTTAAAGCCCTGAAACCCGAAGCCCTGAAACCGAGCTGCTTGGCCCCGCCGGTGGCACGGCCCCGCCACGCCCGCCCGTGTCCGCTCCGTGCCCGGGCGCCGTCGGGAGGGGCAGGGAGGAGGCAGCGGGGAGGGGACGGGGCGAGCACAGGCGGCTGCTGCTGCTGCTGCTGCTGCTGCTGCCGCTGCTGCTGCTGCCGCCTGGGGTGACCGTGACCCGTGGGCTGTGCGTGGGTGACCGCGGGGCTGGAGGGGTGAGGGAGCAGGGGAGAGAGAGGGGGTTTCTGACGGGCAGGAAAAGGCAGGATCCCGTGTGCCTGCGTGGAGGAGGAAGGGAGGGAGGGAGGGAGAACCGCTGAGGTTTTATCCTTGAGAGAAGCAATTAATCGGAAATTAGTTGCACTCATGAGCTGGGAAGATACCCCCGTCTGTCTGTCCTTACTCCTCGGGCGGCCGGCGGGGGCAGCCCCTGGGGCCGCTCCCCAGAGCATCCCCGGGCGGCGGGCGAGGCGCTCCCGCATCCCCTCCCGCATCCCCTCCCGCATCCCCTCCCGCATCCCCTCCCGCATCCCCTCCGCACCCGGCGCTCCCCGCCCCGCCCGGCCTCGCCTCGCCACCACATCCGGGGCGGTGGGTGAGGGAAATTCAAGTTGCAGAAGGGCTGACCCAGAGCTGCTCCCCGGCCCCGATCCCAGCCCGCGGCGAGCCCCCGGCATTCGGGAGGAGCGGGACGGGGCCCGGAGCTCTCGGTGAGGCCGCCGGCTGCCGGCCACCGAACAAGTCCGGTCTCCCCAGCCTGCATTTTAATCCTGAAATCTGGAAATGGAAATTGTTTGATGTATGAGGAGACGTTATCTAATTAGGGCGTAAGAAATTTAATCTTTCCAGCAGGCAGGTCATATAATTAATGTTAATTTAACGCTCAAATTCTCAGTCATTAATTTTTATTCTCTTAAATGTAGTTTGGCAGGGCCCCCTGATCCATGGCAATGGATTTTACTGAATGTAAGAGCACACTTGGTCTTCGGAGTGAATTACTGCAGCCCTTCCTATCCCAATAACAAGATCACATCATGTATGCATTATTAAGCCATGTAATTGAATGGTCCATAGTTTGCATATCAGACTATTAAAGTAATGTGTTTTGCTTTTCTTCCAACACGTAATGTTAAAGCCTTTGCGAATATTTGGTGATTCTGATAATTATCACCAAATTACTACAAATGTTCTCTTCATTAACGTGATTTCTCTCAAGCATTTTTTTAAAAAATGTCAATAATGCATTAAGTGGTAGCTTGTAAAGTGTTTTTTAAATAAAACTTGTCAACTACAATTCGAAAATTAGAAAAGAAGAAAAGAAAAGAAAAGAAAAGAAAAGAAAAGAAAAGAAAAGAAAAGAAAAGAAAAGAAAAGAAAAGAAAAGAAAAGAAAAGAAAAGAAAAGAAAAGAAAAGAAAGAAAGAAAGAAAGAAAGAAAGAAAGAAAGAAAGAAAGAAAGAAAGAAAGAAAGAAAGAAAGAAAGAAAGAAAGAAAGAAAGAAAGAAAGAAAGAAAGAAAGAAAGAAAGAAAGAAAGAAAGAAAGAAAGAAAGAAAGAAAGAAAGGGAGAGAATAAACAGTTGCACGGAAAGAAAACGATTCTCCTCTGAGATTGAAAAAGACGACTTCCCTTTTTTCCCTATTTCAGATAAGTGACTATACACCTAAGAAGTTTCACTTCATCGGGAGCAAAAGTGCATGCAATCTAAAGAACTGTCGATTGCAGATGATACAGAACAGATGGAGGAACAAAGTTGGAGCTTTTCCCTTTACAGCGAGTAGACGGGGACATAGGCAGACCGACAGAGAGTTTGATTTGAAAAGATACTGACCTCTCTCCTTCAGCTGCAATTTAACTTGTCCTGAAAAAAAAAAAAAAAAAAAAAAAGAGAGAGAGCAAAAAACTCCCAAGTGAGACCTGCCTCCTCCCCTGTCGGCCTCCTGCCATCCCCGCCCCAAGTTCGCACTGTCATCTGAACAAACTGCTGCGCCGATCTCAGAAGGTGAATAATTCTCAATTAACTAAGTAACTAACTTTCTTTGTGCAATCTTGAGTCACTCACTTAACTAAATCTTAAGCCTTCGAGACCCTTCATTATTGCCTTCCCCCGCCACACTATTTTCAAAGTTCAATAGCAAGGCAACAAAAAACACTGCTGCAAAATAAGAGTCTCTTTTAAAATTAAAGAGCTGCTCATTTGCATAGGAAGAAGTTATTTTTTCCCCCTGCTTTGAATTATTTAGGCACAAAAGAAAAAATAAAATAAAATAAAGGACACCCCACAAAGCCTCCCGCAGTCCGTGTCAGGATCAGTGTCACGGATGCTCTGCGGGATGCGAAGCCACTGTGAGCAAGCGGGTAGGCGCTGGCTCAGGTGTGCTGTTGTGCTGTGCCACCCGGGGCATCCCGCCGCGGCGCCGGGAGCTTTCTGAGCCCGCCGGGCCGGGCCGGGCCGGGCAGCGGAGGGTGCGCGGCGGCGGGCGCGGGGCGGGGCGGCTGCACCCCGGGGCCGGGGCCGGGGCCGGGGCTGCGGAGGCTGCGGAGGCTGCGGAGGCTGCTCGCCCCGCCGGGAGCCCGGCTCGGCCCGCGGCCCGCTCTTATTTTGGTTGGGAGCGGGGAGCGCTACCGGCTGGAGCCGGGTGAGCGAAGGGAGGCGAACTGTGCTCCTCTGTTTGGTTTAGGGTCGGGTATTTTTTTTTTCTTTCCCTCTCCCTCCTCTCTCTCTCCCCTTCCCTCCTCACTATAGCAACCAACGCCAGCCTGACAAAAATGCACCCTCTGTGGACAATGGGCCAGCCTTCCTGCTCGCCTCGCTCCTCTTCTTCCTCGCCAAGCGAAAGAAAGTTTCCAGCCCCCCCGGCCCGTTCTTGCCTCTCCTCCCGAGGCAGGCTCCCGTGCAAATCCCGCTCAGCCCCGCCGGGACTGTGCCGACCCCCACGTGGGAGGCTGAGAGCGGGGGGGACACAGAAGTCGCCCCCCAGCCGGGGCCCCGATTCCCGAACCCGCCTTGACAAGGGGCTGGCAGAACGCCCCTGGGCCACCGCCAGCCCCGCGTCCGTGTGCGGGGCCGCCCGGAGTCGCAGCCGCGCTGCCCGCGGCCCCAGCGGGGCTCAGCTCCCGCTCCCGGGCTCGCCTCTTCCCTGGCGAAAATCCCCATGCCCAGCCTGGAGCGCTCCGCACCGCTGCCGAGTGGGGCAGGGGCGGCCGAGAGCCCTCCAGGAAGGCGCTTCTCAGAGTGAGGAGCGAGAGTCGCGCCCAAAAGTGCCCCGAAAGCTGCAAGAGGGCAGGGAGGATCACGTCGCCCGGTGAAGCAGGCGCACCATTGATCTGGGCTCTTCCCGAGGATGTCTGCTTGTCTCCATCAGGCGTGAGCATTGACAAAACAAACAGAAAAGCGGCCGTTAGATTTGTCAGGGAAAGTTGGGCACTTTTTTTTTCTTTTTTTTTCTTTTTTTTTTTTTTTCTCCTAAAATCTGTTGCTCTGTTTCGTCCTGCACAGCTCTCCGGACAGAGCAGGCTTTGCAAAGACCTTTGTGAAACCGCTTTCCCGAGCCAGAGGGGCTGAATCGCCTCTCCTCTCCTTCCAATTCACCTGCTTTTCACGCCAAAAGAAACGCCCTTCCAGCTCCAGCACGGGGCGGTCATTTCCCAGCCAGGCTTCTGAACACTAAATTGCAAACTCCGTTGCACCAATCGCATCTGGGTCTGTCTCCAAGAATTCAATAAACAAGCTATATTAACTCCAACCAGAATTTATCTCGTAGACTGATGGAATTCGTCTTTTTTTTTCTTTTGCTTCTTCTGCTTCTTTTTCCCCCAAGGCCTCATATTCACCACTCAAAATTTAGCAGCCTGCCTTTGATAAATTACTCAAAGTAATCCCTGCAACAGCTAAGTCTGACTGGTTGACGTTGCGTTAGAAGTCTTCATAGCGGTATCTGTCTATAAAATATTCACTTGCGGACTACAAAGGGTGGATCATTTTTAATGACAAGATTCAGAACTGGAGGATGAAGGGAAAAGATTAATATCCGTGAATTCAAATAATTTAATTTCAAATACTGAACTTAGAACATTATATACCACTAGTTTAAACACTGATGCAGATAAAATAGCAGATTCTCAGATGAATGAAGCGGCCAGAAGAATAGAGTTGTGGGGAATGTTGGAAATGAACATTAATACAAACTTTACAAGAACTTTTTTTTTTTTTTTAATTCTACACCTTTCTACGTTCTGTCTTCTGGGATAATAAGTATTCTAGCAGGGCAAAAACGTACATGATATTACACATACACGTGTGTATATCTATATACGCAGGGAGGGAGGTTTTTTTCTCTAGAGATAGGTGGAGAAATCTATTTAGATAGAGGATTTTAATTTCAATGGATAATGTGAGCTTGTGCAATCAAAGTTATCAATTTCTGTCCTTTTTGTTTAGATTTCTTAGTTAAATGTGTTTGTTATATCTACCCCGAGGAGAAGCAACTTGAAAGTGTAGCTTTTGAGTCATCTTATAAATACATCCCTGAGGCTGCGGTTCTTGCCGCTTTAAGCAGTTTTCATTAAAGCAGCCAGCTGCCTCTTTGTGTAGATTGAATTTTTTTAAAGCAATCACTTGTGAAGCCCCGGCCTCAGTTTTGTCTCTCCGCAGGCCCTTAAAGTTGAAGTTTCATTCATGTCTTGGGTCTCTCTGCCGAATCAGACTCCTCGGAGCAACACTGGAAAGAGCCACACGAAAGCACAGGCTTGAATACCTCATAGAGAAAGGTTAAAAAGGAAGCAGAGATCAAAACAATCCCATCTCACAAAAGGTGCATTAAATGCGCCCCAGCAATAAGCACAAATCTTCCAAGTTGGCCTTTAAAGCGAGCACCAGGAGTCTCACGTTTATTGCACCCAGCAATTCTCTGAGCGACTCTCCACGTCTTTGCACTCCTGGAGCATTTCCTCCTAAAACAACATCTAATGGGTAGATAATAGAGACGCGGAAAGGAGGCGCGGGGATTTCTCCCCCTCCTCCTTTCCTTTCAGCTGCGTGAGTCTATCTCAAGGTTTGGAGAGCAGAGTTAAAAAAAAAAAAAAAAAAAGCTTTTCACATCTAAACACAACAGGCATATGCAAATACATATTCCCCACCCTACAGCCGCACGCACGCATCCAAAGGCGCAGAGGAGCGCGCGTTTGGGGAGCGTTCCCCCAGCCCCCCGAGCCGGGCAGGCTGACGAGCGGCGGCTGGAAGCCGAGGCTCGCTAGGAACGAGCCGTGCTCTTGTTTTGCTGCTGGAAATTCAGCTTTCTCTCCGGCACGCACGGAGTTGAAACACCAGGGAGTCCAACATCTCGTCAGCCGGAGCCCGCCGCGGCAGCTGGGGGCGGGTGGCGGGCAGGGGACCCCCAGGTGGGGAGATGGGGGGGCCGGCGGGGGGCGGCCAGAGGACTCCCGCAAGCCTCCCGCGTCCTTCTGGATGCACCTGATGTGTATGCAGCACCTCGCCTCCCAGCCAGGACTCAGCTCCAGTTAAGTGGCGCTCTATGTATTTTATAGCGAATATTCTCGAGTAGCTGCACTGCAATGAAGGAGATATCAAGGAGGCCTGTCAGTTCAAAGCTTTTGGGGTTGTTTGAAAATCTTCTTCACGTCAAAGTAAGCAGCCCTAGTATTTGAACAGCTGCTTTGAACAGTGAAAAGGGCTGAACTGAATCAAAACACTGCAGTGTCTGCCCAAGACACCGCATCACCTTCAACCTGCTTTTATGCGAGCAGAGAAAAGGAAAGAAAGGCTGGTGAGACCTCTAATCCCGAGGGGTCAGCTCCGCCAGAAAGGGGCCACATGACTGTCTCTTTTACATCCCTAGCGGCCCGGACCTGAGCGGCGACCAGAGCCGGAGCCCGCGGCGGGCAGCGGCGAGGCGACAAGACCGGCGGTCGGGCGCTCGCTCCCCGCTCCCCGGCGCTCCTCTCCACGGGGGGAGATGGGAGCGGAGGATGCTTAAGGAGCGGTATTAATGACAGGGCTAACAATGATGGGGAGGACGAGGAGGTGGAGTCTGCGGCGGCTCTGAATGCACCGGCCGCGCTCCTCGCTGCTCCCAGCTGCGCCTCCGTGGGCGTGCGCTCCGCCGGGGAGGGGGCAGGAGGGACGGCGGGGGGCTCTGCCGGGGACAGCGGGTTTTGTCCGCCTCCTAAGGCCGCGGTGCTACTTCGGTAGCTGTGATTACCGCTAGCCCGTGAGATGCGCCGCTGGGGCGGCGGGGGGAGCGGCACGCAGGACGGTGCCCGTAGTAGGCAGCACCTGCCCGAGGGCCGGGCGGGACAGAGAGGGCCAGGGAGGGAGGACAGGAAATGCACGACTGGGGCAGGCCCGGAGGGGTTTTCCCCCCTGCCAGAAAAGTGTTGGGTGGATCCCGCTGACCCCGTGTCCCATCTGCTGGTGGCGGCGAGGCGCGGGGAGCGCGGTGCCGTCGGCACCCCATGGGGACCAGCTGTCCGTGGGGCGGGCACACGCCGTGGGGCCGGGGCACAAGGGACCTGCCTCGGGCCACCACCGGGGTGGGTCCGTGCTCGGCGAGCACCGCACGCTGGAGGCGCCCGCGTGAAAACCTCGCTCTGAAAATGACGCGTGGCGTGGCCCCTCGTGTCTCGTCCACGCAAGAACTTTTTGCAGCGCAGCTGGAGGCGGGCTGGCGGGAAAGCCGCCCCGGCGGAGCTTCGGCGGCCCCAGGAGCGGGGCGGGAGGGCTGGCCCGGGCGCGGAGAGTGGGGCGGCTCTCCCAGGACGGTCCCCGCGATGCCTTGGCAGAAGCCTGCTGCGGACTTGCCCTGTTGTTTTGTTTCAACTCACTGGTCTACACCTAATTGGGACGAGAGAGACGAGAAAATGAGCATCAAATTATAAAATTCCTGGGTGCCCAGTTGTTTACACACGGGAAACAAAAGGCACAGCTTCACTTCAGAGACACTGACTTCCCTCTCCGCAACCCTCGCAGAAAAGGCAGTATTGTTCTTTCTTTCGCCTGCACCTCGAAGAAAGGGGAAAAAAAAAACCCCAAACCTTAGGAAGAATCTCCACTTTTTCATGGACAAAGTTTGCGCCCCCCTCCTCCTCTTCTCCTCCTCCTCGCCCCTCCCTCCCTTCCCCACCCCCCGGCAGAAGGAGCTCTTGATACGCCGCTAAACTAACGAAAGGAGGTAACTCTTGCTGCGCCCCTTGTCTCAGGGCACTGGATATCCTGTTTATGCTGCTGCTGTGTATATGTTTATGTGCAGGAGCCCATCCCCCCTCTCCTCCACACCCCCACGCAGAGGAATATTTCCAGGCAAGGAGCCTTTCCAGCGCTCACGTTAAACACGATGATTTATAAACAACTCGCAGAAGAAAGCTGTTTCTTGTTAGTAGTAATAAATTCCCCGGTCCGCCCTATTGTGTTATTTCGATGAAGATAGTGGGAGCCTGCGACGCGCACCTATCCCCGTGAGCAGTTTATTTTCGAGACAAAGCTATGGCTTTCAGCTCAAAAATGGGCAGCGAACTCTTTTCGCGTCGGCCAGCCCGGCGCTGCTCATTCCTAAGAAATTCGAATCCAGTTCCAGGGTCTCCTTCCTTCCTGTCCGGGCCGCAACTTCTTTTCTTTTCCCTATCCCCCTCTTTTTACCCTATTTGTTTTCGCCTTTTCCCACCACCCTCTCATGCCCATCTTCCGCATCCATGCAGAGTCGCCAGCGCCGCTGAGGCGGTCCCGCAGGCACCCCGTCCCCACGGCACGGGATGAGAGGAACAAAACCGCCTCCGCAGCGCCGAGGTGCGAAGCCCCGACATCCCCGGAGGAGCGGCGCGCCCCGGCGACCACCGGCTGCCGGGAGCGGCGCAGGGCCGGCGGACGGGCAGGGGGCCGCCCGCTCCCCGCCCCCGGGGGCGCGGCGCTCCCGGGCCGCTCCGGCGGGGCTGGCTGCGAGGCGGCGCTGAGAAAGTTGGGGGCGGGCAGGCGAGCACCCCGCGGCCCGCAGCGCCCACTCCGGGGCGCAGAGACGCGCGTCGGGGCGCGAGCAACAGGAGCCGGCGGGCGCCCGGGCAGCGGCAGCATCCTCCCGCCGGCCGTGCGGTGCGGGCCGGGCCGGGCCGGGCCGGGGCGGGGCCGGCGGCGGCGCGCCCCTGCCCTCCGCTGCGCTCCCCCCGCCCCGCGGCCGCCGCTCCCCCGCGCCCCGTTCCCCCTCGGAGTTGGGTCGGAGCGGGGGCGGGCCGGGGGCGGGGCCGGGGCGGGGCGCGGCCGGCGGGGCGCGCCAATGGCGGGCGGCGGCGGCGGCGGTCGCCGGGAGCGGCGGTGTCCGTCAGGGCGCGGGGAGCCAATGGCGTGCGGCGGCGGGGCGGGGCGGCCGCGCGTGCCTTCGCAGTGGGCCCCGCCGCGCGGGCCGGGGGGGCGCGGGCGCCGCGCGGCGCCCGAGGCGAAAAAGTAGCTGTCAAATGCGCGGCGCCTTTAACCGGCGCGATCAGTGCGGCTCGGCGAGTCATGGCGACCGCAGCCTCCAACCACTACAGCCTGCTCGCCTCCGGCTCCCCCATGGTGCACGCCGAGCCGCCCGGCGGCATGCAGCCCGGCGGCGGCTACCGCGACGCCGGCGCCCTGGTGCAGGCGGACTACGCGCTGCAGAGCAACGGGCACCCGCTGAGCCACGCTCACCAGTGGATCGCGGCGCTGTCCCACGGCGGCCCCGGCGGTGGCGGCGGCGGCGGCGGCGGCGGGGGCGGCGGCGGCGGCGGCGGCGGCGAGGCGCCCTGGTCGGCGGGCGCGCTGGGCCAGCCCGACATCAAGCCGGCGGTGGTGCAGGCGGGCGGGCGCGGCGACGAGCTGCCGCCGCCGCCGCAGCACCCGCCGCCGGGGCGGGCGCCGCACCTGGTGCACCACGGCGGCGGCGGCGGAGGGCACCACGCGGCGGCGGCGGCGGCGGCGGCGGCAGCGGCGTGGCGGGCGGGCGGCGCGGCGCACCTGCCGCCCGGCATGGCCGCGGCCAACGGCGCGCAGGCGGGGCTGCTCTACTCGCAGCCGCCCGGCTTCACCGTCAACGGGATGCTGGGCGCCGGGCAGCCGGGGCTGCACCACCACGGCCTGCGCGACGCCCACGAGGAGCCGCCGCCGGGGCCGCCGCACCACGGCCCCGAGCACCCGCCGCCGCCCCACGGCCCCCACCCCGGGGCGGCCGGGCCGGCACCGTCCGCCGCCGCCGCCGCGCCCCCCGGGCCGCCGCCGCACCACGACCCACACTCCGACGAGGACACGCCGACCTCGGACGACCTGGAGCAGTTCGCCAAGCAGTTCAAGCAGCGGCGCATCAAACTGGGATTTACCCAAGCGGACGTGGGGCTGGCGCTGGGCACCCTCTACGGCAACGTCTTCTCGCAGACCACCATCTGCCGCTTCGAGGCCCTGCAGCTCAGCTTCAAGAACATGTGCAAGCTGAAGCCTTTGTTGAACAAGTGGTTGGAGGAGGCGGACTCCTCCTCGGGCAGCCCCACCAGCATAGACAAGATCGCGGCGCAGGGCCGCAAGCGGAAAAAGCGCACCTCCATCGAGGTGAGCGTCAAGGGCGCGCTGGAGAGCCACTTCCTCAAGTGCCCCAAGCCCTCCGCCCAGGAGATCACCTCGCTCGCGGACAGCCTACAGCTGGAGAAGGAGGTGGTGAGAGTGTGGTTTTGTAACAGGAGACAGAAAGAGAAGCGCATGACTCCCCCGGGAGGGACGCTGCCGGGCGCCGAGGACGTGTACGGGGCCAGCAGGGACACGCCGCCGCACCACGGGGTGCAGACCCCCGTGCAGTGAACTCGCGGCGGGGGCGCCCGGCCCCTCCTCCTCCTCCTCCTCTCCTCCTCCTCCTCCTCTCCTTCCCCCAACTTTTGATTGTCCTTTTTTTTCTTTTTTTTTTCTTTTTTTTTTAATTTTATTTTCTCCTATCTTAAAAAAAAGACAAAAAATCAAAAAAAGAAACAAACGCGAAAAAAAAAGAGAAAAGAAAACAAAAAGCGAGCGAGCGAGAGGGCGAGCGCGAATCACAGCGGACAGACAGATAGACAGACAAAGCACCTGCACCACACCGTCCCTTAGACTGTAGGAGGTGTGATGCTGTATTTTGACCTTTCCAGGCGAGTGCCCGTGCACGGGAGTGGAGTGGGTACCGCGCACCGGCAGGCAGGCAGGCACCGGCAGGGCAGCGGCGGGCACCGGCAGGGCAGCGGCGGGCACCGGCAGGGCAGGCGCAGGGCGAAGCGGTTCGCACAAAACTCCCTCACTCGCTGGCCAAAACAGACGGCGCTGCCCTGCCGGGGAGGGGGCGGAGGAGAAAGGGGGGCACGGCCACCTCGGGTCCCCTCCGCAGCCCCCTCCCGCCACACAAAGGCAGATCGCATTGTGGAATGTCGCTCGGTGTTGGCACATGCTGCTGTGTTTATTTTCTGTGGATCCCCTGTATGAATATATGTAAAAAAAAAAAAAAAGAAAAAAAAGGAAGAGAACTGAAAAGCTATCCCTTTTGATGTAGACAGTATTTAACCGTACCGATTTGCACTGCAAGAAAATCGAAGTTTACATAAACAAAATGTTTATTTTTTCTTTTTTCCCCCTTCCTTTCCGACCTTAATTTTGCAAATGACTTGCATTTTCCACAGTGAGCGTTAGTCAACCAGTGACCGGTCTACAATATGTTACTGTGTTTTAGCCTTTGCTTTATGTGTATATGTGAACTTTTGTTATAAACAAGTATTCTTAAATACGTGTAACGCTTATTTTCTCCTTTTACCATAGCAAAAAGAATTAGTATATGTGTGTGTATGTATACATGTGCACGCGTGCATAGGCATACATATATGCACATATAGATAATCTCTCTATATACACATATATATGCACCTCCAGCTTCCATTCTCCAGAGATGTGACTCTCGTAATTGTTTAATACATGCCTTCAATGGCAGGAGTCGAGTTTGGAGAAGGGAGAATAATGCAAATCAACAAAGTAAACTTCATTTTCAGGCAGTGTGTCCGGGGGTCGAGGCGCAACCAAAGGGGGAGGAAAAAAAATATGTGCAACCCTTCCAGACCGTGTCAGTGCGGGCAAGCAAGGCCTGGTGTGGGGAAGGCAGAGAGGGAACAACATGTTTCCAGAGTTTTCTCGGAGAAAGTGGCATTTCCTTGAGGGGGAAAGGGAATTATTTAGCTCCCCCACCACCGCCCCCTCAGCGCCCTTTCCTTCCCCTCTTCCCCCCCCGCGGCTCCCCTGCGTGCCTTTGGCAGCCCCGGTCTCGCCTCCCGGGCCGATATCAGCCTCTAAACTTTCTTTTATTGAGCAGTTTTATGTCAAGGCAGAGCCAGGGAGAGCCCGAGGAGCTGCTGGGCCCTGAGCTGAGGTGGGGGTCGGGTGCTTACACCTGCCTGTAAACACACGCTGCCCCCTCCTCTCCACAGAGACTGTGTGCATTTCTTTTTCGCTTTACTTTCCGTATTTATTTTCTTTTCTATTTGTATCCAGCCCCTCTCCCTTCCCATCCTCCCCTTGTCCTTTGGTCAGATTGTGGTATAATTTATTGAAGGAAAGGACCAGTTTTAACTTGGGCAGCCTTGTGTCTTTCACTGGGGAATGAAATGAAGTGGGAAAAAATGCCATTTTTCAATCCGTGTTTCTCACCCCCCCCTCCCTTCGCTAATAGTTTTAAAGTGCATTTCGTGACATTATCTTGATGAGAAATGGTTAACTTTCCAAAATAAAAAAAGAGAAAAACCCACGGGGACAAAAAGGAAAAAAAATGGAAAAAAAAAAAGGAAAACAAAAAGCTCTGAAGGGAAGCAGAGGAGCGGGACCTCGGAGCAGCGCATGTATGTGCGTGTGTCTGCGTGCGTGTTTGTGTACTTATGCACACACACAGCTATGCATATACATTAGAGGGACTTTATGATAGTTATAAATTCATAAAGGGATCATTTAGTCAGCACAAACGGGTGCTATAGAGACAAAGCATTTTTATAATCTAAAAGTTTACTTAGTTGAGTGTTGGACAATTATGGAGAAAAAACAGTGAAGCATTCTCTGGCAGAACTCTCCTATAAATATTGCATTCAGTAGCTAAGGCTTTAGAATATGTTTCTCATTGTCTTTTAAAATGCCTGTGACACTGGGTTTTCTTTCCTTCTTTCTTTCTCCCTTTCTTGCTTGCTTGCTTTCTTTCTTCTTGGTAAGACAGATGATCATTTCTAAGAGGCACATGCATTAGCCTTTTTCCTGGTTTTCCAACAATTGTTAAAAAGATACGGGCACCAAGCTTTTCTCTTTCTTTTTTTTTTTTTTTTTTTTGTTTGGTTTTTTATTTTTTGTTTGTTTGTTTATGTGTTGAGCTGCTTGTTATTTAAAGTGTTGAGGACTAGCGCCTAGTGAAGTGAATCAGATCAGGGCAGATCCAGTGGTAAAGGGAGGAAATGAACTTTCAGACACTTATTAAAATGTGCGTAAGGTCAGACAACGGAGTTGAGAGGATGTTTGAGAAAGCCTCAAACTCCAAATAGGTTTACTAAAAAAAAAGTTACCAAGCAAACCTTACCACTATGTATATATGTTTAATATTTGTCCTTTGAAATGCAGAAATAGTTTCAATGTTTTCTTTGTCTATTTTTCTTTTTTTTTTTTTTTAATGCTACCCAGGGAAATATTTTCATATCATTTTTAAGTGGCCTGCCTCAATGTATATTTATTTCTTTTAAAGCAAACAGGTTCTGGAAACTGTTTTTCTGTAGCTTTAAATGAGTAGGTGAACAAAATCTATATGGGATGTAATTTTTTTTTGTTCAGTCTCTTTAAAAATACTTTGTTTTGGTACATTTGGATGTGCTTGTGGGGAAAAATAAAAACGCAGAGATCCTTATATATTTATGTTAAAGTAATATTTTATTATCTACATAAAACAGAAATGCACAATACCTTCATAGTTTCTTCTAATTATTGAAATATCGTTATTTTATTTTTAAAGATAGCACAGATTTGCATAGTTCTTAAGATCTGGAGGGAGAAGACCCCAGTACTTATACTGAGCTGAGTTCTGTGTAAAAGCACCGCCGTTCCTTTCTATTTCATGGAATTTTTGGAATAAATTTGATGCCTATACCGAGAGGTTCCATGCTTATAACTTTGAGGGTCTTGAAGGAGAGCCTCGGGAGCTGTGTTCATTGTGTCTCTCCGCAGATGAACCACAGCCGTGTGTGTTTTGGAGCATTGATTTCTGTGCGGGTAGGGCTGTCCTGCCTTTGATGCTGGTGGGGAGATCTCAAGTTTTTTGCATTCTCTGGCGGAAGGCAGGGGGGAGAAGAGGTTCGACTCTTCTCGGTCCCTTTTTATAATTTAACATCTGACTCCTTAAAAAAAAAAAAAAAGAGAGAGAGAAAGAAAAAAAGCAAAACAAAAAGGCGGGGCTTAATGATGGGAGTACCGTTTGAAGGAGGAAGGAAGAGCGCGGCTGCCCAGCGGGGCTGCGCACCCTCGGGCCGGGCCGGGCCCGCGGCGATGGCCCCGGTGTCGCGTTCGGTGTCGGCGGCTCCGTGCGGTGACGGGCGGGTCGGTTTTCCCGGGGGGTCCCGGCTGGGGACCCGCGCGGCTGGCGCGCTGACAAGCGACATCCGAGTGCGCGGTGTTCCCACGCGGGCGGCGTGTTCAGGCCCTTCTGGGCTGGCTCGGGTTCCTAAGTGCGATATCCTGCCCCGCTCCCCCCCTCCCCTCCTTCGCGATAGTTTCTAGGCTTATTAGATTTAATCATCTTTTCTAACTTCTAGTCAATATTACACTCATGCCGAACAGATTCAGCTAAATGATCTTATCAATAGTTTCGAAGAGAAGTGACAGAAAGAAGAAGTGTTTTGTGACCGCAGACGTGCTGACGGGTAAAATGTTGAAGCTGGGTATGGATTTAAAAGTCCTTGGTCAATAGCCCGCGGAACGGGCTGCGGAAAGCGAGCAGCCTCTGCCCTCTGCAGGACACTCGGGTGGGCGCCCAGGGAATATTTCGCCTTTGACGGCAGGGCCCCGCTCTCGGGGAGCGCTCCCGTCTCGGGTGGGCAGGAGGTGGCCTGCACGGACGGTGCCGGTCCCGGCGGGGCAGGCCGGCGCCGCGGGCATGGCCGGCTCCGCCGGTGGCGCGGCCGCTGCTCGGGGCAGGCCCGGCCGAGGCCCCGGGGCCGCTGCTCCGGGGCTCTTTGCCCGGAGACAGGCTGACCTTACGGGAGCGACTTCGCTCGTCCTTCCGGACTGGTTGTGGGGAGGCCGGCTGGTTCGGGGGTCATCCTTTTTCTCCCTTTCGATCTCTCTTTTAAGAGAAAGGAGAGGGGAATGGAGCAGCCATAGGATGCTCCTTCTTCAGATGGATGTCAGGGTGTGAGGTGGCTCCTCGGGCTCCCTCGCTCTCATTTCCAGGCAGGGACACTCTGTCGTAGGTCAGATGTCAACAACAAAAGCCCTGTTTCCTCGGTTCGCTCTCTCCCCGGGGGAGGCCGAAACTGGGAGGCGAGAGGAGAGTGTATATCCTCAAGTCTGTCAGTCCTGATTGTCATCCCCGGTGTCCCCAGCCCCGCAGGGGCCAGAGGCAGCAGTCGGTGCTGCCCGGCCCGGAGAGCTCTCGCCGCCGCCCAGCTGCGCCGTCTTTCTTGAGAGAGGGCAGTGGGGGGCCGGGGTTTGGAAAGAGAGAAGCGGAGGAAGGCGAAATCATCCTACAAATTCCCCCGGCTGCGGGGCAGGCCGGGATGGTGTCCGGCCAGGCGTCGCTCTGGGGCTGGGCAGCCTGTGAGACCCCCGCTGGGGGCAGAGGCCGCGCTGTCTCTCCGTCGGGCTTTGTTGGCGGCAGTTCGGGGCTCCCCCGTGTCCCTTCTCCAGTGCCCCGGCTCCCGAGCGCGCCTCGGGCCGTGGCCGGGCCGCGGGGGCAGGGCGGGACGGTCCCGGCTGCCTGCGCCCTCCCGGCCTCTG
Organism: Molothrus aeneus; assembly: GCF_037042795.1. Classification (NCBI taxonomy): domain Eukaryota; kingdom Metazoa; phylum Chordata; class Aves; order Passeriformes; family Icteridae; genus Molothrus; species Molothrus aeneus. The sequence continues at coordinate 103,407,204 of NC_089648.1, forward strand.
CCCGCGGCCTCGGACCCGGCCCCAGCTCCCGCCCTCCGCTGATCCGATGGGGGAAAACCCTATAAACCCTGGCTGCCTACCCCTGCCTGCCGGGTGCCCCGGGCCTCGGCGTTGTCCAGGCCGCGTTGTTGGAGGTTTGGTGGCTCTTTGTTGCTGCGCCGTCGGTGAGCGGGACAGAGAGGTGACCCGGCCGGGGAAGGCTGGCGATGGCCTCTGGTGGGCGATGAGGCCCGGGGGAGAGCGATCACCGGCGGGCGGGAGAGCTGGGCTTAGTCCGGCCGTAGATACAGCATTGGGGAGGGTGGTGGGCATGGGGGGACCCCCAGGCCGAGCCTGAGCGGAGCCTTGCGGAGCAGGGAGTGGGGGCTGAGGAAAGAAGGAAACTGCCCGCGGCTTCTTGGCGGTGGACGGGGCAGTGACGGCCTTCTGCTGCGTCCAGAGCGGAGCCTGGGCGCTGGGCTCTGTCTTGGGAATCGTGGCTCTCCCGCCTCTCCCGCTCCTGCGGGCGGGTGTCTGTTTATTGTGTGTTTCGGAAGGGACGCGACCTGGGCTGCCTCTCTGGCTTTAAATCTCGATGTGGAAAATATAAAAATCCAAATTTTCAGAGTTGCAGACGCTAAGTTACTCTGTGCTCAGAGCATGGCCGGGCTGCCGTCGGGGATGTAGGAAGGTGTTCCGCAGAAGCGAGTTTGCCTCTGGCTCGGACGGGCGATGCTGGGGGAACGGGCACTTCTCCGGGGAAAATTAGTTAGAGCAAAGCCAAAGCGTGCTTTAGCAGAAAAGCAAAGACTTGTCTCCAGACCCGACTTCTCATCAAACTATAAACCAAACAAGTGGGCTCTCCGGGCAGGCGAGTCCCAGCTGCAGTGCGTGGATTCTCACGCCGCAGTCGGCCTCGGCCCGTGGCCTGGTCCCAGCTCTGGGTCTCTTCCTTCGAAGCGTTTATCTCTCCCTGAAAACTCCCTATAAATACCTCCGAAACTCGGCCAAGTGCCCCGAGTATGCCGGGATTTCAGGCAGGGCCCTCGGGGCCGGGAAGGCCGCCCGTGCCGGCGCGGAGCCCCTTCCTTCCCCCGCAACCCCGGCCCGCAGCGGCCCGGAGCCAGCGCCGCCCGACCCGAGCATCCCCGCGGGACGCAGGCGTCGGACCCTGCCCTGCCGTCGGCGGGCAAAGAGAGAGAGGGATGGGGCAAGGACAGGGGCAGCAGAGCGGCTGAGGCTGTGCCCCCGTTGCCGGGAGGAGCGGCGGGCCGGCGGCTCGGGCGGCTGGGGAGGGGGCGCCGGGACCCCTTCGCCCCAGGGAGGCCGCGGTTTTGGCCCGTGTCCGCCCGGCCCCGTCCGTGCCCCTGCCGGCCCGGAGCAGGAGCTCTGCCTCCCTGGGCCAGCGGGGATGCGGGGCCGGGGCCGCCCGGGGAACCCCATCGCTGCTCCGGCAGGGCCGGGGCCGTGCGGGCCGTCCCAGCGCCGGGTCCGGCTCCCGCCCGGCTGCAGCTCGCCCGGCCGGCTCGCAAGGTCCCGCCCGGCCGGGCTGAGCTGAACCGCGCCGCGTGTCCCCGGGCCTGTCCGCACAGATATCGTTTTTAAGGATTAAAAAGAGAGCAGGCCGGTAGGAAGTTGGCGGCCGGTGTTTCTCCCCCTCCTCCTCGCACGGCGGTAAATCCTGGCAGGCAGAGGCAGCCTTGTAAAAGTGATGACGAGACCGCTCTCCCCCTCCTCTTCCACGTCCCGTCTCCTCCCGTCCCGGGAGTTGTAAGAGGCGCTCGTCTAAAAGTTAGGACTTGTTTTTAGCCAGCCTGACTCATTCATTAATTCTCCTTCCCTCCTTGATTCATTCATGTCTGCAGTCATTCATTGCCAAGTCCATGGAGGCATCAGCTCCTTGGTCAGTAGGGGAGACGTACAAACAAGGATGGTGCTATTTATTTCCCTCTGCCTGTGGATTTCTAAGACGTTCAAGCAGGCACAATCATTAAACTAATTTGTATTTGATTGTTTGGGCGGACGGGGGTGAATTTTATTGCACTAAGCATTCAAGCACGCACGCATCGCTGATTACCAGTATACATTAAATAAAGTTGTTTGTACACATTGTCTTACCACATATAGGCAGTCTTATTATTCTAATTACTCTAATTAGTGCATTGAAATGTTTTCTACTTGATTTGAGGAGACAGTGATTAGTTCTATTACTTCTTTTAACTCTTATTTCATGGAAAACTGTTGATGCATATTCCAATTACCTTGTTTTTCTCTTTAATATAGCGTGGGCCAAAATTATTATGAAATTATATTGTTAGCGGGTAGAAACATCCATCTATTTTCCCTTTCTAAAAGAACTTCCATTTTTTTGTATCCACCACCAAGAGACAGAACACCCCCAAAGCGTTCACAAGTAATTACTTCTAGCCAAAACAGCAAGTTTCTTCTTTACGATTTCTTCTGCTAGTGCTTTAGTACTTTGTGGCTGTAGCATTAACCTTTATATTTTTTTTTCCTAAAAAGAAAAAAAAAAGAGTCTGACATATACTTCAAGCAAAGCTATTTCATAAGTTTTAAATTAAGGTTACTATTAATTGATAGGATCAGTTCATCAAACATGTTACTTCGATAGGGAATTGTAATTAAAACCTTAATCCCGTTTGAGACTTAGTTTTATCTTGAACACTTTCTTGAGGGATTTTTCCCCCGTTTTCCTTGGCGGTTGCCGCTTGAAGCACGGTGGGGGTGCAGAGTGGAACCCAGACCCCACCAGGGCAGGGAGGTTATTTCGTTATCGAAATACCATCTTCACTATTGAACCAATTGAGGTTTTGTGTCGAGTTTTGGGATGTGTGTGTGTTGGTCTTTTGTGTTGATGTGGCGGCCACTTAAACCCAGACGGTGACAAAGCGGGCGGCGGGGATGGAATCTCGCCTCCCTTTCACGTTACAGACAGGGAGACTGGCTATTTCTCGGTCATAAAAATACTGCCTTTTTTGTTAGCTTTTCCCCCCTCCTCTTCAGGTTAGTTTGTTAAATAAATACGAAGGGATGGGGGAAAAATAGAGAAGGGGTGGGGGAAGGAAAAAAAGGAAGAAACGCAAACCATCCCTTAAATTCTTGGAAGTCCAGGTCTGGAGGGAAATCTATGGAGTTACATAGGTAAATATTGGGCCTAGGCTGCTTATACTTTTAATATTTAAACTGGGATTATAGGGGATCTAAAGACGCCTTCCTAACCTTTGCCAATTGCCTGCGCGAGGAGAAATCCCGCAAGATGCACAAAGGGGCGAGACGGCTTCCCACCGCCTCTGGTAAACGACTGCGCCGCTGGTGTGGCTGGGGACCGACTTTCCCCCAGGGTCGGGGCTGACGGGGCACAGGCAGCGCTGGGGTTTGGAGGATGTTTGAAGCCGGGGTCCTGTTCCTGCTTCCCACGGAGCCTCGTCTCGCCCCGCTCCGCGGGCCGGGCTCAGCGCCGGCAGCGCTCCGGTCCGGGGGAAGGCGCCACGGGCCGGGGCCGAGACTGGGGCCGGGACTGGGGCTGGGAACGGGGCCGGGATTGGGACCAGGATTGGGGCCGGGATTGGGGCCGGGAGCGGGATTGGGGCTGCGCGTGGAGCGCGGGCGCCCCCCAGCGGCCGCTGCCGCCGCCGCGGGGGCTCCCCCGGGAAGGGCCGGGGCGCATCCCGCAACCCGCATCCCGCATCCCCCATCCCGCATCCCCCATCCCGCATCCTGCATCCCCCATCCCGCATCCCGCATCCCCCATCCCGCATCCCCCATCCCGCATCCCGCAACCCGCATCCCGCATCCCCCATCCCGCATCCCCCATCCCGCATCCTGCATCCCCCATCCCGCATCCCCCATCCCGCATCCCGCATCCCCCATCCCGCATCCCCCATCCCGCATCCTGCATCCCCCATCCCGCATCCCGCATCCCCCATCCCGCATCCCCCATCCCGCAACCCGCATCCCGCATCCTGCATCCCCCATCCCGCATCCCCCATCCCGCATCCTGCATCCCCCATCCCGCAACCCGCATCCCCCATCCCGCATCCCCCATCCCGCATCCCCCATCCCGCATCCTGCATCCCGCATCCCGCATCCCCCATCCCGCATCCCCCATCCCGCATCCCCCATCCCGCATCCTGCATCCCGCATCCCGCATCCCCTATCCCGCATCCCGCATCCCCATCCCCCATCCCGCAACCCGCATCCCCCATCCCCCATCCCCCATCCCGCATCCCCCTCCCCGCTCCCAGGGCCCTTGCTCTCCCTGCGCGCAAGGACGGCGGGGCCGGCCTCAGGGACACCCGTTGGAGAGGTCGCTGGAGCCCCTGGTGCCTCTGGGAGGGGGATGACAAACTCGTGAGTACGCTTGCTGTCTTTCCTTCCTTTCAAAAAAAATTTTTTTGGTGGTTTGGTTTTGGTTTGTTTGGGTTTTGTTTGGTTTTTTATTTGTTTTTATGTTTTGGGGCTTTTTTGTGTGTTGGTTTTTGTTGTTGTTTTTAAAATATACACACAGAAACATCTAAATCCCATGTTAAAAGTGTTGCTGGTCCTGTGGTCTGGATGGGACTTTAGAAAAACCCAGCAAAAACCACCACCCAGGAAATCCATGGTTTATTTGCAAGCCCCCGAAAACTGGAGAGATGCCATTTGCCACCCCTCCTCCTCCTGCTGGGGAGATGTGCAGTCCCTCAGACTGGCAATCCCTATTCCAGCTCAGGCATGCTGGATAACAGGACCAAGCTCTGTCATTTCCCCGTGGCACAGAAGCAGACCCATGGCTGGTCCCGTGGAGGGGGACACCCGTGGGGCCCGGCTGCTCTGACCACGCTGTGTGAGCGCGGTGTCGCTCCTGCTGCTGCTGCCCTCAGGCTCGCAGGGGGGTGCGACCCCAGCGCCAGGCATCCCACAGCCTCCAGGAGCTGTTCCCTGTTCTGTACATCCAGGCATCCCACACGAGCTGTTCCCTGTCCTGTACATCCAGGCATCCCACACGAGCTGTTCCCTGTCCTGTACATCCAGGCATCCCTCAGGAGCTGTTCCCTGCCCTTCACATCCAGGCATTCCACAGGAGCTGTTCCCTGCCCTTCACATCCAGGCATCCCACAGGAGCTGTTCCCTGTCCTGCCCATCCAGGCATTCCACAGGAGCTGTTCCCTGTCCTGCCCATCCAGGCATCCCACAGGAGCTGTTCCCTGTCCCGCACATCCAGGCATCCCACAGGAGCTGTTCCCTGTCCTGTACATTCAGGCATCCCTCAGGAGCTGTTCCCTGTCCTGCACATCCAGGCACCACAGGAGCTGTTCCCTGTCCTGCACCTCCAGGCATCCACAGGAGCTGTTCCCTGTCCTGCACCTCCAGGCATCCACAGGAGCTGTTCCCTGCCCTGCACATCCAGGCATTCCACAGGAGCTGTTCCCTGTCCTGCACATCCAGGCATTCCACAGGAGCTGTTCCCTGCCCTGCACATCCCTGGCAAGTGAGGGCACAGCCAGGGCAGCAGGACTGGGACAGGTCCCAGGGCCCTGAGCACACTCTGCCAGTGCCTTCCCTTCTTCTGGGAAGGCAGGGGGCTCAAATCCCACCATCTCACCAAATGGCTTCTGTTCTTGCAAACCACCCCCCATGCCAGACCAGTGTCACCAAATGCCTCCAAAAAAGCCACAAAAACCCCAAAACTCTCTTCCATTGGATGAACCCCCGAGGAACAGAGATCTGGGGACAGCCCTGGTCTCCTGCAGGGCCTTTCTCACGCTGGCTGGGTGCTCTCTTTTTTATGACAGCCTCCCCAGGCCATCTGAGATCTGCCAGGAGCTGGGCTCTGTATGGGCCCACATCCCTGCCCAGCAGGACGGGCTGGTACGACCACACAGGTTTACATCTTGTGTTTATTTCAGTGCTGCTGGTTTGTAACTACCACTTGCCATGCTGTGTATGTAGGTGCTGAAAATGTTAAAATATTGTGAATATCAAGAACCCAAGACGTTCAGACATTCTGCTGCAGCAGACTTCATTGCACTGAAAACTGATAAGTGACATATCACGATCTCAGAGTCTCTTGTTAACTCAACAAGCAAATTGAGCTGAAACAAAACAAAACAAAACACCCAAGACAGATTAAGTTTTAGAAAGAAACAAGCATTCTGCACAGAGCTAATCACACTACAGGCAGCCAATACTGTAGCACTGAGCAGACATAGGAGAAAATAACCTGTTTTCCAGCTGAACATCAATGCTGGACTTGTTCAGATAACAGAAAGGAGATGCTGTGGGTACAGCAGTAATTGGAAAGGTAAGCTGTGGCTACATCTTCAACTACAGACCAAGTTTGTGTCTATCCTACCTGTGGAGATAGCTCTGTTCACAGTAGGCAAAAAGCCATAAGGTCCAGTCTCCAAAAGGAACAGCTGGCTTTGTCCCAGGGACTGTTCCTAAACCAGCTGATAGGTAAGGATTGATTTATTTGCTCATAGGTCTGAGGAGCTGGAGAACATGGGCCTTTTGCATACTAATTTTGCAGACATGCTCAGTATATATATATCATATCCCGAACCAGCAGTTTTAAATTTTGGGTGGAATCGAGGCCTTTAGCTTAAAGCAGTCTCTCATTTAATCATGCATGTCTGCCTCTTTGGATTGGGCAAGAGAGAGGACAGACAACCCAGGCTGCCCACATGCCTTGTGTAGCCAGCCAAGAGAGGTGAGTGTTTCAGAGGACCTGCAGAGAGGCTCTCAGTCCATTTGGCTTTGGTCCTGCCTCCCCTCCAGCTGACCATTCAGAAATACAGGCCCAGCCACAGCAGGGGCCAGGCCACTTGAGGTTTTATATCCACAGATTCAATTTCACTCCCCTTCACTTCCCACAGGCTCTGCCCACAAGGCTGAAATCAATCTCCCTCTCCCCTGCCTGGCCCAGCACTGTGACTCTTGCCCTCCTGCCTCTACATCTCCAGTGAAAGGGCAGAAGGGGGCTCACCCCGAGAACACAGACATAACCCGGAAGCTAAGCCTCAGCTGCACCTTCAGTTAATTCCCCTTGGCCTGAATCCAAGGCTTCCCACATTCCAGCACTGCTCTGCTGCCAGACTGGGACCTAGCTCTCACCAGAGGAAATAAGGCTAGCTGCAGTAGGCTCCTGCTAGTCCCAAACACACAGCCTACATGGCCACAGGCAGGGGAAACCCCATCATTTACATGTGCTGAATGATTTCTAGTTAAGGTAAAATTCAGCAGCAAGCAGAGAGTCTGGGGTAAGGACACGCTGTGGAGTTTGCAGGAGACCTCAGAGGCAGTGGCTGCAGCAGCTGTGAGTGTTGTAAAACACAAATAACAGCCTCATTGAAATGTTACAATTCCAACCTGTTACCCGAAACAGAAGAGCATCCCAAGGGAATATGGACCATTTTCTCATATCTGTTTTGAGACAAGATACAGCATTGCTATTTCTCGGCCAGAGGGAACAGCCTCTGCCTCCCCTGGATAGATCCTGCTGTTGTGTGTGAACAGAGCCACAACAGATATGAATCATTCAGCAGCGGACAGAAAGATGCAAAAAGCTGGAATTCCCTCACTCTTCCAAATTTAAGCTCATTATTTTAGGAGACTTCTGGGGAAAAGTGTTTTTTGTAAGGAGACAGTGCTGTTCTGAGGAAAAAAGATATGCTAGGGAGCAAGGCAGTACATGTACTTCTTTGCAAAGAGACAGGAGACTGTATTGTTCACTTAGTCTCCTACAATATTTAAGGGAACTGAAAGATGTAAAAACTGCCTAAGGACTGTATATTTAGGAAAAGGCAAAAAGAGGGGTTGTAACCCCACCACCTCACAAAGGACTTTTTCCTATCAGGGCACAGACAGAACTGAATCATTAGCTGGACATCCTGAATCTGTGCCTCCTTTACAAAGATCTGCCACTTTGAGCAGAGGAGACACAGATGTGAAAGCCTCTGCACATTTTGGAGAGCAGCAGAACACCCATCGATCAATACTTTAACTTGAAAGCTGCCATAATTCTCTGAAAATACTGAATTATTTAAAAGTATAGATATAAAAAAAAAAAAAACAGAGCAGCATTGTAGATCTCTCAGTTTGATCAGTGCCCACAATATTTTGATCTTAAAAATTCTTTCTTTTAGCCAATTCAAAGATAGTGTTTTACTCTTGCATTACCTTTTTCTCCATGAGTGTCATTAGTAACAGATACAGTAAATACTATCTGGTGACACACAAATGGAAAATGAATCAGAACTGTTTTAAAACTCCTCCCCAGGTCCAGCAGCAGCCACAGCATGGATAAAAACAGTCCAGGGTGCCTGAAGGCTATGTCCCACCATTTTTCTTCCCTTCCACAATCATTTTAAAAAGAGAAGCATCTTATACTCAGTACTAGGTAGGGGTTCTAGAAAAGATATCTGCTGGGGGAATGAAAGTTCCCCATACTTGATACAAGGCACTGTATCAAGTCTAACAGTGAATGTTATGGGGGGAAAAAAATAGACATATGTTGAAAATAGCATGTCATCACCTTCAATGAACCCTCCCTGTGACAGATAATTTTGCAGACAAACCCTTTGCAATTACTAAGCAGAAGCAATGGCAAAAACACAATGAAGATTTCTCTGAACAGAGATACCACACAGTAAGTTCTCTGAAGTTTATTCCAAACACAATAATTTTCTTTTAGATTCTTCTATGATAGGCCTTCTGTGCTGCAGTAATGTTAACATTTATTATTAGACACAGGTACTAGAAAAGATAACCTAAGTAGGTTGCCAGTCACATCTTTCACATTCAGTGTAGTTTTAAAATACAGACAATTTAATGCTTATTATAAATATTTTTTTAAATATTTTGCCTGTGGTGCACTTTGAGCCCTGAGCTTGTAGCCAGTTAACAAGGCTAAATCTAAGGATGATTCATCCTTTTCACAAAGAAATTATGGAGACTGCATCACTGGCCTCCAGCTGCATTTAGAGACATACTGGCCTGAAGTTTGAACTGAAATTGTTTGTGCATTTGCATCCAGAGAGGTGGACATGACCTTGCTACAAAAATGCTGCTGCATTTATTTTACCTTCTGAAGATACTTGTCAGCTCAAAACTGCCTGGTGACAGCATCAGGGCATTTTTATTTCTAGCTCTAAAAAACTGTGAGGCAAAGCATTATGTTAAAATCTGTTTGTGATAATAAATGCCTACATTGTATATAATAACATTTGATTTTACCAGTGAATAAACAATTGCGGCATGCATGGTATCAGATCTGCAGTGTTCTGTTTAAATTTCAGTCAAGATTGCCAATTGCATTGCAAAGTAGCAGAGATAAGTTTGCATTTTTAATGTTTTCACAGAACACTAAACTTTCCTCCCTCTGTCTAGACGTAAAGCAGGTAAAAGTATGGGTGTGGAGAACCCATAACTCCTTAAGCTGCCCAAGTAATAATGCACATCTGCCAAACAATAATGTAAAGTGTATTACAGGCTCTCAGGAATTAAAGTCTGCAAATCCTGACATATTTTGAAATATCTGGCTTTATCTGTGTAGGCTTTCAAACTGTTTGCACTACCAGAAGTGCCCCATAGAGGAAAGACGGACTCCGGACACATTTCAGATTTTTGTGTGAATTTTCAATACTGTGAAACAGGTATAATGAGAAACAGGGCCACCAGAAACAATGCCTGAAACTGTACTTTAGCAGGCATCAAAAGCTTTATTTTGTCCAAATGCACAGAAGCCAGGTCCAGTCTTGTTCATACACTTCTGGATAACTGTAAGCACCAGCAGCTCTAAGTTGATGCTAGAAGACAGTTTTAGCACATTTGAAATTAAACTGGCCTGAGGCAAAGCTGTGATACAAAAGCAGAACCCTTCAGGAGGTGCTGGAGATTAAAAGTCTTATTAAGAGTTTCTTTAGAGATGTTAGAAAACTCAAAGCTCTGTATCTGGTTAAGTTAATTGCCTTGAACAATTAGCACTATCAGGAGAACCTAACACTCAAAAAATTTGTCTAGAAGAAAATGGGCACTGATTAAATCAACATCAACTTTGGAACCCATAAAACCACTTTAGATAACTCATCAAAAGGAGGACAAACTCCTAGCAAAGCAGTTGCTCATTTTCAATTCAACATTTGGGTTGATCTTGAGAAGTAGAGTCCAGCTGATCACCTGTCCCCTTCTGGTGCCCATATTCAAAGCTGCCTTAAGGCAGAGACCTTAACATTTTTGCTAAATTCAGAATTTATCATGTTACTTAAGCTCCACATTTAAAAGCAACTGTACCAGTGCGAACATAATTAAAGGGATTAAGAAATACCTTATGGTAACATAATTTGCACTAGACTAGGAAATTATTCTTGAAAGAAAGTCAACAATTATATTTTTCTTGGAGGTCTCTCTTGGTACATTGTAATCTCCATATTCTGCTTTATATCCCATCTGTCTACATACATCTGTTGTCTCTTGCTCTGTACCACAAACTGTTTCAGGCACTGAAGCATCTATTTTGTGTAATACACCTAGTTCCACGTGCTTTCATAGGACTAGAAGCTAACCACTAAACAATAATACACTTTTCTAATAATATTTTTTTTTAAAAGCTAGGTTACAAATTAATATCCAAAAAACAACCCATTTCAAAATGAACAGTGATAAAAATATAACCAAACTGTTCCTCGGAATGCATCATATTGTGTTGTATTTTATTGGTTTTTAAAAGGAATGCATGAAAGGTCAATGAATGTAGACAAATAATTTATTTTTTATTTATTCATAATTTTATGTACATTTGGCATTTTGCAACACAGTCAAAGGGAAACAAATTAAGTGCAAAGCAAGATAAATATTATAGGCTGAATATATTTTAAACACATTTCTGTCATCTCTGAATTAGCAGACACTGACAACTCAGGGAGATCATTATTTTCAACTTCTTTATACTGGCAGTAATGGAGTAAACTGCAGAACATAGTATTATGATATTTTAAATGATCCAACACAGCAGAAGAAAACAGGCTTAATTTCCTACATAGAAATCATTGGTTAACTTCTAAAGATAAGAAGATTTTATCTTTGAATTAGCAATATAAGGCATTAGATTTCTCCATAATAAATGAAATCCTTCATGAATACAGGGCTGACATCTCTGTTTTGTGTGCATGTGTGTATTCAAGTCAACCCATACTTCATACCCCAAAAGCATCAGTCAAATGAGGAGGAGCCAGGGATCCATGCCAGAGCTGTGTCTACAAATGCAGACACATGTAAAACCTTTGGGTTTACACACAGAAAGAAAGAAGACACAGTAGCCAAATCTGAAAAGAAGGAATACACCAATAACATTATCTTCCACTTACTCTCAGTCAAGCAGAACAAGATCAGAAGAAAAACCTTGTTTTGAAATGCAATCAAATACTTGCCTAAGTACAAAAGAAAAGCATGAGTCTCAGAGAGGAATATTAAAAATAAATGTAGATGTTAAGGTAACCACCTTAACAAAACTAAAAGTGGATCAGCTAATTACTGAATAGGAACACAGAAAACAGACTTGGGATCTAAGACTGCACATCCAGAAAGAGCTCTTGGAATACTGACCATATTTAGGACTGCAAAGGGGTGGATGTTAGCTTCATGGGCTAATGCAGCTTAAGATCAGGAAAACAGTCCTGAAAAACACATCAGAGAACTGCTGCCCCTCCCTCCAGCTTAGATTTGCTAACCACTCCTTCACCATACTTAAACATGCTCTTATTAGCCCTTCTAATCTAAAACTTCCAATGTCTGTTCGGAAGGAAGGATCTTTTTTGGGGAATTTATTGAAGCCATTTAGGACCTGAATGTTCTCATATGTTCACAGTAGCATTTTATACCTTAGGACTTGAGTCAGCAGCATGAGGTGCAAATAAGAAAACCTCACGTTGGACTTTTTTGTGGCACAGCACTGAGATGAACTATGTAAAAATTTAGAAGCTTTGGATCACAATCAAAAGTGGCTATCCTCATTTATGCTAATTTGAATTAAAGCATTTGCACAACCAACATGCTCCCACCTGCTGCTTGTTATTCTTTTAATTGAAGCTAAATGGCCCCTTCCTTCTGCTTGCTTTAATAGCCAAATTGGGAGGGTAAAAAAACCCCCAAACAACCAAAAGGACAACTACTAGAAAACAAGCAGTTTTCTAGTTTTAACCAAGATATTTTGTAGGGAGCAATCAAATCCAGTTCAACTAACAGGGCAACGCAAGTGGTGGCCTTTGGTGGAAGCAAGTCAAGCTAGGGGACTAATAGAGAGCACCAAGGGTTAAGCAACCTCTTACTCTGAATCCACTCATGCTAGCTTCCAACAGAAATTTTATTGGGTCTACACAGACCTCTGCTTCTCCAAAGGTCAATTGAAGACCTCAATTGAAGACTAATCTGATCCAAATTACCCTATAGAAGAACCTATCTACTCAGTGACAGGACCCTAGGAGAATAGTGTCCTAACTTTAGTATCTACTCTAGATATTTAAAATTCAATGATATAAATATCCTCCAGCTACAGAAAATGTGCTTAGAGGCAATTATCCCTTTTGTCCTTCTCAACTTGTTATTACAAAAAGGCATAACTTGCTTCTGGTGCTTACAGGCATAGCATGCACAGCACAGGTATTTACAGATAGTGTCTGGAACTATTCCCTCTATTGCTGCACTTCCACCTTTACAGAAATTAGTTTCTTTAAAAGGTAATGCAATAGGAGTTTCTCGTTACATTACTCAAACTCCTATTGCAGCAGAAAATGGAGTGTACTATTAAATCATAAATAGAATGCAAGTATTTTGTTGCTGGTTATGTGATGGGGGGCAGGGAGAGAGACCTATTATGTTTAAATGAATCCAGGTGCTGGATTTAGGTATTTAAATGTGAAAGTCTGGAGATGTCCTTCCTTCTCATCTGCACATATGAATAAATGCGAGCAGGAAATTTCCCCAGGCAATTCACACACCTCACTTCCAGAGCTAGGCCAATCCCCACAACCCTCAACTCCACCATCTGCCTAGCAAGGACATGAATGCAAAATGCCACAAGATGCTGAAGAGCTGCAGTGGCTTTATGTTCATTAACAAAATCCAGAAAGATCATCATCACACAGATTTCACCACGACTGCTGAAGGGCACCTGTAATTGCCTGTATGCCAAAGTTAAATCAGAAAGTGCAAGGTCTCCCTGTGAACACATCAATTCTTGGTTATTTTAATTTACTTTTAGTAACTATTCCAAAATAACTTCAAGCATAGAGTAGCCATTAGTTTCCAAATCCTAACCAAGCCAGCTATTTTCTCTGTTAGTTTCAGAACAGTGGGTTTGTGCAAAAATCTGTGGCACTGCCTTAAAAGAAAAATCTAGAGAGACCAAGATCTGATAAAAGGGAATCCATCTCTGATGGTGAGCAGAGACAACAACTCCTGACAATGGTAAAATAGTAAACATTCAAAAGATGGGAACTCGCCACAATTATTCACAGTACCTCCCTAAAACACTCAGACATCTCACTCTTTTGTAAACTTGGTCCTCTTTTTCACCTGAATTCAAATATTTGTGTTTGACACTATGAACAGGCAAGTGCTATACTCAGTTTCCAACAGAGTAAGCAGGAATAACCCTCACCTAAACCATGGCAATCCAAATTCAGTGTAAGGTCTACATAAACAAATACTAAAGATTTGCAAACTAAACCATTCCTAGTGTATTATAGATGACTCAGTTTCTACCCAGAAACTACTGCCAGTGCCCAAGAATAGAGTTATTTTTCTTAGTCCTTGGTGTAACTTTCAGGCTTTGGAGTGACAACCACACTCACATAAAACAGTTGTGTATTTTGTATGTTACAGAGCTACATGTTGAAAACGTTACCAAAATTTTATTCCAGTTAAGATGCATCTAGATTTTCCTGCTAACTTAAATGGAGAGATATGTTACTTCTCCTAAAATAACAAAAAAGGGAAATGTAGAAGATTCTTGGGTTTGTTCTCAACATGCCAAATTCCTTATGACAGGTATTCTTTCTTTTCCCCTCTCCCCACCTTCTTCAGCAATCAGTACAATGAAGCAAAGAAACCAACCACAGGCATATCTCAGATGATAGAACAAAGAACAGATGAGGCTGGAAATGAACCTCTGGAGGTCATCTAGTCCAGCCTCCATCAGCTTAAGGAGGGCCACCCAGTCAGTGCCCAGGATGCTGAGTATCCCCAATGGTGGAGACTCCCCAGGCTCTCTAGGCAGCCTGTGCCATAGAATGTGTCATCTTGTGTGCTTCAATTTGTGCACATGGCCTCTTGTCCTGTTCATGGGCATCACTGAGAAGAATCCGGCTCCCTCTTCTTCATTCTTTCCCTCCATCAGGTATTCCAATACATTGATCAGATTTCCCTTGAACCTTCTTCAGAGACTTTACCATTTTTACCCCCAAACTGCAGTTTGTCTCAGAAAAGGACCTGTTGCAAAAAATCTGAGCAATTACGTCTTACATGCATCTGTGTGTACATGCATGAAATAGTTTCAATAAATAACAAAAAACATGAATTCACAGTGGTAGGCAAAGAAAAAATATTTTTATGTAGTTGATAAAAATGAAACAGAGACATTCTGACTTACTGCACAAACATGTACACGAAAGGTCAATATTAAGAGCATCTAAATGGTAAATCTTGATTTAGAAGTATGAGCATGTGATACTATGTGGAAAGCTATGTTTCTGGGAAAGGTAGAGCTGAAGAGCTGATCTAGAGCAAGGCACTTACTTTCCTCACATCTATAAATATCTCTGGCTACCCTTCCATGAGTTTCCCTATAAATCTGAGTAAGTCCCCTTTTCTCTTTCCTCAATCTTCTTGACATTTACATTTCTTCAGAATCTAAGGAAAATGAGTTTTCAAATAGTTGAGGGTATTTTTATTCTTTTATTTTTATAAAAGGTGAACAAAACATTCAACAGAAAAACTTCATTCCTCACAATGGCTGCCCTTCAGTTTAGGATGTCTGTCCTAACTCTGCGCCATTTACCATTCTTAGGTGAAAACAAGACAAGGAGAAACCAGAGCTATGTAACTCAAACAAAAGTATTTAGTCCATTAGCTGAAAAGGAAAATCCCACCACTACCTCCTATTACAGAGGCTCAATCTTCTTAATGAGACTCTTCCTGCTGATGCATTTCTCTGAAGCTCCTGAGGATCTGTAACATGGAGCACCCATTTCTCAGCCCTTCCAAACGTCAGTTATCACAACTTGTCCTGTGCTGGTAACTTTTATTAAACAACACCTTCTTGCACTTCATTATCAAGTCAGATATCTAAAAATCACAGAAATCATCATCTCAGTGAGGGACTAATGCCTTCATTTGGAAAAAAATGTTGACTGCATCTGACACAGCAAGTGCAGATGCATTAAACCAGGGATTTCTAGTCGAGTAATTTCCAAAGCTACAACTTACAGAATCACTGTTAAAGAGCAACAATGAACATGTAGATCTTCTATATAAAGTCGCTCCCATGGTCCTCATAATAAAATGCTACGTTTTATTTAGTTTTTGTAAATTTAGCAGTCCTGCTGATGTGACATGGGAAATATATCCCAAAAGATGCAATAAGTACACACAGTAAGAACCAGGACTCAGCACACAATTTTTGCAAATGCACAGTGGGTGATATTTCTGATGACAGTAGAGCAGTTAAACTACTCAGTCTTAATTATAGCAATATGAAAGATTATCAAAATAGTGGCAATACATTAATTATGTTTGCCTGTTCAAGCATTTACAGAACTATACATACAGCCAGTTAGGTACATGAGATTTCGGGAAAGGAAAAGAGGATGCATTTCCAAAAACCCAAACCGAAAAGTCAAATAAACTGATAACATAAAACAAATTATATACCACAGGTATTAGCAAGGGGCAGAAGCAGATCCTGGCATTAAGAAAACTCCTCAAGGTTTCCTCCTCAGAATTTTTTTTTTTTGTTTTTGCTTCTCTCTGGATGGAATTTGGAGGGTTTGAAACTTTAGGATGGATGTTGTTTCAGTCTTGTTTTTCAAGACAGGTAGTACAGCACTGGATGGAATTAATCTCAGTTTAGTATCTAACCTGAGCTAAATCACAGCTTCCACAATCTCCAGAGAGGCTCTCTAGAACATGATTCATTCTACTTTCCTGAAATGTCTGCCTTAGGAGATTAATAACTCTCTAGAGGTGCCCAGATTCCTCCCTTGAAGTAGATGTCTAACTTTCAGAGAACTAACATTCAGGGAGATGAATTCTACTCACTGTGTACCATGATTACTGGACATCTTATATCTTGGAAACTTAGCATAAGAGTTCCAAGGAAATACAAAGGTTTTGGTAGGTTTTGTTGTTTGTTCACTTGTGGTTTTTTGTCTAAAACTTGGGCCTCCAAGTACATGGGCGATTGTAAGGTCCAAATTCCCATGCAAAATTATGCAAGTCATGCTCACAAAATGGACTTAATTAGGTGTATAATTTAAAGAACAGAAACCCCTTCCATTTCATAGAGCTATGCAGCCAGACAGCTCAAAATTGTGAATACAAGTAAGTACACTACTTATTGAATTAAAGCCTTGAAGAGTTAAGAAGACGCTTTAAATGGTAAAGTTATCATACTAGTTTTTGTGTTTTATTATTATATTTTATTGTCAAATTACCCAAGGAATTACATCTTTACCTACAGGCCATCCCACATCAATTTCATACAGAGGGTATGGAAGACCCCCTTTAGCTTAAAAACAGGAGCAGTTCAGAGTAAACCCCTTCTTTTGGACATGTTAGCCATCGTTTTTTTAACATTTGTTGCCAAAGCATATCTTTTACAAAGCTTCAGAAAGACAGATAACCAAACAACAGGATTAAAAAAAGGAATATCCTTAACAGCAGAATTTAGATAACATGACTGAGGGACAGTCTAGTGATGGAGATGAGACCCAATTCAAGAGTAATTAAATTCCTCCAGTGAAGGAATTGACATCGTTCATTTTGGATTAAACGAAACTAGAACATAAGTTTCCCTCTATGTGACTGCTTTGCAAGGAGACAGTCCACAGTAGTTATCAGACTTTGCATTCAGTCTTCATACCCTGTAACCCCTTTCATGAGCAGACAAACCAAAAGGCACTTTGGCAAAGCAACACTGGAAATTCAGCACATCTGTCCAGGCTTTTCCTGCTGCATGGTAGAGATGAACTCAGTCTCCAGGTAGAGTAGAGTAGTTGAAAGCAGAACTGCAATGAAACACCTTTGTTCTATTACACTCACTTTACAAAAGTAATTCCTACATGAAAAACTTTGAGATTTATACATATATGTTTATGTATGTACACATATCCAAAAGAATTCATATAGACACACAAAATGTGTGTGTATAGATATAATTTATGCATACATATATATAAATAAATAGACACACTTAAGTATAAGATAGCAGAACTAAAGAGACAGTGGCCTATTCTTGCTTCTCTGACATACAGGGAAGGTCTAAGAGCAAGTTGTTTTCTTTATCCTACAAGTATTACAAATGTCAAGTCTGGTCTAACTTTGTTTTGCTGGAAGACTTCTTGGACTTATAAGGCCATAGCTAAAAGAGCTTCTTACTCTCTGATTGAAGGTTGAAGTCTACAACTATAGATGGAAGTCAGTCCCAATCGCTTCTCTGCTCTTTGAATTAATTATATGTCAGTAATAGCCAAATTTTAAACAATCCAAATAAAAAGTCAACTTCAATTTTTCTTCCAAGTGACAATAGAGAATTCCTGAAAAAAACATTTTCAAACAGAAGATGCAACACAAGAAAGAAAAAATCTTCCAGTGTGAACAAAATTTCAATTTAAACATCCTTTACGCTACCTAAAAAGCAACAGAGAATGAAATTCTTTACACGTATGTGATTACAAAAACACTTATTTGAATCACTGATGAGAAAAACTCTATTATCTACCAAGTTCACCAGTTTGAAGGCACAAAGGCTATCACTTCATCCACATCCCACTCTGTTTACAGTGAAAAACAAACAAAACGGATCTCTGTAGGAAAAAAAGGAGATAAACACAGAACAACCCCTGAGAAGTGAAATTTTACAACAAATACATTTGTTTTGAACTCTGTTCTTTGTAAACTCCCATTATCATGTAACTAGAATAATAATGTTTAATAATTACAATGAAAAATATAGACTAAAAAAAGTTACAAGTTCACAGAAAAACAAATGAACCCAAACATGATTGAGAGAAATGAGGTCTCACAGAGAATCATACGAAAGCTTCATCTTTCAGTATAGAAAAAAAAAGTAAATCAATTTAAAGTTCTCTGACAATGCTCAGATTTCTAAAGAAGAAAAAAATGAAATGGCATAAACTAGTTGGAAATCCCATAGTGCCATCTGTGTGGAGGGAAAAAATCAAAAAGCCAACTGTGCATGCCCTTCTTTGGATCTGGAATTCCCCAGAGATTCAGCAAAATTTAAAAATCTGAAGAACTAGGTCTTTCAATAAAATCAGATAAATGTTCTGTAGTGTTTCATGACATGGTTTCTAAAGTATTGGCACCAGCACAAAGAGTTCAAAGCAGTCATTCAGGAGTCACAGAGATTGTCAGATTTTTAACGATTTGCAGCAGTCCTCTAGTAGCAGTTGGTTATTTACTGCATGAACTGAAGTGTTCTTTGTCACTGATCTTCAGTACAATACTGTACTTCTCTCAGACAAAGTATTTTTCTTCTTATTCCAGTAGGTAATAAGTGCCATCAATACAAGAATAACAGAATCAGTATCAAAAGACAGCCTATATTTTATGGTCCATATGCATCAACAATGGCTAAAAAGGTAAAATTCTAAACCAAAGCTGTACAGAGCAACATACTCTAGCAGTGGTATTCAAGGGGAAAAAAAGAGAAAAGCTTCATCCAACAAAGTGCAAAAGGAAGAAACTTCCAGAAATTGTTCATCAACACAGTTTTCCTTCTCCAGAGGTTAAGCAGTCTTAGAGTGCAATAGTACTTTGAGCTACTATCCTCTTGGAAAAACAAAACAAAACAAAAACCCAAACAAAAAAAAATCCAGTAATAAGGTTTGGTAATTATAAAATCATGAAATTGTATTGCCCCTGTTTCAAACCCATTATATTTTCATTGCTGTTTTACTGAACAAAGATGCTTGTTTTTACACCTGACAGTAGATTTGATGCCAGTGAAAGGACAGTTGCTAACACATTACCCTAAGTTCTACTTTTCATGGTACTCTGCACAATAACCAGACGTATCACAAATAAAGTCTTGACCATGACAGAAATTTATAAAAGAAAACTACCCTGGAGTTTTCTACACACTACCAGTTACAACATTAAGTACTTGGCTTAAACTTTTTATCTCAATACCAAGAAGCAGCTGTCAATTTTATCTTTCATTTCTGCTCCAAGTTCAGGTGGTCCAGGTTCTTTCTTGCATTTATCTGTTGTGCTGCTTAGGCTGGACTGTAAAACATCACTACATCTATTTCAGGTGAAGGAAGGGAGAAAGCTGTATCAGATACAATTCACTGCCAAAACTCGAAGAAGACAAGTGCCTTTTCTATCTGTTCTTATACACACTTAAACTGGTTTTCAAATAATTAATTATAGGCCAGATGATAAAATCTTATGCTGCAGGTCAAACTAGAATGCTACAATATCTGTGTATGTATATACAAATACATATGTATACATTTATATATACATACACAAACACATGAAAAGGAAGCACCCATATTTTCCTTTCTGATAAATATTGAACTTCTGCTTTCACCTGGATATTAACATAGTGTATTGTGTATAACACCCTGTGAAGGGACATTTAAGAAGACATTCATTTTCTTCTCATTAAAGCCAGACATATGGCTAGTATTTAAAAACATGCACTGCCACCAACTAACAGAGCAAAATAATTCTTAGGTACAATATCAACTTAAAGAAACATAATACATTTAAATGTATTTTACCCATCTGTGTAGATAATTAATAGTTTCCACTATTTTATAGCAGATTTATATTCTCCTTAAAAAAAATCAGCACAAATTTACAGGAAAACAACTCTGTCAAACAAGTTCCACAGCAGCATATGTAGGAAGTCACTGGGTGAAACTCTTTTTTATGAACACATTAGGAAAGTTGGCATTGAGTTCTAGCACAACTCTATTATCGATCTGTGAACAGAAGGACACATCGAGTAAAGAAAGATCTTTACAAGACTCCAGCAATTTTCTTAAAGATGCAGGGCTCACCATCCTCGTTCCTGTTCAAAAACAAAACAAAACAAAACAGAACTGTAAAGTTATCAAGAAAAGTGTAGGCTTTTAAGCTGTTAATACTATGTCATGAAAAAATGCTACTTCAACACAACTTTCATCTAGATTATTTAAATGAGTTTTCAAATTAAAAGCTTCCCAAAGAGCACATAGAACTTTCACCTTTAAAAAACCTAGAGCATTTTCTTAACTGTTCAAGTCACCATCATTTCCTACTGGGGGGCAACTTTACAGCTTCAAGGGGAATCTCTTACTAGAGAAGCCAGGTACCCAGAGCCACAAGCCCTCCCAGGGACCAGATGCTGGGCTTAGGCAGCAGCATGGAAGGCTATAGCCATGCTCTCCTGTTGAGCACACAGACCATCAGCACAGCAGATGAGTGACTGGGGGTTATTCCAATTCCAAAGGCATCAGCAAGGCTCCCAGGGCTCCAGAGCAAGTGTGGGTATTACACACATGCAGGGGCAGCTATTCAAGAGACTGCTGATCATACATAAATGTATGTATAAAACACACAAGTTAAATCCTGCCAAAAACAAGACCACAGTGACTGAACTCCCAAGTGTTACACAGGGGGAGAGCAAGCATAGGATTCAGTCAGAAACCAAATAAATCTATGTTTATAAGCACAAATCCACACATCCATTACAGCTGATGGACATCCAGACAGTCCAGTCCAAGGTGCTTAGCACCTGGCTCACCTGACTGGGCTCTGGGGTGTGAGTCAGCTGTCTGGAGTACTCAGTGCCCCTTGGGGACCTTACAGCGTGCAGGACATCCACACACAGCTGGCACACAGGACACTGGGCCCAGAGGAGGAGATTCATGCCTTACAGGAAAGGCTGGAAGTTTGGCAGGTTACTCTAGGCAAGTGAACTGAGCCTGGGTGTCTACAGTGGGCTAAACTGCTCATCAAGCCTTCCCTCTAGAGAGTTTATGTATCCAAGACTCCTGCAGAAAACTGCTGGCAGACTTCAACTCACACAGCTCCATCTTCATCTAACTAGCACCCCAAAAAGCCACCTAGTTCAGGATCTTGTCTAGTGCCAGGGCCAATTATGTTCCCTACACTCCTTACCTCCCCTGCAAAAAAAGCAGCAGATTTTTTTAAAGTAGATTTTCACTGGTGAATCTTCTCAATTGCCAAAAATTATAATTTTAGGGTTTCTAAAGCTATCTTTCATGAATTCTACTACTTTTTTTTTAAATTTCTTCATACTTACAGCCCCTTCACAAGTTCCACAGTTTAACTTCATAATGTAAAAAAAAAGAGAAATAACAAACAAAAAACTCCAGCCTATTAGCTGCAATAATTAAGGTGCAATTAAAGAAGCATGAGATCATTCCAATTCACTATTTCTAAATCATGCATACTCCCATGCACATCTCTTCTGTTCCCTCAAGGCCATCTGTTTTCTAGACTCCCTTGCATCTCAAAATGACCCATTGTGTTGTTTCTGCACTAATTTAGTACTTTTGAAACTGGATTACCAGAACAATACAGTGCACTGAGCACAGTCAGTAATTTTATAGTAAGTCTTATGGTGTTTTTTCCATTTCATGTCTAAATAACTCTAATTTTCTCTATTCCCATTAGAATTATGCTAGGCAATGAACTGATGTTTTCCAAAAATTGTCCACAGGATCTCTTTCCTACAAAATAGAAGCTAATATAAATCCAGTCCCCTATATATTTAGTTGATGCTATTTTGCCTCATGTGACTACTTTGTACTTGATTCAATGCTTTCTTCCTGCTTTAACACCTGTTTAATAAGTATCACAAGATCATTCTGCCATTCTTCAGTGTTAAGTTCTTCAGTTTAAGATTTCTCTACCCCGAATACCTGTGTGTTACTCGCTGGCATTATTCACCCCTCTGCCTGGATTACTCATAAACAGATCAGAACAGACCCTTGGGGACCACAGAAGTGACATAATTTCACTGTGAAAAGAGATGATACATTCTTGTTCTCTGAAACACTCATAATCCAGGAAAAGACAGACAAAAGCAGCACAACCTTGGCTGAAGTTTTTGAAAATCCAATCTTCTATGGATTGGAGTAGTGCTCACATTCACCAAGAACTTCAAGGAAGTTTAAAGGATGAGAGGCAAACCCGATACTACCCTTGCTGGGATGCAGCTCTTCACCTAAATATGGTGATGTCCTCTGTATGTCCACTGACTGACTTTCTCAGGGCTGCCACTGGTTTACACAGAGAAAAAGATGATCTTACTGTTTTGTAGCTCCTAACCCAAGCCCTTTACAGAAGGCTGTGCCATGTTTGTAACCCTGCATTACTCTAGCACTAAGGCTGATTTAAGAGACAGATCACACACCAGAAATAAGATTTCCAGAGCCCTGTATTTGAGCTCATTCAGAATCACTGCATAAATACCATTTAGTCCTAACAATTTATTATTGTTCAATGTATTGATTTGTTAAAAAGCTTTCTGTATTGGCATTCCAATTTAAGGCAGCTTTCCAAGCTAATCTCCTGGAAAGAATGGCTCTGATGTAGCAGCCTGCTCGATCCCCTCTGCCATGAGCACCAAGGGACACACAACAGCTCTCCTGCAATAGCCTTGAACTGGGGTGAGCCTTACACCTGGACTATCCACCGAGCTCAGCCACCCCTGTGAACTTCTAACACAGCTGAAATACAGTATCATTCACCTCTAGCCAGTGGTTCCTTAATACTTCATCCTGCCTTACTGTGATTGTGTTTCACTTTCTGGAGTTCATCTTCCTATTTTCATTCTCTGAATGGGATTCAATTTCAGAAAGACTCCGGATGGTTTCATTAGTCTCCAGTACTCTTCTGCACAAGCAAGGAGGTATCTGAATGTGGTCTCCAATTATCCTATGGCAGGCTCTCAGATTAGCTGTTTTGAGGCATTATTATCACCCAAGGACAGTCTTTGCTATCATGCCCCCAAATTTTATCTCCTCTACAGAGACTAAGCTTGTCATTACCACTGTGATTTTTAACTCCCTTACCATTACATAATCACCATCATCAGAACTGCCTGGTGGTTCATGCAACAGTCCCTGAAGATTTACACAGAAATTCTGTAACATGCTTTATTTATTCACTTCATTTGACCACACATTTTACCACAGTACCACTGTTCTACCATAAGGACCTGCTCTACCATTCCTAATGCAACTCTAGGAACAACACATTATGCTACTTATCTTTTTTTCACCAAGCCTTAAAATTGCTACTACATCAGCACCTTCATCTAAACCCAGCCTCATTTATGCATCACAGCTTTTATGCTTCAAGATCCAAACGTGTATTTCTACAACAATTCTAGATTTAGATGCCTAGCCACAGATTTTTTTGTGTAGGATGTTCTTCATTCCTTCCTACCTGAACTTTGATAGTTCTCCTATCATTTCATCCAAGACTTTTAATAGATTTGCAACTAAGTAGGTCATCCTAAATTGCATGTTTTATTGCACCTGGGTTTTTTCCCCTCCTCAGACTTAAAATTTTATGTTAGGAAATACCTTTTTCTACAAGCAATCCAGTTGGGGTTTGGTTATTCACACCACAGGATAAATGCACATCATCTGTAGTCTTACTTTTGTTTATACAATGTACAGTTAGTTATGTATGTATCCTATAAGCCCATTCAAAAGCAGTTCAGAATTTTAATACAGCAATTTTCCTTTGCTTTTGAAAGACTGGCAATGTAGCCTGCTAGTTAATTACTTATATAGAGCATTTTTCTTCTAGAGTTTGGAGGCTTTTGGACCTTTATTATTTACTATAACTTCTCCTCCACAGACTAATCAGCCATTTTTCAGAATACATACATAACCGAAGCATTAAAATCTGCTATTTAATTTTGTTGCTCAGTCAATTCTCTGTTACCACACTTGTAAAAGGTACCTCTGAGTAATGATCTCTTTGCTCGAACAATTATGCTTATTAGCTGTAAATAATTTAATTGATATCCATCATATATCAAGGTCTTCAAACTCTATAGCTGTTTAGGAGACCTGTGCAGGACAGTTATAAAAACTGCAGAAGCCAAATTTCTAGAGCAAGAGAACACTACTACACACCAAATAATATTGCAGAGTACCAACTCTTGACAATAACTAGCACTCTTCCCTCAAATATTCTTACTTTTCTTACCTTTATTCCCCTAGACCAGACAAACTAGCCTTTTATTCTTTACATTTTATTCAATCTACTGCACACAACTCAAATCCAAAATTTTAATGTGCTACACATTTTCATGTTTGAATTGACTAACTATGTGTTGATGTTCTCAAGATAAAGCTGAAAACTTTGACAGCTGGCAAGGGGGTAGTTGGGTTTTCTGCTGCTCAGGAAGGTGTGGGAGGTGTTGGAATGTAGCTAGGAATACATGAATTTTGTGGTAACGAGGGTGTCTACTTTTCATTACTCTTTTTGTGCAGGACAGAGGCAGTTGGACCTTTTGGAAAGCAAGGTTAATACGATTTACTCTTCACCCTTGACAGCAACTGAGAACCCCACAGGAAGAGAACTCAGCAGCTGATGTGATGTGCAAGAAAAGCTTTTGACACTGTCAATTCAGGTTGCCATCTGACTTGTCACATTGTTCAATGCTGATCACAGTTTGAAGACTAGTTTTTTAACCACTGGTCTAGAGGTGTCCACTCAAATTTTGATAGCACTGGCTGATGTACTGCGTCACTAGAGAACCGTCAGATGATCAGAGCTGGATCATTCTGACAGAGGGTGGAAACATGCCATGTCACTCAGCAAAAAAGATGTGGGCTGAGAAGGAAATGATACTTGTAAGCAGGCAGTTCAGGATGTAGTGGGTAAAAGAAAGCTCAGAACTAAAAGTTCAAGAGAAGCACATCCTCCTGCATTCAGTGACACACACCACGCTTCCTCTTCCAAACTTATGATACAGCAGATATGGACAAGCGCATGATTTTTTTTAAACAGAAATTGACTTTCTATGTTTTACACAGCACAAACACAGCCTGACATCCAACAATGCTTTACATGGGCCAGTAAGTATACAGAGTCCTTGAAAACCAGCAATTTTCATCTTTCACAGAATCCTCTGACTCTCTAACAAGGAAATTACCAAACAATTATGGTAGAGGACAGATGGGTAGCAAGCCTCAGGACCTATCACCTTCAAACACCATCCAGGCTATATATATATCATGTACATTTTTCATCCCTTACAGTTCAACAAGATTTCATTCAAAGGCTTAGACTACTCCACGCCTGAAGATATTGTGATGATAAATAACCTATAACTGAAAAAAGAAGTTTTCTCTGTCAAGTTTATAAGTTCTAACAACTAAAGAGAGACACCAGTATAGTATCTTGAACACTGGTGATTGCAGTGAAGGGAAGACATTCTGACCCTTACTTAGGTAAGTGCTTGTATGCAGGAAAAAACCTTGCTTTTACACAGCTTTGTTGAAGCAAAAGAAGTTCCCTTACAGCACACAGTGCTAACCCAGCAGCAATACCTCTACACCCTTCACAATGCACATGCAAGCCAGACGTTTCTTTACTTGGGAGATGACAAAGGATATAATGAGAGCACCTCTCATTCCTTCACATCACAGAGAAGACCCACTGTTCAAGGTTACTCTTGCAAAGCTGAGCTCTGACCTCTTACAGCTTCAGCCCTGTTGTCACACTTCTACTGAAGGACAAAAACATACTACACATTCATGCAGCTTAAAGTAGCAGGGTGGCCCTGTATCACATGCCCAAAGCAAGAGCACATTCAGAGATTTATGACTTCCTTGGTACTCCCGCACAGCGAGAGACTCGCTCTTTAGTTCATACAACAAAGACTTCTGCACTTACAGGGGAACACCTGGCAACTCTACCTCCAGATGACACAGTGTGGTTCTACTTGACAGCTCTTTCTTGTAACCATAGACTGTAGTGGTTACTACATTCAGACAAAAAAATTAACACAGTTTCCTTGCTGTTGCCAAAAAAGCAGGGTAAGTCCTTCCCGTGCATAGTGAATATCACCTTGTACTGACTTGTTTACAGCAAAGGACAACTTCTTTTTCACCTGACCAAGTATTTCTCTGAAGGAAGAATGAAATAATTTTTTGCAGATTATTCATTTTGCAGGAAATTCTACTGGATATCCCCTAGAGGGGATTTATCTGAACGCAACATGCAATCTCACAGGAAAAGTTTGACTACAAATCCATCTGACTCAGAAATATTGGTAAGCACCAGGGAGCAGAACAAACTCCTTTTCCACTTTCACATTACTTTTCAAAAAAAAATCATTAGGATGTTCAACTGAATTAAAATCTGAATTCAAACACTAAAGCAAGCCTTCCCTGCTGTCACACAGGCAACAGTAGAAGTAACAGACTATCCATAAGTTCAACACAGCCAAGTATTGTCTGGGGAGCCTCTGGTGCAGTAAGGTGGTCTGACCGATTGTGGGCAGACACGAGGCCATTGCAACAGAAGCACATGGAAGTGGGTGGTCAGGGGCAGCTAAGTGCTTCTTAGAGACTTAATTCCCTACACCATTTGGAAACTTCTCAGGTCTGAACAGGGCAGTGTGCCCCTGATAATTTAGCTGCAGAGCAGATTCTCTTAAAGATACACAAAACACAGTACCCCTGGGGGCATAAACATATCTACAACTTGAACTAGGTGGAGTTAAGGTTTTTTCTGTTCATATGTCTTTCTCACGTTGGTCAGAAGGCAACTCTCTCAGTTAGGAGTGAGTAAAACTCTTCATCATTATAGAAGAGTGTACTGGAATGCCAATCTGAAGCCATATGGTAAATACTTTGAAATTATAAATGCTGATAAGAATAAATCCTTAAACTTGCTTGGAAAATTATTCATGTTGATGGCTCTCAGTTCTTTGCAGTATCCCTCTCAACCAAAATGTAATATTTTTATTACAATTATTAAACATTAGAAGTATACAGAGCAACTACTTTATTCCCTTTCATTTAAATCTTCCCTTTTCAGCTATCCTGTGAAACTAAGTTGGTAAAACTATGAAGAATTTTCTCCCACACTGATGTCACAAACATCTCTGCTGTCCTACATTATTATAAAAAGAAAACCTCATATGCCACCATAAAAGAATAAATTCAGCATCACACAAAACTACACTTCTCAAAGTCCTTACTCAAGAGTTCAAAGTATATTTACTTTAGATCTCTAAAAATATTTTCAACTATGGAAACTGCAGAGGATTAGAAATTTCAGATTTGCTAAGCTTTTTGACCCCCCCATCACTTCCTTCCCATCTTACTAGAAAGTCTATTTAAGTTTTGTTTTTAATTACCCTTTCATCTTTAATAACTCAAATTCACTTACCGATAAAAGCGATGAAGAAATTCAGTATTGCATAGTACATAATATATATTATATAACATATAAGAAATATTTACTGCACAAAAGCAAAATGTTTATTGATCACAAACTCATGAGATAAATACACTTTGTCACACTTCGCAGAAAAAAAAATACAAACAAAAGCAGAAAGAATTATAAGAAATCTGATCTTCTGATAATCAAAAGAGAAAGGCTTCAGTTAAAAAAGCTGATGGTCATGAAAATAGAAATTAGTGGAAAAAAATCTTGCACTTAAATTCCAGTTTAAGCAATTCATACTCAGCAGTCAAAATACACAGCTGGTATAAATCTACTGGCTTCTGAGTCAGAAATCATGCAGTGAGCAAAACGTCTCTCCTTTTTTTCCTGTGCTAAACCATAATTTTAAGAAACAATTATTTAGCAAATATGTCTGGAAGAAAGTTTTGTCTTAAGGACTCCTTTTTAACTGAAAGGCTTTTGAGACCCGTAAAATAAAGCCAACACTGCCCCCTTCTCTTACCCAATATATCCAGCTGCCGTAGGTGCGTGCAGTTGGCAGCGAGCTCCTCAATGTCTGTGTCACACACAGACCTGTTGGCTGTAAGGAAGAGCTTCTGCAGATTGGGGAGTTTGCGTGCGAGGTTTGTGAAGCAGCCTGTGCTGCTCTGGAGCGTAGGACACCAACCAAGGTCAAGTTCTTCCAAAAGCTGGCAGCCTGAAGCCAACTCCGCGATCCCGCTTTCCGTTATGTTTTTACATCTCCACAAATCCAGACTGCGAAGCTTTTTGCATTTTGCTCCCATCATGCTTGCTATAAGGTCATAGTCTTCAATCTGCAAGGAAAGCAGACACTCCGTCATGTGCAGTGTCATTCCAGACATACAGAGGTGTTTCAAGGTTTGCTTCCTAACACACATAATGCATCTGGCTCAAGCATTTGTCATTTCTAAAAATTGTTCATGGTATGGTACAGTGAGATCTACTTTTATAAGAGACAAAAATAAAATTAAATTCTTATAAACCCCAGACTCAGCTGTTTTTAAATTCACTTAATACTGAGGATCAAACCGCAGCAAAAGTTGTTTCTTTGAAGAAACTTTTCTTTTTGCACAGCTGTTTTCTCCTTTAAAGATGATTATAACAGCTTTTATGACCACAGGAAGTGCAACTACTGAAGAATGATTGAAGTACTCATTTCCATTTTAAGTTGATCAGTTACTGCATCTCCTTATGAAAGTCTTATTAATTACTTGTTAAGTGATTACACATACAGAGAATGCCCAAAAACTTAGAAAAAGGCTGAAGAACTCTGAGAAAGCCTACAAGCCATTTTAGGCCTAACTAAACCAGTACATAACCCTTAAATATATGACAAAGTTGCATTCATCTTGGATTTTCCAAAAGAATAGAGTCTAGTATAACCCTCACATTTAACACACGTTTGTGAAACAAACCCAGATTGGTTCCAAAGCGAGTGCACACACACACAGACACACAGAACCCCCCACACATCCTGAATGGTCCAAGCACTCACCATGACACAGCTGCCCAGGCTGAGGTGCTGCAGCTCCGAGCAGAAGTTCAAAATACTGAGCAGGGCTGTTTGCTGCCACGGGGGAACGCATCAGAAGGAAATAGAGAAAGTGAAACAAAGAGAAGAGGTCAATTAGACATTAAAGGCTGTCACCACATTTCTTGAAATACAGCTCAAAACTCTTTTACAGGTGTCTCAAATGCCACTTAATGAGTCTCTGGGTACTTTACCCATTGATTGGCTTAAAGAAATGGTAATCGTTACAAACCTTTATGCAAGTCACTCTGGATGGGCTTGTGTGCTGCCCTGAAGATAGCCACACCCCACTGACCTATCTGCTCATCTCCCACAGGAGAGCTGGTGAAGAGTGCAGCAAGATCAAATAACAGGCAAGGCCAGCCTGCAAACACAGAGGGCTGGCCACACACCAGGAGAAGAGGGCAGGCTCTGACATTCTCCCATCAGCTGCAGCCTGATGGAGCTGCCAATAGAGCTGCACAGCACCAGGGCTGGGCTGGGGACTTTAATGTCAAAGGCAGCTCCGTGCTGACAAGGATGCTGACAGCCACTGAGCACTTGTCACTACTATCATGCTGACTGAAACAGATATAATGGGTATTTTACACTCCTGTTCCTGCCATTTAAGGTTGCCATTCTTTGCAGAAAGTACTGCACATTGCTCAACCTGAAACTGACTGCAACATCAGACGCACCTTACAAAAGTGCACAGCTGGCCTGTTCCACAAAGGAAACTTGTACAGATTTTTTACCTGTGTTTCTAAGATACAAAAAAATCCTTCTGCACTGTCTGTAGACATATTTTGTTTTGTATTTGGAAATGCTCACAGCATGAAAAAAAGAATATAAGCTGGGATTCACATCACAAATACCTGTGCATCATAATTAAAAGAGCACTTCATTAGGACTTTGTGATCTATATGAGCTTTAAAACAGGACTAGGCTTCACAACATGTTAACAACAAAAATATGTGCATTTCTACAGGATATACAAGAGTTTCTAATAGAAAAAAAACCAAGCAATATACAAATGACAAAGTAATCTACTGCTATTAAGTGTAATTACAACAAGAACACCAGTCAACAATATTTGTATGCAGGGGTAGTATAATTTATAGTTTCTTTAAAGATAAATTTACTTGTTTTCAGAAAACTTATAGTTAAACGCTTTAGTTAGTTTCCCCTGTTACATTCCAATGGAACTTGGCAGAAATATGATCCTTTGCCATATCACCAAGAAGAAACATCTGATTTCTGGAAAGACTGGCAGACACAGAACAGGGACATAGCATGGGGCATTCACAGAGACCATTTCAGACATTTCATTTAGGTGTCTCCAAGGAGCAATTATAAATACCCAACACTTGACATGCTGAATCTTGATTCTAGCTTGGCCTTCTAAGATTTGATTTCCCAAAGGCAGCCTAAAAGTAGATGCTAAGACTAAGCCTTCCTCACATATATCTTGGTAGAAGTCCTACAAAGTCATAGTCCCTTGCTTGCTTGACTTTCATTCACTTGTTAAAGGAAAAGGTAGTGAGGGAATTAAACACAAGCATTAAAAAGACATTATTTAAGAGGTTATTAAGAATATTTTAAGGTTGGTAAATGTGTAAATATCCAATTCATTTTAAATTGAGCAGTTAATAAGCAAATGGTTCATTTGGATCATGAAAGAGGAATAACAACTCAAAGACAATGAGACACTGTCTTTCTTATTCAACTCACTGAAAGTTATGAGCTTCAAAACCTACTCAGATGCACAAATTAAAAGCAAAATCCTCAAATCCCTGTCTGCAAACCTTAAATATTGGAGCTAAAAAAAATCAGTCTCTAAGAGCACACAGAGCTCCAAACAAGGTTTCTGCAGGTATTCAGATATCTCCACAGGAAAGCTGAATATATTGCTGCATTCCACCAAGTCTTTCAGTAATGGTTTCCAGATTGGAATTTAAACACTGGCCTGAAAGAATGGGAAACAGCAATCTCTTTCCTTACTTGACACAAACAGTACAAAAGTGAACAGTCACTCTGAACAGCTAGAAGGATGTGAGATCAATTCCATGCCTCTTCTGAGAGGGATGAAATACAGAGGAGGATTAGTTCATAGTTATCTTGATAGATAATTGAGCTCCATGTGTTAACTTCAACAGGAATATCATGGATCTCTAAGAGTACCATTTTAGTCCCTCTCTTTTTTAAGACAGTCCTTCCTGTACTGTCATGCACTGAGGCTACATTTTCAAAGGTCTTTTCACAATCTATTACTTTAAACCATTATTTAAAAAACAAAACCAACTTTTTTTAAAAGCACTAGAAATTTGAATAATAGAAGGGAGCTTGGTAGAACACCATGTCATACCATCACAAATCATGCCAAGTCAAGCCCAAGAGTAAACAACCACATACTCAACATTCATTTCACTGGCTATATTAATTCCTCTTCTGGGGCTCACACATGCCCACACACAGCAAACCAGATTTCCTTCAGACGCAGTGTCTGTTCTTCTGTAACTGAGGTGGGCTTTGCATATGTCATGCAAGAAGAAAAAACTCATTGTGCATGCCTAGCTATGTCTCAGTCAGTTGAGAATCCAGGTGGCAAAAGACATGAAAATAGCAGGAGAG
Source organism: Molothrus aeneus (assembly GCF_037042795.1). Lineage (NCBI taxonomy): Eukaryota > Metazoa > Chordata > Aves > Passeriformes > Icteridae > Molothrus > Molothrus aeneus. The sequence continues at coordinate 103,439,044 of NC_089648.1, forward strand.
AATGGCAGCTCACAGAATCCATATGCACTCCATATAGGAGGACGATCATTGTAATAACCTGTCTGTGTCAAGCCATCTGTCAGTACAACAGCATGAGCGACACCACTCCTACTGCAGCAAAGGAGAACAGCAAGGCAGTCACCCCATCCTGGAGCTCTAACAGGCCAACTTTCCTGTGTTAGAGTGCTTCACAAGACAAGCCTGAACCTGGAGTCTAACTTCACTTTCTTGGCCAAGCAGAGACACTCAAATCAAAGACTATCCATCTAACAACATTCTTCAGCCTAGCAGCCAAGACATTTACAGTTTGGAGATTTTTTGAGTTTTCCCTGAAACAAAGGCAAAATTTAACTTTGTACCTGCTCCCTTTTAAAGGGATTGAGAGAGAGTGAATGATTACTGAAACCCACAAAAAAACACTCTAGAAACAAACTTTAGATAAGATTTACTTTTGCTTAACGGAATCACGGCATCAGTGGCCTAAATTTCTTTTGCCATCCAAGGAAAACAAAACCTACCAAAATAATCAATATTTATAAGATGCCACAGACAACAGGAGAAGTTCAAAGTGAGTGAATAAAATGGTCTGCTCTATCCTCCATTCCCAGGAAAGAGGTTTTTAGATGAGGAAAACAGAGTGAAGAAGTTGTTTTCAGAAAGAAGACTGTGATGTCTAACTGATTGGAAGGATATGACAGTGCTGCTAAACACAACCTTACAGAGCATATTTCAGAAATATTTTAAGGCATAAGAGTCATAAACCTTAGAAACAGGGAAGATGGCCTGCAGATTCTCTGAAATCTTTATATACAGGTACAACAAATGTCTCTCAGAAAGGACATCAACACAGCTGATCCTGGCTTGAACAGGAGATGAGATTACCATCTGAAATCCTACTTTTCTCCACACAGGACAGGTGACAGGTCTGTCCAAACATCAAAGTCCTTCCTCCACCCTGTAAGACACACCTGGACACACACAATAATACTTAGTGGGACACAGTTCTGTGCTATGTATACTTTCAAATAAACGGGTGGTATTGGACTAAATTGTATCCTACCTGTCTTTGTAAAGGCCTTGGCCATCACACAAGTTCTGACTTCAATGTTGAAAAAGTAATGCTGGTTTGAACAGACACCCCCCAGCAGAAAAACCAAACACTGGTGTCAGAGCAATATACTTGGCAAGACTGAATCTTGCTTGGCTTTTTCCAGGATTTTTTTACGTTCATGATCCAGCAAAAAACACAAATCATTTCTGATGTTAGTATGATGAAAGCATCTAACAGATAGCCTGAGCTCAAAGTCTGTTCAAACAGAAAACCCTTCTGTCTCTGGCAGATGTGACTCACCTGTGAAAGATACACTTAGAACATTTAACTATTTACTCATTGCAGTTTCATTGTCAAGTAGTTAGAGATTTAAAAATATAAAAAGGATTAAAAAATACAAATGATGCACTATAATATGGCTATCACATAACAAATGCACTACTATGCCACAAGGCATGAAAATAAGTGCACCACAGTGTGACTCTGGAAGATTAAAGGAAGAGCTTAAGAAAAACAACATTTTGCTTTGGGTTAGAGAAGAAATAGTCTGCAGCTTTTAATTAACTTTCTATAGATAAATCTTGTAAGATACTTTTAAATTTGTAACTGTTTTACTCGAGACAAACAACAGGTTGTTTTCTTCCTCTTCTCAGAAGAGCCATGTCTGACATAAATTGGGAATTCTTCCAGTCTCTCAATATAAAACAAGAGCCTAAGTCTTTTAAAATACTTTTATTCTTCTGCAATTGTTTCTTCAAATTTTTCAGTGACGTTATTGCTAAGACAAAGGAATCTAAAAATTACCTGTAGATAATTAAAGACTGCTTTCTCCCTTCCCTGGCTCACTATGTTTTTAATCAGAGTTACTAATTCTCCAGTTGACCTTTTTGTTGAAGAAGAAATTGAATTATATAGGATTTAATTTTGTATTTTTAACATTAAAAATCCATGACACTAGTAGAAAATATTTCCTTCAATAGCCAACCCCACAATCCTGCCTCAATGAGGAGGGGTAAATGTAGTAAAGAGGAGGTAACTCCACAGGATGCTTTTAAGTATTCTGTCTTCCTCAAAACTATCAAAGCCAATGAGTTTTGAATAAATTCCTTAAAATTATTTAAACCTGAGATACTGAAAGAAAAAAAACAAACCCGGAGAACTGTGAAGGCCAAGCCAATGAAATCTATGTCTCTCTCAAGCCCACCAATCACATCCATAATTCTCAGAAGATGATTCATTAGTAGAACAATAAAAATATTCTTAGAACTGCACAGAAAGGCTCCTCTGTTCATGATCTGAGCAGAAGATTACCTTTTGTCTCCAAAAGGTTTAAATTTACAGCAAGGGATGCTGGAATTGGCTGACTTACCCAGAGAAACACACAATTGTGGGAACAGATTAGAGTAAAACATCTCTAACTTCAGCACACACACCATGAGTGCTACTTACTGTAGCTAAATTAAAATGTTATTTTCAAATAGTTGATGTATCAGTCTACCTTAAGCCAGTGAAATAGCATTCCATAGCCACCACACCTATAAAAGTTTTGGCATACTAGAACTACCTATAGTAAAAAACCCAACCAACCAAACAAGGAAGTCCTCAAAAGAAACCAATTCTATTTCAATCTGAGTGCCAGTACTGCTATAGATATTTGTAATTACAAACACCCTCCATACAAATGCAAAATACAATCTTGTTAAGACTGTCAAAAGCAATTAAAAATCTACAGAAATTCACAATTCTTATTTTTTCCTCCCTTTGGCATTATACAGCACTAAAGGAAAGCCAAAACTCAACTGTTTGGGTGAGGGGACTTTCTTGGCACAGTCTGTGAAAGAACTAAGTCAGAAATTACTTGGCACCTGCTATTCTACCACAACAATTAAAAACCTCATTGGATGTAAAGCCAGAATTCTGTAAACTTCTACTGAACCGCGCCTTTTGGAAGGTACAACAGGGCAAACCAATATAGCCTGTAAGTAAAAAAAGGTCTACTTCAGGAATTTCCAGGTAGTGTACTTCTGCATCTAAAAACCTACAATCATGCTGCAGCAGTCCTCAAAAGCAATTTTTTTTAACAGAAAGGAGAATGTAATACATTAATAATGCAGAAAACCAAATGTAGGATAATGGTGAAACACAACTTTCATCTAAATCTGCTCCAACAAAGAAATTGTACAATATGATTTTCCCTCCCATTTTCTGCCACACTCACAGTATTTCAAAGCATCAAGATAATTGCAGTTCCAGACTTCTTGGTCTATGATATTTCAAAACAATTATGCTAAAGATACGAGGTACTGTGAGTGGTTTATAGAGAGGAGATGCATGCTAATAAACATGTGAGAGTCAGTGGTTTAACCAGATGAAATAACTACAAAATTAATTTTTTATAATTATAAAGTAATTATAATTACAAAGTAATACAAAGTCTTAGTTTTCAGAAAAAGTTTTCATACCTGCTGGTTGCCCAGAAAGCACTCATTTTCAGATTACTTCTAAGGGTTTTGAGTTCTGAGTATAAATACCTATACTCAGTAGCTTATTTTTTACAGAAAAAACCCACACCTGGGGATTGTACACAAACATTCAATAATACACGAAATACACAACACATTATTTCTTGTTATATCTAGAGGTCTACAGAGCTATTCAAGTTGCTCACCTTCTATTGGTCTATTTTTCACTATAGGTTAATTTTCAGCTAAATAAAATGTTACAGAAAATGTCAGGGAATCATATGTTACATTAGAACTAAATGGTGGCCAAATTTGTTTAATGCTTAAGTCCTTCAGTTCCCTGAGCTATTTCATGAGGGAACAAATAGAAGAGGTCACCTCACCCTTTACAATGTTGTTTCTGTGGCCTTTTGGAAGAACAAGATGATGCCCATATAGTCCCAGAGAGAGAGAGAGATATCCCCTGCAAGTATCCAATCACTTTGTGGCCAGAAATGATTATACCTCCTAAACAACCTTAGACAATCCTTTCCTCAAATTTTCCAGAAGAAAAAAGGTTGAGCTTTGTAACAAACTGAACTTCCTGCAACTTAAAAAAGGATGTTAAGTTATGTACAGTATTTCAAGTCCTTACACACACCCCTATGTAGAGTATCCTATATAGTATCACACATCAGAGAACCTCAGTCAAGATTCTTTATATCTATCCTCATACCACAGCTACCAAATGAGTAAGTTGCTACTACACAAATTTTATTGACAGAAGAAGTGTAGCATACAGAAACCTTCCAACTGGCCATGGTCAGAGATCAGGAACACAAAGCTCCCAGGTTAAATTCCCAATTAGTGTCATCAGCACTATGAGAATCACAGAAGAGCTAAGCATGGGAAGGAACTTCTGGAAACTGTTTAGCTCAGACCACCTGGATCCAGCTCTGCTGGCATCTGCAAACCAACTGAAAAATGCTGGCAAGAGATGTAGGACCCAGTCCCTTTCCAGGATGAGGCCCCCACCCTGTCCTTAAATACCACAATCACAAGGGTAATGAGTAATGCCCTCTGCCATTAATGCAGACAATTTTCTTTTATAGATTCCAAATAAACATGGCAGCAAATCATTTTCCTCCATTCTAGAAGCTGGCATTAGAACAGGAATTCTATTCTCCCCCAGGTATCCATCAGCTATCACCCTGGATGATAAAACAGGGAGAGAAACATGATGAAAAGGGAGACAATTGAAATGTATTCATTAAAAATCTGCTGCCCATATCTCCCTAATGCACATGGATTATAGGACCATTTCTGAGATATCATTTTTAAGACTGTGATAAAACTTCTGTCTCCAAAACTTTATGACACATTTCAAGACACTGATACAATATGGACACTCCTAAGTGTGAGGCAAGAGAAGAACAAGGTGGAATGAGCCTCATTAACAAGTGCAGGTGCAGCCTCTCAAAAGTCAGAACAACCTGGCTCTTCAGAAACACACCCAGTATCATTTGCAAGCTGGGATTCAGAATATACAGGGGCACCTTTCTGTTCTCTACACCTACTTGGCAGTGCCAGGGGCACAGCAGGGACTGGGACACAGCAACACAGCAATTACTGAATTAATTCAATGAAAGTAATACTCTCTGCAGTTAATTAAATTACTGTATTTTGATTTTGCTGTATTTGGTCAAATTATGTCCTCCCTTATGTCTGCAAATCTGTTTTACACATTCTTCTTCCCCCTCACTTCACATTACAGGCTCAAACAACCAAATTCCACACTGTGAGCCTGACATGAAATGAAAAAGCACCATCAAGGCCCTTGTATCACATGATTGTCACTGACTCAACTTGATTCCAAGAATCCACATTCCAGCTAGAGCCTTTCACCTTTTTTTTTCCACTATTTGCTTGCAACTCTTCATCCTAAAGGTTCATACCCAAGCCAATGGAACTTTGCCCAAACTGAAACAATAAACTTTAAACAATAGCTCTCAAAAGTATGATGTGACCCATAATAGGGTATTTCTGAAAACACTGTTGGACATTTTTATGGCAACATTAAATGTTATATTGCTCATAGTATAAGAAAATAAGAGTTATTACATTCACTGCTATGATTCTTCTGCTTCTTTTTGGCATCCAGGATTTCCAGTGTCCTCTCTTGCAGCTACCCAAGTTCCAAATTTGCTTTTGGTTAAAATTATCAGAGATAAAATCTATAAATACAACACTTGCTTTAAAATGTGTGAAAAAAAGTCCTTTGTCCATTGTAATTAGATTTGAATTTAGTTCATTTTGTATCTCAAATATAATTGCAATACAATCTTTACTTTTTTTTTCTTTACACATTAGAAAGATTTCAGAATATCATGCAATATGAAATATATCATCTTACATTAAAATTTACACCCATCAGTAAGAAGACTGACAAGTTCTCCTACTGTAATTGTGGCTTTGGTTTCTTTAAATATACATTTTTGGCTGCATTATTTATATGGACTAAATACTTCACAATAAGCATTCAATTAAGATAATATTCATGCTCAAGGATAAAGATGTGCATTGCCAATTACTGTATACAACAATATATTGTTCATTGTATTCTTCAAAAGTACCAAGGCCAACAAGTGCTTAAGTTATGCTGTGAATACACTCAACAAATAAACATTAAGGAGTTATGTATCAGTAAATACTAATTCCACCAGCACAAAAATCCCACAAGTATAACAGTGGTGTTGAGTACAAAGAAATTACATTTATAAAAAGTTGAGATCAGTTTCTTAAAGCAAGACACAAATTATCATAATCAAACAACCTTTAAGAATCTCTAATGAACTTAAAGCACTGGAAAAGTGAGCCACATTTGGTGGGGAGGAGGATAGCCATGCAGGACACATTTTTTAGTAATTGAAAAGTTATTTAAAGTCACTGGACTTTCTTTCTTCTAACAGAAATGTTGAAATCATTCAAAGGTATTGGAAGCCTCAATTCAGAGGTTAGAAAACAATTTTATACACAGAACTTCACACTCAATATGTCAAGGAAATAACATTACTTGTGGCCTTAAGAATCAACAGGGTTAAGACCAAAGACTACAACATTCTCCAGAGGGTACAGCAATGTTCCAAAGCAGTAGTACACTAAGTAGCAAAACACCAGCCTTGCCCATTTCACTAAAAACATACACTTAAAAACTCCAGCTTTTGATTACAGAAACAATGGCAACATTTTTAAATACAAAACCTATTCAAAGCAAACAGCTAAAGTGAGAAGAAACTGTAATTACAATTGCTCAGACAACATAACATTATTAAATTTATTGAGTTTCCATTGCCCTCAAAATCTATGCACTTAAAAAAAATCATTAATAGTAGTCAGTGTTTCAGCAGAGTGTTTCCTTAGAATTTATTTGTTAGTGTCACAGTTAATCATATACCTGGAAAAAGTATAACAAATACTTTAAATTTAGATGTTGAAAGAATTTTTTTCCTCTTTTTCAGTGTTAAAAGGCAGAAAAGGAAAAGGCTACAGTAGGACTTATACTGCAAGAAAATCCTGGATCTGGGCAGGTACTTGGGAGTGTGTATGGGAGAAATACCATTTATTTTATTAAAATATTAATTCTGTATTTTTATTAAGCATAATAATGCAAAACCAGAAACAGCATTATTATATGCTGACCAATAGGATGGAAAATCTTCATCTCTTCCTGTGTTATTTAATCACACGTCCAAATCCACAACCAAGAGAAAAAATTGTACTATTTACCCAGATGTGCTCAAACACATGAAAATTTTGTAGTTTATTTTGCTCACTGCTTGGTTTAGGAAAAAAAGTAAGCCCCTGAATTATTTAGGAAAACAATCTAAATGAAATGAACTGATTTTTCTTTTGGTTTCTTCTTCTTGGATTTTGAAACAGAACTTTAACAGAGCACTGTATCAGCTCTGTTACACATGATAACACATACTTGTTATCAGTTTGCATTTTTTTCTTAGTGGATTCACAGCCTCAGATTCTTTTCACTGAGCAGATCCAGTTGGCAACAATACAATGCCAAGTTCTTGGTTAATCATTAGCATTGTTCCTCTGTTTGCTCCTCAGAAGCTCCAACAATGAAGACAGCAGTAGAAATTTCACAAAAATCGAGAATCCTAACAGTTCTTTGACAAGTTTCAGAGAAGTCTCAATCACTTGACAGCATGCTTGATCAATCTATCCTTTTTTGCATATAGCCATCACTTACTAACAAGATTTCTGTACTAGCTGAAAAGTACAGAAGGAATGGCAGCCTATTTTGTACAGATAACCAAAGGTTTGCACTAAGAGAAGCTCATATTGAGAAAGATAATGTTATTTCTAAAAATCTGTGACTTTTGTAGTTCTAATGCTCTAATTCAAGTCCTATGCCACATCTTCATTCTTTCCCTTCTATTTTTTGACCTGTGATGCACAATGTATACTGTTAAGTGGCTTCATATTAACAAGTAATACCCAAACATCGTCTCAAATTTACCTATTTAAATTTCCAGAAATTTCTCTTCCACTGTTTATTAGGAACATTGCCTTTTTTTCAAACATACATATAAAATGGAAACACAATCATGTATAAACTTGATTATGAATGAATGTTCTTGTCAGCTACAAGCAGAGGCATGTCCATACACATGTAAGGGAAAAGTGAATCTTCACAATGTAAGGGCTTCAAAGTCAGGAAGTATTTACCCACATTCAGTTTAATTTCAAGCTCTGCTCAGCAAAGCAGTAGCAGAGGAATGAGTTACCAATCACCTCAGAGTACATTTCATCTGCTGCACTATTACAAGCATGAAGTCTCAAACTTCAGAAGTTACCTGAGTAGAATCAAGAAGATTCTGATCAATCAACAGTAAAAAAAATAAAATAATAAAATCACTACCTCTGATACAATGATCTTTCCTGGATCTGAAAAAGCTTTGTGAATTAGAGCCAACAGTCAAAATGAAATAAAAAGGTTTACCCAAGATTAACAAAAAGACTAGTATTGTAGAAACAGAACAGATACACCCAAGGCACCAATACAGCTCTATTCAAAAAATGCAGGGCTCACCAATTTTCTTTGTGGTTTGAAGAAAATAATACTTGCTTCAATACAGAGAGCAGCCACCACAAAGTCATGGTGACTGCACACAGTAAGCATCACTCAACACCAGGTAGATCACCCTTCAATCTGCCTTGTGTTACCCACTCCATTACAGACACCTGGCTGGAACTTGGCACAAACAGACTTAGGATTCACCAAATAAAGGACAACAAGACCCAACTAACTCTAACATGTGTGTCAGGTGCTTATGAATGCAATATTTAATCTTAACTCCAGATGTCCCTTGCACATCTGGTTGACAGAACCTACTGTTCCAACTTCACTCCCTTCATCACACCACAGATTAACACCCCACACAATCCAGAGTCACAGCCTGACTTCTGTGCACCAAAAGCACAAACACAAGTAACACACACAACCAAATCCTTCTTAAAATGTTAAATCTAGAATTAGAAGCTAGGAAAAAAGCCTGCAGAGACATGGGTTTGCCCCCATTCTGGCACAGCTTTTGCAACACAAAAGTAGAACAGCTCCCAGGTAAACCATGCTGGCAAGGTTGTAACACCTAAGCAATGTAGCTACTGAGAGAGAATGGAATTTTTCTGATTCAAACTGCTAAGTTTATAGGGATACAATATTTGTAAAATGTAGCAAACTACAACAGACTTCTCAGCTACTTGTAGCACACAAAGCCATTCCATCTTAGAGAGGAAATGTGTTGCAGCAAGCAGTAACAACTCTGATTTGGGCAAGTAACTGTATAAAGAGGCAATTTTTAGACTGTAAATGAAAAGTTTTATGAAAAACTTGTGTTCTGTGTCTCAATTACTGGTAATATACAAAGACTGTAGGAATCTAGAAATTTGTAATTTTAAAAATTTGTAATTTTACCACATTGCTTAAAACAGGTGGTGAAAAGTCACCAACCTACCATGAAAGTTAAAACATGCAGGCCAAAAACTATTCTGAAAATAAAAAACCATCCTAAGGTTTTTGAAACTACCTTTGGATTTTCTGAATTTAGCTCTGAACTGACACTTAAAATACTAATTTACTTCTTCATTATTGGGAAAAAACCAAACCCCAAACCAGCTTTATCAGGATTGGAAATACTTATTGCAAAGGTTGAAAATAGCTGTTCCTACCTCCACTTTCGTTCTGTAGAGAATGAGACGCTTTAGGCTGCCCACTTTGGCTATGTGGTTGAAAGCCTGAGGTGGTATTTTATCACATGATGAGAGATTTAACTCCTGAAGATTTGGACACATTTCAGTGATGACCTCCAAGCATGTTTCATTGAGGAAATGGCCACAAGACAACTCAAGACGTACTAGTTCAGAGCCACAGACTTTCAGGAACCTGTAAAAGAAGCCCATGTTTTAAGTGAAAAATTAACATACTTTCAGGTGAGAGTCTGAATACTGTCAAAACCTCAACCGTGCAAACCAGGAAATAATTCTTTTCAACAAAGAAAAGACAATAGTCTTGAAAATTCTGTTTTGATTTAGGAGGTTAGAACATGCTTTGTTATTAACTCTGAGATAATGGAGCAAAGTAAAACACTGATCATATTTGAAATGTTTTAAAACAGCTGAAAGCCAATTTTGACAATGGCCTGCAAGTTTACACCAATAATTTCATATTTATCTCAGAAAGATCTGCAAATATAAAAATTAGGTTAAACAAATACTTTTAAACAGATTATCTATTCAGAACTGCTTTAAGACTTCCAGGCAAAAAAAATCTCATTCTTTTCATTAACAAGTCAGAATCAATACCTGCTAGCTGTTCTAGAATACAAATTCCTAAGGAATATATGGAATATATTCCTTTCATTGGAATTATAAAAAATTAATATATCATATGAGAAAAGACCCAAAATGTAGAAACTTTGATGGTCTCTGTATTTTGCTTTCCTGTCAGAGATCTTGTGTCAGAATCTCAAGCTCTTTTATCTCTAATCCGAGTTTTAACCAAAATGACACAAACTTAGTCCCTTTTCATTTCAAAGATAACCTTCAAACTGTAAATTAACCACTAGGCCTGTAAGCTTGATATTTAATAAGATTAAAAAGCCCACACAATTGCCATGCTTATATTTTGATAGTTCCTCCAGTAGAAAAACTAGTGTCTTAAACTACAGGTTATAATGAGTTTCCCATGTTATTTCCTAGAATAATGGATCTACACGTGAAAGAGCATGAATTAGTTTCTCTTAATAAATATTCTGATCTGTTCTCTTACCAGTTCTATCCTACAAAAACATTCAGGCAGACAAAAGCAGCTTCAGGTTCTGACACTTCCACCATGAAGTCAATATTACTTCTTGGGTTTAACTGATGGAATAAAAATGGCAGACCAACACAAGGCTCCTGCTTACACAAAAACTCCTATTGCTGCAAGGAAAGAGTTATTATCCTTCCCAAGCATTTGTTCATGCTGAAGCTTAGTATGAAATTGCTGCTGGTCTTAGAAGACACACTCAGGGAGGCATTCCTTAATGACACCCCAAGCCCAAGACTTGAAATCCATCTTTCAAGATCCAAGTTTTCAAGCTGCCTCTTTTCCTTATTTTTTCCTTACTCACTCAAGTCATACTTGCTGTTCATTATCACCTTTCTTTATTCCTTTCACCTTGCATATTACATGACCTTAGTGTGATTATATAGATCCTATGTAATACAGAGGGGAAAGGAGATTCCAGGGTGGCATCTCCATCCCTGGAATGGAGTCACCTGAAAAGAGTCACCTGAAACCTTGACTGACCTGATCTAGCGTTGGGGACACTGGCACTTCAAGTGGGAGCTTGGAGTAGACGACCTTCAGAGGTCCCTAACATCCAACATTTCTATGAGCCTAAGCAAACAGAAACAAAGAGAGGGTCTGAGACACTCAGGAAGGGGAGACATAAGCCTCAGAGCCACAGGAGTTCTGCCATGGATGGTCTGCAAGTCTACTCCTCCACTGTTTTTTTTCTAACTCTGCAGTCTCTATTTAGGCTCTATTTTAGCTTTTAAAGTCAGACTTTAATAAAACACCAAGCAGTTTCCATACTGGATACAGTGAATGCACAGAGACTGGTAAGCCTTCTTGTGGCAATGTCAGAGCTGAAATGACACAACAATCCACAAGAATTAACATCAGGTATTTAAACATTTAAGTGCTATTTTAGATTAGCAATAGAGTTCAACACTATTATGGAGAAATGCAGGATGGAAATCCCCTGGAAATCAGAGTAGAGATATATGGATACATTGCTGATTACCAATTAGCCAATTCCTCTATTTAATGAGTGCTTTAACAATACATTCACACAGCTTCTTTCATCAACAAATTATCAGGTTTGTTTGAATGATGGTATTTTCCATAAAACTTTGTCAGTCACCACTTATTATACCTCTAGCTTTTAATTTGTTAACAAATAAATATTTTATGAATTACTCTATTACAATAATGGATGTTAGTTTAACTGCCATATAATTTAACAGGGCTTGGCTGTTATAAATGTTAGCAGAGATCAATGCTTTTCTCCTTCTAGGACTATTAAAAGTTAACATTACCAGGTCAGGGAAACACTCAGTTAACCCCCTAGACAAGGAGAAGAACTCCAGGCTCACCAGCTGGAGGAATTATTATCCTCATAACATTTTATTTAAACTCATTACACTTGAAACACACAGACAGAGACCAAACACAGTGACAGCAACAAGCACTGCCCTTCATGGCTTTGCTGCCTTGTTGGAAAAGGTTATTTAGGAGACATGAAACAGAAACAAAAGGGGGATAAGGTACATGCAGCAGCAGGGTACAAGAATGAGTGGACATGCATGTAGGAAAGAGAGGAACAGGAACAGAAGGAGGAATCTGAGGAAGTCAACAAGCAGCACAGGGCAGAGAACACTGGGCAGAAATGCACAGTTCTGTGGGGACACCTGATCTTTGTTTGAATTAAACAGACTGCTCAGGATAGAGGTTTTTGGGCTGTCTTTCCACATGGATCTCCATGCAGAGCCATATGGCAAGGTTCTCATACTTTCAAAACAAATGTGGCATGGTCTTCATACTTCTGAGACTTAACAGTCTCCGAGTGACTGGCTTCATTGAGCTAATCTGAAAACAAACAACACCCAAAAAAGCACCTTCTACCCAAATCAAAATTTCTTCACATTTTTTCACATACCTCTCCTTTAATCACTGAGGATGGACTGGTTCCTGTTCTCAGTCTCTCCTCTGTTCTGCAGTCATCCATCCCTTTAGTTTTGTTTTTATTATCAATATTTTATACACACCATTTCTGAAGCAATTTCTCTTCATCCCTTCATGTTTGCTATAAAATATGACTGAACAGCCTAGGATAATGTGAACATGCACATTTCTTTTGCTAGACAGTGCATTGGGCCTTTCCCTTGAAGTTTATACTAACATTATACAGCAGCATTTCAGGCCTTTTGGTTGTTCAGTTTTGTTTCTTTCTGGTTTTTGGAGGGTGGGGCTTTTGGAGGGTTTGGGGTTTTTTTCCCGGGGGGAGGGGATTGTTGTTGGTCATAAAAAAAGGAATCCCACTTTCCATCGCCTTCTGCCTATTCTCAAGAACTACTGCTTATTTTTAACCCCCCTACTTCCTTTTGGGAAGTAAGTTTAGTGAAGTTTTCCTGAAATATCAGATATATCTATTAGCAGGCAGGATGATATTTTCTCATGGTTAAACCCATCATGATCACAGGGTTACTTAGCCCACTAACAATTTCCAGTCTTGTAATTCATGTGTACATCGTAAACATATCTCATGATCCAAAATTAAAATCCAGGGTAAAAGAGATAGTATTCTTCAATGTCAGAATGTAACACCTCCCAAACAAAATTCTCAAAATACCTTTAGACATGTGCTTATGCAGGTACTGAACACATCACATTTCCTCCAATGCTTTCTGGTGGATCTAGAACCTATAATTCACTCTTGACTTAATGATCCTCCCTTACTCTATATGTCTCTGTACAAAATTACTGAAAACTCCCAAAAAGTAGGGATCAGTAGTAGTCCTGCTCTCTTTCATCTACTTATCCTCCCTAAATGCAGTTAGCTACATATTTTACATTCCCTTAGTGCAATTAACACAACAGTTTTCTATTATGCTGATTTTACCAAATCTTTTTTCAGTTAAAATCTTCACTACTGATTTTATACTCATTGAAATATATTTGAATTTGGTATCCAAGAGAGAGAGTGGAAAAGGGAAGCAACTTCCATTTGTGAACAACACAGCGTTGTACAAAATCCTTTTCCTTTTCACTTTCCCTTGTAGTGTTACCTTACATTAGCATCCATGTTAGGGATGTTACATCTGTTACTTGACAGATACAATACTGCCCCATTTGCCAGGCCTTCCTTGGTATAAGCCTCCTAGAATCAGTATTTCATTAAACAGCCATTTATGTCTGCTTCAAGCCAACCACATGCTCCCTCTAGCTACTCAGGTCTCCTGTTTCCAGAGCCTGCCAGCAGACAAGCAAAATGTCAAAACCCACCTGGATTTTATTCTTCCTCATTTCACTTCCAAGATCTTGAGAACCCCTCTTTCTTACTTAGTTCTATCTATATGATTACTTGCAGAAGCTCACAGAGGACTTTCTGCCTTACAATTACAGTTTTGCATTTAATAAAATGGTTTGTAGAATTCAATTTTAATATCCTTCTTAAAGACCTGTTCATATATTTTTAAATTCACAGTGATGCATTTCCTTTCAAGAGTGCCACGTTACATGACAGCAGCAGCATCTAGCACAGGTAATTGTAACTCAAGTGTTAAGGTTGGTATGAGTGCAGAACAACTGGGTACACAGAGGTGTAGGAGAAGGAAAAAGAACAAATGGCATCACAAGGGCTGGAACAGAGTTGTGTGTTGGTGGAAGTCAGATTAGCAGGTGACTGACACCCTTGAACACTTGTGCAGGCAGTTTCTCAGGGCACACAGATTAGGAGATGAAGGATAGGAGCAGCACAGGATGGTGAGACCACATGCCAGACAAATTGATTTGGACACACATCTTGGTTCTCTTGGCACATACAAGTATTCATGCTTAAGAGTGAGACTTTGTAAGGTAATTTGGTTTTAAAATTAAGTCACTTTCCCTTCCTCTAGCTATTCTAATTGGTACAATGTTATTTTCTATTCTAGCATGTATTACAATTTCTTTTTGGTAAGTAAATCCTAAAACATGGCATGTAAGTAGGTATCAAGCAGGAATATCAAGTATCCGATCTTGTGCTTTTCTCAACACAGATAAACTATATCAAGAAAAACATGCAAAAAAAATGTTGTAACTTTCTCTCAGCCAACCCTAGTCTTACTAAAAGCTTCTGGAAATTAAAGCAAGAGACAGACCTGATTGTTAAATACAGAATCCCTGTAAAGTCACACATTGCTCCCATTTTCTATGACTGTTTGGTGCATATTTCAGTAATTTCTCTGACCCTCCTTCTAGTTTGACTTCTAGCAAAGCCTCACCAAATTAAATATTGTCAGAACACACTTCTACTAAAGGCAACGAAAGCCTTCAATCGTCAACAACAACAAAACCGTTAAAGAAATATTCCTGGATGTGCTTGCCATGCAAATACTGCATCACTAACCTGAAAATAAAACACTATTAATTCATTTTCACAGTGTAAAATGTCAGATGTAAATAAAAATCCTAATTCCTCAGATATTTAAAGCCAAAGAGTTTAAACAAGTTAATGACATTATCAGTGATCCAAGGAAATCTGCATGCAGAACTCAGTTTTTAAACTGTCATTGTCCTTGAGCTGTTTAAACCTCAGAGCATTTATGCAGCATCTCAATATTTACTACTCCTCCAATCAACTCCCCTCACTCTTCCTATATAGGTCCTACCCTCCCTCACTGATATTTCCCCCTGGCATGAAGAGATGCACCAGACTCTAAAGCCAAGAGAAATGCAGAGCTGCTTATGTAATGCTTGCTGTGAAATCTTTGCTTATTCCCTGTCATTTTACATTTCAGGCTCCTGAGACTGCTCAGATACTCCTTTCACTTTTTTGTACACTTTTAGTTCAATCTAATTTAAAGTTTAGTTAATTTATATTATATGCTGAAATGAAAAATTTATGATAGTAATTTTTAGCCCTAAGGAGTAGATGTTATCAATAAGTTAAAATACCTTCAGCTTTGCCTCAGGATGTTCATATGCCTGAAGCATTCTGTCTTCTCATGATAATACAGTATTTGCTCCAGTCACATTTCCTAAAATTGCTTTTAACTTCTTTTCACTCTAATACATTTCTGAAGAAAATATGTATTTCTTAGTATTTTCAATCATTTCATGCCTAGATGAACATTTTAAAATGACAAATTTATACAAGCTACTACTTATAAGACTGTCGTAAGAAACAACAGATAAAAACATTTTTGAAAGATATTTTCAAAAATAAGATTTAAGCCAGAATAGCACTTAAACATACCCTGACTTGTAGAAACCATAACTTAAACTGTACTACTGTAAGAATTAAACCACCTCTACCAGTTTTGAATTCAACACTGACAACTGTAACTCCAAATGCTGAGAAAAATGCAAAAATATATGTATCCTGGTTTTGGACAAAAGGAAAAATGGTGAAAAGCAAGTCTTGTTCTAATGAATCTCCTCTATTAGTAGATACTTTCATAGCAAATGAGCAGCAAATTTTCCTCTCCTGGAGGCCAGCAAATCTGACAAATGTGCTGATGAAGACCGTCAAAAGAAAAACTTAGGTTGGGGATTTTACTAGAAAAGGCTTTTACAGAAGAAAGGGTTGCAAAATCATTTCTTTAACAGAAAAAAGTTTAAGGCCAGACCTAGTTACAGTGCAGAAACTTTGTTTCACAAGGGAAAATGATAAGCACAGTTTAGACATGCAAATTATTTAACTTATAACTTTGCTTCTAAAATTTACGATTGAACTGCACCTCCCATTCCCAGACTGCATCCATCTCTTCCAAGAAACACTATTTCCTACAGCTAATTTCAGAATTGCAACAATGTCAAATTTTTATTCCCATTTGTTATAAATAAATATAATTCCTTGTAAGAAATAGAAACAGAAAACATTTACTCACAGATTATTTATAGACAGATAATGAATATTTATTAATTAAAAACACTGTATACACATATATGTTACTAGTAATTCAGCACTGAAGAAAAAAAAAATTAGTAATAGTAAAGTAATTTTCAACTAAGTAGAAGTCAGAAATGCCAGTTTCTGACTGGTAAGGTTTATAAGTCTCTGAATCTGGCAATAATTTCTTACAATACTACAAAGACTTTTTGCAGTACTGTATACTAAAAAAAACAATAAATCGTGGAAATGAAAAAAGTTGCCACAAAGATTCACATATGTTAAGTTTTCAAAAGATAGACTTAATAGTTAAGCATCAGAAAGCAGGCACTTCATGATTTCAGAGCTGAATTCCCAATTAAAGCTTGCATATTTATCCTCTGCATAAAGTATCTAACACAAAATCCAAATTTAGGAGAAATTTTTGTACCCAATTCAACAACTAGCCGATGTGTATTTTCTTTCCCTACCAATAAGCACAAAAGAGGCATAGGATTCTTGGATTATACTGGAGGGTCTGGAAAAAGAGAAGAGACATTCCCATTTTGTCATCTTGACAAAATATTTCTTCAATATATTTTACTTCCTCAGGTAAGGAACTTAGGCACGAAAGGAAAGAAAATGTCTGCATACTTGAGTCAACCTTTTTATTCAGAAAACAAAAGAGAGTTAAGACAACTTTCTCAGATATATTAAACATTTCTGTCTCTTATCAGTCACTTTCTGCTTTCACCTGCCATTGCTGATTACCCCTTAGTTGAAGCAACAACTTTTGCTTAAATGAAATGCATTGATAGAAGCTGTTTAACTAATGCAAATGAGCAAAGAAGCAAGAAATGATATCTTAAGAAAGCAGAGAACACGGCTGTTATACAGAGAAGAATCCCTGCAAATTTGCTATTTTAATGACCTACACCACAGTCATATTTTCAGCTCATTGGAATATGCACATGCAACCCCCCTGTTTTCCAACAGGGCTAATGTTTTAAATCACTTTTATGAAAATATTTGCATTTACATTGGACTCCAGTGATTACTTGGCTCATACCATGTGAGCATGCAATCAGTTTATTACTGCAGCCATTCTAATACCGTCCTACTGATGACTCATCTGTACAAAGAACAACCACAAACATTTTCCTTGCAAGATGGATTTTTAAAAGCTCAGTTCTAGCAGCGTGGTTCAGAAGCCCAGAAGAAAGCAAAACACTGCTCCCCCTGGAAGAAGCCTTTCCATCACAAGCAGCTTGGAACATGCAGACTCTTCAGACTGCTATGGACTTCTGCTGCTATATTTAGTATCTCCTACTGTTTTAGCTGTTCCTTTTTTCTATATCATAACAATCACACCCTTTACAGTAAATCCAATACATTTTTTGCCTTTTAATAAAGTTTCAAATACTTAGTGAAGCTACCGTGCAGCAGCTCTGCAAACAGAGCTTGTCAAAACATTTCTGTACATTTGACACTGACCTGCTAAATCCAGAAACAGAGATGGCTCCCCTGTTTCCAGTCCAAGATAAATTCAGCCACTGGATGAGTGTGCAGCGAGACTGTAGGTGCTCCAGGGATGTGTCATTAATCCTTGCCCAGTAAGGTTGTAAACTGAGATGAATGTACTGTAGAGGGTCACAGCAATGTTGATACAGTAGCTTACAAGTTTGTGCTAGTCTACACAGGTCTGGTACTGTAAGGTGACTCAAAATCAACTGGATGAGCTATATTAAAAACAGGGAAAAAAAAGTCACAGATGGTCATATAGCACTTAAAACATTAAGGGAAAACTGCAAAGGAATAAGAAAATGCGTTCTAACTTCAAGGAAAGTAAAGCCTTTTACTCAAAAGTAACTTCTCAAATAAATCAATTAACTATTAACTAGAACTGCACTGCCTTCTCAATTTGACAACATGCTAAACAAGAAAGGAAAAAGCAGATCAGCATATGAAAGCGACAGGAAGCTTTCAAATCAAAACCCATGCTAATTTAAACAGTGATATATACGTAAACACTATGTTTATATATTTCCTTTCACTAAGTCTGCTCTTTCATTGAGCAGAACACAGAACTGGCATCCTCCTTCTTCTCTGTATTTGGTTTTTAAGATGGGAGATATTTGCAAAGTACATGGAAAAACTATATCATGTCCCAGTTTCCTCACACCCTAAACCAATTTCAGATTTATTGCTCTTCTCGCTGCTTTAAAAATCAGTGTTTTGTCTTCTATCTTAGGTCCTCTCCTCTGGACTATGCAACCGGATTAAAAATTCAGCATAATCGGATCTCCTTTTACGATCTCCCCCTTGCTGTAATACTTTGAGAGCATTTTTGTTCCACACCAGAGTAAAATCTGAACAGCAAAACCCCTTTTTAACTGTATCAGTTGAATCATCTCAGCTTCAGAATAATCACCAGCCTTTCTGACTAGCATCACTGTAACAGTTTTTGTAATAACTTATGTCACACTCAGAAACCAAGAAATATCCCTCCTCTCTGTTTTCCTTTCCAAGGAATGATCAACACAGACATAAATACTCTCTTTAGGAAATAAAAACGCCCGACAAAATAAAGAAATCTCCTTTAGCCTAGGAACTGAGAGAAAATGCACTTGAGAAATGAAATCTAAAAACTAATGTTTACTTTACCAGAGCTGTCTCTAGCAGATGTAAGTACCTGCACTCAAGTTATATAACTTAAATTGGCTGTTATCAAGCAGAGTGGGAAACAGTAACTCACCGAAATGAATCAGTGTAAATTAAAAAAACTACAACTCACAAATCAACTCTAAAGGAAGAGAATCCTGTCCTTTCAAAATACCAATGTTTCATTTTGATGTCTTAGAAGGATTCATAAGACAAATCCGCCAAAAATCAGATAAAATCTGTGACGTAAAATGAAAATGGAGCTTTTTGTGAGATCCAAACAGATTGTACTTCCAATGCATCACTTTATTATGCAGCTACTTTCCACCTCCCCTCCTCCCCCCTTCATTTTTGGAACAACAAAACAATTCAACTTCCTGCAAAATGGAAAATGTTACTTCCTACTCAGCTCCAGATTTAGTATTTAGATTTCCAACAAGATCTACGTATCTTAAAACATTTTAGTTTAACTCCAATGCAAAAATACAGTGTTTGATATACTCCAGTTTCTTTCATACTCGGTTTCAAGCCTTTCATCTTCTCTTCTCCTTGCTTCTCCTTTTCCCCAAAAACAGCCCAGGCTTTTGTCTCTGCAGGTCTCTGGAACTCAGATTGATGCAGAGGACCAGCACAGACATTTCAATGTAAGAGCATATATATAAAAATATATATATGCACATATAATAACTGCAGTTACATTATAATCAGCAAAGTTTGCACCCAACTGACATTTAGGAACCTGTTAACATTTTGAAACCTAAAATATCCAAAATAACTAGCAGCTAAAGACATAATCCCAAGTTAATATCTTGAATTTTGCAAAATTTCAGCTAATCCACACTATGTCAGTCAGCTAAATATCTATTTTATTAATGCCTTTTCCCTCAGATTTTTCTTCCATGGTTTCTAAATCTGAAAGGTCAGCAGAGGCTGCACAATTAGCAGACAATTAATGTGACATAATACCTGATAAAAGCAAAGTAATACAAACTTCATTCAATGAGAAAAAAGCTGTTTTGTAACTTCTGAGCAATACAGAGAGTGGTGAATGAAACTATAAATGACTGAACAATGTCCATTTACACTAACTGATGACTTCAATGAGCATTTTGTAACACACAGGATGTCTTTCCACACCTGAGATGAAATTGCCCATGTCTCAATCAAAAAAATCTATCTTTATTTTTTACTGAAATTGCGCTACTTCATAATATATGGAATGAAAATATACAGTGAAACGTCACTCCTATGATATTATGTTATAAAGTGCTTTTTCCTGGCTTTTGATTAAACAAAACTAACAGGTTCAAAATGTACAGGCTAATAACCATTAATCACCATTAGCCTGGAGTCTGGTGTCTGTCAGAAACACACTTTTTGTGTCTGTGTACCCTAGCATAAAGTACAATTTGATATCATAATGAGTATGCGACATGATGTACTGTACTGTGCTACGCTGTGCTCGTGGTGATTCCAAGAATGCTACAGAAATGAGTACCTGCTTTGAAAGCTAATCTCATAATATAGTTTCTCACAAACAACAGTTTTTACTGTGATTTTTTTCACAGTTTTTACTGTGAAAATTTATGACAATCATTATTATTTCACACTTTCTTATAAATCAATCAGTAAAAACAAAGTTTATCGGAAAAAAGACAGAAAGAAAACAAAATATAATTTATACAACACTGATTGCCTTTTTAGGCTATGATGGACTAAGAGTACAAGAGGACTTCCTCTCGCATTTCCAGGGAAAATATGGCATATGTTAGCTTTAAACCAGGTGTATTTTTTGAACTACCAAATAAAAAATATCTTAAAAAAAAAAAAAGAGCTTCTCACCAACTACAAAGTTTGCCTGTAAGCCCACACAGAATTTCCACTCCTCAGTACAGGGGGCAAAACTTTACCAATGGTGTAGTTTCTAATAATACTAATAAAGCTTACTGAACCAGAAGCTTCTCTGATTTTTTTAAGCTTTTTTGTTGAAAAACAGCAAGCAACAACAACCATTTGTACTTATAAAATACCTTCTCTTGCTAGAGCACAATAATGCCCAACTTGGTTTTGTCAGAAAAGAATGTCTGGATGCTGGTCAAACCTACAATACTCGTACTTTCTATGAATTTCCTTTTTCAGTTCTTCCACATGAAGATGAAATGGTTTTCCAATAAAAAAATACACTGGCCTATGCAAACCACTCATTCAGACACAGACAAATGAACAACCTGCAATTTTTTGACTCTTGCAACTAGAGCTGCTACAGCTTAGAATCCATTTAATTAGAACTGATATTAAAACATGCTCAGGTAAAGGACAAAGGATATGTGCACAAAGATACAAAGAGAGAAGACACGAAGAAGATGGTATTTTAGGGCT
Organism: Molothrus aeneus; assembly: GCF_037042795.1. Taxonomy (NCBI): domain Eukaryota; kingdom Metazoa; phylum Chordata; class Aves; order Passeriformes; family Icteridae; genus Molothrus; species Molothrus aeneus. The sequence continues at coordinate 103,460,772 of NC_089648.1, forward strand.
TTTGACATTTCTCAGCATAGTTTAAGAAAACACACAACCCTGGTTCCACACAGTACAACTTGCACCAGCAAACACACACACATTTATTAGTGCATGTGAACACCAGCAGACATGAATAGCTCATGAAGCTTGTAGGCAGGTTTTGGAAAAATCAGCTTCAAGGAATGACAAAGATGTCATTTATATCCTTCTATACAAAAATTTTTACCAAAAACATATTTTGGACTGCAGCATGCAGAGTCTTCTGACTCTCCTCTCTGGAGAAAAATAAGCTGGGTTTTTAGTAGCCAGCACATCTTGGTGAGTCTCAAACTGCACAACATAGATGCTGTGGCAGGTGTTCCTCAGCTTTCCCAAAATCTTTGAATTTGGTCAGGCCTTCAGACTTCAAGTATTCCTGCAAAGCCAACTAAGACTAAGGCCTTACTCCTTCCACTTTACAAGCAGCACAAGATGGTCAATGATCTGGGAAGGGAGACAAGTCTCTCCTCTAAAATCCTTCCTCAATTTTAGGGTAGTTCTGGAGAAGAGATCATAGATAGTACAAGCACTCCACAGTTAATTAACAGCTGGTTAACACCATCCAAGGTTAGGGAAGGAAAATTCTCTCACTAGGTCATCTAAAAATTTACAGTCTCTTCTACAGAAGTCTGTGCCCCGTGAAGCTGAGAATTTTCTGGGTTTTTTTTAGACAGGAGCAATCCTAAAATGCCTTTGGAGTTTATACTGCAGCAAACCATTCCTAATGCCATTTTGAGGAACAACATATCCTATGAAAGGATAGTCTATGGAAGTTTCAGAAATACAAAGGCAAAAACAAATAAAAGGCTGGAGGAACTGATGCCTACTTAGCAAAACCCACTCAGCTTGCATTATTTTGTGAATTACAGAGGATAGTATGGAAAAGCTTCAAACAGCTCAAATAAGGAACAGGCACGTTTATGAAAACTTAGGGCAGCTACACATTGACAATCAATACAGACCTACAGAAAAGGTACAATTTTTCATGGAATGCATCAATCAAAACTGGAAGGAGTCAGCAATTGCCTTACTTCTCCCACAGTTTGAACACTTCCCCTGAGAAGCTGACATTTGTCAGTCTTAAATAGAGCATGCAGAGTACTGCTTCCATATCCAGTGTGATAAAAATTGTCAGACCACCAAGTACAACATTTTTGTTGCTCCGATGCCCAACCCTTACAGCTGGACTTGAAAGTAGGAAACTGGGATTTTACAAAACCAGTACAGAAATAGTCTTTTATAGCTTCCTGATGAATATTCCACCCATATTTTCAGTTTCTTTAAACCAAGGCAGAAGAAAAAAAGATGCTCTTGGTATTGACAGACCATATAAATTTATTCATGAAACCAAACATGTTAAAAAATGGATAAAAGAGAAATCTGGTAGACAAAAAGGAGAGCAGAAAAACAAAATAAAGTACATGGAGACAGAAGCTCATAGGCGCAACAAGACTATAGAAATACTTCCTAAATTAAAATTTTAATATGTGTAATCAACCATTTATGGTTTGATTCAATGATCTTGGAGGTCTTTTGCAACCTTCATGATTCTATGATCATGTGGGAAAGAAAAGAGATGAATCAATCTCCCTGATATTTTAGTATATTACAAATCAATTTATCCAGCCTTTTCAACAAGAAAAATTCCTACATTTAAATGAAGTTTTATCTACAATTAATTTCCTTGAATTACTAAAACCAACATGTTTTCAAACTTTCAAACAATTATGCAAAGTACTTTCTTTACTTCAGTACTGTCATGCAAGCATCAACAGTAAAATATATTAAACACCATGTGTACTCTGGGGAAAAAAAACAAACAACCAAACACTACTAGAGCTAACTCATGATAAAAATAGTTTCCTTATTTATTATTCCACTGCATCAACAAAAAAAGAACCTCAAACCAAACTCAAGAGGTTTGGTTTCAAGAGAAGTTTCAAGACAAGACAGTAAGAGTTGTTACATTCTCTTCCTTTCTCTTCCCTCTTTACAAGCACAGCAAACTTCTGCAGGCTACCAGGGTACATGGTCACCCAAGCACAGCCTTCATTTGTCAAATTGGGGTACTTAGAGTCAAAAGATATGGTAAGACTGAAATACTATTTGATTAGATCAGGCATTTCTGCAAGCACCCTTCACTCCATGGCAGCACAGCTCACCCTCCCTTTCAAAAGCGAGTCTGGTTCAAGCCACAAGCACTCTGAGCATTTGCTGAGTTACCACTGAATCAACACTTGAGCCTCTGCCAGACTGCAGCAGGAACAATCTTGTCTCTGCCCAAGTCTGACCAGCAAGTAAAGGCTCCTCTCCACGCTGTGCCAACAGTTTATTTCAGGAGAGGTGAAGATAATTGTTTCATCTCTCAATTCTTGCTCCAATCAGGGTACAGCTGTACCCCCCTGAGAATTGCCTGGCCTGCACATGGTATTCAGCAATCATACTCCACAATTTCATTATACTGGAAATTAGAGGAAAGAAAATACTCATCTACAGACTCTGAGCACACTTGCAACCATCATGCTATCAGGGGATCTGAAAGGAGCTAATTCACAACTGTTTTCTGTGCTAATGACAGAATAAAAAGTAGCAAGCATAAAAAGAAGACAGTGTGCTGAAGTCCAGCCATAACATATTTTACCTGCACCACAATTCAAAACTTAGCTGGATGGAAAAAGCTCATTTAATAGTAATATAAAAATATTATTGCACTTTCAAGAACAAAGCTCTCTAAGTTTTGTAAGAGAGAAAACAGGAAAAAGAACTTTTAGCCTATTGCAAACTCTTCCCACTTCCAGATGTTGACTGAATCTTTTCATATCTCTTCTGTGTATTTTCTTTGTCAAGTATGAGGACTAAAAACCTACTGGAAAACTGCTAAAAGCTTTTAAGTTCAAGAGCTGGAAATTCAAGGCTAGAGTATCTGGTGTAAAAACTGTGCGTGAGTGCAAAGATCCTTGAGAAGTAAGAGTGCAATAACTATGAAAATACTTAACATCCACCCATGGAAGCAGACAGACTTACAGAATTCAGGCATACCTATACAAATGCAGGAGATTCACAAGGAATGCAAGGAACTGAGAAAAAACAACAATCCTGACCAACACTCTGTAAAGCACCTTTGCACCCTTAACCATCAAGAGAATTATTGAGGGTAAACATGCTTTTCTTACCTCATAAGGCAGTTTATCAAAATATCCATTAGTTGGCCATTCCCTGAGGGTAACAATGCTGAACTGTTTATTTAGGGCGTCCATTCCACAGGCAAACTTTTCTTCATCCTCATCTTCATCTATATCATTCATATCAATCATTGAAGTCTTAAGTGAAAGCACAGGCCTCTCTTTCACACCATGTAGTACTACTGCATCCAGTTCAGTGTAATAGTCCAGAAGAGAGCTGTTCACTTCCAGTCGGATCAAGTTTGTGGGAAAGTTGATCTGTTTGATGCAAGGTGTGAACTGCCGAGCCTGAGGACCATTCACCTTCGTAGGTGCCTCAGACCAAAGTACTTCCCATCTGGGAAAAAAAAAGACACACATACAGTACAGGAATTAAAATCAAAGTTCCTAAGGCAATTCCTGAGCACAGTAAGAGGGCAATATCATCTGTCAGAAGTATTTAACAAGCAAGAAAAAGGCTGAAAAGATGATTTATGATACTTACATTTTCCCCAGATTTGATAAATATCCTAGGGATAAATTTAATTCCTGTTAAACTCACACTAATTCATGACCTTGGCATATTTTCTCCACTGAATAACAAAACAAGCTGCAGACTCACAGTCACTTGTGTTAGTGCTATCTGTGACCAAGTTTATCTAGCAACTCACAGGTAAGGTAATGAAACAAATGGATTGCTGATGTCTTCACAATGATGGCCTGTTAATGCAAGTACACAGGGAACACTCTTGCCATGTAACCCAAAGAGAGTCATCTGACCTCTTACTTCCTAAAAAATAAAAGAAAAAGGCCCCACCACTCAGAGTCTTTAATATCAAGCCTGTCCAAACTACAGTATTACAAATTACTAAAAAAAAAAATAAATTTTACTGTGTTTATCTGCCTAGGCAAGCAAAATGTTCCTTTTAGAAGTAATTCACTGAAAAATTAGCAAAGAAAGTAGAAATTTCAAGTCATTTTTGAAAGGGTCCTTTGCAAAAGATGCCAGAATTTTTGAACTGCTGAACTGAAAAGTCTTTCTCCTCTTTGGTCCAGTGTCAGACAAAAGAAGTTCAAGGCACATACAGAACTACCATACATAGTATGGTACATACCTTTCACACACAGACCACCTTTCTCCTCCACCAAGTGACAGGGAAACCTGCTGCCAACTGAGTAGCCTGGAGGAACCAAGTCTTACATTCCTTGGATTTTCAGCACTCCCAAACCCCAACTTCAAGGATTTCTCTCAGACTTCTTGTCCTATTACATGAATCTCAGAAGCATTCTAGATAGAGTTCTTACTTCCCCCAGTAAGTACTGGCTCCTCAGTACCCCAGCATCTTGGCTTCCCCTACCAGACACCACTACTTTGAACTTACAACAGAAACAAATGCTTTAACTTTTTCCATCGTAACAGAAAGTGAAAAAAATGCACGGATTTTCATTAAAACACTGCACACAGCATAAGTAAGGTTAAGAAGTTTGATATTTGGGAAAAAAAAAAAGGAAAAAAGAGAAATCCACATTGGCCATAACTTCCATCTCACAATGAACATTTGAACATTTTCAGGTATGCACAGATAAATTTTCCTATCCTACATCATGCTGCTCTCCAAGTACCTTATAATAGAATGGGAGACTTGCAGAACTCTTACGTCCAAAGGAAAAAAAAAAACCAAAACCGAAATGAACTAAAACCAAACATACAAGAGTAGTGAGCACATGGCACATCAAAGTACTAACACAGGAGAGTGGACAGCTCTACCCTAAAATTAACAGTTTTCATAAGAGAGACATAGTATTAAGAAAAGATTTCATGAATTTACAAAATGAATGTCTACCCATAGCAAAGTAACAGCTGTAGTCCCACTGTCACATCCTCTCACATAGGTTGATTCTCTAAGCAAATACTCAGTGCTGGCAAGGCACATGACCTTCCTTGAGCACATCCAGATCACCATCTGACATTTTGCTTAGACACTTCCATCTATCCACTCAAAGTATCCTTAGGGAAACTCAAAGGCTATTTTTTCACTAATCTAACACATATTGGACCATCAACTTCTAGCAGAATGGGTCTGTTATTGACTTCTCCTTTTGGACCCTGGAGAGAGGATTATCTAGCAGCAGCAGAGCTCTTGAAAAAAATAATGTATCTGGAGATCTGGGCTCATCAAATTGCAGTGCAATAACCAGCTCCAGCAGGCAGTAGCTAGTTCTCAGTCTTTGTAATAAACTAGAGAAAATGGAAGACACTTAGCATGATTTCACCATCTTGTGAAGCTCACATTGCATACCAAATGCTGATGAACAACAAAACCAGTGACAATTTTCCACTGTCCTTGTCATACTGTTTACTTCTCATCAACAGCCCACCAATCTAACTTCAAAGAAGTTAGCTTTTGGTTTGTCTGGAAAAACCTCAAGTTTATCAGGTTGATTTGATGATGTTCTCTGCCTTGGTGGCACCACAAACAAGAGCAGGCAATAGCAGTTGCTCTGAGTCAGGGCTGGCAAATCTTTCCCATGTGTAGGCATGGTAAACCCTTCCCATGCTCTTACCCCATTACTACAAGTGGAAGTGATCTCTTCCTCTGGGATCACCATTGTGACACTTAAAGAGGCTGCAGGTAATCAGAATGGGAGTGAAGAATTCACATCGGGATCAAAAAAGTCTAAATTTCCAAGAGGCTTCAGGAAGAATTTCATTCTTCTGTTCTGGAATATTCTTTTCTTATGATAATCCACCTAAAAATTTCTCATAAGAAAGGCATTTTGACAGTCAGTCCTGGTCTGAGGATCAAAATCAGTTTCCCTAGGAAGGTCTCCTGCATCTGTTTCAAGCTTACAATGTTCAATAAGCTATTTAACCCAAAACAAAGAGAAACAGAATCCCAATAAATACCTTTAAAGAGTCAAAGGATTTCTGCCTGCCCCACACCCCGAGTTAATTAAGTAGCTCTCAAAAAATCAAGTAGAATCAAATGAATTCAGGTAGTACATTGTCCTCCAGTCTTGCAGATATACAGTAACAGCTGATCAAAGATGTCACACTGAGAATGCTTTGATTAGAAGGTCTCATCAGCAATGTGCTAGAAAGCAAGGCGTGCCAGGCAAAGCCTGAATAAGAGTCAGCAACATCTGTATTTTCTCTAGTAATTGAAGAAAAGGATGACATTAAGTGAGTTTCTCCATTCAGCCATGGACTCAGTTTTCCCATTAAATTTCTCTCTGTCCCATGAAGACAGACAGGAACTCAATTTTCTCTGATACTAAAGACTCCATATACCTATGTGGTAAAGGAAAAAAAAAAATCCATCCTTCTTCCTTTACCATGAAGAAAAATACAGTCTAGTGATTTCTAGGCCGAGAATCATACTTGGAAGGTCTGTGTCAAATGATAGCACATATTTAAAGCTTGCCTAATTTTTTGTTGACCTAATGTTGTTGGAAAGGTTTTTAATGGTTAAGATGATGCCTGAGCAGACCTGGTTACTTCTGAAGAAATATATGTAATAAGAGAGTCTTTGAAAAGGGGGTTTCTAGGAAAAGTAATCAGATTTCTCTCCAGCAGTACAAGATTAAACTTTGCTTGCAATTGCTGAGGTTTCTTGTATTGTCAAATCGAGATAGGTGTAGAAAGTACAAAAAGCACTACAAGCAATCCAATAAATGCCTTGCCTCAAGAAACTAATAGCTGAGTTAAAAGCCAATAGAAGGGAGAGTTCCAGATAGACCAACAAGGAGAACATAAGGAATCTCAGCGAATATAACCACACCTTTGATGAAAATGCAACTTGTGCAACAATTATAATCACATGCTGCTCTTAGCCAAGCAACTGCACAGCAGAAATCTGTACATTACCTAGGAGAAAACATCTCCTGCCTGCAAACATGCCAGGGATACTTCAGCACACTAGTTCAAACCAACCTGGAAAGTGTACCCCTGACCTCAGCTGTGAGCTCATAAACACAAAAGGCAGGGGAGACTGGCAAGATCATGAGCACAATTTAAGAATCATTCAGATTAAGCTGATAAGCAGAGTTCAAAGCAGTCTAATTATCATAAGTAAATATGAAGAAAATTTTCATTTCTACCAAGAGTTCAATTCTGAAATACCAGAGACAGCAGACAGGACTCCAAGAATGGTGAGGACATTTAAAACAGCAAAAGATACTTCACGTAACTGCGCTGTTTACATGAGCTTTTTAGGAGCTTCTCAAAAATGACTGTACTCCATAAACTCAGAATTCATTTTTCTATGACAGGCATTGAAACAAGAAAAAGCTGTTTGCCTGAAGATGTCAAAACAAGTTTTAAGTAAGGATGCAAATGTCTAGAACTTGTGTGTTACACATAGGTGAGATACAGGCCTGAAGGTTCCTTATCACGCTCGAATGTGTTGATGGTATCAGCAGTGTTTTGGGTGTTTTCATCTGAGATTCTCAGGGAATAAAAGGTAGAGTGAAAGAACCATCTGAATGCCACTCTCTACAAGTAAGAACTCATGATATTTTACATTCAGTACACTGCCTTTCTGGTTTCACTCCCTTTTTTAAAGGGGGTAGGGGGGGCAGAGAGAGAGGTTCCATAAAACATTTTGATCCCTGTCCAGGCTGCTTAAATACAATAAATTTCCCATTGGAAGGAGAGGGAGCCTTTTATTTTGTCCATCTTCATTAGCTTGCTGCTCTGGTTTGTAGCAGCTTCTGTCTCTACAGGCTTTAAGACTTTCAGAAATAGAAAGAAACTTTGCATACAGCAAATTCAGTTAAGCTTGGAAATACTGAGCCATGCTCAATTTTCTAGTAAAATTCTAAACAACATGAAATTAAGCAAATTAAATAGAAATTAAAAACAGGAATACACAGGCAGAATGGAAGTGGTCTCAGACAAATGATCATGGTATCTCACCCGTGAGAAAAAAACTAATAAGTGTCACACTTTATCTGTAGCGAACAAGAAAAAAATAATCACAAGATAATCTCTAATTATTGAAGAAGCAATCATTGCATTGCAGGAAGGACATATGCTATGAAGTTTTACCCCAAGTACAGCCACAGATTCCAGACTTGTTAGGAATCTCTGATTTTGAGCTTTCAGAAAAGCACATGAATGTACAGTATCAGTATAACACATATATGACATAAAAGCCACAGTCAAATAAAATTTTAGAAGACCACAACAGGAGAATAGGGACCACTTTTTTGTTTCATATTACAAGCTTAAAAACCTAAGTTATTTTTATAAAAGGAAAAAGTTGGAAAAGTTCTGAAACAAATATTTTTGACTTTCCCTTTAAACAAAGACTAACAACAACTATTAAAAATGTATCAAAAGGGCTAACAGTGAAGAAGCCACAAGGGAATCATCAACAGTAAGCCTTCTGGGTAAAAAAGGAGGAAAATAAACAGAAAAAAACCCCATTTCTCTCATCACAGAGGCTAGCTAAAATTTACCCATCAATCTAACACACAATGAAAAACAAAGAAAACACTCTTGGTTGGGTTCAGCTTATGCTGCATTTTTCCCCAGCACATGTGTGCAGAGCTCTGTTTCTTCCACTGGTTGAAGCTTGGTGACAACTCAGCATTGTCACCAAACCCTACAAACACAGAATGTGCACTACTGTACAAAGTCCCAGGGCCACACTAGTAAAATAATCATAACACAACACAATCAAAAATAGAGATTGGCTTCTTCACCACATAAAAACTGAGACTTTATGTTACAACATGTCCATAATCTCAGACTAATATTTTTTTCTTGGGTTTTCTGCACTTGGTTAATTCACATAACAAATCTATACATGGAATGTTAGTATAGCTTAAGGAATTACCTACACTTCTCACTAGTCAAGATATGAGAGGCACAAATGAAAAGCACAAAAGGTTTCCATGTGTAAGAACAGCAGTTCCTCTGACATTGATGATTTTTAAAAATTGTTTTATGTAGAGAAAAGTGATGTAATGCCTTTTGTGTTTGAAGCAGTGAAAGACATGAGAGGACAGAGAATCCTCCAGTTGCTGGATGCTAGTTAAACCATAATAAAAAAAACATCAAACTGTCATGTTCTAAGCATGAGGATTACTTAGAAACAATTGAAAATCCTCTGAGAAGTAAATGCTTATTCCCATTCCATGAAGATCTGACCCCCACCTCTAAAGACACTGAAAAAGCTCACCTGAGACAGCATCATATAAAGCTGCAATAGCAGTGCTCAGTGCACCAGCAACAAAGGAACACGACCAAAGAGCATCTTCTGAACACCTGCATGAGCTGTTCTTTCATGCAACTGAAGCATAAAGTAATACATTGACCAAGTAAGTGGGTGCTAGCAATTTTTTAATAAAAATATATAAAATTCTCTTGAGCAAGAACTGTGATACACTAGCTCCTCCTAAAGAGACTTGTAGCCTAGAAGCTTTTGTACTCAACAAAGTTTCGACTTCACTGACAGTTTGGCCTTCTTTGTACATCAAGTAGGAGCTGGTGAAAGAGAACTTTCCTAATGACCTGCCCTTTCTACACTGGTGTTCAGAAACACGTACAGTGTCAGCTGATAAAACGAAGCAGCACTGAAAAGTTTCATTGGTAATAACTCAAGTATCAAAAAACAAAGTATCAAATTAGTCAGGAGAGGAAAACAAAGTTCTAAGTGCCTTTTGAGTAAGTAGGTCATGGCCTTTTTTAACAGAAGAAAATAGTATGGCAGTGCTTCAAGACTAAAACATCAGTTAAACAAGGAATCACCTGAGATTACAGCAGCATTCCATCTTCAAAAACAAGAATTCTTAGTTCATATCTCAGAGAATTTTTGGAAGTAAAAACAAGAGATCAAGAACAGAAGCAGAAAAGAGACTGCACTCTTGCAACTCTTCAGATTCCTCTCACAAAGGTGAGCAAATGAACAGAGAAAAAATATTGTGTCCCTTATGTGGAGAAAGGCTTCCTTCATCTTCCCTTCATGACACCATACATAAGACATGGCCTTCTTTAGAAAAAAAGAGACAAACCAAATGTTCAGCTCCAAACACACAAGTCCTGCAGAGCAAAGGTAAGCAAACAGAAAAAAAGCATCCCTCTAACACTTCTCTAGCATCAAGACTAACAATTATTGAAGAGGCAGCACAGACTACTCCTTCCAAGGATGCCTGAGACAACCTTTTTCCAACAGAAATGTTAACCTATGCAGGCAGGACAGGTGGCATTCTTGCCTACAAATTAAAAAGCAAGATTGTACAGAAACTTCATCTTTTGTTACGAAGGACATCTGAGCTCTCACTCTGACCACACCTCAAGAGAAGTCATAAAGCACATACCCAAAGTTTTATATTAGTATTTTCACTTTCATCTCCCTTTAGCTCTCTGTACAATTTTCTCTTTTTTTGTGTACCTAATTAAACAGGTCCTTCAGTTAACTATTTTTGAGCTTTCCTCCAATCTGTGTTTCACCATAAAGAAATAAGATCTACATCACAAAATAAGAAAGTAAAATGAAAGTTCACAGAGTAATTGCCCAGAAGTCATTTCACATTAGGTTCTGAATTTGAAAGTCTAAAGCTGCCTTCACCACATACCAGTCTGGAAATAAGTTCTGTATTACAGTGCCAAAAGCACTCATACTTCGAAAGTTAGGTGGCCTGTTATTATTACTTTGACCTATCACTGTTCTTTGAATTCAGATGTTTACTTTAGAGCTATACAACATATCATATTCTCATTAGACCTGTAAAACAAGCAACTGCACTTAACCAGAGCAGATGACAGAAGCATACAAAATATATTAACTGGGAATTTTGAATATAAACTATGACACCTGATTTTCCGAGGGTTTTTGAATGAACATCAATGGCCCGGTATTAGAAAGCAAGGGATAATAAGTTAGACCTAAAACCATACTTTTTAGTGGCATCTGTAAAAGGTAAGTCAGTAAAAAAATCACCCAGCATCCACACTAGCACTGCTTATACCACCAAAGTGTGTATTTCATAGCAATATAGTATTTGCTGGCATACTAATCTTTACAGGACACATTTTGTTTAGTATTTCTTCTATGGGCTCTCCCTTCCTTTCTATCTTTGGTATGATTTTGAGATGGAATACTTTTTGATATGGAATACTTCAATTGCATATCCTGACAGCTTTTCCCAATGCTTTTGCCCACTAGATGGTTTGACCTGTTCACTTTCTCCTTCCATTCCTATTTCCTCACCTCCTCACTAAGAGCTTCTCACCTCACACACAGTGTTTTTCTTTACTATCTTACCATTCCCCAGATTACCACACTCCTGATCCTGCAACTGGAATTTCATCAAGACTTCCTACTGTAAGGAAGACCAACAGGATCATATCTGCTTCTTTTAGATGAAGTGAGTGTAAAAACAAGTTCAGCTCACCACCCTTTGACCATACCAAAAATAAAGATCAGACAAATGGTATCACCTTTTGTCTGACTATTCTGTGCTTCTGGTTTCAGCTTCATTTCCATATGAATAATTACAGTGCCTAATTGTACTATACATTCAACCTAAAGCATGCAGAGAAGAAAGACCCCATGGCTACTTGAAGCAGGATGATACAGCAGCCATGAATCCTCAACCTCTTTTACACAATTTTCTCTTCCTACTGAAGGAAGAGCTCAGACCTACCACTTCAGAAGTAGGGTTTTATACAGATATAGTAATCATTGCCCATAAAAATTCCAACATCAAAACTATCATTACACAAATTAAAGTTGATATTAGGAGTTGCATTAATTCCTAAAAAATGTCTACATCTCTGAAGTTGCTATCAAAATGAGACACCACAGTTTTAAAAACATGAAGAAATAAAGAAAATTTTAGTCAGTCAGAATCAAAACTGATAAATATTAGGAAGCAAAGTCCACTGAACAGCCCTATTTGTAGCATTTAACATCTCACAGGAAAGCATAAAGAAGAAAAAAATTACCTTACTTCAGCTGGTGGATTTTGTGAGTAAGGATTTGCAGAGCATGCCAAAATCCTGACTACAGCTCCAGGATGATAGGTTTCCAGAATGTGCACTGCAGTGGGATAAACTGGTTCTTCAAAAGCAAGTTCCACATAGTCCTGGCTACAGAAGGTGGATGGGGTCCTCTTGAAAGGCAGCCGAGCGCTCGGGCAGCGATCCCACCAGGTCCCGTAAGTTCGAAAGACAGCGGTCTGGGTGAAGTCACCAGAACTAGGGTACACGTTGGGAATCCCTGCTAAATTCCACATGGTATAGGACATGCTGTTCTCACTGCCATAGTGAGAGCTGAAATCCAACACTTCTTTGGCATACTGAACTATTTCAACGTTGATAGGTAAGGCGCGGGTGTTCGATTCAATAGCCCTCCGACTGTTCATCTCTCCTCGCGTCGCTGTCCTAGCCCGGCGCCGAAGGCACATGTAGTAAAACATGCTCAGAACTGTTAACATGGGAAACACTGGTGGCATCTAGATAGGTCTTAGGAAGGTGCAAAAAGTCAGGAGTCCTTTGTAAGTTGCATTAACTGCCTGTGGTGTTTTGGAAAAGAGCTGAGCTGATAAAACAGAATGAATAAACACAGTGAGCAGATACAGGATTCTTAGAAAGCAAATTGTGCTGTTTTGAATAGTGTCTTAAACAAAGTACTGCTACTAAAATATTAATAAATTATTGTATTTTATTGTAAGACAATTGTTTAGTTGGAAGCTACTAAGTGTTGCTTCCCATTTACTTTTTACCTTACTTGACATTTATTTTTTGTTTAAAAAAAAGAGAAGACTATGAAGAAACATCAGCCAAAACCAGCCCTCAAGCAACAAAAGAACTAATGGTCAAAATAAGCATTATCTTTAGGGATTTATTACAAGAAAACAAAATTGCAGTGACTCAGGGAAATTAATTCAAGTATGAAATTAAATTTGGCCCATGCTGTAAACAACTGTGAAAGCACATCTGAAGATACACCTTCCCATTGTGAAGACACCACTCTTAAAACCATTGTGAATGGTTTTACTTTCTTAAAAGAAGAGTAAATGATCTTAAGAGTGAAAAGAAGGAGCTTTTGGGCTGGTAATCTAAACTTAACCCACTGCTTCCTCTATCAGAGCACTAATCTGAAACAGAGCCACAAAAATACTGCCTTTACCGTCTGAAGCTGTCCATGACAGCACACACCAACAACAGAAGGGTCATCAGCCTCCTGAAGGATGCTCAGAATTCACTAACAACATCATCTTCCTTTAAACCATGCAACAAATGAGGTCTTCAAAAGAGTCCTGGCATCAGAAGCAGAAGTCCCCATAGAAAGCATTTTAATTCTGACAAGAGAAAATATTTTCATTAAGGTAGCAATTCAGTTAAGTACAAAATGTACTAGATCTGCATACTTTAAAAACCCAACACAAAATATACAATTAATTAAGAATATCAATGTCTTTTACACAGATGACACCAACACAAGTAAAACAATCAAATAAGCAGGTTTAGCAATTAGAAAAAGCTAAATTAAAGGTAAGCTACTTTAACTACTTTACTAAAGTTTTCTGTTTACAGCAGTGAAGAAGCATTTATAGCTGAATGTTCTCTACAGGACACAGGAGGGCTGTATCATATTCCCTACTAATAAAGATCCTCTTACATATGCCTGTCCCATATTGAGCAGCTGCTCCATACCTGCGTGATGTAAACTGTGAGTTTTACCAACACACAACGAAATGTGCAGTGTATTCTCTGATTTCTGCTGGCACTACATGACACACTAGGGTTATGAATTCACAAACTGTTTCTCACAAACTTCTCATTAACTTGTCCACCAGCTTTACCAAGAGAGAATAAGGAGTATTGCCTGTAACCCATTAGAGGCCAAACAGGGATGACTAAGCATGACTCCAAATAGAATAAATGTTTCTTCAACAGCCCCTGCGGGAATTGCCGCTTAGTTTACCTCAGGATACACACTGTGGTAATCTCTGAACCAACAGATGTGACCCTTCTATTGCAGAAGACACCTCAAGTAACAACAAACACGATGCTTCACACTGCCAGGCAGACAAACCACGTATTTAATGTTTGCAGTGGGTACAAGTGAGACCCTACTATAGCGTTTCTGGGAGCATAAGTTTTAAAGTAGGGTAAATTACTAAACAAATGGAAACTTTTTAAAGTCTCTACACAGATCTACAGTATGTTTTTTAGGTCAGTTGCTTGCTCCCATACTCACAAACACACAGAAATGTACAAACAGCTCGTTTTAGCATAACTGTTTCCAGCAAGAAGGCACTTGTGGTAACAGATAAGGAGAGGCTGCACTATTTGCCCATTTAACTCCCCACAGAAAGTTTACTAATGAAGTGCTCAATTCTCACTTTCTTGCTTCCTACTATTATTGGCCTTTTGTTTAGTTTCACATGTTGATGTAGCTGTCCAGGACATAAATGACTCCTGATACTCAGTGCAGAAGGGAATGCATAAAACAATATGCCAGATTTACTTCAGGCTCCCCTGAAACACGAATGTCACAATGACACATTTCCCACAAACAACCCAAGCCACCTTTCAGAAAAGACACTGGGAAAAAAAAATAGCACAACCCTGAATCTTTCCTCCTTAAAAGAAAAAAAAAAAAAAGAAACAACTCCAAACCGAAAATAGTTATTATTTTATTTTTTCAAAGCAGAGACACTTTGATGTAAGATGTAAGTAAAGATTACAAATACATTCTCCTCCTGGATTTTCCCCCTCTTAAAAAGAAAGATCTATTTAAAGAATATGCCAACAGACATTAAACTTCAACAAATTTTCTGCTATCAAGACCTGAAATCATGGCTAGATCAGCATATACACCACCTTCAAACTCAAAATTTTCATGATTAAGAAAAATACGGCATTACAGATCTCAATTTTAAGAATCATTCAGTTGTGGTACTTGAAGATCAGTGAGAATCACTTATCCCACATATGCAACCTACACAACCTGATATCTGCACTGCAAACTCCAGGCTTCCTCTGGCCACAGCCTGCAGTTCTTGTGGCACTGCAAAACCCAGCTGTGCTCCTTATCTAAGCTTGTCCAAGAGCAGAAAAACCATCCAACAGTTCAGGGCTGTACGTCAGCTAGCTGGCCAGTTTAAGCCAGGTCTAAGAGAGGAAATAACCTGAAATCACGCTGCAGATTTTCCATTAGCAGTAATGTTCATTTGGGTCATTCTCCCTCTAGCAACTTAATAATTTCATAAAACCTGTAAAAATTTGAAATCCTTGACACTGACACAACTTCATCAATTTTGGCTGGCATTGGTCAACAGGTCAAAAGTATATCAGTAGGAACAGAAAGCTTTCATGTAAACTTACTAGTCTAAACAACAGAAGTGGAGGCAAATGAAAGAGTTAAAAACAATATAAGATATAGTAGCTTATAACAAGAAAGAAAAAACCACTGTAAAAGAAGGATTAAATAACCATTAGGACTACAATACAAATAGGAATTCTTCTTCTGGCACTTTAAAAGAAGCATTAGGAATTGTGCAGCCTTAAAAAGACAAATGAAAAATTGCTTCAGAGGTTAAAGGATAATAAGCTAGTGAAAGAATTACATTAAATACAGATCAGTAGGGCCAGATGATACAAAGAGATTTTTTCAGGAACAACTAGAAGTCAAGCTGATTTCTAATTAACAGGATTTAACTTTGCAAAAAATATAAAAATGCAGACTCAGGTCTATGCAAAGCATCAAGATAAACAGCTCTGGAGCTCATGTACATGCAAAGTTTATGTCAAAAGCTCCCCCTTCCCTCAAATTGCTTGATTATTTTAAAGAGATCCACTTAGGCCCCTGTAACTATGCCTTTTGATCTCTGGCTGGGTCTTTAGCCTGTTGTATATTATTAATTTTTTTTTTTTGTACAGGCATAATTATGCTAAACTAAAGTCTAATAAAGGTTTCTTGTGTGTCTTTTCTTGTGTCTCCCCCCAAGCAGCAGCCTTCTACATCTTTTGTTTCTTTTATATGTATTTTTTTTTCCTGGCAATACCATTAAATAGACTGAAATAGTGCTATGGAACACCAGAACCAGTTTCCAGTCTGATCTCCCCAAACCATCTTGGTGAGTGCTGGCTTGAAGAGGGAGCAAGACTGCACAGGCCACAAGTCAGATGAGCTCAAAAGACTACCAAAATGTTATCTCTGCTTTTACAGACAGGACTCCAGAAAACCGCTTTGGACTAGACTTGGAATAAAACTTTTTAAAGAGATATTTTCTTTCAAAATACATTCAAGTCCATCACATTATTTACAATTTCTCCTACCCAGACTATTATTTAATTTATAACTATTTCAATTATATGGGCAAGCTACCTTTTTCTAACTCTTCTTTTCTTCCTGCTATACATACAGAAAGGCTTCTAAGACTGTAATTCACTATTTCCTTCTTCCAAGCACAGAAAACCTTGGCAAAGTAAAACATCTTACAGCTTCTGTACAGATCTCATGGGAAAAGGCACTAATTAAGCTAAAGCATTCAAAAGCACTAGATCTCTTCACTCTATTTTGCCTTTTTACAGGCAGTTTTTGTATACAAATCTATTTTCAAGCTTTGAAGCAACCCATCCAATTAATGACTCCTGTACTTGAAAACACAGCATGAAGCTGAGTCAGGGCAGGTTTAGGTGGGTATGAGGAGAATGTTTTTCACTCAGAAGATGGCTGGGCACTGGAGCAGGCTCTCCAGAGAAGTGGTAACAGCACCAGTCCTGTGTGAGTTCAAGAAGGATTTGGACAATGCTCTCAGGCACACGGTGTGACTGCTGGAGTGTCCTGCGCAGGGTCAGGAGATGGACTCAATGACCCTTCCAACTCAGGATATTCTATGATTCTACCTGTTCATTTTGGTTAGTTTGGCAAACACAACTCCTCAACAGCCACAATTTTATCCCATACAAGCAGAAACAGTAGAGCTATTCACCAACCAGACTGCTGAGAAAAGGTGGGAAGTACACAGAAAAATACTTGAGATTTCAAAGGGCTGTGAAATGAAGGATGTCTGTGAAAACATAACAAGTAACAGATACTAGATTTAGGGAAAAAAAAATATGGCACATTTTATCCCTGAGCCATCCCTGGAAAAGCACATGATAGGAAAGAGTTTGTACTATTTCAAGAGAAGCAAATGTTGTAGATGCTAGTCATGCATACACCAGGTTTGATTTTTAAAGCCAGTGAAGTAATAACTCCTATTTACACCAGCTTTGCTAATCTCACATTTGGGAGCAGTGAGCAGTTCTTCTTCATTTGACTATAAAAGAAACAGCAACATTGACAAATTACAAAGAATGTATAAATGACAAAAACAAGGGCTCATATGATCTCTGAAGAAAGATTAATGCAATTTAAGATGTGTGTCTTAGATAAAAGACAGTAAATGGGAAATCTCTTAATTATCTTTGAACACTAATGCACAGAGGGAATACTGGATCCTTACATTACAGTCTAAAACAGAGTACTTATACCACAGGTTAGCATCTCTTGCTGTTAATTACCAAGATTATACCAACATCTACACTCAACTTGCTGAAACTAGAAGCTATTATTAATTAAAAATTAATAAGCTATTACAGTATACTTTAAACTCAGGCCCCATTTGCTGTGTTTCTTCCCATAATATATTCTGGCACTAAAATAAGCCACTTCACACACACTTCTAACTAATAATTCTACTGTTTGAAAAAGATTGCAATATATGGCAATTTTATCTATCTAAAATCTTACATTGCCTTCATGAGCACGAAAACAGGTAAAATCCAAGAATTTCTGGTTACTTCACTGACTGCATTCCTGCTAGGACCAGAGTCATGATGTGGTTCAGCACAGAGATGCAATGGAGACAAAAGTTCCTTTGGCACCTATTACACATCCAAAGTGGCCACCCTGTCTTATGGAGGCAGCTTTCTCAGATAACAGAAATTGTTTCTCAACATGAGTAAATCATCAGGTAACCCTTCCTATTAACAGCCTAAAGTTACCAGCATTATGGCACTTCATTCTGACCAACAACCCTTCCAGCTGTGGTGAAACTCTCCCCTCCGTGTAAATAAAAAAATTGAAATTCCCCATACTACTTTTAAAAAGAAATTTGTGTGCATTTGTCTTTTCACTTTTCTCTTGAGATATCACACTGCCTCTCCATGCAGTATGATACTTATACTCTTATACTCTGTACAACATTCACTTGTTGGTCAGCGGCTTCCTCACTGCACGGATCACAGCTTTCAGGCCAGTTGGTACCATAGCTTTTAGGTAGTTGGTACCTCCCACTGTCACAGAATTAATGAATCAACTGGGTTAGAAAAGGCCTCCGAGATCATCAAGTTCAACCTAGACCTAAAAGCACCATGTCACCCAGACCATTGCACTAAGTGCCATGTTTCCTTAAGAACCTGCAAGGACAGTGACTCCATCACCTCCCTGGACAGCCACCCCTTCCTTTGGTGGACCCTAACCCTAACCCCTAACCCTAACCCTAACCCTAACCACCCCTAGCCACCCCTTCCTTTGGTGGACAAATTCTTCCTCATATCCAACTTAATTCTCCCCTGGCACAGCTTAAACTGTGCTCTCTCGTCCTAATCATGTCCGTTCACATCCAATTGATGTGATTTGTCCATTTGTCAGCCTGCACTGGTAGCAAATAACAATCCACAAGAAGTGAAGCACCCCAAAGTACACACCTAAAAAATAAAATAAAATAGTATCGCTAGTTCAGCTCCTATCCTGCTTTCTGTCGCGTTGTGATCGGGGTGAAGCCGTGTAAGTGTGGAACACTGCAGGGACCGAGCAGCGGCGGAGGACCCGCAGGGGAGAGGAGCATAACCTGTGCCCAGCCGTGCCCGCTTTGTCTGGTCCCAGCACTGTTCCTCCCGGACTCCCTGCTCCATCCCATCCCTACCCCTTCCCACTCCTCGGGCGCCCGCGCTCCCTTCCCCGGGGGGGACAGCTCCCGCCGAGGCCTAGGGAGAGCGGACGGGACTGCCCGGTGCTGCCGATGCCTTCCGCGTCCCCTCCCCGACAGCAGCACCGGCCTGGCCCGGCCCGGCCCCGCCAGCCAGCCCTGGACGGACGGGCGGACGGGGACCGGACACCCGCGGCCGCCCGCCCCCGCCGCGCAGGGCCGGCCCCGCACCGGGGTTGCTGCAGGGCCCGGCGCGGCGGCCCCCCCGCGCCCGCCCGGCAGCGCCGCCGCCGCCACCCTACCCCGTCCGGAGGGCGGAGCTGCCCGGGCCGCCGGAGCCGCCGCCGCGCCGGGCGCCGCCGGAAGCAGCGCGCACGGAGGGCGGCGGGGGCGGGAACCGGGGGAAGCGGCGCGGCGGGGGCGGGGCCGGCGGCTGCGCCTGCCCGAGCCCCGGCGTGGGGCGGGCCCGCGCGGGCCCGGCGAGCGGCGGCTCGGAGGGTTTGCTGCTGTGGGATAGGAGAATGCTGGAATGACAGGGGTTGGGAGGGCCCTTAAAGATCATCTAGCCCCGGCCCCACTGCCGTGCGTACTGACCCCCAGACCAGGGGGTTCCAACTAGACCCCCAACTAGACCAGGTTGCTCAAAGCTCCATCCAACCTGGCCTTGAACAGTGCCAGGGATGGGGCATCCGCGGCTTCTCTGGGCAACCTGTTCCAGTGTCTCACCGTCCTCACAGTTAAGAATTTCTTCCCGATGTCCAGCATAAATTTCCCCTCTTTCAGTTTGTACCCATTACTCCTTGTCCTATCACAACAAGGACAGATGCAGAGTCTCAGCAGCTTCCCTGTCAGATACTGGAAGGTTGCCATGAGGTCTCCACAAAACCATCTCTTTTCCAGACTGAACAGCCCCAACTTGCTCAGCATTCATAGGGGAGATGCTCTAGTCTGGACTTGCTTCAAAACTTTCATGTCATCCTTACGCTGGGCACACCATAATTGTACACAGTACTACAGGTGGGATCTCACCAGAACAGAGGGGGAAAACACCTCCCTGACCCTGCTGGCCACACTGCTTTTGATGCAGCCCAGGATTCCATCGGTTTTCTGGACTATGAGTGCACACTGCTGGCTCGTGTTGAGTTTTTCATCAGCCATCACACCTTTCTCCACAGTGCGGCTCTCAATCCAACATGTAGGTGTGTCTGGGATTGCCACAATCCAGGTGCAGGACTTCGCCCTTTGCTTTGTTGAACCTCGTGAGATTCACACCAGCCCACCTCTCAAGTGTGTCAGGTCCCTCTGGAGGGCATCCCTTCCCTCCAGGATGTTGAATTATTGGATGTTGTGCTTTGAGACTCAGGCCCACTCTTCTTTGTGCCTTGTTACCTCTGCAGACATGAAGGCCATGGTGAGGTAGATGCTGTGAGCCCACTCGCTCAGGATGAGCCCTGGCTTGATTTCTCACAGAAAACCAGGCAGTGTGTCTTGCCTTAGCCCCAGGCCAGCTGGGTTATGCTTTCAATGTCATGTTTGAATTCCTAGCGTGTCATAAGGGCAGCCCTGTTTTTAATTGATCTTGACGAGTACCTACTCCAGCACACTGTGGTGCCTCTTGGTGTATTGCAAAGGAAGTGTCACATAATTTAATTTGGTGCACAAGTGCTTTCTCTCCCAACCACCTCTTCCAGTCAGACCTTCTGCAATAATCACTAAAATTGCTGTTACTCCATCTGGTCTCCTCAGGTTTCCAGCAAGGCTCCACACTAGATGGTACCTGGGATTGTTCAGATGCAGTAGAAAATAGAGTTGCTGACTTTTACTAGGTGGTCAAATATAATTCTAAAAGTCCAGAAAATATGCAAATAGTTGCTATGTAAGGTGCTTTTTGTATAATGCTTTAATATAAATTCTATGCATTTATAATAAATTTCAAATATAGAAATCTATAAGTTTAGTATAGAATGCATTTTGGTTGCTAACTGCAGTGGCAGACAAGCCACCACACAACCCTGATTTCCACAAGGGACATGCCAGGATGACCAGCTACTAGGTGATTCATACACCTGCATGCACCTGTGCACACATACAGAAATGCACACGTACACACATGTTTTATGTGCCTCAGACACCACTGAACTATTTAAAAATAATTCAAGCCCCAAATTTTAAGGCTCTGCTTCCATGGAAGAGGAAGCTAGACTCTTCAGGTTTCAGTGACAGCAATGTAGAGTGCCTTTTGGCATCATTTATGCCTCACCTCAATCCTACAATCAGATGCAAGCTACAAGAGTATTTATAAAGGTACTTTCAATAACCACCTTCCCAGGGAGTCTCCAACTCAAAGTTTGAATGTTTAATACAAAATAAAACCGGAAACAAGAATATGAATGTTTGGTGAGTCAGAAAATAGGTTAGGCATGAAAAGAAATTTTTGTAGTTTATTTTATTTATGTTATTGCTTTCATTTTAGGTTTTGTACCTCTCATGCTATCCTCCCTTTTCAAATTAAGTGAAGAAAGAGAAAATACTTGGAACACACCATTTATCTAACCCATTTAATTGGTTAACTTAACAAATTATCTAACCCCTTCTATTAGGATTCAATCACCTAAGAAGAGTAATGCAAAAGTTTCTGTCTATTGTCAGCTTTAAAGAAAAAGCAAGTAAGAGACATCTGTGCAGAGGTGTGCGTTTGGCCAAATCATTCCTGTCCTTTGTTTGTTTTAATGTTGTGTGGAGGTTGAATTCTGTATCATTGCAAAAGCTAGATGGATATGAAAAGTTTTTCTCTCAGTCCACTCATCTGCCAGCTCACAGAGGCTGGAACAGATTGCTCTTAAATTTAGCATTGTCAAAGTTGTGCGTTTGCTCTGGTCTGCTGGGCTTATTCTATATAAATCACAAATCACAGGGAGACCTGGATACCTCCAGGTGATCCAACGTATCCCCTTCACTCCTATGATGGGTGCCTAAGGGACATGGAAGTTGTCACTGTTTGGAAGTACATCTCTCTTCACTTCACATAGACCATCCTCAAGTTTTCAGACAGAAAATAAGGATGTGCTATGTGCGAACACATCCGTAACAAGCTAGAGAAATTACAAAACCAACTCCATCATTATTCACAGAGGCTGCTCAATGGCATGTAGCATTTTAAAACTGCAGAAAGACTAGTATGTATTGAAGGGGATAGAGGGCATTGGGTGACAGTGTCCTTTTTGTCTAGGCTGCTGTCTCAAAGTCATGCTATGTGCATTCAAGATGTGCTCCAAATTACTGTCAAATTGTCATTCCACAGCCTTTGCAAAAATCAATTGATGATCTGTTTTTATTCAACAGTTATCCACATCTGGAGCTGACAGATAATTTCCAGTGAGCTATGGCACATAAACACTTTATACATATTTCTATATCCACATCAGCAGTAAAACTAGGTGTAGAATACATCCCAGAAATAGTCCACTGTGAAAGGAAATACACTGGTAAAGCAGTACAGGAAACCTTCTGTTTGTAACATAAGAGTGAGACTTGGCTTCTCTGTGTTAATCAAACTTTGTAATCACCAAATTCATGTTTTAACAGCATCCTGCTTCTTCTTCAGGTTTTTCTCATTGTTATAACCAGTGGTATGTCTTGCTCATGAGGGGAAATCTTAACTGAAGTCAGTAGGAATACTGTTATTTCAAAAATAGCCATAGAGCATGGAAAGGCCATGTAGGTGGCATGGATAAAAAGTTATGTCTGTGTGTATACCAAAGGTACATAAAGGAGTGATATGACTGGTGACATTTCATGACTTTTGGCTCCCAAGACAGGTGACTAGGCCTCGAGTCCACAGTCAGGTGCTTCAACTCATCCCAAGGCACCATTTTGATGACCAATTAAAATGTCCAGAGAGAAACTTTCCACAGGAGGAGGTAAAGATAGCACACACCTATTGGTCTTTGGAGGTCAAAGGCTCATTTACATTCTGCACTCACAAAAGATGTCCAGATCCACTTTTCCAAGCAAAGCAGTTGTTGGAAAAGCACATGTAGCAGAGGGATTTATAGTGAGAACAAAGAATCTGCTGATGGAGCAGTGAGGCTTACCTGAGCCTTGTGCAAACACTTAGAAGACAACTCCCAGGGGAAACAGGGTAACACTTTAGTTAAGTTTGCAAACAAGGGAGGTCTGTTTTGCTGCTTCTAACATATTTATTGAGAAAACGTTTTGTAAGTAAACAATTCATGCAGGAAACTAGCTGACTTTTAAGTCACCAGGTCCTGCTCCCAGCAGGGAGCTGATCTGAATTTTGTTATCACTTTGCAAAGCTTAGTATATTAAAGTGTTAAACTGAACCCTAAAAATAATGAAATCATTTTAATCAGTGAGTTATTTTTAATACAACAAACTTAGCCAAGTGCTAAGTGCAAAGCAGCACTGAGTGCGTAGGCATAACACCATTGCCACTGGTGTGAATTGTTCTTTCTGGCTTCCTCTGCATCCCAGGATATTAACCCAGCATGGGAAACATCTCACTGCCTTTTGGAGCAGCATTACTGCTTTTTGATATGTGAAATTACATATATTCTTTGAAATGGAAGAGAAAGTATACTAAGTCAATGAGACTGAGTAAGTTTGTAGGTGTTCCCATGAGCCAGGCCTAGCAATTCTTTGGCTGATATGTTAGCTGCAACTCTTTTTTCAAAAGAAAATTTTTTTATTCCCTGTGGGGTTTTTTCCATGTAACAATATTTTGTGTACCATTCTCTCTTTCTCTGCTATATTATTTGAAAATGCTGTATTGTGTAGTTGATCATATTTACTGCATTTTATCTTTATTTTCTTGTATTTTATCAAAAGATAAAAGAGAAGATGTGCTGCAGTACAAGTATGTGCTTAAATTTTATATGCTATTAAACAACTGCTGTGTTTCATTTGTGTCTCTCTGCTGCTTGTTACTAATTCTTGGTAGATCACATTGAATTTAGGCTATAGATTTATTGAGCAAGGCTGATATCTTGCTTTGTCTGCCATAAAGTCCCTAGTATACATGATTTTATATATTTAGAAATTATATGACAGTAACAGATTCAGCATTTGAATGGTTAAGCACTGCCCTTACTGTGTAAATACTCCACATGATATGTAATTAAGCTTTAAGAAAAAAGCATAAAGAGTGAGAAAATCCTGATTTATCAAAATACAGTATTACCTGGACATATCATGGTTAAGCATCTTTCTTTTTTCCTTTTTGTCTTTCTGCAGAAATATGAGCAGTAATCCTAAAGCTGGAAAGGATGTGCTGACTGAAGTCTTTATGAGATTTTTAATGAGGATTAGGGAATCTGAGATAGCAAAATCTACTGTATACAAGGGGGTTGTTGTGCAAGAATCTTCAGACAAGTTTTAGACCAAAATCCTTTGTCAGCAACAGTAGGATCCAGTAAGGATAATATGCTAATTTTAACCAGCCATAGGCTTCATATAGGGATCTAAAGAGACAGAGATAGATACAATCTTATTAAGCTTTTGTGTTGACACTGCACAGCTTGTTCCTGCATTCAATTGAAATTTAAGAGCAGGGCTGTAAAACTTATACAACATTTTAGGAAGATATACAGTAACATTGAAACCTGAATAACAATTGAAAGAATGAGTAGGAAATTCCCTTAGCCCTTGGGCTACCACCATTTTTCTCTTCCAGCAGACAAGTAAATGCTCTAGGTGTCTATGCCATAAAAAATTTTCCCAGAGGCAATTCTGGCAAAGCACCTACTTTCTTCAAACCAGACTTGCTGCTTTAACCTTCTGAATGTCAAATTTCTAAAAGTAAGTGCTCCTGGTGCACTGCTGGCTGTTTCTACTCTAGGCTTTCCTTGCAGCCTGCTAGCAGTGCAGAGAGGTATCACAGGCAGGTACACTCAAGGAACAGGGACAATTGATTCCTTCCTTATAACAAGAGAGCTGTAAGGTACATTTAAACAATGTCTTATTGTAATTTCACGATGAAAAGAAAGTTCTAACAATTAGAACGACAATTAGTGTTTTATCAGACCTATGATATTGATTTGTAATTGTTAATTATCTCAAGTATCATTTATCATGCTAGTAATTTTTCTTTAGAAATTTATCAGTGATTTAATATTTTAATGTATAATGGCTGTATGAACTGTCTGGAAACAAGGAGCAAAGGATGGATAGTTTTGAGATAGACGTGTACAATGTCCACACTGCATTTTTCAGCACAAAAACCAGGGGAATAGATACAGCTGCAGTGCAGTACTTCAATGTTTGCACATCTGAGTCATATTGATCTCAATAGAGATATGTCATTTAGCCTCACAAAAAGACATTGTCGTCCTCTCATCAAGCATCACATCACTATTTTAAACTCTCTACAGTACATTCATATGACCAAAGATATTTTTATAGGTCAGCTGTGTTTCATGGCAAAAAAACAGTGGTTCATCCACTGCTGCCACATTTCACAATGGCATGATCAGTCAAATCAGAACTCAGCAGAGCTGAAGGGTTACAGATGCTAGACAGGAAGATGATTCCACCAAGGAATCTCAAAAAGCATTGAAAAGAAACCTGGAAAGCATTGAAAAGTACTGTAAAATTCCTATTGCTGTTCAGATTGGATCAATGTTAGCATTGTTATCAGCAGCATTGAGTGCAGAAGCTGGAGGTGGTTCTTTGCAATGTCTTAAGCTTCTGATATGATACATCAGATGGGCAAAAGTTTTCTTTCAGAAAGAGCATGTGCATCCACAGATGCAGAAAAGCTGCTTTCAGCCATGTAAATATGCCAACAGTAAAACCATATGCTTGTTTAGTATCTTTCTCCATTGCTAGGGATACCACATGTATGAAAAGTAAAATTGATGGATCAAAAGACAATAAAAGAAAAGGGGTATATAAAAGTTAAGGTTATGGTGCTTGCTGTGTTTTATTAAAAAAAGAGAGACAAGGAAATATACAAAACATTTTGAAAAGCTTATTTTGTGATGGAACGGTTCAGAATATATATTAGAATTCAGCATCCTATTTTGTTGCCTTCTTTTAAAACAAAATTATCCCTGAATTTTCGTGAAGGAAAGTCTGAAAGGTCCAAACACATGCAGGCTTTAAAAAGTCATGGGAAATCTACTGCAGCTTGGGCAGTTAATGACCTAATGACCTCTTGGTTAACCTAATGAGTCCTCTTCAGCAAGCAAGGGCACAAGAAAGGAAGCTATCTTCTCAAAGAGATAAGGTCAATTTGCCAGCAGAAATTATCCTCCTCTCAGAGCTGAGGATAAATGGCTTCCGGTTGTCCATCTGAGCTTGTCATTCAAGCATTTTTCCAGACTGTAGAGAAAACTAGGGAAATGCATTGAGAAAGAGGGCTCATATTGCTAGGGCAGGTGTGTAAAGCTGGCAAGAAGTCTCTAGTTCTGATCTTTGTCCTTTTTGTCTGGAGCAGATAATGTGTAAGTAAAGAAAGTGACACTTCCCTAAATACATAAGCTTTTAGCAGCCAGTTTCAGGAAAGACTTAATGAGCTTCAGCTTTTAACTAGAAGCTTGTATCCACCTTCTTTCCCTGCTATACCAACAGCTAAAACATATGCTGTGTATGTGTGCTTGTAAATTCCATATGTGCAGACACACACACTCAGGAAACACTTCTGATCTCTTTAATTTGTGCAAGTCCCTTAAGTGTGGATATGGTACAAATACAAAATAGCACAGTGCACAGCCAAATGTCTGACCCAAGCGTTCTCTGCTTAATAATGAACTTGCTATAAGCAATAGAAACAACTGGACTAAGTTGCTTCTGAAGTATGCACAGGTACCATGTTGGCATTCAAATGACCAGAATATAAAAACTGTGGGTGGGTCTGGGGTTTTTCCATTCTTGGCTAATAATTATACTGGAATTTTCCTTAGCAGGCTGGATACTCTATTTCCATCTTACAGCTGGTTAGAAACAAGCAAGCTGTTAGTTACAAGTAAATTGGGTCAGTTTATTTAGCTATCTTCTTCTGTTTTGCAACCTTCTAGCTTTTGAAATTGTCATATTTTCTTGCAAGAATTTGGCTGGTTTCCCTAATTGATAAAGTAGGTTTTCATGATCTAGGTCATATTTATAAATAGAGGGTTAATGGGAGGCAATATCAAGGAAGATGATGTCATATTAGTACACAGAGGAATTGTAATGGGCAGAACATCTACATGTAAGTTCTCCATTAAACACTGCCAGGAAGAAATACAGGAAAATGGGAGTAAATTCTAGCTGATCCCAAACAAGAAGAACCAGGCATTATTTTAAAATAATTCCTTTTCTGCATCCACACATCATGATTGCTTTGGAGAGGTCTTATAGCATAATGGGAGATGCTGGTTCCTAGCTATAAAATTACCAGCACTGAGAAACTTCAAGACCACAGGTATATTCAGGCTGAGTCAAACACAACAGGATCACACACTGTTAAACCTGCATGGTCTCTGATTTTATAAGCTGTGGGTTGATTCCTGGTATGTTAATGAAGACCTAGGCACAGTTTTCTTGATCAATGTAAGGCTTATAACTTGTTGTTTAAGAAGTAAAGAAAGGTTTCATTTTTTGAGCTGTTGCATCTGATACCTCAATTATTCATCCTGGGAATTAATGTACAACTAGCATGAATTCGTGCTCTCATGGAACTCGATGGTTATGTTGATTTGGAGGCAATTGTTGAAAGAATTCTGAGTAATGAAAAGGCTGATAATAATATCTTTGTATTGGACACAACTCAGACTGTGTAAGGAACAATTTTTTAAATGTAGAAATATCTTCACAGTTTGTTTTATTTGTTCCATTGTCCCTTCAGTTTCAGGCTATTAGGTACGTGTGCCAATGACTTTCCCTAATTATGACCATTCAATAATTTTTTACTACAAGTATATATAAAAGAATTGGCCTGCTTCTGTATTGATCTTTACACTTTGAAGTGACTGGAGTTAACCCATTATAAAGTAGTATAAGGAAGATCTTAGCTAGGTCAGTTCTTCCTGGAGGTTTTTCCTCCAGCATATCATGAGATTTGTCAGTGAGTTACTGGTAATGCAATTAATTAGTTTATCTAGAAACAAGGTAACAGTGTGCAGTTGCTAAGAACACTGGAATAAGTTAAGTTTTTCAGGGCAGAGTGATTTTATTCTTAGTTTTTAAATAGAGCAGTTTCCCAAGAAGGCTGGTGTTTGTTTTGAATCTGTTGGTTTGGGGTGTTTTTTAATCTGTTGATCTCTCTGTTCCTGAATCAAAAGCTTTCCTTACTGTTTGGAGGACACAGCTAGGGGGTCACCAGTTCAAGCATGAAGCTGCAATGACATCTGCAGCTCCTACATGGGTTTGGGATTTACAGAAAACTGCATATGTGAGAGCAGCCCACTCACCTCCACACAGGGGACACCAAGTTATTTGGAATAACCAGCAAAATTAAACAGGGTTGGGGTTTTTTTGCTCCCTGCTGTTAACTTCCAGTACTCATTAATGAAAGATATTTATCATTGTTTATGACTTTTTTTCCCTATTCTATTATTATAACCCTTTAGACTGAGTGTTGTCCTGTCCCTCGCTTCCTGATGATCACTTATTCTGGGCACATAGTTCTGAAGGTGGCATTGTTATTGACTGAACCTACTAACTGCTTGAGAAAATGTTGATTACTTCACATTCCTGAAAATTAATCCTGAAACCTTCCTGAACTATATTAATCAACTCCTTTAACTTTTTCTCCAGTGGAGAAGGTGGAGGCCAGCAGTGTCATCCAAGAGCACGTGCTCCTCCCTGCCTCATTAGCACCTTGCCTTCTTCAGTTGCAAAATCCTCAAACTCAAGAGGGCTATTTATAGCTTTTACAAAGCTCCCTTGGCCTGTCCTGTGTCTGCAGCTAACCATTTGTCTGCCTCTTCCATGGTGTTAAATCAGCCCCTTGTGACAGCACCCTCAAGATGTGCAGAAGCAACGACTCTGGGATGTCATGGCAGGTCTGAAGGAGATGGATGGCAGCTGGAATGGGTGACCAATGGGAGCATTTAAACACACCAGCTTCTGAGAGACTGAGTCAGAAATCAGGAGGATGAGAATGATCAAAGGGCAACATGAAGGCATAGGAGAAGGGAGGAGCAGGGACTCCCATGAATAAGAACTGGATGTATCCCAAGACGGGAGGATAATGTCAAAATGCCTACAAAGCAGATGCTGGTAGCAAATTACATTTAATTTTTTAATATATGTATCCAGAATGTATTATGATCAGAGTAAGAGAGGGCACTTAGCCCTAATAATAGAAGCCATGATAGAAAAAAAAAATGGGAATATTTTCTTCCCTGCAGTTGCAATAATTATCTTCTGACAGTTATCCTTGCACAATGTCTCAAAATCAAATACTACTGTTGCATTGTGATGAGCAAGAATCTTTGCAGTCCTCTGTCTGCAAGGTAAATCTCAACAGCTGTCCTTGTGGTTTCATATCTATGGATGATTTTTCTTTCCATAAGCAAGGCATCAGGCCAACCTACTCCATACACATGGAATACTGGGAATAAGAATCAGTATTTCAGGTTGGAATGAAAAATCCTGTGTTTCTAATGACCGTAGTGATAACCACAATGACAAGTGCTTTTTTATGACATTAAAAAGTAGGAGCCTTTAAATGTTGATAGCAGAGGTGTGCAGTGCAAGTTAATTTTCAGCAAGTCGGAAATGTGTCTGTACATCCTCCTGCTTACAGTAATAGCTGTGCACACACGTGGAAATCAAATGCTCTAGGTAATAACACCCAGGTTGGCTGCAGCCAGCTGAGTGACCTTACATATCTATCACTTATCTATGTATGCAGATGCTCCCCCATCACAAAGGAGGATTAATGATGTTACTTCAGAGAGCTAATGAGAGAATGAACCACTTAATGTTTGATTCACAAGAGCTGTAAAGCATTATATAGACAGTGTTTGTTTTTAATTCCTCCCTCTATCATTCTGGCTAATAGGTAGTATTTTTCATATTCATGCCATTATTAAAATCACATTCTATTTCCTAGATAATCCAAAGCATCTCTCTGATACTCTTTTTCTTGCTTCTTTTCCACTGAGCATTTCTCTTTCAGACTACCTGGGTTGCAGAATCTCAGTTTAACAATATGCATTGGTTAGAAAATACAGGTGGGTAGGATCATGTGTGTGTCCCCTTTCCCCCTTCCCCCAAGAGTCACAACCAAAGGACTTTATTCTCCTCTTACAATACCTAATGATCTCTGATTTTTCTTCAGTTTCAGGATCTCATTATTAAGATCCAGTTTACTCTTCTGGATGGAAAATGTTTAAAGGATCTGACTTGGAATTTTTCCTCCCAATTCTATAAAGCTGAAAGAGGTTGTTCTCAAACAGTGTCTGTCCACATCTGGATAGAGCATACAGGTTTTTCCATCTGGTTCTTGCACCAGCTAACAAACATGAAAAGACATAATCTGCAAATGATATGAAGCATCATGAGTCGTTTCCTTCTTATTTAATACCAGGGGACTTGGGATTTTGCAAATATTTTTATACCACCTGTATAAAAATTGGTTTGTATTCAAAAATGGCAGATCACCTGTGCTTGTTAAAATAAAAGGTAGCAGCAATTACACACAGCAATTACACACAATTCTTATTTGTGATACAAATAAGAATTCTGATCTATGTTCTTCTGCTTCTTTTTTGTTTTCATTTTTTCCAGTAAAATTTCTCGTTGTCAAACCCATACATTCATTGAACAAATCAGGCTATGTCCTGTCCTATTACAAGCATAAGTGTTCTAGGAACATAGTTTAAGGATGAGGCAGGTCCCATTTAGAACTCCCAAATGGCTCTTGTATTTCCTTTAAGACAAAAAACAATAAATCACTCTTTTATTTCCTTCTGTTACAGGCTATTAGCCTTGCCAATGTGAGATGCTTTCTTAAAGCAACTGAGACAGCAGTTCATTTGAAGCCTGCATTAAAAATATCTTTCCACACTACTCTCTTTCCAGTCCACCCAGTTAGAGAGTTTCTTTTTACATCTGACCTTCCATCTGGATTCAGAGCATTCTGAAAAATCAGTTCTCCCTCTTCCAGGGGTTAAATTTCTGCTAACAAATATGGACTATTTGATATGAAAACCATTATTGTTTGATATGTCAAATAAAACATTTGTCAATCAAAAGTCTTTAAGCACTGGGCTGTGTGACATTTACTCTTTTATAAACCGACAAAGTCCCTGGTGGCATGCCTTTCTTCCTCTCATTTAAATAGTGGTAGAAGAACAAATCACACTTCAGGGCAAGTTGATAACTGCCAGTCACGATTTCTGCCTTGTTTACTATAATGAGCAGGGTAATAAATGCATCTGACCATTTCAGCTGGCATTTGCATAGATGAATGATTTGTCCAGTCAGTCGCTCTCCAGTGATTTGGGCCTTTTTGTCAGCACAAAGAGCATTCAGTCTCCCTGGAATTGACAGCAGCCAAGCTCTCATTAGCAAACATCCTTTACCATGAATGATTCAAATAATTACCACTGAAATAATAAACTGTTTCACAAAAACATTTTATTTGATGGCTCCAAACATCAACTTTTCTGAATTGTTGACATTCAAATAAGCCAGAGAGCTTTATTGTTGAGCAGCAATGATCCCCTTGTAAAAGGGTGGGCATTGTTTTACCTCCAGCAGACCTTTAAACTTGGCCAGATATCAAATGTGTCCCTCAAACAACCAGCCAACGTGCTGGGTAATTGGAGGGCACGTACCAGATGGAGCTATAGTAAAACTGTATGTTCAGGCTCCCAACTAATTTCACTAGATTTACTAAGGATATTGTGAGTGTAAAATTCCAGACTAATTAGCAGCAAGTTATCTCTTTGCTTCTACAGGAGTTTTGTAATTATTAAATGGGTCTGCTTGCACTGAGTGCTCAGTTCTGAGTTCTCTTCTGTAATGGTATTCTAGTGCATAATTAAGTGTTATTTGATATAGTTTTGGAGTTCAATCAAATGAGCAAGCAACAATTATATCCCATTATGATCTCCTCTAGTGCCTGACAGTGGGAATGATGTCACTGTATTTCCAAACCCATAGCATGAGACAAAAGGAATTTCCTGCTATCATTCTCCCTTAGCCTTTTAGCATGCATAATTAGGAAAGTTTTATTAGTTAATTTAGAGTAAGGCCATTTACTACAGCTTTTCATAGGCTGCAGGAATGTATTCAGTTTTCATTACAGCATTGTTTGTATGGGTATGTGCATGAAATTATTATCTTAATATCAAGAGAACGGGATTCAATTGCACATTTTATGCTTCTCTTAACTGTAAGAAAACAAAATAGAACAACAGAAGGGGGAAATATTTTACTCATTCTAGCACATTCTTCATTGCATGATTTCACTTTCACATTATGGTCAGGTAGGTAACAGTAATTTCAAACAGCCTAATACCTGAGACCTTGATATTCAGAAATAGAATAACTGAACCCTGATTTTCATTTACAGGCCCTTTATATTCCTCTGGCAAGATAAATTTCTTCTGCTGCCAAGGAGAGGTAGAGAGCTCTTAAAATATGTGAAAGTCAGGCCAGTAAAATTAAATACATTAGAACACATGACTGTTATTTGCAAGCCATAAAGCACACTCCCTAAGATATAATGTCTAATAATTGTCCTGAGTCAGGAAGGCAAATATTTAGAACTCAACTTTTCATACTTAGATATTTGCAATAGGATGAACAAAATCTGCCTCATTTTTATTCACCCAAAGGTAATTGCCCATTACAACATCCACATTTGGGACTATATATTCTATAAAGCATCAAGCTTTGTGAGCTGAACCCAAGTGAGCAAAGTTACTTAGATAAATTGAACACCATCTTTGAGCTTTCCAAATTTGTCCATGGACATTTCTTCTTCATCCAGTCAAGACCATTCAAGTTCAGTCTCATTCAGTTATTTTTTATTTCCACCTGCTGCTTCTCTAATCTATAGTTAGTACCTAGTTTAAATAGACTATTTCTCATCCTTCTTTTTGACTTTTCAAGTGCAACATCAGAAGGAAATCAAGAGATCCCTTAATAATTCATTTTTGACGGATATATAGGGGGTTTTTGCCTAAATTTCGGTTCCATTTTGGTGTTGATGGAGCTAAGGAACAGACAGAATTGGCTGGAGCCATTTACAGATGACCAAGTGTGAAGAATATTTTCTATACATTCTGATAGTCTCATGTTCTTTTAGACTGAGAGGAGCTTACTCTCTTGCAATGAAGAAGAGTAAACAGTTAAAAGCACTGCTGCTTTCCAGAGCAGTCCACTGAACATGTCAGCAGGAGGAGAACCTGCATGTTTATATTTAACTCACAGTTTGCTGGCTGTAGTTCTTCGGTAGTAAGTTGTTCATGCTGTTACCATCCTGCCAGTGAGGCACAGAGAATGTTCTGCTTCTGTCACCACCAATCTAGACTTCAAAGTTGAGTTAATTAATGATCTATTCAATCTCAAACTGCAAACATCTCAGACATCACCACAATTTAAACAGCAGTAAAAAAAAATGTCCTGTTTCAATGAGAGAAAAAAACTCCAGAATTTAGAGTGGGATTCAGCTCCAGATATAGGTGTGTAGGAGGCAGCTGTGTAAGCTCTCATCTGAGTCAGTTGAGACCTCGTTAATTCTGTCAGAGGACATGGAGAAAAAAGTCTCTGTTGACTGTAAAGAGTAGAACTCCACAGGTTACAAAGGGAGATGAGTTGTCTTGTTCACTGGTAGAGATCTCCATGTGGACACATGAGTCTCAGTTTAGTTACTTAAATATAGGCACTTTGTGTTATTTTAAATATTCTGTGGAATCTAAGTCATCTGCACAGGGCTATGAGCAATGTCCACACCTCTGGAACAGCAGCTGGAGGCTTAGTGCAAGCAAAATACCACTAAAACTCATGTCTGCCACTCTAAATAAAGTATCTTAATCCTTCCTCAGGTCTACAAATCCATAAACACTGAAAATTCTAGCTTTGACAAAACTGGAGCACCCTGAGTAGAGTTGTTTTTAGACAGAGTAGCAGAACAGGCCTGCACACTGCTGCTGGCAGGAAAATAGCATACAAAAGATCTTTTACATAATACTCAGCTTCTTGGGAACATAATGCCTTCCTCACATCTCCCCAGTCAACCTCCACTGCTGCTCCCATTTCTACCTGGTAGCAGAGTAAAAGGTATGGTTCCAGTACAAAAACTGCTTACAGGAAGAGGTTCTGTTTTATTTTTCCAGTTCACTTTGTTGTGCTTATGTAGGGGGATAGAATATAAGAAAATAAAGATAGTGTAGAAAGTAATCTTACCCCTAAGGAGTTGCAGCTGGGCCAATTATCAAAGATAAGGAACAGGCCTGAGTTTACGAGGCCACAGCTGTAACCAATGAGACGAAGATGCTATAAAAGGGTGGGGTGGCTGGTTGAGAAGGGAGCTGGAGTCAGTTGGATGCCTTGTGAAGAAGAAAGAGTTGGTGCTCTGAGGAACTGCCCATGAAAAACACTGAGAAGGTATGAAACTTTTGTGATGAGGAGACCACAGTATGGAATGCCTGCAATAGAATGACAATATGCTTAGACTAGCAACGTGATTTAACTCATCAAGGCATTACAACTCCTTTTAATTGTAAAGTGCAGCTGCAGTTTATTAGTAAAATATTTTTTAAATTTCTCACATGTGTTTCTTTCTAATTAGGAGACTTCCTACACTATGTCTGACTGTTGTTCACTTTTACAGCAGACAAACATAGTAATATTAAGCAAGCCTGAAAAATACCTCCCTTTTTTATCCGCTGCTGTGACAAGGTTTTAACTGGTAAGTCTAAAGCTCTAAACACAGAAGACTTTCTGTAAATGTGCAGCTATATTATCTGGAGCAAAATTGACAAATTAAAAATGGACTTGCAAACTACCCAAAAGCTGTCAATCTGGAAGTGCTGTTTTTTTGGGTTTAATTCAGACCGTTTCAAGTCATATTTTAGTGAAGCAGACCCTAAATTTATCATGAGTAGATATCAAATAATTTTCTGTCCCATGTAAAAAATTGTTCTGAATATGGAAATGTTACATAACAAAATGCCTACCAAAATTTTTATGATTTCTCAAATGGAAATAAATATCAATTTATTTTAAGCTATTTCCTATCCTTTTAATTTACTGGTGAGGTTCTTCTTGAGAAGAACCAGTTACACAGCAAAAGTAAATTTTTCATTAGAACTATCACATATTACAATATTCCCAGTTTCAGACAGGCAAACAAACTTAATTAACAAAATTAGTTTTCAGTGATATCTGGGGTAAGTTAGGAGTTTAATATGCTATACATGGTTCATACTGCAGTCAATGCTAGAATGACTTAAGGTATAAAGTATTGCACAGAATGTGAAGGATTTCAAGGTAATGCAACTTTAGAGTTATGCTATAATACAGTTAGCCCACTGTATTACACCTTAGTCTATGTCTGGCTGTTTGTACTGGATGTTCATACTTTTATCATTGTGGTCTTTTCCTGAACACCCTGGCCCTTCTTTGGCAGTATATTTAGGAACTGTCAGAGTTAGGAGTACACTAAAGTACATTGGGTGACTCAGTTTTGTGAGACCGTTCTCTACTTGAACTCTTTGGCAAAGCTTCAATGAGACCTGAGGGAGGAAAAAAAAAAGACATTTCTCATAAGAAGCAAACTTCCATCTTCCAGGATGGATGCCTTCACAAATGATGTGTTCATA
The DNA here is from genome assembly GCF_037042795.1 of Molothrus aeneus. Taxonomy (NCBI): domain Eukaryota; kingdom Metazoa; phylum Chordata; class Aves; order Passeriformes; family Icteridae; genus Molothrus; species Molothrus aeneus. The sequence continues at coordinate 103,496,677 of NC_089648.1, forward strand.
ACCAGAGGCAAATGCTCAGCTCGCTATCGTCACATAAACAAGCACCAGAGTCCTATGATCTGGGCAACAATAAGATGCTAAAAACCTGATTTCTTTTGTGGGTAAGTCACAACAAGTGACCATTTATGAAGTCTGTTCTCAAACCTCATGACTCTGAAGTCTGTGTTCTTTTTGTATGCAGATTTACTGCTGAAGAACTTAAAAAAAAAAAAGGCTCAACAGGCCCTGAACAATAAATAAATCCCAGCTACTGAATTTTCTTCTAAGTCATGTCCTCTGAAAAACTGTCTGACTCCTCCAGAGGTGAGTCATTTGGCCTGAAATCTCCTTGTCAGTGAGCCAGATCCTGCCTTCTTTTATGTCCCTCCTGTAACAATCCCTGGCAATTCCCCAGTGTAGGAAGAGTAAATCAGCCCCATGGCTGTGCCTTTGCCACAGGGCAAGTGTTCTCAGAGGCCCTGCTAAAGAGCTTTACAGCTTCCTTGCTTCCATGCAGTCCAGGCCTTGCTAGGATGCTAAGCCAGTTTTCTAGTGCTGCAGAATCTACATTTCCTACATTTGTACTGCTCTTATGCCTGTGCCATATAGTCTCAGATGAACAAATGTGGTGAAGAGAAGGAGATGGTGGCTCATGAGTGGGAGAAAATGTATTTAATGTGCAAACTGTGCATAGTGGCACAGACCATAGCCAGTACACAATGTTGTCAAAGCAGAACAGCTACAGATGGCAGGGAGTGGAAGAGCCCCTGTGGCACCCCGATTAACCAAAATTAAGAAGGTAACAAAATCACAATATTTTTTTTTTTTGTTCTAGTCCAAATACCCAATACTTCCACATCAGCTTCTACAGCCATTAACCTAACTCTGGAGTTGGAGAACTACTGGAAAATAAAAAAGGAGATATGCGAAAAGCTTAATATAGAGATATTATACCATATCCTTTAGCTCTATAACAACTGAAAATGCAGCCTGTTGAGCCTGCAGAGCCCTCCATCCTCAGAAACCGAAGTGTTTCCCAGGAATCCTCCCTATCCAGCACCAAAATTATAGCTGCTGTACAGCTGTTTTGCAGTGGTAAGAGTGATGCTCTGCCTTTCTGGGACACAGCACTGTGGGCACAAATAGAGCTTCTTCCCTTTCCCTCTCATCTGCCCTCTTTCCAGGAGAGCAGCAGCTGCTGGACTTTCCCTTGAAACCTTCCCCCTGCACTGAGCATCTACGCTGCACATTCCCTAAGCTTGATTTAATTTTGCTGGAGACAGCAAGGAGTTAAACTCCCACTGTACTAAATCAAACTGTACAAAAAGGATGTGACACCCACATATCCCAAACTTTCAGATGCCAAGCATATTTTCTTGAATGAAAGCTCTTTTGGTATTTTTCATTGGAGGAGGGAAAATGCATTTCAGAAGAATCAAAACCAACAAAGAGATTACAGATAGCAAATATAACACTGCACGTATTATGATGGATAAGTACAGTAAACATGGATGGCTAATTAAGGGAATTCTTGAGAATGCCTTGAAACAGGATTGCTGTATACATTTCTGATGAGCCATCCATTAAAGGCATCACATTCAGGAAGTATAATGGAAAGTCTTGTTCTTCCTACCAGAACTACTTCATCAAAAAGCTAAACTCATTTTTATTATTTACTGAGCTCACAGTAGTGCTTAGAGTTTCCAGGTGTTAATCTAGCTGCTTAACAAATCTTGCTAAAGACAGCTGCTGACTCAGATTTCTCAGGGAGAAAAGCAGAAGGAAATACTCCTCTCATCTCTTTCCAGATCATCCACCTGGGTTTCTTCAGGGCCAAGTAGCATCTCTGCAGATCTTAGATATGGTCATTACTTCCTCCATGTATTTCTTCAGTTTGAACTAGTGGATTAATATGAAACTTGTGCTGCAGCTCACTAGAGCAGAGTTTTTACAAAACTGAGTGCAAAATCTTCCATCCTGCCTTTCAGGAACAAACCTGAAGGTGAATCCAACCAGGAAGAGCCTTGTCTGTGAAGATTTGCCTGCAGTGACCCCAAGCAAAGCCAACAGTGGGAAGGCAATTTGAAGGGTGCATAACTGGGGCCCTTCTTTGCTCTTCATTCCTTCAGTAGTACAGTTTGACTCCTACAGAAATAAGAGAATTTGCTGGGACAGAGCAGAAACTGAAGCTGCATGTCCTGAATCTCAACCCTGTTAATGCATCCACTGGAAAATCTCTTCTTCACTTCATCTAAAACCCACCATCCATTATATATATTAAAAAACCCAAGCAAACCACAAAAACACAAAAACAACAGTTCTAGTTTCTTATTTAGTGCTCTCAAAGGAATAAAACACTTTCCCCCTTGCTGCTGTCACCACACTCAGCTCCCCACTCCTGTCTTCCAGAGTTACAGCAGAAAATCTGTGCACAGAACAGATTCACTAAAGGTAAATTATGCTTGGCCAGCCTGGTCATTAGAAAAGAGTAAAATGTCACTAGCAGAATCTAAAGCATTCTGAGAATCAGCATTCCTACTGTAAGTAGGAAACATTCCTACTAACAGAACAACTTTTAGAATTTTATCTGGTCTGCTTCTAGCTTCTTTGAATCTAATGAGTATAAGGGCCATCTAGCCCAAGATGATTTTTTCAGCAGATTGGAGGGCAGATGGCTACAAAAAAGTATGAGAATATAGAAAACACATAGTGATATTTCCCAAAAATACTCTCCTAGCAACGACAAATTGTCATCTCAGAGGCTTTCTGAACCAGAGAGAGAGTTTGGTTTTTCACAGCCATTGGTGGATTTCTCTTCCATGAATGGCTCTGAAATAGAAGCAAGAACAAGCCAGAGACACCACTACATTTACTTATCTAAATGCAGGGGTCAATGGAATAAAAGTATCATGAAACAAAATTCAGCTTTTTTTGTCTTAATGCAGAATGCATTGTTTTTCATGCTGATGGTATCACAGTACATAGTCAGCTGAAAATTTAAGTATGTTTTATTAATCTCCATAATGTGGATACACCAGAGGAATCATGCTCTAGCAGTATAAATTACAAGAGTCTTCATGAAGTCAGTGAGTTTCCCTGCATAAACCGCAGGAAAATTTGGCTCACCATAGTTTCCCCTGCTTGAGATTCTCTTGCTAAACAAGGCTGATAAGAAATATTGCATGTGTTCTTGAGTTGCAGATAAAAATTATGGAGGTTTGTGAAGAGAAATTGCTCAAAAAAGTCAAAGAAAAAGAACTGCTTGCTCTATGTTTAATTAAAGGAGTTAAAGAGTATCTTGGATAGCCTTGTATGATGTTTGATAGTACAATTTTATTCTGTTTAGGAAAGTTTGCTGTCCAGCTTTTTCAGGCTCCAAAAAATTTCATTATGATATTTTAAAATCTATCTAAAACAGCAAGAAGACAGATATTTGCAACACCATGAATATAAATGCAAGCCATTTAAAATATATCTAAGCGAGCAATCCAGTAACAATCTGATCATGCAGGAGAAAAACAGATAATCTGAATTTGTCTACATCCATGTCTCTCTCTGTAAATATCTATCTATGCATACTCATAAATATTTCATCTGGATCTAGCTTGAATTTGGATTCAGCTCCTAACCTAGATGGGCAGAGTTCACAAATTGCCTGTTGAGTGATCCTGCTTTGTTTTGTAAGTGTGTAAGGATGTGATTCTCACAGGCGATAGTGACTCAAAAATCCTCAAAGAAAAACTCCTGAAGGACAATATCTTTTCTTCTGATTAGCCAAACACCTTAGATTCTTGCTGCAAGGTGCATTATGGAAGGTAGTGAATTCACTGCTCAATTTCATATTAGAGGGACTGAAGTGAGGACTTGGTTTCTAAGTAGCTTTTTCTATTGACCTTTGCAGCTGACCACCCAGGGCACTCAGTTGTAACACTGTTGAGCACCTATGGAATGTTTGTTCTGTGCTTGGGAAGACTTTTCTTAAATCAGGAGCAGTATGAATAAGATATTTTTATCCCCAAAGAGGTTTGGGGTGGTTTTGTAATACCTGAAAATTAAGCACACCTGTGACATTTTTTATTTGCTTATATAAAATTAGTTTTCATTGGTATGAAATACAGAACAAAGAGCCACATATCTTTAGCTCATCTTTTCTATAAAGTTCTTCTTTTAAAAAATTTTCTGTTGCAACATGCATGTTTGCATATCTGGATTCAGGAAAGACAATAGTTTTGCCCATGAAAAGAATTTTAGGGTGAAGATCACTGGTTTTCTGTATTCTGTCCATTCTAAACTGACTTTGTCTGAGAAGAAACACTTGAATTTCTTTCTAAAAGGTAAATTTTCAGGTAGATGTTAGATCTTGAAAGCAAGAACTTGGCAGTAACTCGCTGCTCAAATATAGTCATAGCATTGCTACTGCTACTGTCAAAGAAAACCTTTCAGCCCTACAGGACCAGCCTGACTTGAGCTGTCAGCACCTGCAGTGCTGCCCCCCAACACATTGCCTTGGCTGAGCCAACAATTTTTTTCTGAAGATTTCCAACAGATCTATTTTTATACATCACCTAGATGTGTAGCACTAAGCAAAAGTATAAATATCTGGAAAAATTAACTCAAATCTCAATTGTGTCCTCATAAAGCTTCACAGAGAAAAGCACTTGAAAAAAAAATTGCCCAGTTGTCTTTTTATAGACCAATTTTTAATGAACTTTTTTCTCTTCTTACACTTTAAATCAATTGAAAACAGACTGTGTGAAATGTACCTCCTGTTACATAGTAGTACCAAGCTCTGGAGTAGCTGAAATGACAGCATGCATGGGTAGCTGCACACAGAGAACTCCAGGCAAATGCTCACATAACACAAATTTCACAAATTCGGGTCCCGATTCAGCAAAGTCCCTAAAACATGAGCATAATATTAAGAGTACAAATAGTCCCAGTGAAGCCAGGGGAATGATGTTGCCTCTAGTTCAGGGCTGTGTGCTGAGGCACATGTGCACAAACAAAGCCATAGAAACCCCCATCTATCTCTCAAACAGCCGCCGCTGACAGCTGCTGAATGCGGACGAGTGTGCCCGGTGCCACTGCGGCTTCTGCCGGCGTTATTGCTTGTGTCACCCCGGCGTGAGGCCAAGGGAGCACTGGCAGCTGCTCTCGAGGGCCAGAGGAGACTGTAATGAACAGGAGGGAAGCAGGCAGAAGGGCCACATGGAGCTGTAAGGAGCAAGGGAGAGAGATGTGTTGGCTGCAATAAATCCCCTCACTGGAGCCATAAAACTTGGATTTTTCTGTTAATAGGGCTCTGAGTTCCTCTGTAATGTCATCAGGAAAAAATTACAGCATTTGAGATGAGGACAAGGAAGCATCTTGAAGGTTTAGGCTGATTCAAACAAATTTGACCAGACTGTTTCTTCATTAAGACAAACTCTGAAATGCATCAGACTATACTGATTTCAGTATTCTGTTCCCTCAAAAGCATACAGTCTCTTCCTAAGCTCACCTACATACACTAAGAGAGGAGGACTGGAGCAAAGATCTATCATAGTAATCTCTGAAGAGACACCTGATATGGGGTTGTAATTCACCACAGCATGGAGCAGTTAGCCATGTGCCTCTAGCATCACTGACCCCTTAGGGAAGAATTAGATAAGGCTGCCAGGGCCTCTGCATCTGACTCAATCTAATCTGAAGACTGTAGATATATGTCTTGAATGTATAGTGTGAAGAAACTCTACCCATGCTGCATTACCCTTGTTTTCAAAGGAACTGAGGTCAATGTTGTCATGTTTTGTGATTGCATGTGCACCCACACCCTCTCTTCACACCGTGGCACCATCAGAACATAAGAACCATCAGAACTTTGGCTGGTTCTGACCAAATTTGGCAGAGGGGCAATAGGCCCAAAGACACAAGCTCCTGTGGTTCTGTGAAGGAAGCAGCTGCCCAAGGGAGGGAGATCCACCTGAAAGAGGCAGGAGTGTGTGTTCAGCCCTTCTTCAACATGGAGAATTATGGAAACCTCAGCTGTGACAGAGGCTTGCTCAGCGCAAGTCCCTCAGTAGCAGAGACACCCACCAGTCTGTAGGAAGCCAAGCTCCTGCAGTCCTACTGACCAGGAAGCCACCAGGAAGCTTCCAAAGAGAAGAGCAAGGCACTGGCTGGAAGATAACCATACTTATCAACTGATTTAATATATTTCTACTGTTAAAATCTTAGCACTTGTCACAGTTTTAACTTTCTAAGGTAGGTCCTGGGCCCCACCTGGCAGTGCTGCTCAGCCTGCCCACTGTACAGCTGGGGGAAGATAAAAGCAAGCATATTCTGCACATCAAGCTGGTTCAGTTCCAGTGCAGAGCGTGGACCTGCCTGAGTGCAAGTGGAGCTGTCAGCTCATACAGGCTTCACTGTCAAGGGCTGTGTCATCTGTCAGTGTCGGTTCCAGCTCACTGTACCACATAGAGGCGATGCACCGGTGCCTTCCAATTGATAACACGCTGCCAGAAGCATGTTACTTTCTCATCTGTCTTCTTGTAGCTGTCAAAACTGGAATCCATTAATTAGTTTGTTGTTGTGAATTTTATTTGTTCTGAGGACATGTAAATTTCAAAATAAGACATGGAAAAAAAGAAAAAAAAAAGCAACCAACAAAGCAGGAGGAAGGTGCCAATGGGGGGTTCACAAACCCTAAGTGGCAGCTATTATGAAGGGTAAGTGCTGGCTACAAGAGCCCCATCTAAGTGGGTATAATGATGTGGCTAGTTTCACCACATTGCTTTTAATGAGACTGAGCTGCTTACAGGGGGCGAGGTGTAGTGACAGCTGAGGAGAGGCAAGAAAGCAAGGCACAAACCAGGAAAGTCAGCTGGGTTAAGAAGATTCTGCTTATTGTTTGTGTGAGGAGTTTTTCATAATTTACATTGTTACTTAGTGGAGGGAAGGTTTGACTGAGCTTCATTTCCCTCTATTTTACATCTCATGAAAGACATACTGTGATTTCAGAATGAGATTTTGCCAGCTCTGTGTGTTAAAAATGAGATGCTAGCACTTGAGTGCACAATGCCATCTCTAAGCAGAGCAGCAGTTCCACTGAAATTTCAAATATTGAATAAGTTTATTTTTATTTTACACAGGTGTTTTTGTCCACTCTCACCTTTTCATGGTGTCAGCAAAGAGACTCAAGGTAAAAGTTCCAGAAGCTCCCCAAGTGAGTCTTCAAAAGTGAGTCTGCATGACTGGAGAATCAGTGGGACCTTAGTACAGCTAGGTGTGGTGTAGCAATGAAATGGCAGCCCATGAGCACAGCCTTGGAACCAGCCTCACCACAGGCATCAGGAGAGCTTGGGAGCTCTCACAGGCACATAGACACACCAGGCAGAGGCCGACTCAGGCAGATGCTGCTGCAGCCTGAGCTGAAGCAGCCACCAGGATTTTCCAAGCCATTGCTGCCACATGCTCTCTTGTTTCTAAGCTCAGTCACTTTCAAATTTGTAATCAAGCTCATGCACTACTTAGTATTTCTGAAGTTCCCATCATAAGGAATACCACACACTAGCTAACTTCAACTTGGCTGTCTGTCTTTCTACAAAACCCTACAAGGTAAACTACCTATAGGAAACCATGTATTAAATGTTTTGGTATCTAATTCCCTCTACTGGAAGGGCAATTTGCTAATGCTGTGACTAGACATGATTTGTTTTAACATTTTCTTTAAAGAAATGACAAAATACTTTCCTAGATTCTGTCCTCAAAATAGCTGCTTCTCTCTGAGAAATCAAGATATCTCCTCCTTTTTGTCCCAAATTATGCCAACCAAGGGCATATAAATATATTGGCCCAGCATAAAAGGTAGGACTATATATTAACAGATAAGACAAACCTGCTTCCAGGAAATCAGATCCTTTCTTTGCTTTTGCAGTGGTTACAGAAAAGGAAATGAAGTCCAAATTTGCAATTCAACAAGGTTACTTGGGTGTCAATAAAATACCTTTCATCAACGCTTTATGGCCATTGTACTTGGATATCTTCATTTGCATGCATTTGCCTTGTGTGGCAATGCTCACTTTCCTAGGTATGTGTTCATCTTTTTTAATATCCATTGAAAATTTGGCTCAGAATCAGCTCTTTAGTGGTTTAAGTTCATCCGCTCACACAGGTAATCCATGAAAGAACAGGTATTTTAAATGCTCCTCAGAGAAATAAATTGCTGCTTTATGTGTGGTTTGGGTGGTTTAGGTACTCCCATAAAGAAAAATAAATACTGTTTATGATCACTGATTATATACTTGTATATCTGAAATCCTGAAATCTCACAGCCTGGATGATGATCTCAATGTTATATGCAGGAATGGAGTGTTTGAACTTTGTCAGAGCTGTTGCTGTTGCCTCTGCCTTCAAAGCCACCCAAATCTGGCCAGAGCAGCAGATTGCACACAGTCAGATTCGGGGCTGGAAGAAAAAAAGCTAACAACTAAATATTTGCACTGTGCCAGGAGGAAAGGGACACCCAAATGCAGCCTCCCTGATTCTGCTCTTTGCTTCTGCACTCAGGGGTGTCAGTGCTCCCCTTCTCCTCACCTGCACACTTGGAAGACAAGAAAAGTGCCCACCTGCCCATCTCTTCCAGCTGAGCTCCAGCAGGCTGGCAGGCAGGGTCCTTCCCAGGCTATTCATCTGCTTGGAAAATGTACTTAGAAAAAGCAGGAAGCTGCATCCTCCTAGCTGGGGGACAAGAGTTACCCCTCTGGGTGGGAAGAAAGCACCAAGGAGCTATGAGGAAGTGAGCACCAAAATGCCTCCCTGGAGGGCTGCCTAGTCTTGGCCTGTTATGAGCAACTACATTTTTATGCACTGCAGTGATGGTGTGGGGCCCCCGTATTGCAGGTGCTCATAAAAATAAGCAACAGCTACTGTGGATATTTATTGCCTTATTTTGGGAATCTTATCTCTCAAGTAGTAGCAAACAGAGTCATTTGAATACAGTTGCTGGCTGAGATGCACATGAAATCAGAAGTATTTGTTGGACAGAGTCTTTTTAATGTTCATGGCACTACAGGATTTTCTGGAGAGGGATGGGACAGAGGTGCACTTGAGGAGTGGCTGGCAAGCAGCAGCCACCTGGCAGGGTGCTTTGATGGGAGCCCCCAGTGCTGGCAGACAAGACCCAGAGCTGTGAGGCTGCTTCTTCACCCCTCATGCCCCAGAGGCACAAGGGCAGGACATCTTCTTACCTATAGGTCTTGTAGGGGTCCTGGAGTCCATGGCCATCTTTGTCCAGTCAGTGTCAAGCTTTGCCTCTGTGTGAAATGGAAGGTTTTAAAGAGAGGCCTCTTCAGTGGGGTTTGTCCTGGGACATTCTGCAAGATGGAAATGACAGCATTTACAGCTAGATTAGAGATAATCTCTTCATGGTCAAGTTGTATGGCATAGGTCAGCTATCAATGATATAACTGATTGTTCTGTGGTAGAAGGTAGAAACTAGATTGCCCTAAAACAGCCTCACCTCACTTCCCCCAGGAATAGAGAGGCATATACCCCCAGCTGGTAGTTTATAATAAAGTCCTTCAGGAGTACATTTGCCTATGAATACTTAAAAAAAAAGGCTTCTGCTTTCTGCAGTGGATAGAAATTCATACTTTTATTCACACTTTTTTCTTAATGACCTTCTGCCATAAGAGCAATTTGCTTAGTCCACTCCAGGTGATTTTGCATGATTTGCAAATCTAATTTTTATCTCCACGTCTCACATTTGAAAATTTTTTGCCACCATATTAATTTAACATTTTTATCTTTTACCTACCCAGACAGCTCATCGTGACCTTTAAATTCACTTACAAAGGATAACCCATTGGTTAATCTGGACCAATTGGCCTCAGTTACAGGCTTGGTGACAAATCATTATTTCTACTCCAGCTCTTTAATTGGCCAGAATGCTCTTTTTTATCAGATATATTAGCTGTCAGAAGTGTCTGCTAGCCTTTGCGTACTTCCTGGATGGTGTCCAGGTCATTAAAGCAACATCTTCTGTTCAAGTCTGGAATATTTATCCTGTGCCAAAATCCTAACTTTCTCCCTGCTTTTAATTAATTAAAGCCTGAAGAATGCTAGATGGGTCATTCTACAGGCAAGCCTTTTGAAATGGGAAAACTGATACAAAATGTTTCATGCTCCTTTTTCTTTTACTCGTTCAGCAGTTTTGCTTCACAAATCACAATTTTATACTATTTAAATTTCATCTGGTTGAAGTACTTTACTTTTATTTCTGCTGAATTATTTTGCATGACAATAAGGCAGGCACAGTTTCATGGGCAAAGAGGGAACAGCAGGAGCCGAAGGGGCTGTAACCCCCAGCATATGATGGGAGAGCAGCATCCCTCTCCATAGTCATTCCCCCCCTGCATAAAGGGATGAAGTCTCACCAGGAATGAATCCTCTGAGAATCAGAACCAGCTTTTGAGGGAAGAGAGCACTCCACAACTCTGGCCAGTTCTCACAAAGCTCTCCACAGCTGCCTGCAGGGAGCAGCCAGACAGCTGAATCTCAGCTCCCCTGTGGTGCTGTGCCTGATACAGCTCTGCAAGGTATTCAGGCTCTACCTGCACAGCTAGAATACATGACCCACTGCCTTTCTGTATTTAATGTCTAACAGAGATGCTGGTAACATTAACAGGCCTTCATCCCTTGCACTCCCAGAGCAGTAACATCAAGATTTTGATTGCCTTGGTACCATAAATATTGTATTCACCAGCCAAGGAGAGCTGGTTAAAATAAACCTTTACAGTGAACATTTATTTATTATTTTATACCACTGTGTTTACTGCCATTCATAGTTTGTATTCTCTGTCAGTGACTCACAACAGAACAAAGAACTTGAAAGGAGATGTGGTTAAGTGTGGTGATTTCTTCATTTCTATGTAGTAAAATATTGTTCCTTGAAGACACATCTTGTAATATCTCTTGATATTTTCTTTATGCTAGTCTTCAACATAAAGTTCCAAAGTCATGCCTATGATAAAAATGGATTGACACTCTTCAAAATGTCAAAAGTTTATTCCAGTTTTGTCACTGTTATGTGAACTTGAAAATAGACCTACCTCGGTGAAGATCTGTTTTGTTACAAGTATTTCTTGCAGCTGCATGTTCTTCCAGCTGTAATATTAACACTCTGGAGTGTAAGGCTGGTGTCTAAAGATATGCCAAATGGAGATGTTATTTGAATGACAAATGATGGAAAATTAATGCAAAGTTTCTATTTTTGCTTCATGTTTTTGGCTTATAGAGCAAAAGCAATGTATTTTAAAAGGTTTTGGGGGGGGTTTGTTTTTTTGTTGTTTTGTTGGGGGTTTTTTGTTATTGTTGTTTTTACTGGCTCTCTGCTTTCTGTGTATGTTCATTTTCATATTTATTTCTTATTTGGATTTGGATAATCTTTGAATAGTTGAAGAACGTTTCTGGGAGAGCAGTGTTCCTGCTTTGCTGATCCCTTTGCAGGGATCAGACTTCACCATTGTTTGGATTTTTTCCACAAAAAAAAAAAGCAATGTTTTTCAGGCAAAACAACAACCCTTAAGTAAAGTCATGGGGGCCACATGACCTGAACGAGGCAGAAGGGCTCCACTGGACGTGCTCCCTATTGAAACCTGCAGTGTCACCTATCAGCAAGCTCTTCAATCTCCAGCATACAGTATGTTTAAATGCTGTGTAAATACAGCTTCTGCACTTCCATTTATCTTTGTCTCGCCTCTGCCGTGGCGCTGCCAAGCAATGCTGGGAGCAGCGGGGAGGGGGAGCCGGAGGCCGGGGCGGGAGCGCATCTGCCCGCGGCCGATGGAAGCGCTCGGAGGCGGGCGCGGGCGCCGCTGGTGGGGCGCGGGTCCTGCGGTTCACGGAGCGCGGCTCTCGCCGCCTGCCAGAGGCTGCGCGCGTTTTCAAGCCTGCCGGGGGTTTGCAAGGTGAGGGCTCGCCTTTGCAAGGGGTCAGGAGATGCGGTTGCATAGAGCCCATTCAGGAGGAGGCCCTTGACGCGCGTTTATTCTTAAGGAAGGATTTTGCTGTAGCTCAAAATGAGCTGTGTCTCGGCCATGCCTTGGATTTTTCTCCCCTACGTTATAGTAAATGTGAGTCTCTCAGAATTGCCTTTCCTTTTGGCATCTAAACCTGATGCAGAGGCTTTTGCTGAATTCTATGAATTCTACCTTTTTTAAAATTCTATGTCCGTTCTGTTTTCTGATTTTTTATCAATAAACAGTTTACTTAATGAGACTATTTCAAAGGTGGCAAGATCAGACTTTAAAAATTAGTATTGCAAAAATTAAGCTTGTGTTTGAAATGTGAACATGCACTCCTGAGGAGAGTCTTATAAGCTAGGAAAAAATCAAAAAATTTGGTTTTGGACCAAAATACCAGTGTGAATAACATTTAGAAAATACAACAATATATAGAAAATAAAGCATGCCAGACCCAGGAAAAAATATTAAAATGCACATAATTGCTGAGTTACTTGGTTCGCTTCACACAGTTCCTTATGTACATTGGGTGGGCAAGGAGAAATTAAACTTGGGCTGTTGTTTAATTTTGAATTCATAGCTTTATAGTCCTTCATGTATTCTCTTTGGAAGTAAAATAGGTATAACATGAATACTCTAGCTCAGTGGTACCCAAAATCCAAATAGAGAATGAATAAAACAGAAAATTAAGAAGTCTCAAGGAAATCCCCATGTCAACATACTTAACAATTCTGTTTCATAAAACCAGCCTTGTATATTAGAGGTTGTGTATTAATTACACTTTTAAAAGGCTTTGCATGAGAATATTCAGAATAACTGCAAAAAGCAAATCTTGTACAGAAAAGTCACTCATCCTGCCAAATATGAAGGCACCACTCCAGAGCATTTGCATTAGAAAGTTCCTCAAATAAATTATTTTTTTTAACATCTGAAGACAGTCATTCTACTAACCTGTCCTCAGAATCAGCTGAGTCATTTTTAATTGAATTCTTTTAGATCAGCCATCCTGAAATAAGCCACTGAATGAAAAAATCTCTATTCACATGGTTGGAGCTTGTCAGCTGAAAACAGAACACCCATAGAGAGGATCAGTGTACCCTAAGCATAGCAGGAGCTTATCCTGTTATGAGCACGTGGGGCACAACACCATTCAGGCATCATCTCCAAAAAGGCTTTCTTCCAGAAGCTGAGGAACAGTACTTGCAATGGCAGCACCTTTGCTTTCCAAGGAGCTAAACACAGTGCTATATCTCTGAAACACGTGGAGGACCATGGCTCAAAATGTCCATTTTAGCACCAAATCTGGAACTCAGGTTTTGGCTCAAACTGAGTTATTCATTATTTTCACTGCACAAGCTAATCAGAAATTAAATTGAGGAGACTCTCATAGGCAATTATGAACTATCTTCTAACTTATCTTCTTGCAGAGAAGGGGAATAAACCTTCAGTGAAAGCAAAATTAAACTAGGTTTAATTTTAAGCCAAGTCCACAATAATTTACTCTTCGGCTTGTCAGCTGAACTGCTAAGTTCTGTGTAATTTACTAGTACTGCACCTCTCAGGATATGTCGATGCACTGTGCAGGGTATTCCAGCATTTGGTATAAAACAGTCTCTGGATAAACCGAGCACTAAAAGTCGGAATGGCAGCAGCATTTGTCAGTGCCAAGCTCAGTGTCTACAGCCTCCTCAACATTGTTAGCTGTTGAGCTCTTGGCTTGTTTGGCTGCTTTTTAAACATGTTCAGCCTATGAACTCTTCTGGATGTCAAACTGCAGCTGATGATCTGCTGCTTGGAATTGGAAACATTTGGTGGGATTTTACAGGGACCTGATGTAAGTACCATGGAAATCAGGTGCAAGCCACTGCCTTTGCCAAGAAAACTGCTTTAAAGCTTATTGTAAGTCAGAAGCGGGGGATGTAATCCAGGGGCAATCTTTGTCCATTTCTCTGTTTGTCATGTCTGATCTGTATTAATATTCATCCTAACCCGACCCCAGTGGGAAATTACTATGCATTTGTTCTAAATCGGTCAAAACTCCTGAACCAGCCATATGGTGTGAATCCCTGTTTGTCTGGTAGCGCCGAGCCTATCTTTCACAGCCCTGATGCACATACAAAACTGTCTGCTTTCACTGCTTCATAGCAGTGTTGTAAATATAACTGAACTTGTGAAAGAAACAAGGTGTTAATTGATGGTGTACATATTCGTCCTCTTAAACGTCTGCTCCTAAACTACTTTTCACGGTTTCTAAGGAAACCCTTATTCCTTAAAATGGCCAAGGTTCTTGCTCATAATACAGTTTCAAATCTTAATTATCTAAAGCACTTTTTGCTGTGAGGGGAAAGGTGTAGATATGGCCCATCTGTATATTCAACAGTTACTTTGAACTTGGAGGAAGGGAAGATTTTTGTCAGCACTGACTGTAGGAAACCATCAATTCTCACATTATGGGAAATGTGATACCGTATTTTCAACTCCAGCTCCTGACTTTCTCAATTAAGACAGTGTGAGACATGCCAGAAGAAAGGGACTGTGTGTCTGATCATGTGCAGGAAGTTGAAAACAGTTTTCTGTGGTTGCTTCACTCGTCGTACCTGTTCATTTTATCTGACTGTGCCAAGATGGATTGGCATCCCATAAAGGAAAGGTCACTGCCAACAACCACAGTGCCTTACCTTCCTTACCTTCTCATTGCTTTTCTTCCCCACTGCATCCCACCAGCCAGACTGCAGCACAGGTATCAAACTCAAGTGACCAGATCTGGAGACCAGCTGTCTGTCGATGCATCCCCGGGCAATGGATCCTCCTGGATTTTTTCCCCAGCCTACAGCACACTAACTTACTAAATTCCCTTGGATCATGTTCTTTTTCTGCAAGAGAAACTGCCGTGTTGGTCCAAACAAGATTAAGGTTTCTAAATCAGGGCATGTGTCTATTATGCTATGTTTGATTTACATTTAAAATGTATACAGCTACCTCTGTAACTCACAGAATGCAACCACTGTAGCAAAAGCCACATAAAAAAATCCCCAGATCTGAACAGACCTGGTAGGATACCTGAGCATCAGGTGTGAGTCATGTGTCTGCTGTCTTACACTCTACAGTGCAGCTATCTGCCCCCCTTGAGACACTGCATATCCTCCAGCTGCTTGGACGTGTGCTGATCCCTTCCCTTAGCAGAGGCAAAGGAAGGGATATTCAGGAAAGCTCAGAAGTGACCATTCCTGTCATATCAATCCTTCCCACAAAGCTGTATGACATAACCTAAGAATCATCTCTTTATTTGCTTTTAAGCAAGTAAAGCTTCAGAAAAAAAAAAAAAAAAAGACGATATGTGATTTTATATTTCCAAATCATTACTGAAAAAACAAACTTCTAGGTCTGCCAAATCCTTGGCTCTGCTAATACCCTGAAGCTTCCCAGGGCCATACAAGGATGAGCAATGTTCTCTGGCCCTCAAAATCCTCACACTTCCAAGGCATAAAATGAAGTGTCCTATATTTCTGAGGCACAGAATCCAACTGGCATTGTTTTATTACCCCCATGCACTGCTAGTCCTTCCCAATTCATTTTTAGATGGGATTGCATTTTCCCCCAGAAAGAAAAGGGAATTGCCCGGACTGTATTGTAACATCTGAGTCACTGCCAAAGAAGATTACTAAACCATGTGGCTAAAGCTGCCCAATTGCAGGTGGACAACTTGTTGTTGTTATCAAATAACTCTCCATCAGTCCTGTCTTTCAGCCACTCAACAACTGCCTTAGTAGAAATTACTGAACACATTTTCACTGCCATAAAAATTGGCCAGGGCTATATTTCTGGATTCCAAGAAAGCTTCTGACAGCCAACCATGATACTTTATGTAATAAGTTGTCAGCACACCGTGTATCACCTAACGCTGTCACTTGGCTGAGGTCAAAGCTGTCAAATTGCCAACAAAATATTGTTACTAGAAGCACTAAATCTTCTTTTCAGCCTAGTCCTGTTGGGGTCCATCAGGCATAGTCCTTGTCCTGTTATTGTTTATGCTGTGTTTAAATGACCTACCACATGAATATGCATGAAAAACAAAGCTTACATATATGTAGACAACATTGCCAGCAGATGCTGCAGTCACATTTCAAAAAGATCTGTGAACCACCAGGGAAGGACCACTCATGGTCTGCTTATGGTTTTACAAGCACATGTATAAAATGTTCCACATCACCATCATGATCAAAGCTTAGACATAGAGCTTCTCTGTTATGCATGCAGTTTGCATTTATGTTGTACATTAAACTGACATCTGAGTTACAGGTGACCCTTTGACTATAAAAAAAGATGAATTTTGGAAAACTCATGCAACCCTGGAGTGAGAGGCCAAGAGACAAGAGAGATACCTGAGAGGGGGATTTGGCTGGGATGCAGATGTGAGCTGCCCCAATGCAGCTGATCTCTGGAGGTTTCTTCTTTCCTTTCTTCTGGGTTGTGGTGTAACAACTGCTCAGTGGATCCTAGAGGTGGAGAAATGATGGAATGAGAAGAAAGAGCCTATAGTCAGGACAAGATCTCTATTGAGGGTGTGGGACCATAATGACTGAATTGTGGGTGTGATGCTCACACTGCAAGGATGGCTTTGGAGAACGGAAACAATTTTGTCTCTGCTATATAAAAAGAAGACTTGAAGGGACAAAAGCAGTGCATTGTCTTCTATTTCCTCAAATATCTTTAGTCAGCCTTGTAAAAACACAGCCTTCCTAAAGCACTGCACACAAACAAATAGTTTCAAAAGCACAGAGGTGTTTTAATGATGTGCACATGTCCATCATGGCCAATACATGCTGCAGAGTGCAAAACAATATTGGGCTGTCTTGTCTGTGTGGCAGCAAGTAGAGGGAGGTCAGCACTAGTGTCAGTGTGATTTCTTCTTGACCCCTGAAACATCTGTGAAACTTTACATTGATGAAACCCCTTTACCATTAGTGGGAGTAATTCTCTTTATATTGGAATGAGTAAGAACTGAGTCAGGCCCTTGGAAAAAGTACAGCAGTGAGACATTCTTACATATCATAATGAGGTATCATATGATACCTCATTAGATAGAGATAAAGACTGAGGAGACCTCAGCAAGGCATTACAGTACTTAAAGGGAGCTTATAAAAAAAGAGAGAGCCACTTTTTACATGGGCAGATAGTGATAGGACAACAGGGACCAGTTAAACCAAAAGAGCAGAGATTTGTATTAAATGATATAAAGAAATTCTTCCAGTGAGGCACTTGAAAAGGTTGTCCAGACAAGTTGTAAATGCCCCATCCCTGGAAGGGCTCAAGGCCAGGCTGAATGGGGTTTTGCACAACCTGGTCTAATGGGTGGCAGAGGTTGGAAACTTTAGGGTCTCTTCAAACCCAAGCCATTCTGTGATTTGGTGAACCAGAGATTCAGACCAGGAATTTCAAAAGTAACCTATGAGCTGGGGCTCCTCAGTTCCTAGATGCTTGGTGTAAGTCTTAGTTTCCCTAATGCTGAGAATTAACAATGTCTAAAGCCTAAGATATCAACATTCCATGCAGAAAGGCTGCTCTAGCCTAAAAAGCACCTTTGCAAATGGGATTGCTCAGTGCATCACCTTACACCAGCCCTTGCAGAAATATCTCCACCTGAGATGTTTGCATTCCTTGTCACAGCAGCTGTATCTGTACTGCTGAATTAAATGGAGGACCTGTTCTCTGGCTCTCTGGCTCAGACAGGCACAGCCTTTCCAGCTGCACATCACTAGGCTTTGGCTCTCCCATGGGCTCTGCAGGATGCTCCCACAGGCCCGGGATATAAATGTGACATTCTGGCTTTGTCATTGCTGTATTTGGCGCTGAATCACGAGGGTTGCAGACCATGACAGTGATGTTTTCCTAGCAGGAACCCCAGGCACTCTGCTGCAACTGCATGGGAAGAGGCATTGAAGAGAGCATCCTGGATGCCTGCAGGACAGCAGCAGCAGAACCTGGTGTGCCCTCATGGACTGTGCCAGCTGCATCCTGGTGTTCCTGAGGGAGGGAAGTCGGCCCATCTCAAGACCACTGCGAGATGTGAGCTCAGAGCTAATGGCTAAGCAGCCTGGACAGCCTGCAGTCAGGCTTGCTCCCAGCCCTGTGTAATTTAGCAGCACAGACACAGCCTGTTACAACTTGATTTTTGCTTTGAGAGCAAGTGCCAGGCTCATCCATGGGGTGTAATGTGTGACTGTGGCTCCTGGATCACTCTGCCAGTGCAATCCAGGCGCGACACAGCCTGCAGTCTCCTACACTGCTGCCCTTCACTTTCTGGGAGCCCAGCCTGACACTTGTGGTAATTTGTGCCTAGTCCTGTGTTGCTCGAGAGATTAACAAAAGGATGAAATCATTTTATTTGGCAGCTTTATGTAGGACTGGGAGGAAAAAAACCCAAACTTGAGTCCCTTGTTTCCCTTTAATATAAAGCAACTGTTAGGAGCATTTACAGATCTATACATTTAGGTTGTCATTGCTTTGGTTAATGATTTGATTTAAATGGCAGCAAAGGTTCTACCAACTCTGCACTATTGATTATGTGGTCAATAACTGGATACAATTGTTATGCCAAAATGCATTCTTATATTAATGCTGATGTGAAGACATTTCAAAATATAAAGCAGCAGTGGATATGTTGTGACTCAGAGCAGAGAATCAAAGTCACAGCATGGGATGGCAATAAAGAAAAGAACACAGTAATGAGGAGAAAAGTCTAAGAGAGGAAAAAAGGCAACACTTGACAGACCCTTTGCAAGTTAGAAAACAAGCACTTCTGAGAGCTGCATTGTTAATGAGGCCTAGTTTACTATGAAACTGTGTCCTATATTCCTGTTCCACTCCTCCCCACCAACCATCCCAAATCCTCACCACATTCCCCATGGCTTCGATGGCCTCCCACAGCATCTTCCCCCCATGCCCTTGTCCTCTCCCAGCACTGTCACCTCTCTGTCATCCCCCACATGTCCCAAATGGTAGCACGTGCCCTGGCCTGTCCCAAGGGATGAGGGTGCCTCTAGTCTGGCCAGTGATGACCTCGTGCTTGGCCAGCTGGCAGCCAAGCCCCACAGATAACTGCTGGGCTCAGGCTCCTGCCACTGAGCTCCTCCCGGAGGAAATCTCTAGCACAGCATTGCCTTGGATCCTTCTTTCTTTTGCAGATGCTCCTTTTCACAGTTTCTGATAAAACTGCATATCTGAGAGCTACAGTCTGTAAAACTTGTTTACATCAATCATCAGTGGATTAAAGAAGTTATGAGGAATGGGATCGGATAAAATGAGGGATTGAGTCTTAGGAAGTAAAGGTTTAAGTCTTTTTTTTTCCCTTGCAAAACAGGGAAACTTTGTCAGAATTCCTCTCCTGTATCTACTTTTCCAAATGAGAGCTACAACAAACAGCTCTGATCAAAATCTCAGTTACAGCCTCTTTCAAAAGCTCATTTTCCCTTTTAAGAGATAGTCAGGTTAGCTACTTTTCAGCATTACATAAAGTCCACATAAATATGACCAACAACTAAAACAGCCTCTGTTTCCTCAGCCATCGGTATGCCATGGAAAAAATAATGCTGACCTCTGAAAAAACTGCAGCTGCATGTTCAGCTTTGGCTCATAGCCAAATTCCTCATTTGAACTGGGACTTGTGGAGTCATGAGGCTCCCACTCCTTCGTCCCGGGGTGTCTGGGGATAGCTGACGCAGATATTACACAAGAAGTAATCAAGAGGTTTCAGTGTTCACAGCAACCCAGGATTTTGCACAGGACTGCTTGATGGCATAATTAAAGGTCTAATTCAGAAACCAGAATTAAAGTTCATCTGCTGCTTTTAAGCTTTTTCCCTGCTTTTGGACCTTTATTTTTTCTTCATTAGTAATATTCTAAGAGACCACCTATGGATGGTTTTTTATTTCTTTAAAATTACTGAAATAGATCTAGTCTGCCACATACATAGAGATCTGTTAGTGCCAGGAGTTACAATCTGGGATGAAACTTTCTGTCTCATTTAATGTAAAATTTCCTGAGTCATATGGATAAATTTCCTGAGTTGTATGGATAAAACTTGGACACTAGCAGTGACAAGCATCTCTCTGGCAGCTTATTGGAAAGATTTCCATACAACTCCAATAGACATTGAGAAAAGCAAAGTGTGATTTATATACTCCTACACTAGGCATTCCCACGGAACCACACGGCTGTGATCACAACACATTATTAAATGCAGAGAACATGACAAAACCAGGACATTTTATAAAAACCCTTACCATTTTTTCAAATCACAGCTAATTTCCACCAGCTGACAGGAAGCCCATTTTGTTCTTTTACACATCCTCTTTCTCGAAAATGTCGTTTATGTTTGTTTTGACAAGTTTGGTCTCATTTTAAAAAAGCATTATGTTTTTTAAAGTTTAAAATATGCCAAAGCCAACCACCTTTCCAAATAAATGGATAAATAAGTAATTACAGAACTGAGAAAATGCTGGCAGTTGCAAAGGAAGAGGTAAAGAGTAACGAATCAGGAGCAGGTGAGAAGGTGAAATGGTTATATGGTCCTAACTGCAGGCCTTGAACAGAGTTGTGTTTATGAACAAGTTCAATATACACACGGGTGACACATTTAGGGTAATTATGGCCATATGGCAGAGTGTGGAACTGCCAGGAGTGACAGTGTGACTAAACCATGCCTGTGTATGTGACCACCTCACTGACTCCCTGACCATCCATCCATCTCTCCTGAAGCTCTTGAGATGTTCCAAACCTCCAAATGGATAAAAGCTTTTCTTCTAAACTAATTTGCTAGATCATTTCTTTTGTATTTCCTGCTCAAGCATCAGGACAGATGCTTTATATCACTGGGAAGGAAACCTCTCCTTCCCAAAGATGTAGAGGTTACCAGAGTCACAGAGGAGGTTGAGGCTCCCTTTGAGTCTGGGAAGAATGTGAGAGAATGGACTTTCAATGCAGTACAATTCTATAGGTTAAAATCTATTGTAGGCTATTTCAAGAAGCTTTTATGGCTTCTTCTGGGTTTTGGATCCATATTTACTTCCTTACTGGCAAAAATATGGTTCAAGGTTATGGATCCATATTGAAGTTTAATAGTTACTTCAACATCAGAAATATTTGTTTCACTTGTATCTCCCAATGTCATAGAAGTTCAAATACTGCTGCAGCAATATTTTAAGGGAGAAAACTGAGTTAAAAATTTGAGGCCAATAGGTCAAATATTCTATCATTTAAAAAAAGAGGAAGGAAGCTGAGCATCTATTTCTTAAAAGATATTCAGAAGACCACCAGATCTTAGGCAGAAATTTTCTTTTTAGAAGATGTGTGTTTTAAAAATGCAAAAGAAGAATCTTAATCAAAGAAAGTTCACTTCATTCCCTTCCCCCACTTTAGAAAGAAAATAAAATATGAAAATTCAAATTGAAGAGTGTATCTGTGAGACACTGGAAGATGCTACCCAAGGGTGTTCACTGCAGAGAGGAGGATAGCTGTATTAAAATGAATAATTTTGTGGGGAAAGGATAGAGAGTTGTTGCTGTAAGAAAAAAATCTTTTTGATTGACATGAGAAATTGCTGCCACATGAAACAGTTCATCTTCTTTGAAGGGCTCTTTTGTCAGTGAGGTCAGGTCAAAGAGGTTTGAAAGGTCCTCATCAAAGGAAGTTGCCCTTCTAGGCCCAGTGCATTCCCTTGCTGGAGTAGTCTTGGCTTCAGGAACTGTATGGAGATGTGGGAAGCAGGGGGATGGCAGCTGCATAGCTAAGCAACCAGGGCTGGCTGAACCATGAATCAACACTGTCACCTGCTGTGGGCAAGAGAATCTCCTTGTCCTCCAGGCTGGTGGAGAGCTGCTGCACAGGGGCGAGTGCTGGTCTGACCACAGCACTGTCCTGCTCAGCTTGTGTTTGGAAATACAGAGCAGGAGGGGTCCCTGTGCTTACCACCCTGTGCCCCAGAGCCAGAGTTTGGGTTTGCAGCTGAAACAGCAATGTGAGCCCCTTCCCACCTTTCCTGTCTCAGTGCTATTCCTTGGATACCCTCCCTTATCTGCGAGCAAGAGAGTCCAAGTTTTTCCGCTCGGTGAAGGAGCACTGTCCCTGGGGAGGGCACAACACCTCTTTGCAATAAGAAGGAGGAACAAGCATTAAATTCTAGCCCTAACCCTCTAGTCCAACACGCCTGTGTCACCTCTCTGCCCTGATGTCATTTAGCCACTAGTAGTTTTGTAGGTGTCCCTCACCACCCCACTCGATGACAGAGATGTTAAATAACCAAACCCAGGACCAGGGTGTAGGGTCTCAGACCCAACATAGCCAGTCACTGTTCTGCACTGGGCTCAGCCAAACCAAGCCAGTGCTTCAACCTGAGGGTCCCATCCTTCACTTTCACCCTGCTCCCACAGCTCCAGTGGGACCTGGTGTCTTCCTGCAGAAAGAAAGTGCAGGAATTAGCATCTCATTGAGATGAGAGATGCAGCTCCCACCTCTGCCAGCAATGTGCAGAGCCCAGCCCTTGTAAAGGTCAGTTCATTTTTTAAATTTTTTTTTCAGAGTAATTTTCAGGAAGGCTCAAAAATTTGGGGTTTCTGTTTGTTCTCTGAAAGGAAGTTGCCCTTGTGATATAATCGTGTGACTCCAGGCTCCGCTTCCTTAAGTAGGAATTTCAGATGCTCAGTGCCTTAAAGCCTCACTCAGCTGATTGCAGGCAGTTTTCCCCGCTGCTTGCTCAGCTCACATCTCAAGCTACGTGAAAAATCACCTCTGTTGATTAGGACAGGGCTTTCCTTCCTGATTGCATTGTCCTGTTTATTGTCATTGAATTCTTGAATCAGGAGGATGTTTTGTTTGTTTCTCAAATTTTAATTGCTGTATGACTTTCCTCTTCTTTGCTAACCTGCTCTTATGTTTTAGCAAACAGTTCCAGAGGTAATTGCTGAATTTATATATTCATGGAAATCCAGCAGATATGTACGATAATAGCACAATTTGATATTTATGAAGTGCCACTTTTCTATAAAGGTAGAATTTCAGTTAATTATCACCGGCCTGTTTATTAACACTTGGAAATGGAAAAATAATGAATGGGCACATCATTTATTCATTAAAATGCTGCTGATGAGTTGCCCCATTCATAAATTAATCTCGCATTTCACTCCAGCATAGCGCTGCCTGTGCTGGTGGGTTTTGAAGGTCAATTGTACTTTAACCCATGGCTTCCTGCAAAGGGGGAATCTGTCACCTTGGACTGTGATCACAGTGACTCTTGTCAACCAAACAGAGTCATTCTGTGAGCAGTTTGGCTGGCAGAGAGTGGAGGAAAAGGGGGAGAGCTGCAGCTAGCTGCACTGCTCAGGACATAATTCTCTTCCACTTGGAAGCAGTGCCTCTGTCTCCATCAGACAGCTAGGATTGATACAATGGGCTGGGAAGGCACTGCTGTGGACATTCTGATTTGTCTTCTGAAATCAGTGCCCTTCCCTCCCACAGACAAAATCCAAGCTGTTCTTGGGGAAAGTGCCACTTTGCTGTTGTCTCTCTGATGAGAAATCCCACCCCTCTGACTGGCAGAGCTATGTGGGCAGTGAATTTTGATATAGGTGCAGGTGAAATTCAGAGCAAGTATCTGAATATTTTGGGCCAACTTTTACCCTTTTTATTTGGGAAGCACCTCTTCCATCCCTGGGAGGAGTGTGTGAGGGCATGCAGAGCCCTGTGGAAGAGGAGGGACCGCAGGAGCAGAGCCGAGACAGAGAGGCTGGGCAGAGGACACCTCCTCACTGCTGTTTGCTATTCAGGGCAGCATTGAGAAGGTGTTACACTAGAATTAGATCTAGTAAAGAGACTTTTTCCTGAACTGCTACAGTCATTAAAATTATCAAAGACTTCTTTCCAGTATAATTTTAGCCCTGGGGTCAGTATAAAATTGTGTATTTCATTCTGCCCATCCTCAGGCCGGACGTTGCCTGGTGCAGTTGAGGAAGCACAGATAACTGCTGCCCTGGGGGCAGCTGGACATTTCTGCAAAGTTTACTGGATGTCTTTGTGCAGGAGTGCCACTGAAATGTCAGCTGTTATGAGTGCAACCACTCTGCCAGATGTGCTAAACATGACAAAGATGAGAAAGTAGGTGCTGAAATATTCTGTGATGGTTAAGTGGAGAAAATGTCTTTGAAGCCATCTCGAGCTGATGCCGATTTCCAATAGGTTTGGAGTAATCCACAACACAGCTGGAGCTTTAGAGAGACCTGAGGTGTGAAATGACACAATGAATAGCTAATAGTGGCTGCTTCCTGGACAAAATACCTGCCAATATCAAAAGCAAAGCAAGCACTTCTGGCTCTGGACTCTGTTACTAGCAGAAAGCAGCTCTGTCTTCTGAGAAAAAAAAACCTGCATTGCTAAGAGAAGCAAAGTTAATGCAGTTTAGCACAGTAGCTCCAGGTCTGGAGATCAGCCTCCCTCCCACGTGTCTGGGTCAAGCTCTGCTAGCAGGCCCAAGATGTCCAGCTCCTCTGAGTGTGGTCAGCAATGGTGTTGGCTGGGTGCTCCTGTGCCACTAAGGTTTTTTACAGGATTCTATTCCGTTCCAATAGCATGATCCCTACTTGCTCAAGTAAGGAGGAGTAAAAGACTTGTTTAAGATGACAGCAAGGCAAAAGAATGATCCCAAAGGGCCACAGAAGGACAGATGTGGTTATCTAAACATGAAGCCACCTATCAGCAAGGTGCATTTTCTGAAAAACAGGCCCACAGTGACCTGGAGTGGGACCAAGATCTCTCGAGTGTTCATGATGCACAGAGCTGTCCAGAGAAGAGTCCAGGCTGCTAAAGCTGGTTGCCAAGACTATATATTGGCTTATTTTTCCAGTGGCATGTTTGAAAACAAGAATGCAAGAATCAAGTTGAGGGTGGGTTTTTTTTTTAGCTGTCTTTAAAAATGCATAAAGTTTTGCTTCAAGTGTCACTGTTGGAGTTTTACTATTATGCTAACAATCCAGGCTACCCGCTGAATGCAACAGGCTACAGGCTTCATTTGGGGATTTTGCCTACTGTGAGCATTTTTTCGTTTCTTTTAAAATAAAATACCATTCTAAAGAGCCCACCTTTCAGAGTTTCTTTCATATTTTTTTAAATAAAAGGAAGTTTAGAGAAATTATCTCTGCATTCATACATGTTGCTTATGAAGTCAAAGAAAAGTATTTCTCCATTGTTTTTTCCCTCATCAGCTACAATTAAAATGCAAAGCTCAGCCAAACTTTTGCCCAGTTCAAGGTACACTGCATTCTTTTAAGCACTGTGTTTCTTCATGAAATAGCCAACTTAATTTTAAAATACATGTCAAATAAAATGACTAGCAAGGACAAACTAAAGTTAACATTTGACTTTTTCTTTTGAAGTACAACTAATTTTCTTGCAAAAGTACAGCATCAGTTCCTGCAAAGCAGTTCTTTTGTTATTGATTGGAGAGATATAATATATAAAGCTGCTGCCTGTAACACTCTACAATAATTAAAAGTACTTAATCATGCAGCTTGGAGATTTATTTTAAAAGCACAAAATATGTTCCTTATTGTGATTCACAGGAATTTACTGGTCTAATTTCTTTAGAGACCAGCAGGAATATATATTGACTCTGGTTTATTTATAAACCAGCTATTTAAATTACCAAGTTATTTACATTGTTATTGTCTCCATCATTTAGTCACCATTTGCAAAGATTTCACATTGCTCTTAATTTGGCACTCCCTAGTGCTGGTAGTACTTATGGGAGAGGATTATTTAGGAGGTAGTCAAGCAAACCATCTTGGTATGGGTGATCTCCTTCTTGCCCCAGACAGGTTTGTTCTCTTAGTGACCTTCTTTGAAAGGAGATGACATGCAGAACTGCACCCTGGAGGGTGTTGCAGCTACTTATCATCACAGCACCAGAAGGAAATAAGGCAAATTGCGAGGACACGTAGATCCAGGAGGTTGGGTTGCCCTCAAGGTCTGTATTAAAAAACCTCTGGCCAGATGTTTATAACATTACCCAGCTGTAAATTGTTCTGTTGGGGAGGACAGAGAGCACCCAGGGAGGGGCATGGTGACTGAAGTCCCCTGAGATCCTGATTTGATTCTGAGATTACGTGAAGGAAAGAACAGACTTAGTCCACCAAAAATATATGTAAAACATCAAGACCACAAAGCTCTGAAGTTACTGTAAGACTATCTGAGGAAAACAGTTATTAAAGGAATATTTCATTCCTGATGGTGAGGACACTACCTACTCTTTATTTTCATTCCTAGCAGCATTTTTTTGTCAAAGCCTAAAACACACAGAACACTACTTATTTTCACAGCACTCACTCTCCCTTTCTTCTTTTCTTTTCTCCCTTAAAGTCTGTGTGTAGAGGATTGATAACAACAGCTATTATTTAACGTGTGGCTTTTATCCCATGGCTGAAGGACCTACCTGGATGTCTCCAGTTGAGAGACAACTGTTGAGCAGACCGTGTTGGAGAGCAACCCCAGTGGCCCCTGTGGGGAGGAGGGCAGCAGGAGCCTCCCACTTTCGGAGGCTGTGGGGGGAGAGGGTGAAGTGCCCTGGGGAGCCAGGCAGCCCCTGCACGGCGGCAGAGCTGCCAGGCGCTGGCGGGGCCGGGAGGTGCCATCTGACATCGCGCCAAAAGCCTTTCAGAGCAGATGAAAGGGACTGCAACTCGAGTGTTTGCACTGGGCTCTGCTTTCACTCCGCTTTAGGATGATTGTCTCCAGGGTGAGCTTGGAGAGGCAACTCATGCTTTAGCTTGGGTTGACCTCAGCACTGCAGGGACTGGGAGCCACGTGCAATTATACAGCTCAGTTTTCATTTCCAACAGAAGAAAAACGAATGGATTCAAAACACCCAAGCAGAAAAAAACCCCCACAGATGTTTGCAAGCAATGAGGTTTATTTCCTTCTAGATGATCCAAGAAGGAGTCTCAGACGGAAGGAAAGGCACCATGAACGCCTCACCATCCACATGCAAGAGCTGCTTCAGGGCAAAGTTGTCCAAATGTCACCTTAAAAACACGGCTTGGTGTGGTGCCCAACCAAGGTGTTCACCAGTCATAGTAACTGCCATCCCATGTTTTGTTGTGGCTGCTGCTGTGATGAAAAAGCCAACAACAACAAATAAACTCTCTGAGATAATGAGTCTCTGCCACAAGGAGATGATTGCTTCTTTCTTAAAACACAAATTGCTGAAGTGCACTCTGCTTTGCTGCCTTGTATTTCTAAACATTCCACATAAGGGATGAATTCCTCCCCTTACACAATGCAGGCAGATTCAGAGCACATTTTGGAATGAGTAGAATTTTAATTTTTTTTTCATCGGTCTTTGGATCATGGCATTGGATTTTTTATATTCAGAACAGTTTTAAGGGAGCTGAAAGAGTTTCAGAGGTACGGGTCTTTTCTCAAGCCAAGAGATGTTGATCCAGAAATTTTACAACACTGTACTTTCTCTCAAGATATCCAAAATGCCATGAATTATGTATCCAACCTTGAAATGTTGTTAAAAATATAATAGAAAGTCACACATTGTGCATATTTAAGTTTTTACAATACTTACACTTCATAGTTTTGAGCCAGATTTCTTCCCCTCTGTGACATTTGTCCACACTGAGAACTGAGTCTAAAATATGCTTAAGGGCAATTCAAAGTTGTTTGGAATTTTTCTGATTCAAAGCCTTTACTTACTGTGCAAGCTGCCAAAAATCCAAACAGTTTAAAAACACTGGGCACCTCATTTTCAGTTTTTCTCAGCAGTCATCCCATTTATTTCTTTGGAGCTTTAATATTCTTGCAGGTTTTATTTAATTTTCACATTGTGCATTTCAAGTTCATTTCTGTGGAGTGCCTTTAATAGATATTGTTTTAATTCCCAGCATACAGATCTTCATCGTTATTTATTGTTAATGTTTCCTCTTGGACTAAACCCAAGAAACTGAAGAACTTGGCTCCAGAATATGGCAGACACATAGAGGGAATGCTCTGACAAGTGAATTTGGGATTTAATTGGCTTGTACCACTAGATGCTGGATTTGAAATGTATTGACAGAAAAGGACTGAAAGAGAAGCCTTGAACAGTACAAGCATTATTACCCTGATAAAATGGAGAGCAAAATGAGTAGTGACATTCCTTTTTCTGGTTGTTATTGGCCACCCAGCCTCCCCCAAACCAGCAGGGAAGCTGCTCTTCAGTAAATCTTCAGCTGGTGTAAAGCAATTTCCTTTTCAAGTCAGAGCAGGTATATCCTTTTTTACCACCCGTGCATGTTTGCTGCTGCATTTGCAAGGGAATAACAGATAGTAAGATGAATATTAGAACTGCATCTGGCAACAAAAGAAAGTCTCCAGACCAGAATCTGACTGATCTGCAAAAGAGTTACATAACAGGTTCATTTCAACCCACACGGACAGTAGATACAGCCATTCACTTACAGATAGGACAGAGTATAATATCTCCCCATTCTCTGAACTCCATAAACTGAACTCTGTGGAGAGATAAAAAAAAGGTTAAAAAAAACCCCAAAACCCAAACAAAAAAAAGAACCCAGACACATTAGGGGAAATTCCAGAAGAATCTGCTCAGAGCACCAGTTGCAGTCAAGGATTCTGATATTCATCCATCTTCCCTCTTAAAACCTTTCATTATCAATAATAAAGATAATTCAACCATGGGTAGATCCTATTTTACACTGAGAAGGGCTAACTATAGTCAAGGGCAAGTCATGAAAAAAAACCTATTCTGAATTTTCAAATTGTGAGAAAAGGAGACCTTGTGTCACACTAAAAAGAAACCTTCATTCGCATAGGTATTGAAATCCTGACCTTCCCTGCTCTGAACCACATCACTCAGAAGGGAGGATGGAGGGAGCCAGAGAGGGGCAGAAAATGAGAGGTACAGATTGCCTTATGTCATCAATTTGTGCATTGTAAATGAAATTAGAATACATACTTTTATGACACTAAGTGCTAATTCTTCAGATCTTAATTGATGCAGGGGGTGGATTAACTTGATTAATGACAGTAAAACCCAAACCAGCAGAGATTTCTGCTTAAAAGGAGCTTGCATGTTATGGTCTGTAAAGGAACCTGAGAACTGCAAAACTAAATACACTACTATATTTCTTAGACGAGATAAGTTTATTCCTACACAGAATGTATTTAATTATTACCAAGTCCATTTTCTCTGAAACTCTTAGTTTCAACAACCTTTCACAGTGAAACAATACCTACATTTAGGAGTCCTAATCCAATGTGTGTTCTGGTGCAGCAAAAGGAAGTACTACAAACATCTCTTGGATTTAGCAAATTACTTATTTGTTCTCCCCCTTTTAAGTCAAATTATGTGTAGCATTTCTGAGAAAGATATTTCTTGTCACTTGGATTAGTATAGGTGTACACAGCAGATTGCCTTTGTCAAATATCAGGTATCTTAAAAAGCAACTTTTACTTCTACAGGGAGTATTTGTCAGTCTGCTTTGCAAGAGCATTCTGATTCACTTACACATTGCTAGAAGCATCCAGACCACCTGCTACTGCTGTTTATTATTGGAGTGGGTTTTTAGTCCTTCTTCTGGCTCTCCATACAGGTAACACAGTATGTATGCAATTCAGTTGTGATTACACGACAGAATGGGCTAAAACTCAGCTGATTTGAAGATATTTTGTTTGGTGGCTGGTGAGGCAAGAGAGGAGGGTACTGGTTTGTAGGGCTTCTTTATCCTGCAGGCATCAGCCAGTGCAGCAGATGGATCAGTCCTTAAGGAGAGACCCTTCCTAAAGCCTAGTGTTGTCTAGGTGTCAGTGGGAAAATAACAGGGTCCTGTCATGCTTAGAGTTTATGATTATATTAGGGAAGAACATAATAAATGTTTTCATCTCTTTGAAATTTCATATCCTTAACTCTGTGTGTGAGTGCAATAAATGCAAGTCTGTTCCTGCAACACCCTTCCCATGGGCTTTAACATATGTGCAATTTTAGCACAAACCTGGGTCCATAAAATCACATTCACTAATCAGTTTCACTAATTACCTGCACATTGCATCACAAATGAGATCCTGATGCTCCTGCAGGACAAAGTAAAGGTGCAAGTGCACAGGGATAGTGCAAGTCTCCCTCTGCTTCCCACACCAACAAACCTCACCTTCACAGCCCTGGGAAGGGGCTGTGTGTGCCAGTCACTGCTCTGGTGAGTCAACAAGCAGCAGTGCTGGTCCAGCCTTCAGCCTTTGTAATGAAGACATTTTCTCCTGAAACAGGACAAAATTTATTTTAAGCAGAATTCTAAATAGTCTTTAACTTATAAAGTCATGTCATGCCAGGGACAGATTTGAACCAGTAACCTACATAGAAAAAGCCTTTATATCATGTGCTTTTTCCCTTAGCAAATAAGTCACCTACAGCCCAAACATTGGTCCTTGGATTTAAAAATACTTTGCTGCATATTTATAATCTCCTTTTTGTATATTTATGTCTCTAATATTTGTAAATTCTTATTATGCATCCCTCTCCCACTCTTAATCATCACCTAGCAAAGATAACTAGCTATCTTTCCCCTTGTAAATGAATTCACTCCATGCCCCTAATTATTTTTGTAAGTCTCGTTGCTCCTGTAAGACAGAATCTTATGATTAAGGAAGTGCCTCAAATGAATTCATTTTTCCTGAATTATGTCTGCAACAAAATCCTTCTGAAAGGGTCTGAGACTTTACTTCAGGTGCTGGTTTACTGTATATTCTATTTCAGCTTCTAGAGACATTTTTATTCTCATTTTCATAGCTAAGTTGCCTTTTGCCATTCCTGATAGTTCTGTTTCATTGTCATTTCTTCCTACTTTATCTGCTTTTCAGAATATATGTATTTATGGATAATTTTTCATTAGTAGGTTTTTTTTAAATCCAAGTTAAATATATGTCACAATATATATTACACCTGCTCACTAATTTTTAGACTGGGAGAGCTTTGAGCAGCCTGGTCTGGTAAAAGGTGCCCCTGCCCATGGCAGGGAGTTGGAACCAAATGATCTTTAGGGTCCCTTCCAACCCAAACTATTCTATGAATTCTGTGATTTTTTGTGTATTTGTGTCAGACAGAAAAAGCCCTCTAGAAGAAAGTATTTGTTCACCTTCCCAGCTGTATTTTGCACCTTGATGGGTTAAAACTTACACAGGTGGCAAGAATCACTCATGTACCTGACTCAACTTCAGCCCCTCTTATGGCTGAAGTTTTGCAAAGGGTTTGCTGTCCCAGGCAGCCCAAATATTATTTTCCCTAAAACAAAGACTTCACTTTGCCACTCACCACTATTCATCCCAGTCTTCTTCCACAAAGCAGCATGACATGTTTTCCAATTCATGGATAGATCCAGGAGCTCCAGTCCCATTTCCATCTGTTGCACTCTATTTGTTGCTTAAATGAAAGGCCTGACAGAGACTGCAGGCCTGAGGAACAACTGGCATTCGAAACCAAACATTTTTAGATAAAGATTGAAGGAAAAGTGATGAAGGAAACACAGACAGGGATAAGAAAGAACAAAAGATAAAAGATTATGACAAGTGAGAAACATAGAGATGGCACCGATTTCATGATTTAAATTTATTTTAAAGCCATTCAATTGTCATTTACACAGATAATTACTGGCAACTGCAAGAGAAATATTTACAGGAATTTTGATGCTCATCTGTTACAGTAATATGAAAGAGCATTGATCCAAACCTGCTATCCTGCTTCAACAGATTCGATCCAAACCTCTTATATCACATCAGCCTGGAAATTTAAATTGCAATAGGGTCAATTATATTCATCAGCTCTTGCTTTGGTTTCTCAGAGGGACTTGGGGTTTATGAGCTACTGGGAACCCATGTGAAAAGCAGCAACAGTCCTATGGTATAGTATGTCTGTTCAGAGTCATCTTTATTTCACTGTGCATTGTACTCTCCCATTCAAGTCTGTATTACTTTTTTCTTGTAAAACCATAAGAAAAGGTTATGACTTCATCAAAACATTTACCTCATCAAACAGCCATATTGTTGATTCCCTCTTGGTAGAGCATTTTCTGTAAAAAGCAAACAGAATCCCATCAACATTTTTCGACAAGTAAAAATGAAAACATATTAAGCTTTTTAGAAGGCTTATGGTAACTCTGCTTGTTCTTTGGTGACACAGTAACAGCAAAAAATACTGACATCTGAACTGCAAATGGTATGCTTCCTAATGCTTACCAAGGAGCCTGTTCTTTCCTACCCTTAAAAATATACTATTCAGTGAATTTAAGCCATTTGAGTGCATGCCACATTGATTCTTCCAAAAGCAATGTGTTATGTATATATGTCCAATGTATATATGTCCAAAACTAGTTAAAAAGTTCACTAAAAGATAACCTTTTAATTTAAATTTCCTCATAGCTATAGACCAGAAAGAAAAGTAAGAGAACCATTACCACCAGTGTAATCTTCAAATAAAATAAGACTTTTTAAATAAAAAATGGTTACAAATTAATGATTTTTTCAATTTTTTTTCACCCAGCCTGTGAGCTGGATGCATACTCAGCTACAGGATGTGCACAGTGTAAACAGGTAAAAGAACAATCAACAAGAAGTCCGTAGCAAGGAATATTACATACAGAAGAGGTTTCAATTAGTCAGAGTTTTAATGGGATGGAGAAGAGAATCAAAAATTGGTAATGAGGGAGGTATTAAACTATATTAAAGACAATCCCTTGATCCCCATTGTGAGAAAATACAAGAGAGAGATTAGGCTGAGCAATAACAGAAGGAAACTATGAGGAAAACAAGGAAATGACAGTTATGGAATTTACTCAAAATACTTGCAAACACACAGTTGAGACCAATCCTGCATATTCTATGGCTAGAGGAGCAGAGATGCATATTTCATCTTTGATAGCTACCTGCCACACACCAGAACTAAAACAAGCATTTTTCAGAGAGCCTGATAATCCCCATACTCAATTTATGTGGATTAGATGAAATTTCCTCTTTCTTTTCAGCAATTTTGGCAGACCACTGTACATTACCAAGGGCTGCCATTATCTTCCTCTGAACACCAGCAAAATGGTTTGTAATTTTATCTCAGTATTACCAAAGAAACCTGTAATCTCTAGCTACGTTATTTTAAATAATGCAGCCCAGCAATCACATCAACAAGCAGAATCCTCACAAATTAGGAAGATTTTATCGGAAGGAAAACAACATTATTTATTTTCTATCACTTGCCTTCAAAATAAAATCACCCAAGCACCTTAAGAATGTAAACAAAAAGTGTAAATTCTTTTTCCCCCACAGAGGAAACACATTGGATAGATACAAAAAGCCCTGTACTAAAAGTAATTCATTTTGGTAGAACTGGTGTAACTGGCAGTGTGTTCAGCACAGTCAATATGTTGCAATCTGTCATTACACACTGGACTCCTAACAAAATGCCCTCTAATAACTGGGCATCTAGATAGATATTTACTAGATTTAATCTCCTTCTCTAGTAGGGGTTTGGAATGCAACGAATTTGGTCAACATTTCTAAACAAGGCTATTGACTGGTATTAGTTGCAGCAGCAAACCCTGCAACCCAGGTATTTTTCATTTTATCTGTAAGCATTAACTTTTTACTAATTTCCAGTTTCCATTACAAAACTGTATGGTAATTCAAATTAACCTATTCTGGTCACCTCCTGAGAGATTTTTCCAGGGTCCTAATGGGCAAAGGATCACAATGCCAAGCAGGGTAGCATTTATGGGAAGATTAGTGTATTACATAGTAGTCCATCAATATTAGCTACTAAGATCAATACTTTTTAAAAAACAGTAAGTTAAAAAGTTATTAGAAATAAGCTTTTTCAGATGTGAACATTTTAGCCTCAACAGCAAAAATAATGCTTTATATGGGTTATAGCAGTAAACCAAAAATAGGACTGAACTGTTATCTCATGATGTTGCATAATGAGCTCTGTGAACTAATGAATCCTAAATCATTTCAGGGCCAGTCTTATTTTCACTGACACAGAGAATTCCTCTGTGTGTGTGTGTGTGTGTGTGTGTGTGTGTATTTATGTGTGTGTGTGTATGTGCCCATGTCATTATAAATTGTACTTATTATTTCTGCTCACCACCTTAATGATGGAGCCACTTCAGCATTTCAACACAGTCAGCAAGAACACTCACTCAGAAAACTGGAAGGAGGTTTTTTATGGGCATTCATATCCTTCTTGCTAGAATTATACCTGTACAAATATATATTTCACTGACCTTTCCCTTACTTAACATTAGTGTGATGTTTTCATTTCCACAGGTGACCTGCAGGGACTGAGGATAATTTTTACTTTCTTCACCATACAGTTTGGCTTCTGGCAGGCTTTTTGCTACTTTACTCTGAATCAGCTTAGACTGCTTATAGCTGTACAAAATACTGGGTGTTTTGGATGCATCCATTACCTGAGTGCTTTGGTGCTCCACATCACACTGGCAGGGACTCGAGAAAAGCGGGGAGCCAACTTGTCCATGGCACGTAAGAGTGATCCACATCTTAGAGTTGCTGAGATGCTTCCCTGTAATTCCCTCACTGTTGTGAGACTTCAGATAAAGGTTCTGCCTTTCAGTATCACAGGTCTCTTCTGGTCCTTTGCAGCTTTTTTGAATCTTGTATTAAATTGCTTGAAAGGGTTGCATGACTGGCAGTTCTCGGGGCACATGAATGAGGTGCTCTGCTCACCCATCCTCCTGGGCACAATTGTGTCACCTTGCTGCTTATCACTGGGCACAAGACTTGTTAACCTGTGCAGCCTTTCTTTGCAAGCAGTAAGTGGGAGCACAAGAGAATTGTTTGCAAATTCAAGATAATTGCACAGAAAATATCTCAACCCCAGGTGTTTGCAAACTACCAAGCATTTTCTTCATTAGCTGCTTTGGGCTGGAAAATCCTATAAAATTATGAGGTCTTGTTAGTATACTTTCCTTACCATTCTTCTTTGGGTAGGAGTGTGGGTTTGGCTAATGATTTCCTTGGAAAGCAGCTGTACTAATAACGAGATATACACACTCAGGCTGGGACCCTTCTCGGTCACTGTGATTGCTCCCCCCTAGCCAAGGCATTTTGTAAAATATGGTAATTAACGCAGCATCTTCAGACAGCCTAAATTTATTGTGATTTATATGTTCAGGAGTCTTGGTAAAAGGCCAGTGCTGGCATTTCTTTAACTAATAATTATTGTGTTTTATTGTTGTTGTTCTCTAACACATTAATGAGCAAGGACCCAGCTTTATTAGAATTCACTTGGCCCCACTGTTCCATGCATATTTATTATGCGAGAGAATAGGATTCTCTTCCTCTAGCCTTCACTAATTTAAAAGAAGATATCCTCAATGAAATGTATTCAAATATTTTGACATTTTGCTTCACCTCACTTACAGAGCAGAAATTGTTTCTGACAGTTATTATACAGTACGGGAATCCTGCTGTTTCACTCTGCTGAAGCGCAGGTTGAAAAGACACAGCAATTGCATTTTGTTCAAAGAGTGATTCTCTGGCCTAGAAATAGCAACACTGTCAGCTGTGATTCACTGGAAGTTTAGATAATATCCACTCTGTACCTCTCCACCAAGAACATGGAATAGGTTTTTTTCCTCTTCTTCTACTTAAAACAGAAGAAAAATGAATCAAAATCTTGGGTTGGAAAGGAAATTTAGTGCCTCCAACTTTGGGATCTAAAATAGAGGGATGTGTAGATTTTGAAATGTAAGTGGAAACTGGGAGAAATAGGAGTAGGAATTTTTGCCTTCTTTCAGATGCTTTCAGTTCTGTGTTGTAAACAGACCTATTTACAAGACAAATTAAAAGAGATAACAAATATAAATACCCAAGTATTTTCAAAGATTTTAAATTACCAAAATAATTATAGGCAGCACCTGCCTGATTATTCTTTTGTATCATGCTTCCAGTCATGTTACATGTGTGGCAATATCTTTTTTAAGCACAGTAACATCATATATAAAGCACAATGGCAAATTTCTTAGCTAATGCTCCCAAAATTGTCTTGTAATGTGAAAACCTCAGCCTTTTTTCGTTCAATTTTAGAATGCATATTGGTGCTCTTTTGAATACAAATAGGTTTATGAAAGAATTTTGCCTTTAGATCTATGCAATCAACTCTGAGCAGAGTTAAGAAGTTGTAGTAGCATATTTAACACTTTAATTGAGCCCAAAGTTTCACAAGGGTTGTTTATTCGATTGCAAGTAGAAGAGCACTTAAAGAATCTAAAGCAGGGGGAAGATGGAAAAATACAAGAAAAAAACTGTGAAAGGCTCTCCCGCATGCTTTGCTGCTCCCCTTATTGTTCATGTTATGGAGATCCTATATCAGAACTGAGGGTTCTCTTTTCAGAATAAGAAAGAGGAAGCCGAATGTTCAGTGAAAAGAAATTACAATAGTGGTATTTAATACAGTTCTTTAAGATTTCAGAAACTGAGTTTCTGTCAAAACCACAGAATATTGCAGACGGGGGTAGGAGACAGTGATAAAGGGCTCGTTCTTGTAAAAGGGGATTGTTCAGCTGTAATCTCTGTTCATGCTCCTGTCGTATCATGGGAGAATCTGACTATTACATTGATGAGAAAATAATGAATCTAATATCTGAGAAAATCACAGGACTTGAGTTACTTACTAACTTTTCCATGAAAAAAAAAAAAAAAAAAGCCTCCCATACAGAGACAGACATGATTAACTGGAGTGAAATAATGAGAGCAGCTGCAGGATGTGGCCCTCCCAGTCCTGGAGGTGCAAGTCTGGACTGTCAGATGCAATGAGCTGCAAGGCGTGCGAGCTCGGATCACACCCTGGTCTATTAAGGCGAGCGAATGGAAGCTGTAAATCAGATTTCAGTTCCTGCCACTTTGTCAGGGGGCTGGAGGAAATAGGACACATGTGAAGGGCTCCCCAGAAGGCCTGGAAGGGAGCGACACGCTGCCACTCTCTTCTGCCAGTCTCTCAGGCATGAGGCACGCTCACCCTTACAGAGCTGTGCAGACATGGGCGGTCACAGCCAGAGCCTGCTGGGGAAATCACCCACTAAGGAACCACCCCAGTTTAGGCATGGCATCACTGACTGTCCAGAGTGTCTGTTCTCCCCTCATCAGAGCCACATCCAGCCCTCCTCCAGGCACAGCAGATTTCTCAGCATCCCCACCTCATGTTAAAGCTCTTCCTCACAAAACATGAGCCTGTCCATATTCCTGACCAGGTCCAGCTCCTGGCCCCCACCATCCCTCAAGAAATGATCTTCTTGGACACCTTGTCCTGCAGAAAAAAGTCATCACACACACAGACATAACAGAGTGTCAAAGCCTGGGATAAATGGGTTGATCTTAATTGGACCTCTGCTTCCACATCGTGCTCCTAGAGAATCACACTTTGTAGATGGCAAAATCTCTCAGGGAACTGTTGCTGGAAGAACAGGGTGTCTTCTGGAATCATGATTTCATAATTTCATAGTCAAAAAAAAAACTTGTATTGCCTTTGCTCGCCCTATTTATGTGAAATGTCAGTTACATATTTATGTAACTCTATGTGCCAGTTTGTGCAGTGGGTGACACCGTTGGAATGGATGATTTAAGGGCATTGGCCTGAGGACTTAGAGGAAGATACAGAACATCTGTACAGTGCCTAGCATCATGGAGATATGTAATTAATCAGCTGTATGCACTGCCTAGACTCAGCCCTCTTAGTGGGACATGCCACTATCTTGCTTCTCACAGTGCCTGGAAATGTCCCTATCTATTTCTTTGTGCTCTCTCAGCTGTTCTCCTATGCTCTCACTAAGCTCAGGACTGACAGAAACAGCAAGGTAAACTGCTTGCAGACAGGGTTTAATGAGCACTGTTCACACACTGTAGTTCTACATAGGTCAAGAAAATAAGCAGTGACAGAATTAAGAATCATTCAATACCAACCCCATGCCACTATTATAGCAAAGACTGATTATGCAGAACCAAAATTCAATTCTAATAAATGCAAACTCATAGACTTCATAATGAAAGCATATGGAAGCATAAAAAAATCAAACCAAACCAAAACAACGGGATTGCATTAATAAACACATTTTATGAAGCCCAAACAAAGAGTACACACAGAGAACCTCAGCAGCTGGTGCTCCATGGCATTACCTGCCACAGCAGCAGCAGCAGCGTGCAGCAATCACCAGGGCTGCTCTGCTCA
The DNA here is from genome assembly GCF_037042795.1 of Molothrus aeneus. Taxonomy (NCBI): domain Eukaryota; kingdom Metazoa; phylum Chordata; class Aves; order Passeriformes; family Icteridae; genus Molothrus; species Molothrus aeneus. The sequence goes on from NC_089648.1 coordinate 103,534,930, forward strand.
CCTGGGACATTGTCACCAAGATGTTGGATTAAGCCCTTTATTGACCTAGAGATGGAGTAACTGAGAGGTGTTTTGAAAACTTTTATTCTATTTTCAGTCTCATGAGAAGGGTGAAACAATACAGATGTTATAATTCATACCATTACAGTCAGAAGCTAACTACTTCTTAATTACAATACACTATAAGCATTTCTTGGCCTATCAGCTTTAGCCACACTGTGCTGTAATGCCTTAAAGCCAATCATCTAAAATTACCCCTCGTGGGTCCTACTACAATGCATCTTTTGTGGTTCTATTTCCCCAAAGTATTTAGTCTTATTTGCAATGCCACCTTTGGAAACTTATTTCTAGTTCCATTTCTCTCTCAACAATGTCTGTCCTATTCCATAGCATTTCTAAATCAGCAATTCTTATCTCAAGGTTTACATACAGATGCATACTATGTGAGCCTTCTGTCAAGCTTTGAAAGTTCCCAACAAATTCATTTCCCACACCAAGAGAAAGCGTGTGCAATGACTGAGCTCAAGTCCCTGAGCCTGAGCTGCCCCTCTCCCAGGCAAGAAGAGGTGCCACAAGACTTCAGCGTGTCTCAACACAGAAAGTCTGGTCACTTGACTCACACTCATGATAGGATGCAAAAGAGCTTAGGAGAGTGGAAATGGAGCAATGCAGACTGTGATCACAAGTCATAATATTTGTACCTTCTGTTCTGCTGATTTAAAAATTATGTTCGCTTCTAGTATCCACTGCAATAAGATTTCTAGCCAGTTTCTTTTGACCATCTGTTTCCACAGCTGACCTTTAGAGACAGGAACATTAGTGGGCTATGCAATTCCTCCTCAAATCTTGATCAAATTCTGCTGCTCATATTTCAGCACTGATTTCTCCATAAATGACCGTGCTAAATATTCCAATCTTGTGATTGCTCGGGTGCAACCTTTTCCACTCATATTAATTGGCACTAGGTTTATTTAAACACATTTCAAGACATCTCAGAGATTACTCCTATTTTGTAAACCATTGGATATTAAAAGCAACTGAACGTATCAGAGAATTCTACTACCTAATTACAATATCTGAAGTTTTTCTCATTTAAGCAGAGTAAAATCCAGTAGTTCAGTTTTACTCCTACTTAGTAAGTTAGAACTATGGCCTTTTCTTATTTTAATTGTTCAGAGGACAATTAAATCCCTCCCAATACCTTTACCAGCTGTTTCCCTAAGAGACCTATCTGGGTATTTCTGCGATCCAAATCATCACAGTCTTTCTGCTAATCCCAAGGACTATATTCATAGATTTCCTTTTGCAAAATCCCTGTGGGATGTGGTAGTGTCGTTATCTCCACTGTACAAATAAGAAACAGACACACAGAGAGATGAAGGGTTCCCATCTGGGAGAGAAGGGCCATATTCCCTTGGGATTAGTGCAGTGAAAGGCTTGGTACCCCAGTGGTCCCTTCCACCACAAAAGCCTGCAATGCAGATGCTCTGCCCATGTGCAGAGGAAGACTAGAGAAACCCAGCAGCAGAAAATCAGGGGCCTCTCTCAGGGTACCTGGGGCTGAGGAAGGTGTTCTTGGCCCAATGGTCCAGGCTCCTTCAGTACAGAACAATAATGATCAGCAATAATAGCTGAACATGAAAAAAGCAGGCTATTTTTCTTCGCCTGGAAAACCAGGTGGGATGGAGCTTTCTTTCTGTGAGATAGAGATGTCTTGCATAGAGCAGAAGCTGTTGCTTAGATGAGCCATGGCAAAGTGAGGCCAATTTCGACTGGGGTTAATGTACCCTTTTACAAATTTGGTCCTGTGATTATTCCAGGTCATATATGAAATCTGTAAGGCTGGCAAGGCACCAAACTCAGCTCTCCTAATCGATGTGCAGTTTCGTAATTGCTGAGCAGTCTATGTTTTTAAGCTTTCAGATCCCATATTAACATAAAGTCCTAGCATCAGTTGAGCTCTTCTTAATGGAATAGCACTTAGAGCAAAATTGATGCCTCTTTAAGAGCAAGTCAGTTCTGAAATGACATGTTTCTGCCAGATGTTGGGCATGTTCTTGGAAAATAGTTTCCTCACTGGGCATCATAACCAGAGAGCTGTTGAATTCATTGCAACAAATGCTGGTTTGGTCACTATTTCTTCTCAGAAGTACTCCAGAATGGGGTTTTGCCTACGTAAGGGCTTCAGGATTTAGCCCAAAAATAATAAGGAAGAAAAACAAATCCTCTACTTACCTCATTTTGGAATGCTAAAAAGCATTTTTCCCCAGATTCCTCACAAGTTTACCAAAAAAATTCATGTTCTTCTAGCTAATGGGGAATTGGCAGCACAGGAGTTGAGCTTTCTGCCTGGGTCATGAAGGAGAAGTCAGCAGTAGGCTTTGGGCTGGACTCCAGACCTCTGCAGAATGGTAACTACCTAAAAAAAAAGCACATCGTTAATAAGGCAAGACTGCAGCCAGACAGGCAATGAGTACATTAAAATCTAGGATGTGCAAAGCAGCTCATTGGGCTTCTTCACTGAAAGTTTCAAGTACATTTTGATTATGCCTACATTGGTCACCAGTGCAGACCAGGATGAAAACCTACAGACTATAGAGAGAGAAAGGTGGTTCAGAGAGCCTGATCTCAATCCTGTGCAAGTTCTTGAATGCCCATTTGTGGCTGAGGTGCTTTCCTATTGCAGATACATTCTTAATGCTCATTTTGAGACTGGCTGTTGCTATTTGTTCTCAATTTGTTTAAAGAAAGAAACTGCTTCCAGACTGGAGGTGTCATTTGGTTCATAATTCTGCCATGGTTCCTTTGTCTTAAAAGTTTGGGACCACATTGTCCCACTGATTAGGGAGAGCAGAAGTCTTTCAGCACTGCACACCTCAGACATTTAAAACACCTTCTTTCAGTCTTGTAGAGCTTTAATTCTGTATGGCACATAGCCCTGCATCAGTTTCAACTTTGATCTTGAGAAACCACTCAAAGCAGAGACTAGTATTTAAATCTAATGCCCTTATTAGTTCACTCTTGTTCATCTTCCAAATAGAATATTTTGTAGACTTTCATACCAAATGTTGGGATGCCAGTGGTGTGGATGCAGAGTGATGTGATGTGTACTATCATCCACAGCTAACAGAAAACACAATGACCTTGATTTGAACACAGGCACCTTAGGTGACAGACCTATGCTAAAGGGCAGTCAGATCTCACGTTGTCATTTCAAAGTGTGTATTCAGTGTAACTTTTTAGAAAACAAGATGAAATATAATTCTTTAGCTTCAAAGGAGTCTTTTTGAAAGTTGTGATATTTCAACAAAAGATGACAACGTGCCACCACAGAATAACTCATGAATGCAAATACGGCTCACCTCATTGTTCCTGGCTTTCTTCAGAAGCTGCACATCTTACTTTTCTAAAAAATGTAGGCTGGAGAACTAACAGAATTTAAAAGAACTTCCTTTCAATGTGAAGAGTTGTAAGAGTGTTAGTTCTACAAGTCTTTAAGGAAATCCAATTATAAGTTCCTTTATATTCATACACCTTGCCAAAAGAGGAACTTTTTTCTCCATTGATGTCATATTCTCAGTGGGGACTCCGCCGTGACATCGGTGATGAGTTTCAGTGCCTTTCTCATTAGGAGATGACTGCCATCAATTCCCAAGAGACTGGGGTGGGACCCTGCCATGCTCTCCTAGCTAGCAGCATGTTGTAAAAGGGGCTTAATGTTCACAAGCTTGCATAAAAGTTCTCTAAGGCCATTGGCTTCAAATTTTTAAATGTTTTCTCAGCTGAGAAAGGCACAATTTAAAAGTACTTGTTCCCATATTGTACTGTGAACTTCTGAGCAAAATGTTTTCACTTCCCCTCCTTTTACAGCAGTACATAATTACAGGTGGTTACTGACATCATCATTATTACTACTATTATTATCATCATCATCATTATTATTTTATCCCAAGCAGTTTAAAAAAGGTTTCTGTTTGCCAGACTTTAAATGAAATAATAGCATCATCCTGATGATATCTGATGTAATGCCTGCAAAATTACAAGCAACAGTGAATTTGGGGAAATCTGGAGTTACAAAAGATTGAGAGAGTAATGGAAGGAGTATTGATTCTCTCTGCTCTATGTCAGTCTTACGAAAGACTCTTTTAATACCCACAAGTATTCATAACATTTTCAAATGAAGAACCTCCTATCTCGTTTGCCAATCCCATTTACTGCAGTATTTCTGGTAACAATCCCTTCCTGGTAGTCCCTGGTGCTGTGATGACCAATTCCACTTCTCTTTATTAGTGAGGGTTTAGACATTTATATTTCCAGCAGACATGGCAGAGATACACCAAGCCCTAGACAGCCTTTGAGCCATTGCACTAGCATTCCAGGACAAAGGCTCCTCCAGACCTAAGAGAATACTGAGCCAGGGGGATGTAAAACATCACAGATGAGAGGATGCCTGCACCACCAATTTGGCAGAAGAAGGATGATACCACATCAGCCTCTCCATTCAGATCCAGAGGGTGCTTTCACCGTAAGCCTTCCCACTGCACTCCGCTTACAGAGCTCTGGCTCTCACCACAGCTCATGCCCAGAGCAGATTTGCTCTGTGAGAGAGGCATTTCATAGTCTCCAGTGCTGTGGGCATTCAGTCCATGGCACTAGACCTGATTATGCCCTCTAAACATTGTGTAGGGTGAATGGAAGGCTTTGGCACCATTGAGTAAAGTTACCTACCTGCTCCTGCCAAACCATGCTGGCCTACTGGCACAGACACAGCCAAGGAGGGAGAACTGGGGTGAAATCTGTGACTGGTGCCACCAGTCATCAGCTCCACAAGCATTATATTCTCTTTAGACCTCAGAAATGTGAAAAATGTTTACTCTGTGGCTGTTTTATACAAAGTGTCTGGACAATCCAGAGCTATTCCATCAGATGACTTTCAAGGTCCTCATGGATCCACCATGCTCTCCTTCAATGCATTTTAAAAAGTCTGTCATGCTGCCACTGCTCACTTAATCACAGATAGCATGCTATTATTACTAGAGATTTCCCTTTAAATAATTAAGGACATTTCCTGAGGCTTCTCTAAGATCTACAGTTGATAGCAGTAAAGTTTAAGGCTTTTGTATCAGTATATCAGAGACACACTACGTGTGGCTGAGGCAGAAGGGAGAACATCACACTTAAAGGGCAGGAAGGCAGAGGGAGACTCTTTGCACTCCTTGGATCAGCTGGAGCCATGGATGGCTTTGTTCCTGTCCCATCACAGCTACCTGAAGCAGCTGGCAGCAGCAGTGCTGGATGGAAGCAGGCCAAATGCCCTGCCTGGTGGCTGTGCCACTTCCAGAGCAGTCCCACTAGAAAATGAACATTTTCTAACCATGTTTTGCCTCTTACATTTCCAAAGCACCAGACAAACAATAGCTAATTATAATCCATAAGAAAGGATTATATGTTTGGCAGCTTGTGGTAATGCCTTTTAGGTAATTGCTCAGGAGTTTTAGAAATCTTATACTTTATTGCTAAATCACCTAATCAGAATTTCTGTGCTTGGACAATGGAGATTCACAGGAAGGATCAAGCCCCATTTATCACTTTTCTGTGGGTACAATTTTATTGCAATTGCCAAAATATTCAGTCAAGTATCAGTGACGACTCTATTGCAAACAGCAAGCCTGGCCTCTGCTGCTCATGGAAGCAGGACCTCTCTTCAGGGAACCTTGGCATGCAGGCCTAGCACCTAATGCTTCATTGCAGGCACCTCATAAATGCATGGGGTGGGGTCTCACTGCTGGGAGCTGATCAAGGCCACTGATGGCAGTTTTAGATCTGGCCCATAGCCTCTAGGCAGGTGTAGAAAAACACTGTTCTTAAAAACAAAGTAAATGCTGCAAAGTTCAGGAAAAGAAGCAATAGGAACCTCCTAAAACCTGCTATTATCTTTTGAATCTCATAGTTACATATACAGTAATTAGAATAGGAAGAGAGAGTACAGAGAAAACATCTTTGATAGGGATCTCTTCAAAGAACTATGAAAGTTTTGAGCTTAGAAAGAATACTGTAATTTTTCTGATAATCCTCCTCCAGTGCACAAAAGGCTTAAATGTGATGGCAATGAGTGCCATCTTCAGCAGCAATCAATTTGGCCTCTACAACAAGTAATGAGCACTTGCAGCTACAGCTCTATAGCCTTCCTGGGAAACCCCACAGAGCTGACACAAACACTCTGGAGGATGAGTGGTGGGACCAGAGCCAGGAAAGCAGATGTAGAGCAGTGCACCCTGTCAGCAGCCATTTCTCTGTCAGCCCCTAAGTCACACAGTTTTTTACAGACAAACTCTGTCCTAACTGGAAAAAGCCTCCCCTGGTGCTCTCCCTACCACCAGCAAACCCAACCACACGGGAGCCACCAGTCCCTGCCCAGCACTGACCTTACAGGCACACAAAACCAGGCACACATTGCTAGAGAAAGTAGTGTGAACATCTGCTTCACTTTGGAAACCAGCTGAAGCATAGCCAGCAAGTTTAATGGACAGTTTCACTTCTGAAGTTGAGATGCTTTTTTAAAGCAGTTATTTGGTCAGATAGATATCTGCATTTAATATTCAGCACTAGCAGAAACTGTACTGACGATGCTGAAATGTTTACTGTGCATCTACCTTTACTCAAAGGAGTAAAACTTACACCTTGTTTCAAAGCACTTCATCTGCCTGGTTCTGGCTTTTAGTGGAAACTTTTGGTCTTAAATTGCAGGAATATAAAACATACTGAAGAGTGTGAGCAGATGCTAGCAAAGCAAGGTGTGTACTGCCCTTAAGAAGGAGGGCAGGTTGCTCTGGGACAAAGAGTGGGGGCTCCACATGCCAAGGAAAAGCATGAAGAACTTTACCAGGCAGGTGTGCACCAACTGAGCATGGAAGCCTGTGCAAGTTACAGCCTCTAAATGTCATGGTTGCTGAGACAGATACATTTCACACGGAGCAATGGAGCTGCTCTCCAGGTGCAAACCAAAGGACCCTTGGGCTCTCTGTTCCTTGGCAGTGACCAGGATTAAGGCCTAGCAAGAAGAGCAAGAAAAGAACCAATCAATACCCCATCCTTGTAATTTTCCATTCCCCCTACCCCATTTTCCACATATTCTATACTTGTGTCCATTCAGCAGAAAGTCACTGCACCACACTTTCTGACAATGTCTAGCTGTTGAAATCTCCCTGTGTAGCAGGCAGCTACTGTCCCTGCTGACAGCTGTTTCAGAGAACAATAGCTAAGCACTGTTCCTACAACATAGCAATGAAACCTATTTCTCTCCCTCAGTCACACTGGTGACCAGCATTGTGTCTGACAAGTGATGAGTGTATTACACTAAATTCAGAAGCATGTTTAAAAAAGCATTGGCCTAGTAAAAACTTTGTTTATTCTTCCCTCTCTCCCCCTGGTATACACCCTAGAACACAATCATCAAATGTTAAAGAGATTGATTTTGATTCTTTTAACTATTACATGTGGCTTTTGCTTACCATGAAGCTATTTTTAGGGGGAGAGGTTTTAGGGACATGTATCCTCCCTCAGCTTGGAATGACTTCAGTGGCTTATTTCCCACTGTTTTACAACAGCATAATGAGTAAAAAATCTTCACACCTGAATATTTAGCATTGCAGATGCACAGGACCAATATTTCTGTTTTGTTTAATGTTTGGCACAGTTTCAAGAGACGTGCCCTATGAATGCTGTGGCTAAATTTAACCAAGTGCTGTAAGCCTTGAGTATTCCCACTACCTGGGAGCAGAGCCCTGTCTGCAGTATTTTCAACAAGTTGCAGTCTTGCTGTTCTATTTTATATGATGGGTTTTGTGAGGTAATCTTAACAGATCAGTGCTAGGGTTAACAAGTTGAAAGAAACCATGTCAACACCTAGCCATGGACTTGCTACCTTCTTGGGAATATGGTGAAATGGCAAAGGAAACACAGCACACAAATGGTCTTGGTTCTTCTATTTGAAGAAACACTCAAAATCGCCTGTGCACTCGTGTCCCTCCCTTTGGAAGCCAGAAATTAAGGCGTGATTGCATCAGCTTTTATATATCATGCAATTGTAATGGTCATCTTTCTACTTCTTATTTCAGAATTATCATCCATAAATGGCATTTTTTACTTTTGACTTTCTAATTTTCTTCCTCTCAAGTGCTCCTCCCTAGCACTCATCCGTGTTTTTAGCTACCTCTCTTTGCCTATTAGCTTTGCATTAGTACCATGGGCATCAGGTCTGCTCAGGGGACAATGAAGCCCTCAGTACAGTGCATGGTACTTTCATCCATCTGTAACATCAACAGCAGGAGAAGTGCTTTGGAAAAGGCTGGGAAAGGATGTTACTCATGGAAGAATACATCTCAGCTCTGCAAACTACTTTGTCTTTGTAAAACAGCTGTGGGGAAACTGTGGGGTAGTCAACAATGGGGGAAAGAGAATAAGCGATATAAAGAGTTCAAGAAGAAATCGCCTGAACGCTGTTTCTTCCTTGTTACTGTACTGAAGAATATGAGGAAAAATTACCACCTGAAAAACAGCACAAACACAAGTGACAAAATGCTTTGTTTCTTATAATCAAGATTAACCTTCCCCTATAATCAAGAAAGCATCGCCAAGTCTGTTGTCAATTCTATTTCAACAAAAATAGAGGATTTCCACCAAAAAAATCCATTAAAAGCTCTCATATGGAAACAGGAAATCAAAAGAGCTTTCTGGAATGCTTTCTGCACAGAGCTATCGCCTTAATTCTTAAATCACAGCTCTTCATTGAGACCCTTTCCTCAGAGAAAAAGAAGCTGTGACCAAAAAGTACCACAAAAGACAAATCTCTGGTGAATGGCTGAGCTTTTAATGACTGATGAGAACAAGGAATAGAGACTCCGAATTAAATCATGAGCAAAATTTTGATGTCTATAGCACGAAACCAAGAATGGATTTAAAAGACAGCAGTCATGAGGCCTTCAGAGAAAACACAAAAGATTTTAAAATACGAGCTTGAATCAAGTCTAAAGTTATCAGACAGGCTTCTTATCTGCTATAAACTGATAATAAAGGAGGAAAGATCAAGCACACTATTATTGCAAGGCAAACTCATAAATTCTTAAGGAAAGAAAAGGAGATACTGCATTGGGTTTGCATGGCCAGGTTTTGGTAGTGGGGGGCTGTAGGGATGGTTTCTGTGAGAAGCTGCCAGAAGCTTCCCCCATGTCCTACAGAGCCAATGCCAGCTGGCTCCAGGACAGACCCACACTGACCAGGGCCAACCCTGCCAGCAATGGTGGTGGCACCTGGGGGGTGACAGATTTAAGAAGGGGTGGGGGGGGAGAGTTACCATGCAGCAGTGACCACAGCCAGAGAGGAGTGGGAGTGTGTGCAAGAAACAGCTCTGCTGTCAGTGGCCAAAGAGGAGGAGGAGGAGGAGGAGGTGCTCATGGCATCAGACCAGAGGGTCCCCTGCAGCCCCTGGTGCAGACCATGGTGAGGCAGCTGAGCCCCTGCAGCCCATGGAGATCCTCAGTGGGACAGATTTCCACTGCAGCCCACAGAGAATCCCTTGCTGGAGCAGCTGGATGCCCAAAGGACTCTGTGACCCTGTGGGAAGCCTGTGCTGGAGCAGGGTCCTGGCAGGACCTGGGTACCCATGGACAGAGGAGTCCATGCTGGAAGAGGCTTCTGGAAGGACTTGTGATCCCATAGGAAATGCATGTTGGAGCAGACTGCTCCTGAAGGAGCTACACTAGAGCAGTTTGTGAAGAACTACAGCCAGTGGGAAGGACTCACAGTGAAGAAGTCCTTGGAGGACTGTTTCTTGTGGAAGGGACCCACTCTGGAGCAGGGAAAGAGTGTGAGGAGGAAGGAATGGCAGAGACAACCTGTGGTGAACTGACTAGAGCCTCCATTACTGCTGAGGAGGAGAAAGAAGAGAATTTGGGAGTGAAATTGAGCCCAGGAAGAAGTCAGGGGTGCAGGGAAGGTGTATTAAGATGTAGTATCATTTTCTCATCATCCTACTTTGATTTGTTTGTTAATAAATTAAACTAATTTCCTTGAGTCTATTTTGCTCATGATGGCAACTGACAAGTGAACTCTCCTTGTCCTTATACCAACCCACTAGCCATCCTTATGTTTTCTCTCTTTGTCCTGCAAAGAGTGGGGAGATTGAGCAGCTTGGGTGGGCACCTGATAGCACCTGGTGGCCACCATGGTTACAAAAATATTTGAAAAAAATTTGCTCCTTTATATGTGCTTGTTTACCTTTCCTTTGTGTATTTACAGTCACTGTATTAGAGCAGTAGGGTCTCTAAATCAGGCTCAGCATCCTCACCAGAAGCCTGTGCCTGCTTTCTGCCCCATGGACCCCAGCCAGAAACGTGGTAGGAGATCTGTGAGTATCAGGCAGTGAAGTGCAGACCAGGGAGCAGGCCTCAAAGATGCTTCTGCTGCCTTATTAAAAGTGCAGGGGAGGAAGAGTAGACAGTAAGTAAAATGGACAGGTACCCTCCAAGAAAAAGGCTAGAACCTGCCTTTCCTTTTCTTTCTTTTTCTTTTGTGGCTTCTTTTTTTCTTGTGTTTGGTTGGTTGGTTGGTTGGTTGGTTGGTTTGTTGATTTTGTTTGTTTGGGTTTTTTTAGTGGGGGAGAACCACAGCTCTTTAAGCTTTGATGTTGTAAACCAGAAATGGGGAAGCTGGAACAGGAGAGAAAAGTAAGGGCTGCTCCCTGCCAGGCAGGGGTTAACTTCAACACTGCCTGCAATTAAACAGGGAACATCTCCATTATAAATGTGTTTCTCTGATTCAATTGTTTTAAATTGCATAGCTCCTCAAGAATTTTGCTTTTTTCTTTTCTTTTAGTGCAACTTGCAATCTGGTAATACAGACAAAAGGAAAATGTAACAAATCTTCAGTGCCATTGGTCTTTGAGAGCTGCAATTCTCCCTCTCCAGGAGTGATGCAACACAATCACATCATTCTCTCGTGCCATCCACCAGATCCCCCTCCCACTCAGCAGGGCCCAGATGCACTGATGAGAATTGAACAGTATAGGCAAAGGGTTAAAAATGAGCTATCAGATGTTAAGTTGTTTACCATTTGTTGAATTGATCTTAAGTTGTTTATCATTCTCTTGAATCTCAAGGATTTTTGTGGTGGCTGAGGCACAGATGAAATAGAAATCCTTGCTTTAGGGGCAGCCTCAAGAGATGGGACAAAACATTAGGAGCCCACCCAGGAACCCAGCCCACCTCTCCTGCATCCTGCACCACCTCTCTTTCCACGTGAGGAAGGAGCTAACCACTGTTTCCTTGATCCTCACCTGCTCTGCCCAAGGGAGGGAGCAGTGCTTGTGTTGCCCTTTCCCACCTGCTCTGGTAGAAGAGGGCTGGGAGCACTGACGTGATTCACATCACCCCCAGAAAGGTCTCAGTAGAACCCTGCCAGTGGCAAGGCATTGAATTGTGTCTGAGAGTGAAGGAGAGGGGAATGCTTGCACTGACCTCTCCACTTTGCTTTACAGAGGGCTGTCAGCAGCACCATCTTGTGCTGTTCCCTGCCAGCATCCTCTCCTGACTGACAGCACAGTGCTCACTGCTGAGCAGGACACAAAATGAAGACCCAAGTTTATAGCCCATGATAAAAAAGGAGGTCACACTGGAGAGCCTGCCTTGGAAGTTAGCTACTGCCATCCTCATATTTATTGAAGTGATGCTGAAAAATAAATCTGGGTGCAGTCACTTTATCTGCTGAGAGCCTCCTGTGCAGCACTGAAAGGATTAGAGGGGATGGAGGGATCTATTCTTTTCACCCCTCCTAAGTCTGTACCTTTGGCAGCATGCAGGATGAAATTGCTGTGTCAGGGATGGATTTCCACACAACTATTCATCTGGAGACCCAGTTAGAAATGGTATGGACACCCAGGTGTTGGACTATCCCTGATCCTGGAGTAGGTTTCATCCAAAACTATGCCAAAATAAGACAACTACAAACACAGGGCCTCTAATCTTGTTTTCTCCTCTGTGGCTTCATGGGTACATTTGTGTTATTCCTTTCTTGCTGCTGTGTGCCTGCATGAAGGTGGTGCTGACCCAGAAGGCTCCAATCCTGCCCCTTGCTCCCAATGGGGCAGTGACAATGGCCCAGGCACACCCAGAGTGGGGTCCCTAGTGTGGGGAATGCTGCTACACCCCCACACAAGTGGGGACCAGTGCTGGAAGCCAGGCCTGCCAAGCAGCTCCTGCAGTGCCAATGGAGGCACCCTGGCTCTTCTGAGGATGGTTTCCTGCAGCAGCAGTCTCTCCTCCCTGAGACAAGCTGCACCCATGAGTAATGGTGTGTGGATGCAGCAAGAAAAACCTGCTCCACCAGGAAGGGCAGCAGCTCTATTGCACTGCTCAGCAGCAATGACAGTGACAAAACCTGGCACTAAATTATTTGTATTGAACACAGAATCCATAAAGGTAGCAGTCAGGGCCAGGCAAAAATTATAACTGCATCATCTCTACCTCTTGGCTTTGTTTTTATCATTGAGTCCTGAATCTTGGAAAAAGAGTTTACCCCAGAACTGGGTGGGTTTGTCTTTGGTAAGAGCCTCAGTGCATAGGATGATGTTTACACACCCATTGTTCCTTTGCAGCTTGTGATCCCATCAGCCAGAGCAGAGAAATTTTGCAAAGAGATGGTATCCTGACAAGCTCTGAGAAAATCTGTGGCTGGGAAAAGAGGTGAGACACAAATTGCTGCCACACACAGTGTGAGTTCTGTAGCCACCAGCTGGCCACAAATCCCAGCAGCCCGTGGCTGACCTGGCACTGAGGGGACTGTGGGACACAAGGAGGAGCAGTGGGAACATGACTTGGTGACACTATGAGAGATGCCAGGGAGTTGTAGCCGAGGGAAGAAAGCAGCCCCTAGCAAATCCACCTTTGCTAGGGATAACTGCCTTTCCAGGGCCTATGAGCATGGCAAAACGCTGGAAACATGATCTTAGAAAATTGCAAAGTATCTGAAACTGTTCTTTATATGTGTTATTTTTAAAATCTCAATATTCTTAAGCTAACTTCATTATTTTGGGAACACAGATTGTAATTTCTGGGTACTTTACACCAAGCCAGGCTTTTACATGAATGTCAGTGCATGAGACAATTTTCAGGTACCTCTCTCTTAAACACTGAATCCTAGAAGTTCCCCTTCCTCTTCCTCAGCTCATGCTGGAGTGGCTGGCTAAGACACAGACATCTGAGGATACCTAAATCCAGGCAATATCCCTCCTTCTTGTGCTTTTCAAAGCCCCTGATGTATTGGTTTGGACAATACCTGTTTGGACACAGCCAAATTTCCAAGCTACTGGCCAGGTTGCAGCAGTGGCTTCTTGTTTTCCTTGAGTCCCTTGCTGGAAGGGGTTCCCAAGGGGTGGTGCCCTGAAAGCTCAGGGGATCAGAGGACAATTTGCAGAACTATAACTTCTGGGCTCAAATATGTGTTCTGGCTCCACTGGAAGTGTAGGATCCCAGGGGTGAAATCTGTGGGGTGCCACAGCCATTCAGAGCTTCAGCACTGCATGTCAAGGCAGCCGCCACTGCTTTCTGAAAACTACAGGAAAACAAGAATGCAAAGCTGGAGTCATTGACTGTTCCTGTCAATTTGTTGGCATTGCTTGTTTGTTTCCTCTTCCCCCAAATTTTTAAATGTCAGGCAAGTGGCAGAAAAGTGTAGAAGAGATCATGTGACATTTCCCATTTGCTTCTGCATGAGAACTGTTTAGAACAGTCACAGTTTAAAGAAAATACAAGTATAAACAAAACAGTATTTATATGGATATTACAGTAAGGAGAATAATACCCTGCACCACCTTTTTTCCCCTCAGCAAAGAATATTTTACATCTGTCCTTTGCCTGGCTTTATTGCTTGAGTCTTCAAGCACTCCAGTGAGTGCACACCAAAGAGGGAAGAGCCAGCATGGGACCCTGGTTTACACCAAAACCTCTGCCTTTCTCTTTGTACAGCTGATGAGGCAAGAAACCCTTGCCTCTGATCAAACTGGAATACATTTCATGCACTGCGTACGTCTATCCACTGTTCCCACCAGGCACAATTTTCATAGCACTGCCATAAGCTATTGAGGGTCTTTTTACCTTCCTGTAATCATTCCTGACACTTTTTTCCAACAACATAAAGACTATGAAGATAGCTAGGAGTGGGTGGTATTCCTGTTTTTAAGCTCAACAGAAGAAGGAGAGAGTTTGTTTATTCTAGGTTTCCAGTCTCAAGTGGCACCAGTTGTTTTATTGTATTGTTTTTTCTCTGACAAGTTATTTTGAATAAACAGAGCTGCTGTTACTGCTGTTTAAGGTGGCACTTGCTACATCCTCAGCTTACATCCTCCTTAGGCTCCTTTGATGTCCCCTGTGGTTGTTTCTCAGTTCCCTCTTCCTTTTGAGGTACCTCTGGGTCCTTGCTTCATTATGTTGAGTCACGCAGAAGACAGACCGATGTGCTTGTGGTGCAATGATGAGGCTGGTACTGAGCCTGCACTGTCTGTAGTAGTTTATTATTGCTGCCAGTGAAAAAGAAATCTAAACCTGGCAGCTCAGCCTGCTGTGAATCAATATTTTACAGGTAGTGTACTTTGAAGAGATGACACAAAGACAGACTTGAAGGAGGAGAGGTGGGGGGAAGGGAAGAAGGAGAGGAAAAGAAGAATTTACCTTGACATCCGTTGACATACTTTTCCACCAAAAGTGAAGGAAAACAAGCACCAGGCACTGGTGCTGAGGCTCTCTCACATAACAGGACTCTGCAGCCTTTACAGGACCATTTCTTCCCTGGTTGTCTTCCCTGCTATTTTTCTGCTGCAAACAGGATAAAACCCAGAAGCGATCAACTTAGCAGAGAGAGAATCTGCACTTTGGGATGAGTACAGAGACAGAGAACAGAAAGGTAACCCCTTGAGGGGATCCTCAGAGCAAGAGTTTCTGAGCAACAAAGGATGAGGGAGGGAAGGGACCTCCTGTGTCCTTTTCTACTTGTGTCTTCAAGTTCTTGGCAAAGTTTGTTTATTTTTTTTACTTTTTTTTCTCCTTTTCAGATGGATCTGATTAAGCAATTTTTAGTTCTTTGTCACTGTACAATGAAGGAGCTTTCTAAGGTACCGTATGGTAATAAAGACTTTCATTACTTTGTGCTGGCCACCCATTTTCTTCCTGGTGAAAATCAAGATATCAGTTACAATCTGCTAAGGCCTAAATGGCCTGACTCCAGATTATCAGAGAAATGATCTCTCCCAACCCGCCTCATTTGTACATCTGCTTTTAAATAGGACACTTTGGCTGTTTAACTCAAAGGTAAAGCTGACAGGAGCCAGACTCAGGCAGCCCCTCAAACTCTGCAATTCCCTGCCCCTGGAAAAAAAAGCTGAAATCCTTTTTTTTTTTTTAAGTACATTATACTGGCTTCTCTTATTTGCCCTCGTTGTTATGACATCCATAAGGCTTAAATATCCTGTTGGCTGGCACCTAGAATTCAGCACTCTGACCAGCTGCAGGCTTCAGCCTCCAGGGTCTGCTCATCCACTATCAGAGGACTGCAAAATCCCAAGGGGGACCCCAGAGTAGAAGCTTTATCAAAAATATGCAAGGGATAATGTCACAGTGACAGATGCATCTCATAAACACACATGGGGATGTCAGTCTTGCACTGAAATGAATATAGTGGTTAAAATTACAAAATACTTTGAATTTTACAGGATTTGGATCAACATGTGAATGGAAGGGGGAAGGAAAAGTCTACACCTGAGTACTCATTAGCATGGGGATGATAAATTACAAAATTTTGACTAGCACACCAACAGTTACTATGTTTTATGTTGAAATCTGAATAAAGTGAAGCTTTCTAGTAGAAACTAGAATCATATTTCTCCACCTGTGCAGAATGATGCCACAAATGAGAAACATAGCTAGGAGATTTAATGCAGCAAGAAATCCCTAGGGACAGAGACATAACTTAACAAAGATAAAGAAGTTTGCCCACAGTTTTACCAAAAAAAGGACTTTAAGGTTAAGTTCACACTTTCCCACAGTAATTTAGAGATTCTGCATTCTTGCTTCAACACAATGTGTATCAGAATTAAAAATATAATGGTCAGTTAAATACCAGATTACCTGGTTTTTAAAGTTGATTGCTATCCTTATCAAGAGAAGTCATAAGACTAAGTCTAACTGAGTGGATACCTGCAGCAGAAGAAGGAGCCTGGGGTCATGAAGGTACCATGACATCTTTCTGAACTTGAAGGCTGACTTGTAGTTTGCAAGAGATTCCAATAGTGGACACACTTGTGTCCAATTCAGGAAAAGTACTTGTGTTTCAGGGAATCCATCAAAAAGGAACATAAGGTCTCTAGTTCTAACACCCTCATCATAAAAATGTATATAACATAATGCCTAATAGTTCAAAGACACACTGTGATGATAATTATTAGCGATAGCACATGAACCCTACAAAGCAATTTTGGTCAGGTATAAAAGGATTATTTGATCTGATCATAGAGAGTTACAAACCAAATTACTTCTGATACAAAAGATGTTATTAGTGATCTCCATGGCCTCCATGACTCATCTAAAAATTATTTTATAAATTTGAATAATGGAAAGTGAAACAATATAGATTTCTGCTCTGCTTTCCCAAACTGTATAGATGAAAAGACCCTTAATCCACATGTGTGTACCTAGAATAATGACTGATCCAGGCTTACTTTTAAGTCTGCACTCCCTGATGAGGTTGATAATGAGCTGACATGAATTAAAGTAAATAAAACTCATGAGACCTATAACCTGGAACCTCTGTGCCTTGGAATTGAGGTCTTGATAACTGCTTAACTAACACCACCACATCATTTTAAATGCTGAATTACAAACAATTTGAGAGAATTCTATGCCGTGCCCATGACATAACAGCTGTGGAGTCTTACATGCAAAAATGAATACATCCCTGCAGCCCGTTAGTTTGACTCAGTTCCTCAAGCAATATGAGCACACTTTCCATAGGAAATGCATGATTGGCACTGTAAAGCCTTCAGGTGTCTCTTGCAGCAGCCCTTGCAGCACAGACAATGTGCTGTCCTACGTGCACAAACATCTGCTCCCTCCAGCCCCCCTGCCCTGCCAGCAGCCAGGGAGAGGACAAGGCTTTGGCCACAGACACCTGATGCTGGAAAACAAACTGAGTTCACCGCTGTGTCAGTGACCCACAAGGGAAGCAGGGGCAGCTTCCTTTCAGTCCTCCGGGGTCATCATTAATAACAGATGGAATACAGCCAGGGCTGATGCAGTGCTGCTCACCAGCCCATCCCAGGGTGCTGAGCAGCAGGGCTGGCCCCAGGCTGCAGGCAGGGAGGCTGATGTGCCCAATCTTGCTCAGTGAGCTGGTGGCAGGACTGAAAAGAGCATCTGGGTTCCTGAATATGGTCAGTTTTTCAGGGCAGTGCCCTCTCCTTATGCCCCCAGCCATAAAAGCCCCCAGGGTAAAAGTTTGACTGAAAAGAGAGATATTTAAAG
The DNA here is from genome assembly GCF_037042795.1 of Molothrus aeneus. NCBI lineage: Eukaryota > Metazoa > Chordata > Aves > Passeriformes > Icteridae > Molothrus > Molothrus aeneus. Next base: position 103,552,494 of record NC_089648.1, read on the forward strand.
TGCTGGAGGAAAACAGAGGAGGAAAAACCAGACAGTAAAATAAAATGTGTATCTCTATACCTAGTTCTTATGTTATACAAAGACTTTAGACAGACAGACTTTATGTCAAGTGGATGAACACAGCATATTGCACATTGTTACCCTTGACTGTGGTGCAGACATAGCCAAAGCATTTTCCCTTCGTGCTCAAACTTTTCAGAGACAGGGCTGTCAGATCAACTTTGCCACCCTGTTTAACACACAAACCATCATCCACACTAATTTTCAATCTTTGAGGGGTGTGAGAACATCTCACCCATCAGCATCCTCTATCTTTTCCTCTGCCCTTCTATGGCCTTCCTATTTATAGGCTTCTAGTTTCCATCTTAGCAAACCTTCCAACCTTCTGTCTACTCCTAAGCAGCAGCTATTTTCTACTCCCAAACACTCTCTTGGGTTTTGGACTGCAGCCCACTGCTTACAGTTGCTCTTAGCTGACCATTAATCAGCTGGGTTTCCATTTTAGTTATTTGTTTACCTAGTGTGAAAACCTAGTATCTCAGTGCAATTACCTGGCATACACCGGATACTTAATATGTGCTCTTCATAAATTATTGAGGAGAAAGTCTTTCCCTTCAACCTGTCCTACTAAAACAATGGCTCTTTTTAAAAGCTACCTTTAAAACTTTGGCACTATTATAATTAAATCTCAATTGTGGAAGTCAGAAGTTATATACCAAACTATGAAAAACACATCAAAGGGTTGATTTCCAAGGTAAGAAGAAGGATCTATTCCTCAGCTGAATTTTCAACTTTTTATTAGTATTCAACTATTTTCTCCTCATGTTTTCATCGCTGTAATCAAATTCCAGTTTGTGGGTATTTTGGATGCAGAGTTTTAGGCTCGAAGAGTTGAAACTGCTGTATTTTTTCATGTCACCATAAAAAAAAATCCAGAAGACTTTTTGTTTCTCTCTTTATCTGTATTTCTACAAACTCACTGCTTCAGTTACCTCGACTGCTGCTTCCCTGTGTGAGCTGAGGTGGTCATCAGAGCGCACACAAAGCTTCCAGCTCTCGAAGCCTGTCTGGCACAAGCAGAACAGGCAGGGGGCAGAGCACACCCTACACCTCTCTGGAACCAGGTACCCATGAGCAGTCCTTCCACACACTTTAGCTTCCAACAGGACAGGACAGTAGTCACATTTTTGCAAATACCACCTCACTGAAACACCTTGAGCTAAAAATAAGAGCCTAGATAATGCCTTAAGCCTATAACCCCAGTCTATTTTAAATGCTATTACACAGTATTTCCTCACTGAAACCAATGACAATTTTGTTGCAAAGAGAAAATTAGATGTATCAGAAAGCTCAAAAACTGTGCTACCCCTCACCTCATGTATTTATGTGAAACAAGAAGAATAGGTGCTCCTTTTAGACTTCTTTGAATGGGCTGGCTTGTTGAAAGGCATTTTTATCTATTGTTTTATGTAGTGCTTGTAGATTTTAAGAAAAAAATTGTTTACATCTGATTTCCCCTTTAAAATCAAAGCAAATTTGCTGGGAACAAAAACTCGGATCCTTATGAATAACATTGTTATGTTACGTGATTTAGCTTTCACACTGAGAAAAACAACTATTTAAAAACAAGAGCTGAAATAATTGCATTTCACAAGGGTAACGTTATATTACACTGAGCTCTGAAGCTCACTTCATTGTTACGCTTAACTCTACCCTTCACGGTGGTTGTAAACACATCAACCTACCTGCTCAGCTGTGAGCTGCTGAATAGGAAGAGTCCTTTGGAATTTGAAAGGAACCAACTTGTGAAAAGCTGGGACAATTTTGTGACTCCTTCCCTGCCTCCAGGAGGAGGTGCATAAGCCATTCTCATTCCTTGGCCTGTGTTCTCCAAATGTGAACAGGCAGTCTCTTTCCAATGGGCTGATGACCGCTGGCTCGTTTGGAATCTTCTGGGGGCAAACTAGGAAACTGAGCTGCAGTGCTGCTGTCAAAGACAGGAAAGGCAGCTGTCAGAGGGATAGTTTTCCTGCTTTAAAGCCAACGACCAGTTGCAAGGTTTACTAATATTGCAAAAGAGCAATTTACCCAATTTCTGCTTACAAACCCAACAAACTCAAAAAAAAAAAAAAAAATCCATGTCCAGGCACTCTGCCAATCCATCTGAACAAGAGTCCTGGCTTCAGTGAAGCACTGTGATATAACAGTAGCACAGTCATTATGGACCAAGCACCAGCTATTTTTCAACCCCTCTGAAATCATCAGGCTTCCATCAGGCAAAAATTGAAAATCTGATACATACAGATGTGGAAGAAAATCCTTCCCTTCCCCCACACGAAAGGTTTGCCCTGGATTTTGCTTCAGGAGCAAGACTGGGTGCATGGATGGGTGTTACTTTATATATTCCTTATGCTGTATTTATTGTGTTTATAGCAGCCGGGATAGCAGACAGCCAATGAATTAACATAACAGCTTGCAAAGCTGGTGTGAAATATTATTTTATATACAAAAATCTATCTGAGATCAAAGATACAGCATCAAGCCCTATGAGGCTGCCGGTTGGAAACTCAGTTGATAAAGAGCATAAGAAACAGCTAGCAATACTGCATTTAAAGAGAAACTCAGCCTCCAAGTGAGCCAAGCAGGTATAAACTCCCTTGCTGAGAACTGCAGATCTAATCTAATCTGCCCACCCATTTATAGGATGCTACACTTGCAGCATTTAAGCACCTCACAAATATAATCACAGTCATAAAATAGGCACATGCATGTGGTCTCCTAATCCACACAGTCCCCATTTCCTTTCATTCCAGCACCAAAATACCTGCAATAATATACATACACCATCAGGACACAAGGCTATATGCAGGCATTTTGGAAAAGAGGCTGTTTTTCTGCTATGATGAAAGTGAGAAATACCTACATTAATTTTGTATTTATGCCTGCTTCCGCCCTGCTGTTTGCTATCTGGTTTCAAAGTGTTGGCTGCTATCGGGGTTTGCCACACACTGCAGGAAAGCATTTGATGACTTTAGAGAGCTCAGCAGCTGATATTCACCCAAAAAACTCACATATTAAGTTTGGTGCTGTTCAAACTGGGCACAACCACCCTTGTCTTAAGGCAGGGTTGTGTACTTTCAGTTGGACAATGCTGCTGAGCAGGGAGGGACATGGTGTTAGTAAAGGTAATGCCAGCTCCCAGAAATTGATCCATCAGTGACAAATCAGGCTAGCTCGCATCCCAAGGGACACAGCAGACTGTGAGCCAGGCATGGGCAATACAGGTTGCTTCTTTTTACACTGGCTGATGCACATAAAATAAATAATTCTGTGGTGTGACAATGCTGATTTGAGTCACTACAGCTCACTCTGGGCACTCTGCTGTGGGGGAGCAAACACAACAGAGCTCCCAAAGCAGCACATTTGCAGACAGGAGTGGGAGCCAGCCAGCAAGAGGGAACTGTGTCAGGTCTCCCAGTCAGACAGGGAGGATGGAGGCTGCTGCCCAGAGCAGAAGCAAAGCATTCACAAGAGGTGAACAGGGGTTCAGCTCACTCTCCAGGGGTGAACCCCTCCTCATCACACATTCACTTTCTAATTCTCATCACCTTAGCATCCACACAAAACAGTTCATTTTCTTTCCTGACATCTTTTAAATACAGATCAACTCTTCTGTCCTAGGAAGATACACAGCTGCAAACACAAAGAAAATGAACAGTGTCTCCAATGCAGAGCATTCTGATCTGGAAGCCACAAGTCCCCAGTGAAGAAGAAACCAATCCCTGTAAAGGAATATTGGAGGAGAGCAATTGGCCAGTGCTTGGCTGGCTGTTCTGCTTCACTTGCCAACAAAAGATATGTAGGTTGTCAGGAGTCAAATAATTCTTCTGTTAAATTTAATAATAAAAACTACACAGATTGCAGGGCATTCACCTTGACCAGACAAACCTCTCACAAGAAGCCAAAAACTAAGTTCCATCACAATTTAGAACCCAGGAGTTGATGTTTAGGAGAATCCTAGCCAAACTGCCCTCTGACATCACTGAGGGATCCCTATCCTTACTCCCCAGTTTGCGCTCAGGCCCCTCAGGTTTATTTTGCCTGTTGTCCCCTGCAGCACTGCCTGCTCCCCAGCACATCCTTTTCTCCCTTGGGAGCCTTGTAGTTCACAGGGGAGCTCAGTGAAACCAGCAGCACCAGTCAGTACTGAAACAGTTTGGAAAAGAACACTTGAATCACTTGTACAAAAGCAGGAACACAAGATACAGGTAAGATACACAGCTATGGTACCCCAGATATCAGTTTTCCATAGCACTGTTTGTTCCTCATTAGTAAACATTTTCTTTAAATTATCTTGGATACTCATTAAATATTATCAGCTACTTAGAACCAAAGGATAATTATGAGTTTAATGAAGCGTGTACCAGCTTGCTGAAGTCTAACGTTTGTTTCTCTGCTGGGACTCCATTTTACTTTGCACTTATCCTTCAGCAAAGCTCCTCTACAAAGTCACTTTGGCAATAAGAAGTATTTAATTAGATTAATGAATTTTTATCACCTCTCCTAGGGATTAGGCTTGTTAAATCCTGGCGACTAAAGAACAACAGATTTTTTATTACTAAATGTTTAGGGATGCATTGGTTGTGTTGCTGTGGCAGTCCTCATAAGTCAGGCTGCTTTGGGCAGTTCTACCTTGTATATCCCTGGGTAGGCGAGGGATATTTGGCAGTGACAACCTGTGCCTTCAGTTAAATCACAGACATCAAAATGCAAATTAGGGTGTGCAGACTCCAGACAGGGTTTCCAGCAGCTGACTTTATTTCAAAGTTTTCTAACTATCTCTGTGGGAGGATTAATGAAACCACTTATCATGGGGTCCTCTCAATTGAAAAAAAAAAAAGGAAAAATAAAAAGGAAGGCTGACAATCTATATTTGGCTTTGCTCACTAGCTAGAGAGCACTGCTACTCTCTGAGCTAACTCTGAGTGTATTTGCTCTTTTGGTTGCTCTTTGTCATAATCCTAGTTACAACTTGGGAAACTGGTTTTAGGTGCTGCACTGAGACAAGAAGGAGCATGGCCCCTCCATCCCAAGGAGTTTCCTGATAAAGGATTCATCGTGTCATGTCACACGTGTCATACATGAAGTACAGTTCTTACACACCACCACTCAGTCATGAGCCACTGGGCTCCCAAGACACAGCCTGGAAAAACTTTGGGTCCCTCTCACCAGTGCAGTGGATGCGCTTAATATCCTGATCCTATGCACTTTCATCATCCCAAACATTTGCACCATCAAAGCATAGTTGCACTTTTACAGAAATGCACTGAGCCATCTCACAGCACAAGCAAACAGCTCTTAGATCTGGATAGCTGAGTCCCCCCTCAAGACTGATGAACATTTGATGTTGGTTATGAGACTTTGCAGTGGCTGACTCTATCTACCAACACAGCGTGGAGAGAATTTGTGTGATTTGTGTGACCCAAGCCTTGTTTCAGCTGCACACAAGTGATGGTCACCACTGTTGCTCAAGTAAGACACATCCAAGAAGGTCATTCACAAAATGCCACCAATTTTAAATAGTGGTAAATGGGCCAAGAAACATCAACCATATACAGCTAATGTAATTTCTGTTCCTAAATCATCCAGACACTTTAAAATCTCCACCTTAATGACCTGCCAGACTTGAAGGACAGGCTCCATATTAGTGTTGAGACCAGAATGGCAGAAGTCCTGCCAGTCACAGCAGGGATCTGGTGATATAGTTATCACCATTCTGGGTTTGCCCTTAAACATGAAACATTAGTATCATATTTCTTCACTCAGCACAGCCCAAAGCCCACCTGCAGAAACCGAGCATCAAGCATCGAGGTTCCTCTCCTCAGTTGGGCTCTGATGGCAGCCTTGCTGGATTCTCTGTTCATGAGAAGGCAATGCCACCTCCCAGACAAAAGGCTTCAGAGAGTTTGCAGAAGGACAGGAACTAGTGGCAGCAAAAGAGACAGCAATAACATTGATTTTGAAAGGTTGTCACAAAGCAATAGGGAAGGGAGAACATGAGGCTGGTGCAAAGAGATGTCTTTTGTAAAAAGTTGTGTCTGTGTGATTTGCACCTCTGCACAGGTCTGATGGCCATGGCCAAGCCTGCAAGGCCTAGCAGGATTTCATGTGCAGGCACATGCGCCTGTGTGGGCCCCCAGCTGAAGGCATCAGGGTAACACAGGGTCACCAGTGCTCCCCACACACTCCCTAGGCTCAGGCAATTTCCTGGGTGTCTGGATGCGACCATGCAGCTGTCGGCCCTCCCATCCTCGGAGCGGCTGCATCCAGCCTCACCCGCTAATGTATGCACACTTCTCTGCCCATCTGTCTTCAATAATCTGTCCCCCAGGACCAGGAGAAAGAAAGAATAATTAAGCTGTTCCATTAAGGAAAGAGGATGTTTTTGACCAGGGGAAGTAACTTACTCGTTTAGCTCGTCTCACAGACCGAGTAAAACGTGCGCTCATTGACCACTGGTGCTGCAAGTGTGTACTGATCTGAACTTGTTAATGAAGATAACTCTCTGTGCTGGGAGTGCTAGAAGAGGACAGAGGGTTAGAGGGGAGCACTGAAGTTTATCTGTATTCTGCAGAGTGCATCTGAGTAATAAAAGTCACCTTCCTCAGAAACCTTTGCCCAAGAGTGAACTCAATTCCTCACAGCATGTTTAAAAGAGTCCTGTAAGACACCTGCATGAATAATACTGAGTAGGGCATGCTCACTGAACTTCCTGGGATGCTGGATTCAAAGGGGAAAGAAAAGATGGTGAGAAGCAGAAGAATTGGAGGAGAGCAAAAAGGAGGGGGAGACAACCAGGATATGGGTAAAAAATTGAAGCAGGATATGAATAAAAAACTGAAGCTGTAAACAAATCTTACTGATGATTTTCCAAGGGGACAAGGCAAAGGACAAAACTGGGGTACAAGAAATTAATGGCATTATCTCACATATTGAAAATACAATGGGTCTCTTTCTCTGAAAAATCTGTCTTGAAATATATTGAGAGAAGCATCTTTCAATTACCAGCACATTAAACTCCAAACTCCATGGTGTCACAGCAAACAGAGGGGGAATGACTCTGAGGGGAAATGAGTGATTAGGACTCCATCCACATCCCAGCTGCGACAGGATGTGTTTTCACAACACATCAACTGTTTAAATCATTTGATCTTCTTATTGTCTGACAGAGCAAATTAAATATGCGATCTGCTTTCATGAGGCTTCCTGGTTCAAATCCTGCCATCTTCCTTTCTCTTTTTTTTTTTTTCTTATGTTTTTTAAGTTAATTACAGCTCAGCTTACAAATCCCACAGCAGTGTTCCACAGGTGATGTGGGGTGAGCACCTATCAACTCGTGGAGTGAAAGGCTTTTTATAGGTGTCTCTGCTAGGGGGGCTGAGGGTACAGGGTAGGTTGTGCCTGCTGGGAGGTTCTGGGGCTTTGCTGTGACCCAGATGCTCAGTTGTGCTCATAGGAAGGGAAAAGTCACTCCTGCTGCCCACAGGGCTGCATTCCCTGAGCTGCCTCTCTTGGGAGGGATTGAGCTCTGTGGAGGTGGCTGAAGAGGGCAGGGATATGGGGAGTGGAGTGAAAATTGCACAAAGGGTTAAGACTAAAAAGGGGGGGAAAAGGAGCAATGTCTCTGGCAAGCTAGGATCCTGGTGAGCCACCACTGTGGAGGTTCTGGCAGACACCCAGAAGCACTCAAACACCCAAAAATGCCTAGGAGGAGCAAAGGCATGAGGAATAACAGGCATGCTAGCACAGACTTGGAACACAAGGGACAGTTTGAAAAATTCAAATGTGTCAGAAGTCAGCATGTGTTTCTAGAGAAGTGGCAATGAGGGACACAACTTGCCTTGAAGGGAATGGACAGAGAGATGTAGGGCACTAACCACATTCAACATCCCCAAGCTGCTGTTTACAGATGGAGAAGTAATTCTGACCTGGAGGTAGGCTTGATTTCTTGATGCAGCACTGGAGAGCAAAGGTTTGTCTCTGGACTAATTGGTTGTGTTGGAAGTGAAATGGAGATGTCAGAAATTCACACCTAGAACAAGAACCTGACTTCTATCCCAAGGCCTTTTGACCCACCAGGAACATTCTTCTGTGGCTACTGGGAGATGAACATGACAAAGGTAAAATCACTGAGACACTGCGCACTGTGATACTGCACACATGTATACTATATATATACACATATATATATATATTCATGTGAATGAAAGAGATCATTTGACATACAGGGGAGGACCATCATTTTATTCAGTGTTTGTAAAGTGAGTAGCATAAAGGTGTCTGCAGGTATTTGCTGCAGATCCATACTGTATCTTGAAGTTTAAACAATAATAATTAATGCATGATAATATAAACATTCCTATTAGTGAAGGTGCCTCAATCAGGGGGCTTTTGTTTACATTTAATTCAAGACCAGTTTGCCACAGAGTATTCAAAGCTTCCAGAAATATTTTCTATTCCTATCAGCATAAACAGGGCAATTTTCAGGCCAAAGAAAGTGTCCTAGCCATTGTTACAGGGACCAAAAAATGGTTATGCAAGGATGTCTAGTTCTTCCTAGAAGGCTGCAGTTTGCAGAATAATTACTTTACAGTGATTAAAGGGAATTTACTAAGAGATCCTCAAGGATACTCTATGGCAGCTCTGCTGAACATCTGTGCTGGCAAAAACAATGTAATTGGAGTGTGAGGCAGCTGACTAGATCACACAATGATTCTGCTTTGTACCTTAAAGCAGGATCCACTGTGTTATGCTGTGTAATGTGTTTCACTCCACAGCATGGCAGGAGGTACAAAACACTGCACCGTGCAGACCATACTACTTTCAAAAAGCTTTTGAAAAACATGTGCAGCTTAATTCAATATTGCCAGCCTCTGGTACTCTCTGGCAGGAACTTATAAATCTCTTATAAATCTCTCTGTTTATCTGCAAGTGCAGAGATATGGAGGCATGATGGATACATCTTAATACTATCTTTGTTGTTGCATATAGGTTTTAATTTCATTTTACGTTATGTGGCATTTACTTTATCTGCTCCGATTAAACTAATTCTTTAAGGGACACAAGGAGGGTGACTGAAGGTGATACAGGCAGTCTCCTGTGGTCTGGATCTGCAAAGGCAGCCCCTTCCAGCCAGCTGTGACTGGATCCACCAGAGAATGTGATTAGAGGGAGAGCAGCATCTTCAGTGCTGGGCATTAGGAGAGATTTAAAAACAAGAGAAAGTGAATGTAAAACTATAATCTAATTTTGAAAAATGAGGATTAAAGGTTCCATTACTCATGCTGTTTCCACTGTACATATGGAGGTAACAATATGTGATTTTGCTGGATAAAAATATTGGCCCCATGCAGCTAGTGTGGTGCAAGTAAATCCCTACTGTGTTTGTAATGAGGGGAGGTTAGGATCATGCAGATGTGTGACTGTAAGCCGGTTTAGTATTCGAGCTGGCATAATATGAAGAGATTGTTCCTTGCCTTACTGGCAAGTCTGGATATTCTCCACCATGTTGTGACAACAACAACAAAACCACCAGGAGAGCGGCGTGGCTCCACACACATCTCCCGCTTATCACCCTCTAATGCACAAATTGGGTGCCAGCTGGAGACTCCTGCCTGGGGTGCTCAGGGCTTTCTTTCCCATGAGGCTGCTTTAATTTCATGTGTTTGGTAAGCATCTGTTTTTACAAGGGTAGCACAGTGTCTAGAAGCATGGAGGAAAATACTGCTGCTGATGTTTCTAAGTAGTCAGAGACTTCTGCCTTAGCAGTCCAGGGATGCCCCTGGGGCAAGGCTGCCTGCCCAGCTGGGCTTACAATTCAACCTGGAGAATAACACACTCATGGATACTCCTGTGGGAAGGTGAGGGAAGAGGAGGACTGCTTCCCTGCTGAACAAGGAGGTCACTTTGCATGTTTATCCCCTGTCCATGCAGGGTAGTGCAAAAAGAGTTAATGAAGGTAGCAGAAGTGAGCTATCACAGCTAGGAATGCTTTGGAAAAGTGGGAGAAAAAGTTACCTGAGGCTACCTTATGCACAGGGATGTGTAGGGATAGAATGTAAGAAAATATAGTGCAGAAGGTAATCTCACACCTGAGGAGTTGCAGCTGTACTAATTACCAAAGATTAGGAACAGGCCTGCCCTTAACGGGCCACAGCTGAGTCCAACAAGGAGATGAGTGTCACAAAAGAGTGGGTCAGCTGGTTGAGGAGAGAGATGGAGTTTGTTGGCTGTGCTGTGGAGGGAGCTGGAGTTTGGGGGCTGAGCCCCCTCAGTGCTGTGAGGAGCTGCCCGTGAGAAATCACCAAGAAGGCATGGGAGCTTTGCAATAAGAATGACAGCACAGGGACATCACTTCTTCTGCATCACTGTGGAGGAATGGCAGTTTTGGCTAACGTAAGCAGAGACACAGGGAGGTGTGAGAGAAATTAGAGATGGATCAGCAGCTGTGAGAGGGACAGAAGAGGAAAAGGCAGAGCATAGGAAAAGAGAGCACAGTAAGTGATCATGCAGGGGAAGCAGGAATTACAGCTGGAGTAGTGGGGAAAATGAGCATCTTTGAGACTGTGTGTACTGAGGAGAGACAGCAGAGCCTGACTCTGAGCTCTGTGGAAGGTGAGGAGCTACGTGCTGGTGCATGGGGCTGGGGGCATTGGCAAAGGCAAAGGAAATTATATATCACTCTAATCTGCAGCACATTCCTTGTTGTCTGGGAATATATCTGTCAGCTGGGGAGATACCTGTGGAGGTTACTGGAATTAATTGTATTTTTGCATTTCCCTCTCTCTCCCTCTCATCTCCCACAGATGCACATACACAGATTTCTATAGGCATAAATGTAACACTGAAGTTTCATTGTGGTTCCCAGCATCACTTGTCCCCAAATATCACATTGCCATGTGAACATTTTTCCATACCCCCGCAATTCCCTGGGCATACAGAGAGGTTGTAATTTCCAATGAAAAGAAAAATAAAAAGGAAAAAACCCAGCCAGAGAAACCAACCCTTTGGGCCTTCAGGAAGCTTTCCAAATTTGTCTATGTATTGGATCACCAAGAATTTTCTGGAGACTGAATTTTCTGGCCTATGTGGCTTAATAGATCTGGATGCCTGAGATTTAAAACTGCCTTACTGCTGCTAAGATTTTTCTCACCTGTAAGTTGCAGTAGATTAATTGTTCCTGGAAGATAATTAAGCAGGGACACATTCACTGATGCTGACCAGAGAGACAGAAAAGGGCTGATGGACAGGGACCAAACCAAAAACAGAAATCAGAAGATCCACTGTAGAGTACACATGTAGGTCCCAGATGCTGGAGTGAAGTGGGTCCTCAGTTGTGTTTTAATTGCATTATAACAAGTAATTCATTGTGGAAAAATAAAAAAATTGTATTGCTAATGTATCCCTAACCTGACAAAGCATATATGAAACAAGGAGATATTTATTTCTGTGAGTGTGCCTGTTCTTTATTGTACACATTAGCATATTAAATGCTGCTTTTAAAAGACACAATATTTGTTCCCCATAGTTCATAATTTACATTATGCATATACTACAGTATCAGAAGGAGCATCAAAATATATTCATGACAGGATTCACTGTGTCAGCACATTGACTTGCAATCCTGCTGCCATGCAGGCTTTTCCTGCATGTGAAAGGAAAGCATCGAGGGAAATCTGAGTTCCAGTGCTTTCACAGAGAGTTTTGCACCCGCTTCAGAGTGGTGGGATTTAATTTGGGAGCTGTTGCAATGTTCCTACCTGGTGCACTCATGTTCTGTGCCTTTACTTCATCTTCCACTCTAGAAAAGTATTTTCCTTAATTTTTGTTACAGTAGCCAGCACAGGTAAGGTTTCATCCAAAATTAAAATGCTGCTATGTTGGAATAAATGATCTCTCTTGAGTCTTTAAAATTCTTATAACCCATTCTTCCTTAAAGATGCAATGTCTGAAAACCCTTTCTCTCAGCCTTTTATGTTTCTTTTTTTTTAAATTAATATAAGCTGAGATGTCTGTATTAGTATAGCACAAACATTTGGATCTGAAGAAGAAATCTACATTTTTTAAAACTTGATGGACAATATTAAGTGATCAACACCAATTTAAAATTGCATGTTATAATAAATACATATTTTGCATTTAAAGAATTCATTGGAAAAAGTCCCAAGTGGCAACTACCTTCCATTTACTAACCAGGTAAATTCCACCTTTAAAACAGTCATATTCTTTCTCATCATCATCAGTATAAGCTATTTTCAGATAGTTTTTGTGAGTGGCCAAGACTCTTTGTCCAGCTGCCAGCTGAACTAGCATGGTTTATTTTACACTGTTTAAATGGTACTTAGGCCATGCACACAAACTGTGTCATCCATGTTGCTTTTTCCCACCTCTGATCACTGTATTTTCCCTTTTGTTGACAGAGATTTTACTTCCACTACTCCAAGAGAAAGATTGTGGAGAGATGTCAAAGCTTATTATTCAGTGGAGGTGTCACACCAAGGCTCTTCTATGAATGACCCTGGCAGTGTTAAATTCAAGAAAACAGTGCCAAAGGGTATGTGGCCACATGAAAGATTTCCATGGGTTTTTTTCCCATATTGCAGGGCTTGAGTTTTGATTTTTTGACCAATAAGATTATTTTTATGTGGCCACCTGAAATAATAAGGGATTATTACAGATCCAAAGGTAGCCTAGGTGCCCTTTCAATAACCATTGTAAAAAGAGACAGCAATTTTAGCGCTCTCTTCATTTCTATAAAATATCTAACTTGATAGTTCAAATACTTGCCAGGTAAGAGATACATGAAGGAGGGAACAAGACTGCCCGGTGCTGTGAGTCCTCTCACCAGGGAGAACACCAGGTGGTAGCAGCCAAAGCTTGTGACAAAGAAAGCTGGTGACTGTGAGGAGATGACTCCTGCAAGAGCCAGATCCATCCCACTCCTATTGTTCTTTCTGGCCCCACCACCTGGTCACTGCCAGCCCTTGCAGTGTGGCCTTTCATCCTGCTCTGGTTCCACCCTTGTGGAGCAGTATGCAGGCTGTGTTGCTTTGGACAAAGTCAAAATTCCATTGATGGTATCTTGTTCTAACAAGATAAAAAAGGTATCCACCTCCCAGGCTACAAGCATAGCAAGCAGAATGAACCCTAAATTCAGAAAATGTCACATTTTTAACAACCAGTTTTGGTGTTTTCAGCCAGTCCCCAAATGAAAAGACCTAATATTTTCTGAAGTCTGATTTTTAATAAAAAATAATTTAATGTACCAGGACAATGGAGCTTTAGAGTCATACATGTTTACTGCATCTACTCTGAAACATGAAATTTACACAGGGATCAACTGCTTCTGCATCCTGAATCATTCCAAAGATTGATTGTCTGTAAGTACGAGACCATGAGGGAGGAGAAAATAGAAGTAAGAAAGTGCCTTTGCTGTAACAAGCAAAAGTCCTTAAAGCAGGGAGTGGTCTTCAGTACTCAAAGTCATTTAAAAGAAAAGCTGGCAGTTTTCCGTACAAAGACACACTGACAATGCAAGACAAGTGAGCCAAAAGGGAGCTGCCAAATGGAACATGCCACCACAGACCTGTGCAGCCTGGCAGAACCCAGACCAGGGGACCCCCTACACTCATCTTCCTTCCTAACAGCACATGGGCAGGGGAAGAAGTCTGCCTTTAGAGCTTCTCACACGTGTTTATCTCCCACCACTGGTGGCTGTGACAGAGGTCCCACTGCATCCAAAGAACACCAGAGGGAGGGTGACAGGCGAGGGCACAAAAAAAATGGCAACTTTCCAAACTTTCCATTTTTAAGATCAGCAGCAGCAGTGCCCCTGTGCACTCACTGGGACAAAGCATGAAGGCAGCACCTTGGTTCATCAGTGGCAGAGCAATGCTCTGCTCTGCCCCAAACCTGTGGGGGCTGAGTTAGCATGTGCACAGGGAGTGAACAGGCTTATTTATATCACCTGCTGTAAGTGCATTAGTACCAAGGTGCTGCAGCCCTGGTATTCCAAAGATACCTGTTTCTGGGTGGATTTTAATAGCTTGGAGAAGCTGGCTGCAAGCATGTGGAGGACAGTCTAAAATATTACTTCATCACACAGGTTTTCAAGAAGGAAAAGAAGAACAATCAAGAGTCACCTTTGGGCAAACTCAGAGTTAAATCAAAGGAAAAATGTTCTTTGCAGATAGCACAAATCACCATTCACTGCCCACAACAGATAGCCGCATCATCTTCTTCTGTGAAAGTTTGGACCTGTGCATCTTCATTTACCCCTGGAAAATGAGTACAGAGCATTTCTGAATGGCAGGATGCACATTCCCACCCTCTACACAAGGCTGAGCATTTGGAGAGAGATCTCAGGCCTGCCTGAGCTACCAGATTTGGAATAGCACTTCTGCAACAGGAATCTTAAAGTCTGTGTGAGTGTCCCTGTAACCATGCCTAATGCAGGCATCAGTAGTGTGTAGCAGAACAGTTAAGAATTGGACTTTTAAACTCACATGGGCTTTATGCCCTTCAGAATTTGGCCATCTGAACCTACAGGCAAGCACCCAAGAGAGAGAGAATTATAATCTACTAAAATCACAGAATCCCCATAACAAGGAGTTATTGGCTCAAGTGGATCACTTTCCAATTTAACTTGTGCCTTTCCTAAGCAGCATGTATATCTCTTACCTTTTGTGTACAGTAAATGTAAGCAGTGAATCCAGTTTGTACCAGCTTCCCTGGCCACAAAAGTTGACCCACTGTCTTTTCTTTCAAAGACAGAATTTATAAAGCTTGTGTTGCAGTTCAGCCTTGAGTTTGGGCTGACATTTGTTTCCTTCCCCAAATGAGTTGCCTGGTTACATTTCAAGCAGACTTCTGAAAGTATACAAATGTACTTCTAAAACTGATAATCATCTTGGGGGGGGGAGGCTTATATCCTGTTTTTGCTTATGAGAAGGGCCCCAGGCACCCTGATTTAAAAAATGATCTGACAAGAAGCAAAGACTCAAATGCTTCTTGACACATATACATCTGACACCTCAGATAATCAGCATAGTTTCATGGAATTAGCTGAAACCCCATCCTCACCTCCCCACCCCCCTCTTGTCATCTCACAGCAGAAAACATGCTGAATAAGAGTGCATCACACCAGGTCCAGGCTTTTATTATATTTTCAGTCCAGAAGAAGGAAAAAAACATTCTTTTTTTCTCACTGCTTCTCTTCCATCAGCAGAGCTGTTCTTTCCTTGATGCCATATCAAATGTTTAAAAATTTTCCACAGTTTAGTTTTAAAAGCAGTACATGAAGCCAAAGAAGGAAAAGAAGAAAAAAGAGAAGAACAAATGGAGCCATTTGAGCTCAGCTTTCAAACAAAGAAGCCCAATCAGGAGCTCAGACTTTGGAGCTGAAAGCCTCAGCCTCCCTTCGGACAAATACCTTCATTTCTCACTGATTTCAGTGACATCTGCACAGTATGGTCATGGACCCATCTTGCTTCAGAAACTGTCTGTCTGTGCGAGATTTTGCTCATAAAAGAGATACTAAAGGATGTGTGAGTCATATGAAAGCACATGGATTTGGAAAAGGAGCACTTCACAGTGTAGAGGAGTGCAATAAAGCCTTGCTCGCCCCCTTACCTGAAGTATTTTTGCAACACATATATTTACAAGATTCCTTCTTTATTTTCATCTTCTTTGATCTATGCAGTTTCTTTGATGCATGCAAGTGATAAATCTCTGTGTCTTTCCTCCCAAGACTTTCAGACAATATGTGCCCTACTCTCATGACTGCAGTCAGCGCCTCCTGAGTTTGGATGCTCCTCTTCCTCCTCCTGCATCCCCCTACTGCTCCTCCCACTCACCAAATTTACCAGTCTTTGCCCATAGCTATCTCCTTGTTCCTTGGCAGCACTGTCCTTAGGTGTCCTTACAAGTGACATTGATAGAAAAATGACCTGTAATCCTCAATCCTGCCCAGATCCACTTGGTTTCTGAGGATGCTGGTGCAAGAGATGAAAAGGAGCTCTGTATGGTTGGGCATCCAGGGGCTTGTTTTCATTGCTCCATCTCCACTTCAAATGCAGCATCACAAAACCTGACTTCCTTCACCTTTCCTGGCACCTCTGTTTTTCCTGATGACCAGTATTGCTGGCCCTTGTGTCCATCTGTACCTGTGTGTCTCCTGGTCTTCTTTCTATATGTTGTAGTTCAGGACAGAAACTCTCTTCCTCTTCAGTGCTTTTGTAGTCTCTGGAGCCACAATGTCCCAGCCCATGCCTGGACCTTCCAGCAACTTGAGTCAGGCCATATTGCTGAGGAAATACTGTAGATGGGGGGTTTGGATTTCTAGAAATATTTTCTTTTCCATATTTCTTTTCAGCAGCCATCTGTTAGTAACCTCTGAAGAATGAAATATTTACCCAGGCTTTGATTGTCTTGCAATCTTGCATCTTACTGAAGGTACCTTTTCTACCAACCTTTCAAATTCTCACCTAAACTGAATAAAATAGTTTCTTTCCCAGGCTTTGCTTTAGCTCAGAGAGATTTGAATGGGGAGGAAAGTTAGCATCCCCATAACAAGACTAGAAAAAATACAGACCACGTTTTGTTTTGGCTGCTTATCTGAGGTCTCTGAGCTACCATGGTTTCCATCAGCTTCAAATATGGAAGCTCAGCAGCTTTGGAGAAAGGCAGGTCATATAATTCAATACATTTCATTTGAAAAACTAATATAAAACTGTTCTTTTTAAAGAACCCCAGTAGCTTTTTCTTCTATAAGGCTAGGTATGCTTAAAAGGATGGTGTCTGCCTCCATACCTTAGAGTTGCAGATGCCAACAAACACTGGAAAATACAGGTAGCTGGGACAAGGAAGGCAGTGCGGGATTGATGTTCTTACAAGTTTGGCAAGGAAAGTGAAAAATCCACCACAGCAAAAGGACAGAAAATATACAGTGAGTAGATAAGATACCTCACCAGCCTTACAGCCTTCATAGATGAGGGGTTGACAGTCCAGCCTCATTGCATTCATGGAGGGAGTATTTTGGAAAAGCACTGGCATCCAGCAATACACATTGCTGCACAAGTGTTACTATTAATAGGATTAAGGCTTGCATTTATTATGCTGTGCAAAGATAGCAACTGTGATAAATGAGACTGCAAATACTGCCCACTTTAACCCTTTTTATAATCACTCTTATTTTTAGACATCATTTTCTATACTCACTTCAATACTTGGTTCCATGCCCGTGCTGGACAAAAAGAAAGTATTTTCAGGCAGCTCATTACAGTAAACATTAAGTACAAGAGCATTAATTTCAACAATCAGATATAAAATTTATCTGTAAATGAAGCAGCTGTCTTCATTGCATACTCAAACACACAATTCTACATGTAATTTTGTGTATTTGCATGTCACAAAACGTCTCTAGTTTGTGTCATTTGGAATCACCTGGCATTTTACAGTAAAGGCAACAACATAGATGCCTTACAAATAACAAATCCAGAAATCAATTGCAGCTGTAAACTTGCACTGAGGTCCAGCATGCTCTCCTGCAGGTGAGAGATACCATCCATACAGAGCTTGCTTCTCTGTCCAGGGCATTCTTGGCCAGCCAGAGGGCACGGCCTTGGTCCGAGCAGTGTGAGTCACACAGGGCTGCAGCATGCCCAGCCCTGTGAGATTTACAGGGTGATCAATGGCCTCAGCATCCTGAATTACTCTGGAGATGGTTTATTAGGAAAGGGCCTTAGGGAGCAAGGAATAGAAGGAGAGAGTAGATTCACAGTTAAAGGAAGAATTGGTACAGGGCAATTTATACATGAAAATTCAGATGCCCTTCTGAATTTCCTAAAAGCTTGAGGCATCTGAGTCCAGGGCTTTGCTCTGGGCCCTTCTCTAGAACTGATGTGCAAGTAAATCAGGCTCCTGTATGAAATCGCTCTTAAATGTGTAAGGCACCATCAATCAAAAGGTGTAATCAGCTTTCCTCTGCTCAGTCCCTGCAGAGCTATTCTTGGCATGCTGTTGGAAAAAAGCAAAGGCAGAGAGATGCTCTTTTTTTCCCTCTGAACAGAGTCCCAGAGAGACAGCTCCCCTGCATAAGGAATGCAGCCCGTATTCCCTGTCTGCAAGCTGAGTTTCACAGTGTGTCATCGCCTCCTCTGCCAAGGTGTTCCATTCCCAGTGTCCAGGACTGTCAGGTCAGCGTCTGGTCCACACTAATCCACAGATATTTCCACCTTATCTGACTGCCAAAATTTTCCTTCTCATTTCTGGAACAGTGTTACCCAGACATGCCCTAAAATTTCATGAGGAAACTACAGACCAGCCACTGCCTCCTCTTTCATGTTCATTCAGCTCCTCAGTGCCCCAGAGCAACATGAAAGCAGAGCAAAAAAAATCATGTCCCCTTACTCATGGCTGGGAAACAGGACTTAAAAACTACTGTGCAGGACTTTTGGATGCCCTCAAAATCAGGACCAGTGGAAAACCTTGATGTGTTATTGCCAGCCCCTGAGCTGGGCCACAGCCACAGACTTTTGCTGCACCTCTTCTTTGAAATAAGAGCCCTACAATGGGCACCAGGGAGCCTTGCTTATATGTGCACACCCACAGATATTTTGGTTATAGGACTATTTTTTTAAATCATTTAAAGGGTATTTGCAGAACCTGGAGAAGATATAAAGGCAATGAGGCCTCACAGGAAAGACAGGGGGAAGAAGGAGTGCTGGGAATTACCAAACCTGGGGCTGCAGCACTAGATTCTCCTCAGCACATTGCAGGATTTATGTCAAGGTTTCCCACACTGACATTAACCCTCAATCCACACATCAATGGCTGTGTTCCTACTGGGGTGTTTCAGAAGATACACTGCCAAACAAAGCCTTTCAGCAAAGAGCACAGCAGTGAAATCAGATTGACCTCTCAAATTTTCTTCTGTAGTTTGTTTTTGTTGTTGTTGTTGTTTCAGTAAAGTCTTGCATAAGGGTAGCAACATATTTTGCAATGCCAAGATGCATATCATTCACATATAGAGGTTACACCAGTATCACTGGGAGAATGTATCCCTTCAAGAATTGTTCTAATTAGCAACATAAGCTTTCATTTAATTACACTCTTTAATGCACATCTTGGAATTACAGAGGTGGGTGTAATTTAATTAGCAAAAAAAAAAAAAAAATCCAAGACACATTTCTATTCCCTTAAAATATAGGTTACACTTAAGACA